>NC_060079.1:82696420-83332920 GCF_922984935.1 Meles meles
AAATAAAGGTCAGGAAATTTAGTTCAAAATGATGAAAATTATAGTTCTCTGCCTTAATTTTTAATAATTAGTCTAAGTTCATTTTTGCCTCCTCCCCCCCCCCCCCCAACCAGCAAACCTTCTTTAGTGTCTAACATGGGCCAGGCCCAATAGTAGGCAGGGGGCGGTAACGGGGACTAAGTTGTGGTCTTTGATGAGGGAAGTTTCCCACCCCAGGGAGGACTCCCTTCAGTACGGGGGAAACGGCAGGTGGCTGAGCAGCACAGACCGGTGAGTGGTGAATGGGCTGGAATTGCCGTGAGCAGCCCAGCTGAAATAGCGAGCAGCAGGTGTCTGTCTCAGACTTGTTTGAAGGAGCCTCGTTACTTCTGAGGAGAGTAGGAAGCCTTCTTTCTCTCCAAGTGCGCCATCCTCAACACCAGGCTGTCCTCCTCCTTCTTTTTGTTGTTCCTGATGATACGTGACTCTTCTGGTCACCAGGTACAGTCACTGTTGCCTTGTATGCAGATGTTTGGCGGAGATAAGAGTCTAGCGGGAACATCGATGCACTGGGGAAAAGGCGAATGACGTGACTGACTTCTGCTTGTGAGGGCTGAGGTGGATGAGGACACCGTGCAGTTCGCTCTCTCCTCATTGGTTCATTAACACGTGACACTTGAGTAGTTACGCAAAGTTGTCCTCTCCTGCGCGCACGATAGAGGAGGGGGCTCGTCAGCAGAGTCTGCTGAACCGTATTGCCTCAAGTGACTACTTTTCAAACTCTGAATAACTTCAAAAAATTCAATGCACCAAGAAGATTGTTTGAAGTCTTAAGGACCTTAAACTTCCTTGCTTCCTTAGCCAAGGAATATATATAACCTGCATTATAGAACTTAGTATGTTCAAACACAGGGGTCTCTTCATCTGACTACAGAAAATGGGATGCGGCGTCCTCTGGGTGGGGTGGTGAATGGCATAGCTCTCTGCAGGCAAGGCAGCGAGGCAGACTTGGTTTTTCCCCTTGAGTCTACTTTCAGCTCTGTCTTCACAGGATCCTTAGAGCCGTCCTTTGCAAACGCTGTGTGGACCCGGTAAGGTATAGGAAAGCTGGTTTTTTAATTCAGGTCTTGAATAACAGAAGGCGAAAATCCCCCATTTCCGCGTAAAAGATTATGAGAGTCACACGCCTTTTCATGTCACGTTAGGAATTCGGAGAGTATGTGAACTCCAATAACATCGCAGCACAGACTTGTATTCGGTAAAAGGAATAAGGAAAGACTTTCATTTCCCTGACCCGAGTTCCGTGACTCGTGAGGTGAACGGGGAGCCTTGGTCAGTGCGGACGTGGTCCCGCCATGCCCTTGAAGACAAGATGCAAAGCAGGCCTGGTAAATCGTATGGAGCTCATTAAAGATGTATGTGAGCAAATTCTTTTTCAAAGGACAAGTGCCTCTGTCATTGGATATGGGTGGCGGGGGTCGGGGGACAGGCATCCTCCGAGGCACCTGACGAAGGCTGCTTTGAAGCTGAACGAAGTGTCATGGACGTATTCAATACACTTCATCCACTGACACCTACAGATGGGGCTTTTTTCAGAAAGCAGGTTCTGGAAGGAGGGAAAGAAAGAAAAGAAAAGAAAAGAAAAGAAAAGGAAAAGAAAAGAAAAGAAAAGAAAAGAAAAGAAAAGAAAAGAAAAGAAAAAGACAAACAGCCAGAAGCCATTAATCCAAGCCTTTGGTTAAAACATGGTAGGGTGAGAAAAGCTCTCAGATGACTTTCCACAGAGAGCAAGGGCCTTGAGGCGCTTATAGGATGGTCTGGGGGAGATGGGTTGAAGTCATAGAAGAGTCCTCCGCGGAGACTCTGCAGGCACGGGGAGTTTTGCTGCGTCAGAAACAAAGCAAATGACAAGGGGGGGTTGGCTTCGCGGTCATGGGCTGGATATTCGGGGTTTGGCGAGAGGGGGCTGGGGACAGTGGTCGGGACTAAGGCCTTTGCAAAGGTCAATTGAACGGTTTTAGCCTTATTGGAGTTTCCCACAGAGTAACTGTGTTTGTCTTTTTTGTATTTGTCTTGCAACGTAATGACGGTTTCCGGCAATCCTTTGGGGTTGTATCTACCACAGACTCCCTGCGCCTGCTCCCGACTAACCCAGAAGTGAGAGTTTGGATCTGCTTCCTCCGCTAACAGCATAGGTCACGTTCTGTTTGTTCTTCTTCACTCACAGGCTGGAGCCGACGTCCTTCTCCAGGATGTCAATGGAAATATCCCGTTGGATTACGCCATAGAGGGGACAGAATCCAGCTTCATCCTGCTGACCTATCTGGATGAACATGGTAGGCGGGTGTTGAGACGCCCTAGAAAGATCGAAGGGCCGCTGGTAGAATTGCCAGTGCGTGTTTAATTTTTAGGCGTGCTTGCGTGGCTGCCGATGGACGAGCTTTCCCCAGATCGCGTGACGTGAATTCTTTCTTTCCATGGAACCTTTCGCTGTTCCCACCGTGATCGTTGTTGACTTAGTCAATGCCGTTTTGCAAGGCTGCAGAAATCTGGAGGGCAGCCGTGAAGGGACGTTTTAACAAGCATCTGAAGCCCGTGATGAGTGGGACTGGGTTTGTCATTATAATCTGTTCTCCCCTGGGAGGGGGACGGAAGTGAACCCGCACAATTGAATGTTGAGTTAATGAGAGGCAGGTCATCTGAAGTGTGTTGTCTTAGGAGCCCGTGGTCCTTGCAAGAAGCACACACCCGTGAGCAAGGGCTTAAGTCGAGGGCAGCGGGCACAGCCTCCCAGCGCCACTGTTGGTGACTTGGGAGTACCGTGTTGCAGGCAGGTGCCTCGGTGGCGGTGCTAGCCTGAAGAGATGAGCCCAAGCTCCCAGCTATGTCCCCTGACAAAGAATGTTTAATTGCACAGACTAAACGTATAATTTCATGAGTAAGTTCAGCATGAGCAAAGTGGGAGGTATCTGAAATCCTGAACCCAATATGGCATCAAGCTGGAGAAGTCTGCCCCTTTCTGTTTTTTCTTTCCCCCTTTCTGTTTAGGTATAAATAACAATAAAGAAACGCCAGTCCTTTCAAGGATGATCTTTTGTCAGCAAAAAAGTTTAAAAATGTTAAGAGCCACACAGTGCTTCTGACGCTGTCCTTGCTTCTAAGAAAAGCCCTCGCATCTGTCTCTTTGTTCCCTGCCCTTTCTGCCTCCTCCAGATCGCTTGTATCAAAAGGTTTATTCCAAGGATGGCTTAGAATAATAATAATAATTAGTACGTAGCAGCCAGCGAGTTCTTGAAAAATTATCTCATTAATTCTGGAAGCGGGATGAATACCATTATCTTCATTAGGGACAGCGTGAGCCAGGCTGTCCTAGGGAAGGTCACAGAGTCTCTGGGCTGGGATGACAGAGGTGGCGTGGGGGGAGGGGTGCGGCTCCATGATCTTGTCCTCACTCCTTGTACCTGCTCCTTACCGGAGGGTCACAGTCAGGTCTTTCATCCCCTTGTCAGTGGTGACTCGTTGGGGACAGTTTCCGTCTCTGGTGAGGGGAGGGAAGCTTGACGTCCTGCACATCCCACGGCTGTGAAGTTTATTTTTGGACCTTTGCACACCCCAGGCTGGCGGTGCCCGATTCTGACTTCGCGTGCAGAGCTCGGCCACGCGTTACTCACGGGGCTGGTGCCTTTCCACCCTTCAGCTCTTCTTCTGAGGTTTTGATAGCCACTGCGGCAGACATTTCTCTTTGAAAACTAAAACAAGCATCTTTCTTTGCAAAAGAACTCACCTGTCTGGTAAGCCTTTCCAGCGCCTCCAAGGATTTTGTTTGATAAAAAATTTTTAGTATTTGCTGGGCACCTGGGTGGCTCAGTTGGCTAAGTAACTGCCTTCGGCTCAGGTCATGATCCCAGAGTTCCAGGATCGAGTCCTGCATCGGGCTCCCAGCTCCACCGGGAGTCGGCTTCTCCCTCTGACCTTCTCTCCTCTCATGCTGTCTCTCTCTCTCTCAAATAAATAAATAAAATCTTTAAAAAAATTTAAAAAAGAAATTCTTATATTTGCAAAGGCAGTATTATCTATCTTCTATCAAGAAAAATAAGTGTATTTCTTTGGGAGGTTGATTTTATTTTTTATTTTTCATTTCTTTAGAGAGAGAAAGAGCACGAGCAGGGGTGGGGGAGCAGAGGCAGAGGATGAGAGAGAGAGAGAGAGAGTCCCAGCAGACTCCCCCTGAGCACAGAGCCTGACACGGGGCTCGATCCCACAGCCCCAAGACCACGACACCAGCTGAAACCAAGAACCAGATGCCCCACCAGCTGAGCCACCCAGGTGCCCCACGAGGTTGATTTTACATGTGATTAAGGGAGAAGGAGAGGGGGGAGGCATTGACTCTGAAGGGTTAGGAGAAAATCCATGATGACACGGGCAGTCACAGTCAGTTTGTAACATACACGTTTGCTGGAACAAATTCCATTTAATATCTCCTCCGTTTTAAATTCTGTGTTCCTTTTGTCCCTGCCGTTGCGCCGGCCTGTGCCTCCCGTCCATCTGCCCCTCCCTCAGGTCATTCAGTCTGCTCCCCGTTCCTGCCGGGGTCCCTCCTAGTGTCTCTATCGGCTGCCACGCTTGCCGCGAATACTGTCTCAGTCGATTTATTCCTGGGCCCCCTCATCGGTGTGCTTGTAGAGTTATCTGCTGTGATAGCGTGGGCCGATAGCCTCGGACACTTCCAATATCCCACGATGAGATGGTCCTTATTGCTCAGCTCTCAGTGTTTCCGCACTGCATTCTTAATAGCTGGGTGGCTGCAAGTCCTTGAATTTTCGGTGTGTGTCCCCTGGTTTCCAGGCTGAAACCTGAAACCCAGGAAACCCAGACTGAAACCCCCCGTTTTGGTGGGTGTCCCCCGGTTTCGGTCCCATCGGGATGCGTGTGGCTGAAGGCAGGTGAGGTCGGGAGCGAGCTGATTACATGGAAGACCACTCACTGGTCCCAAGTTCTGATTGTACAGTGGCCGCTGACCCCACTGTCCCCTCCGGGGCACAGCAGCTAACCGTGGCTCAGGGCCTGAGCTCCCCGGGCTGGAAAGCAAGAGGCAGAGCGCTGCTCGAAGGCATGATGCATATGGGCTCTGCAGTGCAAGGCCAACCCATTGGGTTTCGCAGAAGGCAAAGGTTATAAAATGCTCCCGCAAGGGAAGAAAGCCCTGCGGGGGGCGGGGGGGGGGGGGGAGACAGGGTGGCCCTCGACGGACGCATGGCACAGGGAAGACTGTCTGCTTTCCACCCGTTTCATCAGCCAGCTCCCTCTCTCCTTCCTTGGAAATCCATCCTTTCAGAGAAGGTCCCCGGAGCTCCTGGTCTCCTCTCCGGAGCCACCGCAGTGCAGCTTCTGCCGCTGCTGGAAGTGTCCGTGCAGAGATGGCCGCTGCCTTCTTGACAGGTCTCAATTCTGTTCTGTGCTCCCCGTGCCTCTGGGTGACCTGCGCGCCACTGCTCTCTGCAGCCGCGCTCCCCTGCGGTGACAGTGTTCGCTCCTACTCTTCTCCACACTCCCTGAGCTTTCCCTTCGTCTCTTTTGGACGTACCGCTTGCACACGCAGACGCCAAAGTGTGGGTGGCTGCCAGAGCTACTGTCTCGGAGTCTCTTCTCGTGTCCCGCCGCCTGCTATGTCGGGCTTAGGTCACCCCGTTCCTTGTGTTGTGCCCACCTGCCTGCCTGATCCCAGGAATTACTCCCCCGCCCCAGCTCAGAGATCTCCGAAGACCTTCTGCTTGGCACTGCACAATGTTTAAGAACACTAAAGTATCAGACAGCTTGAAAGAACACCTGCCCAGTATGGACGTTATCACTCTCCTTGTGTGCCCTGTCCATGTTCTATTTTGCCCTTTAGCCAAGAATCCAACATCTGAACATCACTTTTCTTTTCTAAATCTCTCACATGGAATTGTCACCAAATAGATTCTGCTTCCCTGATGTCCCTCTGATATGTCCACGTCCCTTATTGGTTACGCTGTTTCTGCCTTAGTTAAAACCCTGGGCTTTCTGGTTTTGGAACAGCCTCAGAAACTCCTTACCCCCGTGAGGGTTCTTCAGAGGACTCCCAGCTCGATCAGCGTGCAGCGACCTTGTGTATTTCTTCTTCCTGATAGAGTTCATTCAGAATGCTGTCCCCACACTGCCGTCCTGTCCTGGGATCACCCATCGCTGGGGTGGCGGTGCGCTCCAGGGGGCCCAGGACCGTCCCACGTGATGCCTCTTGTCAGGATGGAGGAAAAGGGGTCAGGTGCAGGGTTCAAACCCCTTTTGGGCTCGAACATATCTCTTTCTCTTTGCCAGAACCAGCTTCCTTCAGTTGCCTGCCCACAGCGTCCTTCGACTCTTGGATTTAGCGAGCTTAGGAAGTGGATGGTGGAGATAAAGCTGAGAGTTAGGAACTTTAGGGGCTGGGAGAAGCCAGGTCTCCATCACCGGGCAGTGGTTCAATAGTTCCCTGGGCTCGCAGGGAGCCCCAGGGAAGAAGAGATAGCGGAGAAAAGGAAAAGCGGAATGGTCACAGAAGCAATGTTGCCGTCGGGCAGACAGTCAGGGGGTGAGTTAGCACGGGGTCTGGACTGACTGGACGTGTCAGTGTGATTGCGGTTGTGGGCAAACGCCTTCTGATGGCTTCAAAGCCGAGCAGGGGGACAGTAATTAGTATCACGTGGAATCACTTGTGAATTTCGGGACAAATGATGTTTTTCTTATTTCCTAAATGAGAAGATTTTCCACAATTCTTGTCAAAATGGGAAATCTAATCAGGACTTCTATTAATGTTTTTCAGAAAACGGGGTGGAAGTGAGACTTGATTTCTTTGGAAAAGAGACAGGCTTGGCTCATTGCCCATTACAGAATAGACTTATTGTGCCCATAATAGGTCTTGGTTGTTTTTCTCATGGAGCAGCTTGAGAACTTTGCTTGACCAAGAAAAGAGGGAATTTCTGTTCTGTTGTCTTACTGAAAATAGACTTCTGCATGTTTCATAATGAGAATATGAAATGACAGTTTACTTGGTATCATATTTGAAGCAAAATTAAGTTTTAAATAATAAGACAAAAGGTCATAACAGTCCCCTCTGATTCCTTCACAACCACTGCTAGACAAGATGGCTTTCTCGTGATACATCGTAAGTCAGCTGAAGTGAGTGATCTCTACTCTGTTTCTAATTGTCTTTTTTTTTTTTTAATTTATTTGACACAGAGAGAGAGAGAGGTCACAAGCAGGCAGAGAGGCAGGCAGAGAGGCAGGCAGAGAGAGAGAGGGGGAAGCAGGCTCCCCTCTGAGCAGAGAGCCCAATGTGGGGCTCGATCCCAGGACCCTGGGATCATGACCTGAGCCAAAGGCAGAGGATTAACCCACTGAGCCACCCAGGCGTCCCTTCTAATTGTCTTTCATCTTTGAGCCCTGTTCTTCTATCATTCTGTTTTAACCCTGTGTTTCAATAATCCTCTGAAAGATACACACCACTCCCATAAGCAGGGCCACGTTATAAAAGTTAGAATAATGTAACCATCAGATTCCCCTGCTGCTTCCAAATGTGCAAAATTGAACACTGACATTTGAGGAATAATATTTTCCAAAATTAACTCACATGTTCACTTCCATCATCCTAAAAATAAGAAGAGAGTGATCGTTGTAGTTGGTTCTTAACAAACCTCAAAGCAGCTCTTAAGGGAAATCTGTTCATGCTTCCAGCATGGCAGGTGGAGATTCCAAAGCTGGTCATTGGTGGCCCTTCGTGTCTCTGCTTTGGACGCAGGATTCGAAACAACCCACATTACTCAAACAGTGCATTTTGCTTTATTTTGTTTATTTTGTTTGGTTCTTGCCTGACTCTTTATGACGAAGAAAAACACCACAAAATGAATGGCCCATAATCCCTGCAGCGGAAAGCTGAGTAGGAATGACCCCTCCCACCTACTGAATGCTGCCCACGAGCCAAGTGCTTTCCGTGTTGTTGGTAACGCATCCTCATGACAACCAGTTGAAACCAGAATTATCAGCCCCATTTTGCAGGTGGAGAAAGTGAGGCTGAGGATAAGTCACCTTCTCCCATTGGCACTAGAATTAGGTACAAGACACAACACTAAAGCCTAAGCAGCCCGACCCCTGAGGCAGGCTCTGGGCGAGAGCTGTGCCACGAGGAGGAGCTGCTGGGCTCTGAGAGGAAAAGGATGGCAGGTGTGCCGCAGGCTGGATGCTCTCTGCCCTGTGGACAGATCCAGTAAATCCTGCTGGTAGCTTCGCTCCCGTGGGACACATGTTATGATCCGAAGGACTGCGGATGTGGACGGTCAGGCAGGTTAAACTCCTTTCCCGGAGTTGCCCCCAGAGAGGTTGGCCGCAGAGGAGCATGACCAGAGGGACCGCTGCAGTGCATTGGTGCCCTGGTCCCCGGTGTCTTGCCCACCCCCACGTTTGCCATGAGGACTCAGTCATGTGGAAGAGAGAGAGAAAGAGAGAGAGAGACAGAGCTCAGAAGAGCGGCTGGTTCATAGCCACCACTGGCTGACCAACCATCATCACCATCATGATTACCTTCCCTAAGAAGAAGGTGGATCCTTTCCCCTTAGTAAACACCTGTTACGTCCAGGAACCGGTGCTGGGAATGGGAGGCGTAAACACAGAGGTAGGAGCTATGTGGAGATTCAGGATTCTGAAATCTCAGGTTAAAAATAAAGGCTTCGGGGTGCCTGGGTGGCTCAGTGGGTTAAAGCCTCTGCCTTTCGCTCAGGTCATGATCTCAGGGTCCTGGGATCGAGCCCTGCATCGGGCTCTCTGCTTGGCAGGGAGCCTGCTTCCTCCTTTCTCTCTCTGCCTGCCTCTCTCCCTACTTGTGATCTCTCTCTGTCAAATAAATAAATAAAATCTTTTAAAATAAATAAATAAATAAAGGCTGCGCCGAGGTAGGGACCGGCAGTGAGCAGGCCTGAGCCCTCAGGGGCCCATCGCCCCCTCGGTCAAGCTGGTGGACGCCTCTTCACTCCGCTTCACTAGCTTCCTCTGTATTAACACGAAGAGTCATGACATGCTTGATTGGAGCATCTCTTGAAATCTGTTTGGAAAGTTTTGGAGATAGATGGGGACATTGTGGAAATAGCTAAGGGGGACCCCATATCCCCTTCACCCGGTCCGCACATCCACAGTCCACACAGCCGTGCTGTGTTGATCTAACTAGGGCGTTAGCATGGGTACAATACTATTCACCAAACCATAGATGTATGTAGATGTTCCCAGTTCTCCCAGCAAAGGCAGTTTTCTGCTGCAGGAGACGGCCTCTCTTTTGGAAACAACTCTTTTGGCCAGGAAATGATCGAGAATAAAAAACTGTATTTTTTAACTCCAGTTCAATTCAAACAGTTTAAAATACTCTGGGCAATGCCCCTTGGGGATTTACATACGGAAACAGAGAGCCTGCCGTGGATAAGGCAGCATGTCCCATCTTTGGCGTATAATAAGAGGAAAATTATTCAAGACTGTCTTCTAGCTGAGAATAGAAGGCGTGCGGAGCAAAACAATTATACAGACTCTGAGTGAGAATTCAGAGGGGGAAGAGGGGCTTCAAAGAGGAACGCGTTGAAAGAACAGGAAGTTAAATTCAGAGCTGACCCCCAGAGGCTGAGAAGCATCTTCGCCTTTGGTTTGAAAGGCTGTTTCCCCCCCAGGAGTGGACCTGACGTCGCTGAGACAGATGAAGCTTCAGAGACCACTGGCCATGCTAACAGATGTCAAACACTTCTTATCAGGCGGTGGAAATGTTGACGAGAAGAACGAGGAAGGAGTGACTCTGGTAAGTTTGTATAAGCGCCTCAGAAATCCTGCTTAAATAGAGAATTTCAGCTGATTCCTCTGGCGTAGAATTAGGTACTATTAACTTGTAAAAATGGCTTTTTTTCCTGATCATGAAAAAACTACCTATTTATTGTAAAAGTCTGGAAAACACCTAAGTGTGCAAAGAGGAGAACAGAAATCACATATGCCACTGTTCCTCGAAAACCAGGGGTTCTGGGTGGACTTGTTTTGTTCAGGCCGTCCTTCCGTGTATTTTAAAAATTGAGAATGATTTGTATGTGTTACTTTGTCAGTGTGATATTTGAACTGGAACTTACAGGAGGATGTTTTCATTTTAATCTTAACAAACACAAATTATGCGTCACTCTGGTGAATGAATTTCTAAATCCAAGCAAAATCATGCCATTACTTTTTTTTTTTTTTTTAATAGCTGTTGGGCATAGTGGCAGTATGTGAAAACCGTACAATTAAGTTTGGGTTAATTCTGATATCAGCGTAATGTCTACCCATGAGAATAAAAAACATTTGAGCTATTGACCCACAAAATGTGCTTGAACTGGGCGTGCTAGTGTTGAAGTTAATTGCGGTAGGAAGTAAATGTATTGAGGCTCGAGGGAAAAAATTGAGAGGAATTAAGCTAACAGACAGGAGTATGGTGCTTGAAGCATGGGTTGTGTAGAAGCGTCTGGAACCAGCGACTCAGTTTCTGCCACAGAAAAAATAAGGTGTGAGGTTGAAAACGGTGATGAGAGAAGTGATTTGTCTAAATGGATAAAATGGTGTGAAACCTGATACAATTTTAGATTTATTAAATGCAGATCAAGCACCTTGAGACCTTTAGATAGAATAATCTTCCTTGATACTGATCTTGGACTTTGGAATATAAATTCCAAAAGACCATCAAAAAAATAACACCAAGTTACAAGCAAAGAAAACAAAGCATGTTCAGAATTTATTGAAAAATCACACATTCAAATGGAAAAATATTGTGATTAATCTATTGGGATATTAACCACCTCCTGTGAACAAAATAATAATGAACAAAACCACAAAAGTCCTTTTGTTTTGGGCTTACATTGCATTGGGGGAAGATCCATAATACACAATATAAATGAGCTAAATACACAACATATTAACAATGGCAGATGCAAAGGAGAAAATAATAAAATGAGACAGGGAAGTGCTGGGTGTGTGTTGACATGTTGGAGGCACACATGTAAGGTCTCACTGACAAGGAATTTTGAGTAATGACCTGAGAGAGGTCTGCACACACTGCAGGTGTGCATAGGAGCATTCAAGACTGAACGGTGGTAGGTGCAAAGGCCCTGAGGCAGGAGTGGGTGTGTTGTGATTTAGAAACAGCACAGGGGCCTGTGAGGCTAAGTAGAGTAAAGGGAAGGAGGGAGGCAGCTGGCCCAGATCACATGGGGTCTGTGAAACTGTGTGAGGACCATGGAGTTACTCTGAGTGCAATGGGAGAACATTGGAGGGCTCTGAGGAGAGCTAGACATGGTCCTATTTTAGTTCTAAAATCATCACTTGCTCTGACTGCTGTTAAGGACAGGCGGTTGAAGAGCAAGGCTGATGCCAGGAGTTCAGGTAAGAGAGTAACCCAGTGGTTGGTGGTGTGGCTCAGATCAAGCTGCAGGAAGCTGGGGGGTGAGAAGGGGCTAACTTCCACCTGCATGGGAAGAAGATCCACTGGGACTTCCTGATAGCCAAGTGGTGGGAGAGAAAGGATGACTGTGGAGTGATTTCAAGTACTTTTAGCTTGGGCAACTGGAGTGATGGGGTTGACATCCAATGAGACGGAAGGTGGAGGATAAAATGAGCTTAGGGCAGGGACAGTTTGGGGAACAGAGAGCTACGGCTGCCTCTGAACCATCTTCATGGAGGTGTTGGGTTTGTGGTTGGTTGCTAGAGTCTGGAATTCAGGAGCTGTCTGGACTGCAGACTCAGTTTGGGGAACACTAGCATAGAAACATGACACTGAAAGCCTTGAGCCTAGGTGAAATCAAAGATCTGATACAGAAGGAAAGAGAATTTGGGACCGAGCCATGGAGCTTAGGAAGAAGAGAAAGATCCAGAAATGAGATCCGGGGTGGGGAGCATGGGGGGCGGGGGAACAGGGAGAAGCTCCCAAGGTAGGAGGAGAACCAAAAGAATGAGATGTCACAGGAGCCAAAGAAAGGAAGTATGAAGAGGAGGGGGAGGAAGCTGTGAACTATTAGATACCATCGAGAGACCAAGTGACTGGAGATGGTGAATTGGCCATTGGACTTAGTAGCATGGAGGTCACTGGTCTTCTCAGCTAGGGCACTTTCTTTGGAGTGCGAGCCTTGAAATCCTGACTGGAGCAGGTAATGATTCTTTGAACACATGGCATGCACTAATGCCTAGCTCAGAAACCCAATAGATCTTTGCTTCTTTGTTTGGCACAAGACATTACAGCTTTTGATTTCTTTAAAAAAAAAAAAAAAACTCTGCTAAATTAAAATGGCATCCGTGTTTCAAATGCCACTGAACAGAAGGGCCCACCTACTTCAGTAGTGAAGCTGTTGCAAGAATCGATACAGAGCAATACATTGCTATCCTGTTCAGACATCTTCAATTTTGACATTCTTTGTGACTTTTTTTAGTTGAACAGAGAGCACAAATGTTGCAAACAATTTGTTGTGTAATAACTAAACGATCATCTCTGAGCTTTTCATGAGGAAAGTAACGGCGGTTGGGAGGCTAGGAGTTGTCCCTCGAAGATGGCTCGCAGCGTTGAGCAAGTGGAGGGTGAGATTGATTTCTTATGTCTGAATTGGTTAGTCTATCTTGTTAATGACTGCTACCCCACGCTGGCCTCCGGACAGTGCGTTCCTGTCTGTTGTTGGTGGGAACCATAAGACACTCGTCCACAGATTTCTGTATCCTGAGTAGGGATGCCTGTTGTGGCTTAAAATTAGGCATCATTTCCCACACTTACGTTGTGCAATAAAGGTAAAACTATCAAGAAAAGATGCAATGCTGCTAAACTTCTAGTATGCTGCCTTTTTCTCCTCTTGCAATAAAGTAACCAAACGTAATGTTGCTCTTTGAAAAAGATCTCTTAGTTTACACAGATAATTCTTCTTAGAAGAAAGCAAAGCCTCCAAAAAGGACACAATTCCAAAAAAAAAAAAAAAAAAAGTCATTACGAGCATATGGAAATGCATTCCTGAGTTCAAGTGCATAGATGCTCTTTGAAAATTTGACTGTAATGACTTTCAGATCCATTAGGAAGATGCTGGTTCTTTTCTCTTTTGTCACAGAATTTGGTATATAACATCTGGCCTTGGGACGTATTCACTGGGTTTGTTGGAAAAGAATTATTCATGAGATGCAAACATCAAGCAATTTTATTTTTGTCTCCCTTTGTCTTTTCAGTAGCGCTGGTTTACCCTTACTTCTGGATGAAGACTTACCCATTGCCATCAGCTTTCTGGCCGTTTTTAGGGAATAGAGTTTTTGTGGTTACTTTATATTACAAACCATAGCCTCAGTTTAGAGATTAGAGTGTCTGGTCCTATATAACCATGAAAAGTCCCAGCTTGCGTGAAATCAGGGTTCACTGATCTTTTTTATGCCATGTTACCCTCTAAACCTCGATGTAGCTGTGGGTTCCTTGTCAGACTTGTGTTTAATGTAGTAACAATGATGCCTGTATTACAGAGAAAGCCAGTTACATGGGAACATCATAATCCTACTATCAAAATTAAATTCGTGATATGTAACGCATGCGCTTCTTTATGAAGGCACTGAGTGACGGATGTAATCATTGCCAGGATGTTAGGGTAGATTTGAATATGGGGGATATTTGGAGATGTCTGCTTTGACAGCAATGTGTAGGGACATATCGCTTTCATTGATAGCATCCTAGGTGTGTAGCCGAGGTTCACCATTCAAGAAGTGGCCAAATTTCATTTGGGGTTAGAAAAAAAAAATAAAACTAACCATTTTCCCATCCAAGTTTGCAAAGTCTCTGAATCACTCCGAGATCCTGAGGGGGCTGGTGGGTTCAGGTGTTGAGGACCTGATCTCAGTGAAATCTTGAAGTCACTGCTGGTGTCCTGTTGCATCAGATTAGGGAGTCCATGGAAGGGAGGGTGGCCGTGGTCATCTGTTTCCCCTCTCATCACCGTCTCCTCTAATGTGTCAGTGACGTGGAGGAGGGGGTGCAGATGGGCAGGAGGAGACACATGGAGCTGGAAGGTTTTGGCTTGATGTTCCCTGATAGGATGTCCTGCTCTTGCTCTCTGGGCAAGAAGCTGACCCCTTCCCTAGTGAGGATGTGGGGGTTCTTCGGATATGTCACGCCCATCACTGGGATCTCCGGAGGGTCCTTCACACCTGCCTCTGCTCTGGGGAGTCAGGGGTACCCCCCAGCCTGTCTCTCCTGGCATCTCCCTGAAACAGAATGGAAAACAGACATGGCTGTCCTCCCTGTGTTTGTCTTTGCCGGTGCAACCTCATGAGTGCGGGCAGACGCCAGCATATCCGTGACTCCCCTTCGCTGCCCACGGAAGCAGAGAGCCAGGCTGTCTCTTGCCCTTTACTTTTTCTGTCAGGAATCGAAACCAGTAACCGTGTCTCCGCCAGACTCCCGAGGCCACATGGCTTCTGTTGGTGACCACTGAAGCCAAGCTCTGCCGACATGATTTAGGGAGGGACACAGGCCCCAAGACCACAGAAAAATTTTCCATGTGTCCTGTCTCCATTTCTCTCTCATTTGGACCTACCATACCCTCAGTTTAGAGGTAGAGGTCAAAGGAAATCTAGGCTGGGCACCTGGCTGGCTCAGTCAGTAGAGTGTGTGGTTTTGATCTTGGGGCTGTGAGTTCGAACCCCACCCTGGGTGCAGGTGTAGAGATAAAACATTAAAAATGTAATTAGGCAGTTTTTCCTCAACTATTTTCAGATATCCACATTTGGTCTCACTTTGAGTTGTGATACGTATTATCTTCTTATGCAGTCAAAACTACAGTAGGAAAAAATCCTCTGTTAATATTTTTTTAGAGATTTTATTTATTTGACAGAGAAAGAGAGAGTGAGAGAGGAAGCACAAGCAGGGAGAGTGGGAGAGGGAGAAGCAGGCTTCCCACCGAACAGGGAGCACAATGTGGGGCTCCATCCCAGAACCCTGGGGATCATGACCTGAGCTGAAGACAGATACTTTATGACTGAGCCACCCAGGCTCCCCCTTCTGTTAATATTCTGATAGAAATCTAGAATTGGAGAAAATTTGCCATTATTCATTCAAAATCTGGACTAATTCCCTTAGCTGCTTGAATATTTATCCCTCAAGATTGATTTTCATTTACTCCTAAGGTAATTTTCATCAAAATTTGACATTAGCCTCCTAGTGGCATGCCCGCTCTAGAGTGGGAAGCATCACAGACCTCAAATAAGACGACATTCAATGGGAATATATTTTAAATTTCACACACAGATTTCTTTTTTAAATGAGATTCACAAATAGAAGACCGAGTAAGTAACTTACCAATGAACGCCCAGTTTCCACGTTACACAGTAAAAAGGAGTTACGTCTGGGTGGTGAAAGCCCTTCCAATGTCCAAATGGGAGAGAAAGCACAAGAGGAAATGCTGAGATCATTGACTATGACAAAAATTAAAATGAACATTTGTGCATTAAATAATGAGGGAAATTAAGAGGCAGATAACAAACTAGGAATATAATACTTGGGACAGGTCTTTCAAAGTGTTGACAGTTTTAAAATCTGCAGCATTCATAGAAATGAAGGTAAAGATCTTCTCCGGTAGGAAAACAAATTGCAGTGAGAGTCAGTACCCAAAAGAAAATACAACTACCCTACAGACATATCAAAAGAGACCCATTTTTGGGAATGCAGTACATTGAATTTATTTATAGTCATTTTAGAAATACATAATGGTGAAACCCCAAAGGCCGAGGGTCTGTGAGGAAGAGCCCCTCCACACACCGCTGGAGGGCGTGGGATTGTACCAACATCGTGGAACTCAGCGTGGGCAAATACATTGAAAATTTTTTCATTATTTTAGGATTGCAATTCTGTATCTGGGAACGCGTCAGAAGCACATAGTCAGGCACAAATATAGTGATTACCAACAAAGCGATCTTCTATAAAATAAAAAATACAGCAAATGTATAAAAGCCCAGTAATGAGGAGCTGGTCAGGGGGATGATGATGCAGGACTGTGCGCTGTGCTCTCCTGGAGAACAATCAGAACAATCAGTTTGCAGAAGCACGTCCTGGTGAGGAGACAGGACAGTCCTCAGGTGGAGCCCCCTCACTGCCCGGGGTGGCTTTTGTAGGTTGATCATTCTCTGTCTTGACCCCAGAACCACACACCACCTGTGCGAGGAGGAGGCTGCCTCAGAGATGACTGCACTCCTGTGGACTTCTAATGGGGTCTGAGACTCATGTGTCTTCATCGCTGAGGGGTGCAGGACCCAGCGATGGTTTTGATCAGTGTGAGGAGGCTACCTGCCACGTTTAACACACGTCTGAGCCTCCACAGGTGGTGGGCTGGGGGAAAGGGGCAGCAAGGGTGTAAATGGTGGGCATCTCCCAGAGATAAACATTTTAATACAAGACGAGGATGTTGGGGAAGGGGCTGTATGGGAAGAAGAAAAATGCTGTGTTTAGACCAATACATTATGGAACGCACACAAGGATTGTTAGGAGCACTGACAAATTGTGGTTGTTAGGAGCACTGTGAATCGTGTGTTACCCTGGTGGCCTGGCCGACTCGAGTATTCATGCCCATTTGCCATTTCAGAG
This sequence comes from Meles meles, assembly GCF_922984935.1. Lineage (NCBI taxonomy): Eukaryota > Metazoa > Chordata > Mammalia > Carnivora > Mustelidae > Meles > Meles meles. Next base: position 82,713,036 of record NC_060079.1, read on the forward strand.
CGGCCATGCTGGAGAACAGAGAAGAACGTGGCTTCAGCCTATAGGGGCCGTGCTCTCCTGGGCTGGTCGCCTAAATTAACTCATCCCCAGCTTTTGCCTCTGTAATACCAGGACAAAGGTCATTGCCTCATGGGTCATACAGATGAGAAGGAATAACTGATAACTTTTATGAGCAGTATTTATGAAGCCGCTCTGAGATCTTGTCCTGCACTGTAACTGTGTGGATGATTTCCAACCTGCCATAATTTTCCAGGACTGTCCTTTTGCAATCATCCTTCCAAGAAGCTGCTGCTCATCATTTACAGAAACAACAGCTGTCTCTGTCTTTCTCCCAAGACCCCATAAAGTAGCAGGAGAAGAGTATTCTGAGATGCTGTAGGAATAGACACGTTCACATTTTGGCACCTGACATCTTCCAGCAATTGTCAGGACAAGGGAGGGAGGTAACGTCCATTTCAGAAATAGACATTTTAATGTCTATTAAATAGACAAGGTCTATAAAATAGACATTTAACTTAGTGATGAGAATGGTCCCTTCGGAGGGGGGGTCTGGAGGCTTGCTTACGGATTCAGAACTTGATTGCTGGCAGAATCAGGGTAGAGCCTCTAAGCTCTTACTGATTTACTATGATGAATTTTTAAAATTCTGTTGTCTCTTGTAAGGAAGTAGAAATACTCAAAGTCAGGAGTTTTTGCCTTCATTTTGAAATTGTCTCAGATTAAATTTGTCGGCTTTCAGAGATGTCGCTGGGAGCTCATGCTTTTGATAGCTTTTCTCCCAAGTGAGCCAAGACTTTCCTTCTGGTCTTTTCCTTGAGAGCAATGCCTGAGATGGCTGGGAGCTGGACTGAGTTTGGAATGGAAGAACCCAGTTTTTGCCCCGTGGAAAGCAAATCTTCTCATTAAGGAATTCATCCTTAATGACAAGTGAACTTGACTTCTCTAGTCTCAGGTGCTAACCAACAAATGGACAGTGAAAACCTTCTCAGATCCCGATGTTGGTGCTCACACTTCGGAGGAACCTTAGAATCAACTGATTAGTGTGATGTAGAATCAGTTGAGGAGCAGGTGTAAGGCAGGTTTTGCAGAAGAACAAGTATATAAAATCGTCCTTCTCTGAAATACTTGTGGATAGTTTGTTCTTGGGACTGTTTGCCAGAATACTGGCGAGGTAAATTCTATGTATAACCAAGTATGGGAGGAGTGATGTGAAACTTAATCTCTTTCTGTTTATGCCTTAAATTGGTTAAATATATTTGGGGTTTTTTTTGTTGTTGTTGCAATTAACTAGGAGAAATAAGCATGTATGTACACGGTGTACATGAACGAGCACAGTGAAGTCCAAGGGCAGAAAAGCAAATGTTTTTGCTGGATTTTGTTAATATATATGTACACGTATTTAATAAGCCTTTTGACTTTATTGTAATTTTATCTTTTTAATAAAAACAGACAGAAAGCTACAAAATTCCATGCTACAAGACCAAGAAGAAATCACTGGTTTTACTACTTTTATATTTTTTTCCTTCCATGTACTTTCATATTATTATGCTCATGAAATCAAGCACCAAGTGACTTAAGACGCAGTTTAAGTAGGACATGATGACAGTTCGCCTACAAATCCAGGCTGCTGTGTTGGAAGCGGGAATTGCCCTACCTGAAAAGTCTGAATTGTTCTCTAAACCCTGACCTCCTGGTTGTAGCCCCTGAGGCCTCCTTCCTGAGCTAAGCTTGCATTCATAAGCTAACCTGGGAGCATGCTCAAACGAGAACTACGTAATCATTTTAAGGTCTGTCAGGATTAACTGTCCTTTCCAGTGTATCTGCCCCTTTCTCCTGTTCCTAAGCACCAAGATGATCACATTTCCTGCTGTCAAATATGTCCTCGAATCTCCTCCAGTCACACAATTACAGGCCTAGAATTTCAGGGCCGGTCACTACGTGTTTGACTTTCAGGTGAGAAGAGGGTAAAGCATTCAGTTATTGCATTTTGTATGCAAAAGTGCTCAGATTATGGTACAGAGAACACTAAAGAGGGAAATGGAATTGCATGAAAAATCGCACGTTGTCTGGGTCAGAAGGGAAATAATAATTAAGCCATAAGCCTTTGTTCCAAGAAGGATACTGTCCACTTACATCAAATAAGTAAAACTGCAGGTTTGTTCTTCTTTTTAAAGGTATTTTATATTTGATAATTTATTAGCTCTCATTAAACCACTGAACAAGCTGTCCTGATGTCACTGCTTCTTTTTTAAAGTCCTTGAACAAAATATCTCCTCTCGCAGTTACATATGGCATGTGCCAGCGGCTATAAGGAGGTGGTAACCCTTCTCCTGGAGCACGGCGGGGACCTGAATATCGCAGATAATCAGCACTGGACCCCGCTCCATCTGGCGGCGAAGTATGGCCAGGTAAAGTCATCTCCTAAATTCTCATTTCTTTAAACTTCATTCTATAATAACATCATTTAAATTTTTAAATTTTAAAATTGTGTACAGTCAGGATGAAACTGGGTTTTCAATGGCATCCCATGTTGCCATTATTTTTATGGTTGAAAGAAAGCATCATCTTTTTTTTTTATTTTGTATTTTATTTTTATTTTTTCCATCTTTTTTAATGTATTATTAGCCCCAGGGGTACAGGTCTGTGAATCGCCAGGTTTACACACTTCACAGCACTCACCATAGCACATACCCTCCCCAATGTCCATAACCCACCCACCCTCTCCTGACCCCCCTCCCCCCAGCAACCCTAAGTTTGTTTTGTGAGATTAAGAGTCTCTTGTGGTTTGTTTCCCTCCTGATCCCATCTTGTTTCATTTTTTCATTTCCTATTATTGTTTTCCTACCTCCCAACCCCCCCACGTTGCCTCTCAACTTCCTCACATCAGGGAGATCACAAAGGATAATTGTCTTTCTCTGATTGACTTATTTTGCTCAGAATAATACCCTCTAGTTCCATCCACGTTGTTGCAAATGGCAAGATTGCATTTCTTTCGATGGCTGCATAGTATTCCATTGTATATATGTACCCAATCTTCCTTAGCCATTCATCTGTCGATGGACATCTAGGTTCTTTCCATAGTTTGGCTATTGTGGACATTGCTGCTAGAAAGCATCATCTTTTGCAAGGATGCATAAAACATACCGTCCTCAGGATTCTGCATATTGTCGTCAAAATTTTTGGTGAGATAAGACAAAATCAAAAACATTTTTCATAGGATGGGCTTATTATATTCTTAACATTACGTAGTCCTTATGTAGTTCATATTTTCATGAATCGTTAGTAATTCTATTTGTTCTCTATACTTTGTAGAAGTAAAGCAGGATTCCATTTTATGCTTTAGTTTTTCACTATAAATTATATTTCATCTTAAGGAACAAAGAATGAAGAGCAGATTTTTTTTTTTTCTGTGAATAGACTTTTGGTCATAGCTGATACAACTTGAGTTACTATTGCACAAATTACTTTCTCACCTGCTACCATGACATCATTAGGAAGAAACAAAATGACTTTTAAATGATTTTATGTGGGTGAATGTGACTACAGTGTTCATAATAATTAATTTTGAAATCTATTTATACAATATACAATATTTTGTGTTGGAGAAAGCCTGAGTAGTTCTGTTTTGGAAGAGAATTCATCGTTACGTAAATATGGAGATTTAGGTTAAACTTGTTGATTCTCAAACATTGGTCTAGGGTAACAGGTCATGCTCCTTAGGTTCATAGTAAGTCAAGTCTCTTAGGTACTAATGGGTATGGAAATATCCATCATAAAATCTGAACACAGCTGTTGTTAAAATAATGCATACCATTTGCATTTCACGTAATTTAGAGAAAACACATTGCTTAGGGGATGTCTTTCAAAATAATAAAAACATTATTTGCTTTGACAACATTTCCTTTATGAAAAGTATCATTTGTTAATAAGTTATTTCCAACAGACTCTTTATTAAGTACCCCAAACTCTGTATTTAGCAAATGAATGTTTGTAAAAGTAAATGGATGGCTCAAGGGAGGAGATGACAGAGAGCTGGAGTCACTTGTCCTAGGGGTTAGGGGTCCCAGGTCCCCCCAGTAGATCATGGGAGCAGTGGGGGTCAATAATCCCTGTGCACCATGAACACATCAGTGCTGCATTTCTAGCACCATAGCACACCGGGAGACACTGGGTGTCAGGTTTTGTCTTTAGTAAAAAGTACAGAAACAAACACAGAAGCAAGTTTGGCTTCCTTGAGTACAACCTGTTGGCCCATGGAGAAGAAATGGTAACCAGTGAATTATCAGAACATGCTCCTTGTAGTCAGGGATCCCTCTGGAAGGAGCTACATCTGCAAGTGAGTGAGAGCTTAATAAAATGTGACAGAATACTGCTTACTACAGTTAAATTAATAAAGGCTTTCATTTTACCCATTTTTTTCCATTTTTCTGACTGGACTTTTAGAGTTCAGATTGGGTTCATTTCAAAGAATACCAAATTGGTTCCCTTTAACCACTTTCATATGCTAATGGGAGAATAGGACTATTTTTAACAAGTTTTTTTTAAAGACATGCCTGGGGGGGATGGGGTGCCTGGATGGTTCAGTGGGTTGTTTCTGCCTTTGGCTCAGGCCATGATCCTTGTTCCTGGGATCGAGCCCCACATCAGTCTCCTGCTCAGCAGGGAGTCTGCTTCTCCCTCTCCCTTTGCCCTGTCTCCTGCTTGTGCTCATTCTCTGTCTGTCAAATACATAAATAAAGTATTTAAAAAAAAAACAGACATGCCTTGGACTAAATGCATCACTACAGCTGTTATTAGACATTTAAATAATTTTTTTTCAGAAGCCAGTGTGTGGTTTTTGTTTGATTTGGTTGCAGGTCAAATGAAATACTTGGTAGGACTTGTATTTTACTTGTTATTGTATTTTTTGGTTCTATGATTTCCATTTGGTTTGTATTGTACCTTCTATGTCTTTGATGGAATCTCCTCTTTTTTCATTTGTTTCAAGAGGATTTGTAGTTGCTTGTTGAAGCATTCTCATGAGATCTGCTTTACCCTCATCTTCAGATGATTGCGGCCTGATTCATCTTGTTGTCACTTCTTCATCTTTTCTCATTCAAGTTGTGATTTCCTGATCTTGGTATGACAAGTGATTTTTAATTATATTTTTGGACACTTCAGCTATTTTGTTCAGAGATTCTCAGTTCTGTATAAATATTCTAGGTTAGTCCTCCTGTTTACGTTTGATATGCAGACCTGGTCTTCTTCAGTGGGTTGTAGTTCCAGTAGCAGTTTAATTTTCTACCCTTTGTGGGGTTGTTTTGGTCTACGTGGCCCATCGGGTGCTCCTGGGGTCCTCACTGCTTCTTCCAGTGTCCCAAAGGGGTGGAAGAAGAGGTTTTCCCAAGCCAGGTTACCCTGTGTTAAGGTAGGGGGTAATCTGCAGGGACAAAAGACTTTTGGGGCTAGGCGCCCATTGGGGTATGCTCCCTCTTACAGGGGGCCCCCCTCCCCGCTACCCTTGCCTCTTATCAGGGAGGAGATCTCGGCTCAGTAGGAAAAGAGTGCTTTCCCTGGTACTTCGTGTGAACAGATCGTGGTGCTGGACTCACCTGATGTCCGAGGGACACGTCTGCAATGTGGGAGGGATGCTCAAACCAGGCCATCTTCTGTCCTTAAGATGGGCTGGGAAACACTAGGTCTGGGCTGGACTTCAGAGTTCTTCTTGGGTTCATTGTAATTAGCAGGGAAGATAGGAAAGAACCAGTCTAGGTTGGAATGCTTTAAAACAACTGCTGTTTCAAAAGAATTACTGACTTCTGAAAGCCTCCTGAAGCTTCATAGAGAGCAATGAAAGGAAGGTAACTTATGATTATTTTCACAAGAAACCCATCTGTGGCAGAAGAGAAACAAAGATGCTTTTGTATAACTTTCTTGTAACATGTCTACTGGGATCTTTGATTCTGCATGTTGAACGTGTCTCCATGTGACCAATTCTTCCTGACCCATATTTTGAAAAATGTCTAGATGTTTCTGTTCCACTGCCTGGAAGCTATCTGATTAAGGCAGTAAGAGTGAGTGGCTTTCAGCAATTACATCGTGCAGGCAATCAAACGGAGCTCCCAGTCCTTTTCCCAATGGTTGTCTGCCATGTCAGAGGCCAAGAGTTCCGTGTGAACCCCTTCCAGGGGTCCACAGGAAAACCTACCCTGCAGAGATGGGAAGTTCTGTTCAAGAGACTACATTTTTAAAGTGCCTTCAGTTGAGCTTTATTATAGGATAAGTATTAAAAAACAGGATCAGAGTCTGATAAAATTTGTATCAGGGAAAGAAACCTGTTTTATAGAACCATGACACAAGACTAATGAATGTATTAAACTAATAAAACAGGTTAGCTATATGGTTAAAAAAAAAAAAGGCATTTGGTTTTAGTAATGAAAGTAGATATTTTTAAAAGATTTTATTTATTTTAGAGTGAGAGAGAGAGCCTCCTTGTGCAAGCGGTGGGAGGGATAGAGGCAGAGGGAGAAGCAGACTCAACCCTGACCAGGGACCCCAACTCGGGGCTTGATCCCAGGACCCTGAGATCATGACCTGAGTTGGAGGCAGAGACTTAACCAACTGAGCCACCCAGGCACCCCATGAAAGTAGATTTTTTAACAATTTTATTTTACAGTTATATTTAACAACAAAAAAATAATGATTGACATATATACTGAGCACGATACCTGCTGTGATGTACGGACCATAAGCCCAGAATGATGGCCACCTCCTTCCTAAAGCTTCCCGGAAATCCCCATCACACACGGGTTGTATGATGCAGGAATGATGGATGAATAAGGCAAGGAGAATCCATGGATAACAGTATTCTCATGCCTCTACCTACCATCTTTGAACACTTTCTCAAACTTTGGGATCTCTGTGCCTATGTTTTCAGCCCAGGGAGAGTTCTGAACTTACATGGGAAATGGTATCCAAAACTACATTGACTTTGCAAGATGCAGAGCAATTAAGATTGATTTTACAACGACTTCTCTGGTGTGCCAGTTACGTGTCTAACCCTCATCACTTATTAATGATAAGGGAATTAAGAAACCCTTTCCAATTGCTCCATTAACTCTTTCAAGACCTGCTGGAAAATGTTTGGCCCCAACGTTTTTTTTTTTTTTTTAAGATTTTATTTATTTATTTGACAGAGAGAGATCATAAGTAGGCAGAGAGGCAGACAGAGAGAGTGAGAGGGAAGCAGGCTCCCTGCTGAGCAGAGAGCCCGACGTGGGACTTGATCCCAGGATTCTGAGATCATGACCTGAGCTGAAGGCAGCAGCTTAAACCACTGAGCCACCCAGGCGCCCCTGGCCCCAACTTTTAAAAACCGATGTCTTTGTTTTTTTATTCTTCCTTGTGTTTCCCAGACCCTCCCTACACAGACACCTGTATCTCATTCTGCCCAGCCGAGTGACAAAACCAGGTTTGTTCTGAGGAACACGCCTGCTCACGGGCTCTGAACAGGGGCTGAGCAGACCCAACAAGCCTCCCTAGTCCTCCTTCCAGGGAGTCTGGCGCCAGGGTCTTCACTCAATTCAATCAGTCAATTAATCAATTTTTACATAGTCCGGGGGTTCTAGGGAGTGATGATGGCAAGCATGCTGAGCACCACTTGGTGTGTGTCCTGGTCATTGACCCAGTTGTGAGATTTGCACAGACGATCTCTGATGCAGGGTTTCCAGAAATGGCCACGTGTAGTGTTCAAATGAGGCAGCTTTAAAAACCAATGTCACTTTATCCTCCGCTTCTCTCAAAAATGACTAGCCATCAGCTCGGTATTTTCTAATTCCTTACACGTTTATGTACCAAGGAGAGGTGAAGATCTCACCTGTCGTCTCCATTCTGCTCCATCAACACTGTTCAGCGGGGTTACCAGAATGTAAGCTCCCAGCCACGAGGACAGTTTGCTTGCCTCCTGTGCTCGGTGCCCTGCAGAGTAACCAAAGAGACTGAGGGGGCAGATCCATCAACCAAGAACTCAAAGCAAAGCCCTAATATCCAGAAGCAGAAGGGGGCTTCTCTGGTGGAATATATGACCAAACCCAAACTACGGTTCTTCAATTCAGACTAAGAGGACAACTAACAGATTCATGTTAATAGATTTTGAATCAATTGTATCTCGATTATTTTGTCAGGAAAAAACCATACAATATATAGAATCATATTTTAAAATTATTCCCCTGTAAAAATGCTATTTAGTATTCATTTTGGAAATAATAATTTAGAAATAGTTGTATGCATGGGAGATTTATAACTCTCTGAAGAAATTTACTGTAAATAAGTATATCTCAGTTTAGAAAAAAAGTTTTAGAAATGCTAACATTTTAAAAGACTAATGGCATTTTGGGAGACATTCATAGCAATTTCACTTTCTTATAAATATCTTCCAAATACAAATACCTTTACGGGGAAGGTAGTTCATAATTCTTAGCGGTTTTCTTTATTGACACTTATACTGGGATGGCATATATGTTTTAACATTCCCCTTTATAAATATGTTAACTTTCCAGCGAGGAAAAGGAGATGCTTGTTCTTGTGTAAAACTGCGGACTGAATAATTTATGTGACTGATGTCTTTTGGTTTCATAGTTCTTTCATGAGTCGTACATAAAATTTGATTCTAGCCTTCTACGTATTTCTGGCGTTTCTGATAGGATTGGTCACGCTACAACAGAAGATAGGAAAGTAACTACAGCTGCTGAAGCCTAAACACCCTTCCCTTCAAGAGCATTTTCTGTCACACAGCCTGCATATCTTCACGTTCAAAGGCGTCATTTGCATTCATTCTCAAAAACATTTTTGCCCAAGTTCATAAGAACTGAGAAATCTTAAGAGGTTTTATTTGTTTGTTTTGTTTTTTTTTAATTTCTTCTTCTCTTTGGGAGAACATGAAGACACTGGTTTCCAGCCATGCCTCTGAGCACACGCTGTTGACAGGCTCAGCGCTCTGGGGGGTTCCCTCTCTTCTCAGTGTTTACTCCTCTTTAGGGAATCCCCACCCTGCAGCCTCCAGTCCCCTCCGTGCTCCTGGCTCCCAAAGTTGCCTCTTGTTTCCCTGTCACGTTGCAGGCCCCTGAGGACCACTGCCCGGTAGGTGAGCTCTACCTGCCAGCCCTCCAGCTGCTCTCATGGACAAAGGGAGTGGTCAGCTCATTTCCCAGCCCCCCAGGGTGCTGCCTTTTCCATGTGTCATTTACTCACCACAACACTGAGCATCACCGTCCTCCTAGCTCTCCCCCATCTTCCAGTACGTCACAACCCCCGAGTCTATGAGCTTCCAAGTAGGAATTGCCTGGGGCTCTGTGAGGTAAAACCATGGCCCCGTCCAGTCCAGCAGCCTCCCTTCCCGGGAGCCACCCACCCGCCGGCCCTGTCCCCACTCCCGCACACCTAAGCTTTGTCAGCCTGGTGTCATCACAGGGTCTCCACACAACACCCTTCGCACCGCTGGGACAGGAAACACGCACTCCGTGACACAGTGTGCCCTGCCGCGGGGCTTCTGCTTCCTTCTCCAGCTGCCTTCCCCGGCCGCCCCCATCAGACTGGCACTCAGTGGTTCAGTCTTAACGTGGAGGACCACGCGGAGATACCACTTAAGTGGTCCCTCTCCCAGTTGCTCGAATTCCAGGGAGGACGCTCCCCCGTGCATCCGATGTGGCCCCCGTGTCTTTGTACCTCGTCACTTATCACCGCCAGCTGCACCTGCCTTCGTCTGCCTGCGCTGCCCTCTGGTCTGTAAGGACCCAGTGCGGACAAGGCCCTTTCTTATCAGTGTGGGGTCCCACCCAGGACACACAGTTCTGTTCTCAAACAAGGGAGCCTGCGTCTGCCCTAGAGTTGCAGGTGCCCATCGGTCCAGCCGACTGAGGCTACTCCTGTGCAGTGGGCTGTGAGCCCACAAGCTCACAACGCAGGCTGCCCAGAGGGAGGGACGGTTCCCAGGTGCACAGGTCTGTCCCTGGTGCCCCAGACAAAAGGCATGTGGGCCAAGGGACTCCAGCCAAGGGTGAGCAGTACAGGCAACACCTGCTGGGTAGCATGAGAGGTAATCAAGGAGGCTGACCAGGAGGGGATGCAGGGGGAGGAGGCTGCCACCTGGGCGAGAGGAGGGGCTGACTCTGGAAGGACCAGCAGGTACTGGCGGGATTGGAGGGCTTGTGTTCTCAGCAATGGAGGCAGGACTCTTGGGTCTAATGTGAAATCACAGTTGGGCCACAAATAGGGATAATAGTAACTTACTAGGTGGTTTTGTATTTTACATCTGAAATCCTTCACGGGCAGGAAGCACACGTTGTGAGTTCTGGGACCCTAACACTTCAGTTTCTTGTTACTAGATGAAGGGAACAGTCTCCTCTAGCATCTGAGCTAGAAACGAACTACGTCCAGATGCTCATCGTCATGGTTCAACTCTTTAAAGAGGTCATTTAAATGACCATCAAGGAAATAATTTTGCTAAATTCATCCACACTGAAGGACAACTCTCCAAAGAATGAACAAGCCCGTGTCCAGTGAAACTTGTGTGGATTTAAATTTCAGCTTAAGTGCATGCTCATCAGCCTGCAGGGTCTTTGTTTCCACGCTCACCACCCCAGCACACACACACACACACACACACACACACACACACACACGCATGCACGCACACACACACACAAACACACACAGTCGCCTCATCCTCTGGAGCCTTCGGTGAGTGTAGCAGTCTTGTACTGGTGGTGATGAATTCTTACTGGGTTACACACCCGACCTATTCACAATTGAAGCAATTTACCTAATGGTCTTTTGAGAGGGTAAAGCAAATGTTCCGGAGGAGAGTAATTGAAATTAGCACGGGCCTGTTTAATTTAGTTCTGTGACGGGCCTCGCTGATTTCTGATCGGAAGCACATGGGGAAAACTGGCTCTAAAAAAAGAAAGGAATTCCCCAAATGAGAGCGGCTTCCTCCTTCCACACATGAATGCCTCTTTTTATGGGCCTGAAATAAAATGGAGTTGCTTTTATTGCTAAAGATTTTCCTGGAGGAAACATTTTGCTTTTGTTACTGAAATGCTGTCTGGGGTTCCAGGAGAGGCTGCGGAGAGAAGTGGTTTTCTGAGAGATGGCACATTTCTCTTTGGAGGCCTGGACACCCTGAATTGGATTTACAATTGGCAAGTAATTGTTAGGTGTGTGTCTGACATTTTTGCAGAGATATAAAAGCATTTAGATTTATTATTATTCTTTCAAATTTGGGAAAGCCAAAGGCAATCTGAGCTCACTTTTGGCTTTTTTTTTTTTTCTTTTCTTCTTCCTTTCCTTCTTTTATCCTTCCCTCCCTCCACCTGTCCATCTTTCGTTTCCTTCTTCCCTTTCATGTGGTTTAAATGCAAACACATCACTCTCATCTTTAATATAAAACAAAGCTCTTTCCTGTACCTATTTCAATGTCCTGGGAAACTGCTCTCTATATTTTATCTTTTATATTTCAATAGAATGTCTCCCTTTAATAAACTCTATATTTGCAAATAAAATTTGTTGCAAAGAAATTTGTTGCACAAATTTCTATATATAAGCACTGTAATATAATTTAAATGTTACTGATATAATCCGTGTTTTGCAAAATCAAACACCGATTTTTGAATGGGCTTTGGGAAAGCTAACAAGGAGCAGACTGTTTGAAATCTAATTAATTTTTTAATGAGAATACCAACCAGAACAATGATTGGTGGGTAGGGAGATGTCTTGTGTGCCTGGATGCAAAGCTCTGTGTGTGGGGAGAGCCTTGGGTGTTACAAAAGCAAAACCTAAGATTGGAAAAGCCAGTCTCATTCTTATCAATATAATAAAGCAAGAACAGAAACAAAGGACAAATTTTGAAAAGGAGAAAGGAGGATAAGAATGCCAAAGGAATCCACAAAAAGTGGAAAGACTAGACTCATTAAGTGCATTTATCAAGTTGTTTACAGTAGCAATAAAAATGTAAAATATATAACAATATACTTAACAGAATATTTTAACGGAAGATTTCTGCAGTGAAAACTATGGAACACTGTGGTGAGGAATTAAAGAAGACCCGAATAAACGGAGGAGGAAGCCATAATCATGTGCTTTGACAGTGAATATTTTTAAGGTATCTGTGGAAGGCTGAAAAGTGGCCCCTAGAGATGTCCACACCCTGAACCTCAAAGCCTGTCAATATGCTTGTTCCCTGAAAAGACTAAAGAACTTTGCAATTGTGATTGGTTATGGATTTTGAAATGGGAAGATTTTCCTGGATTACCCAGATGGGCCCAATCTCATCACATAGATCCTTAAAAGCAGAGAGCCATTCCTGGCTCAGGGTCCCTGGGTGGGGCAGCTATGCAAAAATGGGGGATATTGTTATTCCAAGTTGGGGTATGGTCATGTAAATGAGGCCTTTGCATGTGAATAGGGAGTGTGTTTATGAAAAAAGGGCAGACACCTGCAACATGGTTGGCTTGAAATTGAGGGAAGGAGCTAGGAGCCAAGGAACATGAGTTGCCTCTAGAAGCTAGGAAAGTCAAGAAACAGATTTTCCTTGAGAGCCAGAGGGAACATAGTGCTGCTAACACCCCAATTTTAACCCAGTGAGACCTGTGTCAGACTGCTGACCTACAGAATTGTAAGATAATTTTTCTTATTTAACCCACTGAATTTGTGATATTTTTAAAAGCCATATAAAATTAATATGGTATTCACTTAAAGCAATTCCAATAAAAATCCTAAGCCTTTTCTTTTAGAAATTGAAAAGTTCATTCTAAAATTTATGTGGAGCTACAAAGTATCTAAATAGACAAAATTGTCTTAAAAAATAGGAAAATTACATATGGTTTCACTTATTTGTGGAGCATAACAAAGAACATGGAGGACATGGGGAGATGGAGAGGAGAAGGAAGTTGAGGGAAATTGGAAGGGGAGGCGAACCATAAGAGACTGTGGACTCTGAAAAACAGCCTGAGGGTTTTGAAGGGGTGGGGGGGGAGGTTGGGGGAACCAGGTGGTGGGTAATAGGGAGGGCACGTATTGCATGGAGCACTGGGTGTTGTGCAAAAACAATGAATACTAATACGCTGAAAAAAATAATTATTTAAAAAAATAGGAAAATTACAGACTTTTTTCAAGACTTACCATAAGTCTTTCACTTATAAGATTTCAATACTGGCTACAAGCTGCACTAATCAAAGTGGTCAGGAAGTGCAGTAAGGATAGACAGATCAATGAAACAGGCAGGAACATATATAGTCAATTAATTTTCAACAAAGGTACCAAAGCAATTCAGTGAGAGGAAAAAAAAGTATTTTCAAGAAATAGTGCAGAAAAATGAATCGGTGTTGGACCAAAATACGTTTGAGATTTTCTCTGTCATTTGCAAAAAAACTCACTTGAGATGGACCATGCATATAAAAGTTAAAATTATACAGCCTTTAGGAGAAAATATAGTATCGTGTTGTCATGGCCTCTGAGTGGACAGTTATTTTGAAAATAAAGAGTGTTGACCACTAGAGAAAACAATACAAATGTTACACTTTCACAAAAGCAGAACAAAGTTAAAATATTCTTCTGTTTTTTTAAAAAAAACACAAAAACATTTTCAAGAGTATGAATGGGGACGCCACAGAATGGGAAGAAGTATTTGTGATACACGTATCTGACAAATGTGTCTACAACATATGAAGAACACAGGTCGCTAATGCAAAGATAAACACTCCAGTAATAAACGGGCAAGAAGTCTTGAAGAGACACTTGCCCAAAGGAAGCCGAGGAGGGCCACTCAGCACGTGGAAAGGTGCTTGGTATCCTTTGTCATCACAGAAATAAGCTAAACCAGACTGAAATATTGCTTCATTCCTGGTATGAGAGCTAAATTTCTAAAAATGACCATATTAAGTGTTGGAGAGAATGCAAATTTAGCGATAGGCAAAAGCACAATAGCAAAGTTGTTGAGTAGAGTGCAGAGCAGCAGGACATCTTGGGGCTGGGGCGGGCGTTTGAGCTCTTTGGAAAACAGCTAGAGCTATCTAAGCCATGTTGATGGTGTCCAGACCTTTCTCCCAGCAATTTCAGTCCACATGCTTGTGTCCTGAAGAGACGTTGGCACGCGTGCACCAAGATAAATGAGAACACTTGTAGCAACGTTACTTGTAGGAATAAATGACTGCAAACGGCTTGAAAGTCCCGGGAGGAAGGCACGTAAATTATGATATATTTGTACGGTGCAGTTATACTGTAGCTGACAAAATGAATGAATCTTGTTTCAGTCCATCACCTTTGATGACTCTCAGAATGCAGGGTTAAGCCCCGAAAGCAAGGTGTCGATGAGTTTGCATGTACGGACTTCACTTCTCTAAGTGTCACACGCAGACTGAGCCATGTGTTGTTCGGGAGGTACTTCTGTACATCAGGGTGAAATGTGTGAAGAAATCATAGTGTTCTGTACATCAGGGTGAAATGTGTGAAGAAATCATAGTGATAGCTCAAAATTCATGAGAGTGGTCGACTCTGAGAAATACGGAGAAGGATAATTTTGGGAAGAAACACAGAAAGATACCATGAATAAATGACCTATTTTAAAAAGTTGGGGGTGCCTGGGTAGCTCAGTTGGTTGAGTGTCTGACTCTTGATTTCTGTTCAGGTCATAATCTCAGGGTGCTGAGAGTGAGCCCCACATTGGGCTCTGCCCTAAGTGGGAAGTCTGCTTGGGATTCCATCTCTCCCCTTCCTTCTGCTCTTCCCCTCCGTCCTCTCCCTCACTAAAATAAATAAATCTTTTAAAAAATGTTGGATACCCTGGAAATCATTTCATACTTCTCTTTCAGTGGCTCATTCACATATATATAAACTCCTTGAATTTATAATTTGTAATAAGATTTAAAGAATATATTAACCTCTCATCAGGTTGCCTTCTTCTTTTCTTACAGTGCAAGGGTTAAGTTTTCCTAACCCCCCCTGTGGCTTTTGTTCATATTGTCTGTGGGGCTCCAGTGATGGGACGGGACCAATGAGACATTAATGAGTCGCTCAATTAAAACAAAACACATATAAGGTGTAATTCCTCCCACCGGATGCCCTAAATTAAGTCAGGAAGGTGTTAAGTGAGCATTTTCAAATCCACAGCAATTTATCCCTCCTTTGATAAGTAATTCTTGGTTTGAATGTCTTTCACTTTTTTAAAAGGAGCTGGGAAAACTGGAAGTGGAGAGAGAAACGTTCAGGGTGGGATGTGCTCATGTCTTCCCCCTCCAGCAGGCTGGAAACCCCTGGAGACCACCCCCGTGTGCCTCTCCCTGGGGAATCTTATTTCAGTGAACTTTACTGTTTCAGACAAACCTGGTGAAGCTTCTTCTGATGCATCAGGCAAACCCAAACCTTCTGAACTGCAATGAAGAGAAGCCCTCAGGTAGGTTATGCGCATCCTGGGACCACTGAGCGGTTACAGACTCCTTCCTGTCCTACCAGAACTTGTTGTCCATCACAAGCATGGCCGCCAAGTGAGGCCGCCTCCCCTGGAAGCTCTGTGGCCATGCTCCATCCAAGCCCTGTTCCCGAAGCCCCTTGCCCAGCTCCTTCACAGGAGGGGCTTACACGGTGGTTCCCATCATCGGGACCCTTGTACTTCCCTGCAAGTTGCTTCTGGGGCTTTCAACTTCCCACGCAGTGATGCCTTCAATGGCAATTACTGTTGAATATATTTTTGCTGTTATTTAACTGGTTTCTTGTCATTTCAAATATACACCTATTCATTAGGGTAATTTTAAATAATATATTTTTTTCTGCACAGACAGGTATAATGCAAGAAATTGAGACTGACACCCTCCAGCTAATTTTAAACTTTCACAATCTTAATTTAATGTTACCATTTTTGATAAGTATCTTTTGAACATTTCTAGAGTTCTTTTTACCACTGTTCTTTCATAATGGTCATCTACTAATTTAAGAACAGGGATGCTGCATTCATTTTCTAGCTTTTACAATTTGACAACAAATGTACTCATGAGTTTTTTGTTTATTAAAAATAAGAATTCTAAGTAACCGAAAAGTATAGCACAGGTCATACATTACTATAAAAATCTTGAAGGTAATAAGTGAGCACTTTATGACTGAGATTTCTCATTGGATATATTTGTAGGAGTATAATGACATGATAAACCTCCAGCTTAAGACAGGGTGAGAGATTTGCTCTATTTTTTGTTTTTTGGGTTTTTTTTTTGAAGTTAAATAGTGTTTAATGTTTATTCATCTTACCTGCTAAAATAAACTGAAGATTTAACAAATGAAACTCTAAGATAGTGTGAAAGTTTCAAACTTTGGATGCAGGCTGATGTTAATAAGAGTGCAGTAATCTTGGTATTAATGACAAAGTCATGTCTTGTGATAAATATTAAAAGAGAAAGTAGAAATTTGTGGATTTTTCTATTTAATGTATTTATTGTGAAACATGTCACATTTAATATTCGTCACATTCGTCAAAGTCACTTCCCTGGCTTCTTTCCAGAGAAGAGAAGATACAATTGACCCTTGACCATGTGGACTCCAGTGTGTCCCACTCCCCCCTTTTAGGTCTAGTGTGGTAGACCTAAATGTGCCGAAATGGACACCCAAGGCAACCCACAGTCCTAGAGGCCAGGGCGTGACTAAATGTCTGGTCTAGCCTCAGCCCTGGCCACCTTAGGATAGGATGGCTGTCGTAGACGGTTTGCCTGTGTTGGCCATGCCTAGTCTACCATCAATGTAATCCATTTTCCATGCCTCGTTGGTCAAGAGAGACACAGTGATGGGCTGGCAGAAGTCTTGTGACAATCATTTGTTGATTGAAGGAAAATATTTCTTTCACACACCAGGGACAAAGAGCTATAATGCAGCGAGGGTTCCGAGTAAATGCAGGAGGGACCAACGTCTAATCCAGCCGCACGAATAATGAACCAGATAAAATAATAGCACAGAGGACAGGAAAGTAGACACCCAGATTATGACCGAGCAGAAGAAAATCGTCGCAGTATTATATTCGAATCTTGCCATTTTGTGTTTCTCGAATTTGGAGTGGATACGGAAAAAATTATCTGGGAAACAGAAGCAGTTTGGGGTGTAGGCATTAGGTAGGACAGACATAATCACCCAAGTTGAGGAAGACGGACTCCCTCCTCTTTGTTACTGGATATGATTTAACCTAGAGCAGATGGTGGTAAAATCTTGGCATAAACATCTCGTGGTGGCTGAATTAACTCATCCAGCCCATCAAGCCACATAACTCAAATCTGTAGACACAGTGGTCATGTACTTCAGTCACAAGGACAGAAAAGGAGCAGTTGTGTCCATTAAGTTCCCAATTCTTACTAAGGTGAATTTTTCTTCAAGATTTTTTGACTTCCAGGTTCAGTTGTAGTAAGTGTTCATTTGAGAACGCACGTCTGTGTTGCTGCCCAGGTATATTCAGATGTCACTGTTAACATGTGCTATGTCATACATAAGGAGGTACAACTATATTTCAGATCGAAACAACTGATCACAGAGTCTAGACTCACAGTTTTCGACATTCAACTATTTATTGGTACGTCTACAAATGGACGCTTATAGAATGCCTACTACAAGTTTTATAGTAAGCCAGTCCTGGGGAATGTGTAACCATTTTCATCATTTTGATTCTTATTCATCAAGACAGAGGAGAGTTGCACTGAGAATGAAATGACGTCACGTTCTTTCAAGCTTAGCTTCTCTGGGATTTTACATTTTACACATCGCCACTCGGTGAACATTATTTCTCTATTTTTGCATTTCATTTGTAATTAAATATGCCAGTGATCTAAAACAAGACCGCCTTTTAAAACGGTGGTACTGCAGCTTCATTCCTACCATAAACTCTTCATGTTTTTCGTTTTGCTCTGATCAATTTTCACGTTTTGAGCATGCCCGGATTACGGAAAGGGAACCGTTTTCTGTGACCTCAGCACCCACTTTTCCTGATGTTCCTCTTGCCTCTTGTAGATATCGCCGCATCTGAGTTTATTGAGGAAATGCTGTTGAAAGCCGAGGTTGCCTGGGAAGAAAGGGTAAAAGAGCGTTTATCTGTTCCTGCCTTGGCCTCCGAGGAGCCCTATGAAGAGATCCTCCACGACCTCCCCGCTCTCTCGAGCAAGCTGTAAGTGCCTTCCCTGTAGAGTGCCGACATCAGAGCTCTTGCTCATGGAGATTATTTTCTCTGCCATCCCTGCCAACCATTTTATAGTCCGTATGAAGACAGAGTTCATAACTGAATTGAAGCCGAAGGTTACTGTCTTTACCAACAAGTACTTGTGGACAGTGATGAGCTTAGCTTCATTTCCTGAAAAATCCTCTGGTTCTTTCAAACATGATTTTAGTTATAGATCAAGTGTGTCACCATGAGCCCAAAGATGATACTTTAAATGTATTCCATGTTTTTAAGTCCATGGATTTGTAAGATTTCCAGTGACCCTATGGTAATGGCTAAACTCCTAAAGTAGGAAATACAAGTATCCACTTTTTTCTCTCTGAAGTATAAAACTTAATGACTTCTGGTTGCCTAAAACATCTCCTCAATACTGATACGTACAACAGCAAGCATGAACCTCAACTTTATGCTGAGTGAGTGAAGGCAGACATCAAGGGCCATACGTTGTATCAGCCTCTTTGCATGAGATGTCCAGCGTGGGCAAATCCACAGAAAGAGAAGTGTATTAGTGGCTGCCAGTAGTGGGGACAGGGCAATGGGAAATGACTCTTACTGGATAGGGGTTTCTTTTGGGGATGATGACAACGTTCTAGAAGCAAATGTGATGCCTACACAAATTTGTGAATTTGCTTTAAAAAGAAAAAAGCATTCAATTGTACACTTTAAAAGTGCGAATTTTGGGCTGTGGGGATCCTATCTCAATAAAAGAAGGAAATACGTAAGGAAAAAATATTTCAGGTTGAAAAGAACATTTTTAACACACTGTTCTCTATTTTTGAAGATTTATTTATTTATTTGAGAGAGAGAAAGAGCAGAACAGGAGGGAGAGGCAGAGGGAGTAGGAGAGGATCTCAAGGAGACTCCACGATGAGCTGAGAGCCTGAGGAAGGGCTCGATCTCAGACTCTGAGATCATGACCTGAGCCAAAACCAAGAGCTGGACGTTCAACTGACTGAGCCACCCAGGCGCCCCTAACACATTGTCCTTTCAATAGAGAAAATAGATGAAATGAGTCAGAGCTTTGGCAGGATTAACATAAAACGTGCAGGTATTTCTTTCACAGATCTCTTGTGGCTAACTTACCAAACAGCATTTTTTTTTTAAATTAATTATTTATTTATTTATTTTTTGCTGTAGTCCATGGTTTAGCCCTGGTGTTCAGGAAGGTTTTGTCTTCTGTCTCTCTCCTCACTTCAGCATTGCTGACTTTTCTCCAAACCATTTCTATCCTTTGCCTCTGTCAGAATAAACAAATGCTCTTGTTCTGTGAAAATCCAAGTTGCCCTCCTTCAAGCCAAGTGCCTTCTTGAATGGTTTGATAACCTGGATTTTTTAATGCGAATCCTGCCCTTCAGCTCTTTCTAGAAGTTCCTCTGCTTGAAGGAATTAGAACAAAATAGAACTCCAGGAAGAAGTGGAAAGAGCAAGGGGTCTTGCCTCATTGGCCAGTTTCCCTGCTCCAGGCAGGGCCAGGCATTCCCATGAAGCTCGCTGCTTGTTTCATCTCATTATTTTGCCCAAGAAAGAATAGTGCATGTTCATCGGTATGAGAAGTGTATGATTTGGAAGAACTTACTCAGCCTTCTCTTCTTCTCGGTGCAGTCTGTGCTTATCTCCAGAAAGTTTCTTTGCCCACCTTTCATCAGCAACCCTCTTTCTGAGGACGTAACCCGCATTACCTCATCTGGATTATCATCGCCTGTCTTTCACTTTTCAATCCAACTTCCTATTCCCTTCCCTTCTACAGTTGACTCGCTCCTTTTACATTTTCCTAGGATATATTTTGTTAAAATTTTAATGAACAGTTGAGTGGTTTCTAATACCTCAACATACAAGTCAAATTCCCTTCTTCAGTATCAACTTGCGTTGATCGTCCTGTGAGGATTTGTGCACTAAATCTTGAGTGAGTTAGGACAGGAGCATCACTCCTGCTATGCTCCACCGCCAGCAGTCATCCTGTCTGTGGCTAAACATTTAATCAGGAGGAAATTCCTGCATGATTGAATTATTTCATATTCCATGTTTCTAAGGTATCATCTATTGAGAGAACATCATTAAGCAGTCTATGTGTTACCTCATTTTCTTGGTTCATGTCTCCAAATGAGCAGGTTAAACAACTCCAGAGCCCTCCCAGAGACAATCTCCCCCTTCAGGCTTCTTGTCATACTTGCCTGCGACTCCCCGCTCTGTCCTTTCTTGCCTTCTTGCCTCCTCCCCATGCTCTCTCTCATGTCGTGATGTAGATCCCGGTGTCATGGGTGCGGTGATCACCGCTAGTGAGACAGCTGTGGTGGCACATGCCCTGTGGTGTTAGAACATGGAAATGCTCTCCCAGGATCTGTCACCCTTGAGAAGTTTGATGTGGGTCACGTTTGCTGCGAGTACTCTATTTCATGGGTCCTGGAGTTGGAAGCCACAGTAGTTCCACGTTCCTGGTGGGGTGGAGTCATTGGCCAAACACTCATGGGTGCTCAGTGATTCACCGCAAGAGTTGACGGTTCCTGTGCCCTGACCAGACACCAGGATTTGTGCAGTGTTTACGGGGGTCATTGCCTTGAATCTGCAGAACAACACAAGTACACTCCCTCTTTCATTTTTGTTGTTGTTGTTGTTAATTTTTTTAATTTGAGTATCATTGACGCAAAATGGTGTATTAGTTCCAGGGGTACAATGTCTCTATCTGCCGTGCTCGCCACAAGGGCAGCTACCGTGCATCACCAGATGCCATCACAGTACACCCACTATATTCCCTATGCTGCGTCTTTTATTCATATGATGTTTTTTGTCTTTACTTATAATTTTTTTCAGTTTGGATATGTAGATACACACAACACAAGGACTTCTTTTTAAAAATTTTTTAAATTTACATCCAATTTAATTAACATATGGTGTATTATTAGATTCAGGGTAGCACAAATGCTTTCTGTTCTATCCCATGTTCTCTATCCCTCCCCCATCCCCCAAGACTCAGAACTCGAGTAACTTGACTCCTGTCATGCACATGTTGCCACTCCCCTGTTGTTTCAGTGAGGAGGTCATTTTTTTCTCCTTTTTTTTTTTAATTTCTTTTCAGCATAACAGTGTTCATTGTTTTTGCACCACACCCAGTGCTCCATGCAACACGTGCCCTCCCTATTACCCACCACCTGGTTCCCCAACCTCCCACCCCCCAACCCTTCTAGACCCTCAGGTTGTTTTTCAGAGTCCATAGTCTCTCATGGTTCATCTCCCCTTCCAATTTCCCTCAACTCCCTACTCCTCTCCATCTCCCCATGTCCTCCATGTTCTTTGTTATGCTCCACAAATAAGTGAGACCATATGATACTTGACTCTCTCTGCTTGACTTATTTCACTCAGCATCATCTCTTCCAGTCCCGTCCATGTTGCTATAAAAGTTGGGTATTCATCCTTTCTGATGGAGGCATAATACTCCATCGTGTATATGGACCACATCTTCCTTATCCATTCGTCCGTTGAAGGGCATCTTGGTTCTTTCCACAGTTTGGCGGCCGTGGCCATTGCTGCTATAAACATTGGGGTACAGATGGCCCTTCTTTTCACTACATCTGTATCTTTGGGGTAAATACCCAGTAGTGCAATTGCAGGGTCATAGGGAAGCTCTATTTTTAATTTCTTCAGGAATCTCCACACTGTTCTCCAAAGTGGCTGCACCAACTTGCTTTCCCACCAACAGTATAAGAGGGTTCCCCTTTCTCCACATCCTCTCCAACACACGTTGTTTCCTGTCTTGCTAATTTTGGCCATTCTAACTGGTGTAAGGTGGTAACTCAATGTGGTTTTAATTTGAATGTCCCTGATGGCTAGTGATGATGAGCATTTTTTCATGTGTCTGATAGCCATTTGTATGTCTTCGTTGGAGAAGTGTCTGTTCATATCTTCTGCCCATTTTTTGATATGATTACCTGTTTTGTGTGTGTTGAGTTTGAGGAGTTCTTTATAGATCCTAGATATCAACCTTCTGTCTGTTCTGTCATTTGCAAATATCTTCCCCATTCCATGGGTTGCCTTTTTGTTTTATTGACTTGTTTCCTTTTCTGTGCAGAAGCTTTTGATCTTGATGAAGTCCCAAAAGTTCGCTTTCGCTTTTGTTTCCTTTGCCTTTGGAGACATATCTTGAAAGAAGTTGCTGTGGCTGATATCGAAGAGGTTACTGCCTATGTTCTCCTCTAGGATTCTTTTTTCTTTTTTGAATAAAAGGAAGTTTTATTGATACAAGGGAAGTGTGTAAACATATTGACAAAAATGTGTTTGTACAGAAATGTGTAAACATATTGATATGCATTTTTTGTATATCTTTTTTTTTAATTTGTTTATTTACAGCATAACATTGTTCATTGTTTTGGCATCACACCCAGTGCTCCTCTAGGATTCTGATGGATTGCTGCCTCAGTTTGAGGTCTTTTATCCATTTCGAGTTTATCTTTGTGTATGGTGTAAGAGAGTGGTCAAGGAGGTCATTTTTATTTGCAATTCAAAAACTTCTAATTTGGCTTGAAAGAGGAAATGGGTGATCTAAGTTTCCCTACTACGGTCAGTCAGCTTCAGGCATGGGATAGTGTCAGTTTAGCCTAAGTGCTTCTTCATACGACAACTGAAGAAGATAGTCTGTCATCAGAAAGACATTTCCCTTCTGCAGGAATGAGGAGCACGAAGGCTCCTTGCAGTAGTCGAGCACTGATCTGCTTTTAAGCTGAAGCTCTAGTCAAAGAGGACAACATGGGACCATTATTTCCCCTCTGTCTTCCATGTTCCAGACCCTTGGTCTGGCTTGCTCTGAGTGTCTACGCTCACTCCCTGAGTGACGTGTGAGGCCATGTACTGTGGTCCTTATGGACGGAGACCCAACACCACACATTCCAGTTCAGATCCTGGCTCTGACCAGTGGCCTCTGTGACTTCGACAATTTAGTCAGAGTCGTTGCCGTATGTTGCCTCCAGTGTAGACTGTGGGCGCCATCTAGTAAAGAGTTTTCCCAGGCCTTTCTCACTGCTTCCTGGAAGGGGAGAAGCTCAGCCCTTGGAATTCCCAACCCATAGGTCTGCCTCTGCTGTCCAGGATCCATGGGGTCATACTTGGATTTAGGCTAATAAGGCACCTCATGGTAGGGGGCTGATCATGCCAGAAAATCCAGTGCTGGGATGGAAGAACTGAGCAGTGAGTCAGCCTGGCCTCCAGGAGAGGGGGAGGACCGGAGCCTGAGATCGGTGACAGAATCCATCATATCTACGGAACTAAACCTCCAGGAAGACTGCGTAAGCCCAGTGGAGCGTCCTGGTGGGTGGCCACCTCTGTGTGCGTAGGGGGGCAATGTTCCCTGATTCCCACACTTGACCCTGAAGGTCTCTGTGCATGGATGATCCCAATTCATACCCTTCCTAAGAAAGCTGTGAGAGTGAGTATAGTGCCTTCCTGATCTCTGCGAGTTGTTCTAGTGGGTTATCAAGCTGGAGAGAGTTGTGGGAGCCCCTGGGCTGGTAGTTCATTGGTCAGAAGTGTGGGTGAGCATGAGACTCCCAAACTTGTGACTGTGTCTGAAGTGGGGGCAGCCTTGCCCGTAACTTGTAGGCTCCGTGCTACAGGTACTCAGTGTCAAGAGTTGAGCTGCGGTACCATGGGTAATGACGATGGTCAGAAGTGTCTCATGAGGTGGTTCTTGATGGCTCCGTGACTTAGTATTTTTGAAACACAGCAGTCTCTGGCTCAATGTGAGACCACGTCAGCGCTTGAGAAATGACAAAACGCAGGCAGATGCTCTTCATGCATCTGTGAATTGTCAGCCTAATCATCTGATGAAAGAAGGCCTTAGAGCTAGAGCTCTAAGCGAAGACAAGAGAATGAAGCATCCAGTTTGGTGCTTTCAAACTGAAAATGACCATATAGAGAAAAGCTTATTTTCTAAGCAGCTGATAGGAAAAATCCAATGTCAGAGATGACCAGCTTTGAGTGACTGGCGTGGGGCTGGCTCTCCAGGGCTTCTGAGTCACATAGCACCTGGGATGGAGAGACGTTGTGACTGGGAGAAGTCTGGAAAGAGGCAGACCTGAGCAGGTCTGAGGACACAAGGATAAGGGGCTTGGGGTGGGTGGGTCCCAGGATGCACAGGCCAAGTGGCCGTTGATGAGGAGAAATACCTTGTGGGAATCTGTAAGAGGCAGAGTGTGAGTTTTGCAGTGTGTCCTTCTGGACCTCAGTGAAACCTGAAACTCCCGGCAGGCCTGGAGTTGGTGTTACGCAAAGCCTTCAAGGGGCCACATTTTATGAAACAAGCCCAACACGCATTTACTTAAAAGCAAGCCAACTGTCTGTGACTTCACAAAGATTTCTTCTATGGCCTTTGTTGCACAATGAAAAGAAATATGATTTGCCTAGCACTGCGGTTTCAGTCATCATTTCCACCAATCTTCCTTTAAACTGCATGACTTAGGGGGGATACACATCATGATCTACATTTCACTTATGGAGAAACAGAAACCCAGGGGTGTGACAGACCCATGGGGATAGTGAGTGAGTAGCAGCCGTGATCAGAACAACAGTCTTTGAATCCTTTGTTCATGCTCTCCAGCCTGAGGTGGCAGTAGGTTCAGGAAGATTGTCTCGAGTCTCTCCCCAGGCTCACAGCGTGCACAATCCTGTCATACAAATTAAAAATAAATAAATAAATAAATACAAACATATATATAAATATATATATATTTATATATATATATGAAGTTGCAATGAGGGACATAGCCTTTAACCCATGCCTCAACACCATACCTGGGGGCTTTTTTTTTTTTTAATATTTTATTTATTTGACAGAGAGAGAAATCACAAGTAGGCAGAGAGGCAGGCAGAGAGAGAGGAGGAAGCAGGCTCCCCGCGGAGCAGAGAGCCCGACGAGGGGCTTGATCCCAGGACCCTGAGATCATGACCCGAGCCGAAGGCAGAGGCTTTAACCCACTGATCCACCCAGGCGCCCCACCTGGGGGCTTTCTTGACAGAAATTGTCTCCTAGTAATTTAGTCCAGGGCGCTTGGATAAGCAATCCTGGAAAGTGCATTTTTACTTGTGGAGCCTGAGGCACAGTTGTGCTTGGACATTAATTTCCCAGCTCGTGGTGGTTGAACACCACCTCTCTGGTTATTCCTGGGAGGCGTTGTTCTCGTGCATTTACTCCTGACGCTGAGGGACCTGACCATTTTCAAAATCAGTGCCGCTTCCGTGACCATTTCACAGTAAAATGACATCACCTGAGGCAAAGTCGGACCAGACTCCCAGCCCAGGATTCCTCAGAGTCTTTGGAAGGAGCTTTGTGTTACAAACTGACCAGAAAGCTGTCTGTCGGTTCCATGTGAAGTTAGGAATGAATTCTGTAGCCCAGATGGGGACAGAGAGAAATGTCACATGATACAAGGAGAATTATCTGAGAATTATCTCATCTGGTTTCTAATTTTAAACCATCTGCTCTGTCCCTCAAGCATGGTTGAGTAACTAGTTGGTCTTCCAAAGTTGGTTGAGAACTAGACTTGGCTTAAGAGGAAGGTAGAGTCCGATAATGAAGATTATTAAAGATTTCCTTGACTGAGATGAATGATGATAATATTGTTTTATATAATTATCATTCATCAAATACCTCTTCAGCAACACTACTGTGTACTAGACAGTCACTGCTCACAGTACAACCTACCATCTGCAGAAACTCTCTTCATGTACTCACAGAGCTGCTGCACTCAACTAATTTTAATTTAGACTTTTAAAATTTCTTTGCAGATACCTGTTGAAAACTATTGGATGAGTATAAACTGTCTTAAAAACAGGGTCATTTCCAATTCAACTGTAAGAAACACATTGGCTTTTTTTTTTTAAGATTTTATTTATTTACTTGGCAGAGAGATCACAAGTAGGCAGAGAGGCAGGCAGAGAGAGAGGAAGGGAAGCAGGCTCCCTGCTGAGCAGAGAGCCCAATGTGGGGCTCAATCCCAGGACTCTGGGATCATGACCTGAGCCGAAGGCAGAGGCTTTAACCCACTGAGCCACCCAGGCGCCACCCCCCCCCTTTTTAAAGTAGGAGCCATACCTAGCATGGGGCCCAACATGGGGCTTTTGAATTCAGAACCCTGAGATCAAGACTTAAATCAAAGTCAAGAGTCATAGGCTTAACCGACTGAGCCTCCCAGGCACCTGACATTTTGTTTTTTAAATACAAGTTATATTTTTTCAAAGTGTTTTTTTTTTAATGTATTTTTTTTTTATTACAAAAACTAAAGTCATTTGTGGGGGGGCAAAGATACCAATTAACTCAAAGCTCTCCAAGAGCTGTTTCATTCAGAAGTGAGCTTTGGATCATTATTTTGTAGATGCAGAAAAACCCAAATGCCTTATAGTGTGTAATTTATGCAGCTGTGTTCTTAGGATTAAAATTGAGAACTATCCATTCAGTTCATGACTTCACCACCAAAATAACGGAGTCTCATATGCCATTTCTACACAATTGTTTCGGTTTCAGTTTTTTCTTTGTTGGCCTAATATAGCCCAATATAGTCAATTTTGCTTGTTTTCTAAATTTCCTAGAGTCCTAATGGGCAATAATTGTCGCTTTTGTTAGTTTTATTTTATTACATTCCTGTTTCCATTTTCAGAAATAAAATCTCAGTTCCTACAGGCACATTTGCTCTGCATGAAATGCCTTTTATGTTTATAGAAATCAGTAAGTCTTGAATAAATCCAGCAGAGTTCAGAATTGATTGTCTACTGGTATAGTACCATGCAGTTTTGTCCACAGTCGGGTTAAAACGGTCTATCCCCAGTTGACCTGAACTGTCCTTGGATGGTTGCTTTTCATTTTATTTATGTTTAGGGAATCTGTCTACCAAAGCCTTTCTTCAGAAAGTACACTCTTTTCAATCCTATTTTTTTCTGTTTCTCAAAGATAAATTTCTATTTCTAATACTTCTTTTTAAATGTAATCAAAATAAAATTTTCTCATGGAGGAAAATTTGGAAAATGCAGAAAAACACAGAAGCATTAAAAAACTCACTCATTAATATCAAAGAAAAATTATACCAGAGACGTTGAAGGTGAAAGGAAGACTTCATTCAAGATTATTGCAATACCAAGAGAGAGAGTGAACTTGACTCAGAGAGCTTTCAAATGCTGGGATGAGCTTGTGGTAAAGCCTGGGAGCTCTTAGCAGGAAGGGGGCGGTCCTTGTGAGGAGGCCCCCCAGAGTATGCTAGTTGGTGTTTATGGAAGTGAGGCTCCTTCCCTCCCACAGAGACCAGGAAACTGGGGCTCCTGCTATCAATCTAGATGGTTACATTCCAACAGAAAGTCTCCTGGGTCCTTGAGAAAGACATTGTGGAATTGTGGAATATTTGCATCTCAGAAGGACAAATGGAGAATTTACAATGGCAGTTCTCTAAAGTAAACACTCTAAGAAAAGAGAGGGCAGCCGTCTCAAGCTGGGGAGAAGACTGTCCAGAGTTTAGCTAAGAAGAGGGGACTGTGAAGTCCATTTACATCAGTAGTCTATGTTTTTGATGAAACTACTATTAATTTGGTCTATATCTTCTTATCCTTTATGGGTTTCTTTTTCTTTATTGAGTTCTTGTTCTTGCGATATAAGTACATCTTATTTTTTTTTAAATCTGATATCAAATATTTTGTCATAGTTGATAAATGTTTAATGAGTCTTGAAATAAATAGCAATGATTACTTAAAAATTATTTTTTTTCTAGAAAAATGACATTTTAATACATGTTCATAGTGTACAAATGGATAATTGGTGAAAATTTAAATACGTAGAAGTTATCTTGGGTGAATGCTGTTAATCACAATGATTATGGATAAAATGTATTTCATTTTGAAAGTGGGAAGAAGCGTAAAGAAGTGTTGTTCCATAAATCTTTAAAACAGTATCTCATGCCATCAGCCAAAGTACCTGATTTGTATTTTCTTACAGAAAATACGTGTATGACAAATATGTTGTCATTCGATCCAATTGTATTATTTAGAGTCATTTTTTCTTATATGAATGAGGGTATTTTTAACTAGTTACTCACAATTATTGTTAGTAAAAGTTCTATCATTATGTATGATATTATTGAGTGTGTAAGTGATTTTCAAAGATGTGGGTGAGATAAAGTATAACGAGGGATTCGGTCAGAACAGCATAGACCTGTATAGATCTACGTGGCTCTGTCATAGACCTGTAGGGCTTGGCGTACACTAAGACACTGCCTCATCTAACCCCTGCATGTGCAAAGCCAAAATGTGGCCCAAAGATTTTGAAGGCTTACAGGGTCAGGTTATTTCCAACTTGAAGTAAAAACTGACTTAGGGGCACCTGAGTGGCTCAGTGGGGTAAGTGTCTAACTCATGATTTTGGCTCAGATTGTGATCTCAGAGTCATGAGATCAAGCCTGGCGTTGGGCTCCATGCTGGGCATCGAGCCTGCCCAAGATTCTCTCTGCCTCTCCCTCTGCCCTTCCTCACCCTCTCTCTCTCCCTCTCTTAAAACAAAGCAAAACAAAACAAAGCAAAACCTGACTTAGCGTGAGGTCCCTGTATTCCTGGATCAATCTTCTTTCCAAGTGTACCTCTCAGTTGGAAATAGAATTGATCCTGCTGTTAATGCTGTGTTTAGGTTTGAGATAGGAAAGGAGCATTTTAGCTTTTAGTAAACTCACTTTTTCTTCCTTTTGGAAATCTTTTTTAATTGGTGACTTTATGTAGTTTCTACCTGACTGTCAAACCGCTGCTTTCTTCATCGCTTTATATTCAAAACACTGAGACAGTATATGTAAAACCTCTCTAGTTTTTCTTTGAAGACATTCTGACAAAGCTGAAAAAAAGAGGTGATTGACATTCAGGGGGATAAGTAAGGAGATAATTTGGTGGGTATGAAGGTGGATTATGATGTGGGCAGTGTGACTGGTGGTTAAGAATACAAACTCTGGGGGCTCCTGGGTGACTCAAGATCATGATCCTAGGGTCCTAAGATCGAGCCCCACGTAGGGCTCCCTGCTCCCACTCCCCCTGCTTGTGTTCCCTCTGTGTCTGTCTCTCTTTCTCTGTCAAAAAAAAAAAAAAATACAAGTTTTGGATCTCAAGTCCCACCTCCACTCCTGCCTCACTGTGTGTCCACAGCCCGTTCTTCTCTTTCTTTCCCAGTGTACTCACCTATAAAATAGGCAGAAAAGTAGATATTCCTTATACTGCTGTTCATATGAGTTAATATGTCTGGGTACTTAGAATGGAGATTATCATGCATTAAATTCCATCTAATTATTACAATGTGTTAATGGTGGTCCACTCACATTCTAGAAAATATAGAGAAAGTGCAGTGGTCTTCAAATATTTGAAGGGTTCTCATGTCAGCAAAGCAGAGGACACACCCTGGGAGCCCCAGGAGTGGTGACTACAAGTGAGGACAGCAGGCACTGTTTCACAGTTGCTCATGGAAGAAATAGGGCGTCTTTGAAGTCATGAATACCTTATCACTCAGTGGGATTCCCGCAGATCTGGATGTGAATTTTTTATAAACATTTAAATCATTCTCATTTTATAGTGACTTTCTTAAGATTAACAATCACACTATTGGGAGGGACAGTCTGCCAGGGCCCCCTCTCCATTGTTGCCCGGCGTGTCAGACTGCAAAGCATGTGTGCTTAGTCATGCAGGCCACCAGGCAGCTCAAAGGGACCACGGAGCAAACACCAGGGGAAGAGCACTGGCTTTTCTGCTGCTTGGGGCAGCGTTTGCTTCTTGTTCGAAAGAACACTTGACTCCTGACCAGGTTTCTCTCCTGCAATACAACCACGGCACGTGTAAGCGTCCGCGTAGTTTCCCCCGAGCTGGCTCTTCTGACCTACCACCATGGGACACTGTCACACATGAACCTCTGGGTTCCGTGTGTGCCATGAGTCACGAAGTCTTAGATCTCAGATCCAGGAATCTCTTGTCTTCTACGCCTCTCCATGAAATGGTGACTAGCTAACCTGTTAGTTTGTAAACACAGCAAAATCCTTGAAGCTTCACAGTGCTAAGCCCTTCGTGTGTCTCATGCTAGAAATCCCTCAGTAGAGGCTTTTCTCATGGACTGGTCTCAGAGAATGCATCTGTAACGCACTCTGTCTCTCATCAGTAGGGCTTCTCACCTACTTCAAAATTTCCCATTGGGTAAAACTTTATCATCCAGACCTCAAGACTTCACATTTCTGTAAATATGTTCTTTAGCTATCCCTCAGGCCTTTCCCTCAAACCCCGCACTCATGTAGCCCATTCACTGGTCTGATTTTATCCACACTTTTCTCGACTCTGTGGTGCGGCTGGAAGATAAGGCCCAGGGATGGCCACAAACAGTGAAACCTTGTGGTTACTGGAAGAAACCCTTCATTCCTCTCTTCCTCCCCTATGAATGTTAGTCTACCCAATCATTTGCATTTCTATAGACAGCAACAGGAAGTTGAAATAAAAAATTCATTTGTCATGACATAAAAACATCAAAATAAATCTAACAAATTATTTGCAGGACTTTAATGCCAAAAGTTACAAAATACTGATAGAGATTAATGATCAAAATAAATGGAGAGATGTGCTGTGCTTATGGATGACAGAATTCAACATTGTTCGTATGTAAATTCTCCCCACGTTGATTTATCAGTTGAGCAGAATGCTAATTAAAGTCCCAGTAGGCATGTTTACAAAAACTGACAAGTAGATTTTAAAATCTATATGAAAATGCTAATGATCCTGAATAGCTAAAACAAAAGAAGACCAAACTGGAGGAGTCAAAGTACTTGATTTCAAGCCTTAACTGTGCAGGTGCGTTAATCAAGACGATGTAATATTGGTGTAAGACTAGACTGTTGTATCAATGAAACACAATGGAACATCCCCAGATATCCCCACACTTGTATCATCAGTTGAATCTTAACAAAGGTATCCTAGATAAATGGCTGGGGAAAGGTGTTCTTTTCAAAAATGATGCTGAGACATTTGGATGGCCATATGAAAACAGAACAGACCCGACTTGTCCACAGCACCAAATGCAAAAACCCGCTCACAGTGCATCGTAGACCCAAATGTAAAGCACACAACTATGAAATTTCTGGAATAAAATCTAGGAGAAAACCTTTTTGACCTTGGGTTAGGAAACCTCTTTGGTTTTTTCCTGTTAGGAAAAGAATTTTTAGATAAGACACAAGAAGCCCAAGGCATAGGCAAAAATAATAATAAATAAATAAATCTTTGAAACACATTGTAAAGAAGATAAAAAGGTAATACAGAGACAGGGAGAAGATATTTGCCACATATGTACCTGACGAAGGACTTGAAACCAGAATATATGAAGTCAATATTCTGGCAATGAAGGTTTGAGCTCACATTTTACCAGAGAAGAGATTCTCCTGTTGGATAAGCACATTAAAATGCAAATTTGAAACCACTAACATCCCTACTAGAACGGGTGTAAGAGGAGAGAGAGGTGTTGGTAAGAACGGGAAGCCAGGGGAATGCCCACGCGCTGCTGGTGGGAACGCCACTTTGGAGACAGCTTGGAGCTTCTTCTAGGTTTCTAACCAAGCTCAAGGAAAGCAGGTGTGTGCTCAAACACCTGCATGCAAATGCGACAGACGCTTCATTCATGCTTGACAGGAACTGGACAAGCCCAAACGTTCGGTGAATGGAGAGCCCAAGCGTAGTGTGTCCCCCAGGAGACCACCACTCAGCGCTGAAAACCAAACCGTTGTGTATAAGGCAGTGTGAATGTGCTAGAAAGCATGTATTAAGTCAGTGAAGGCAGATGGAAACAGAAGCTCTCTATATGATCCCCTAAACGACAGTTTAGGAAAAGCAAAACTACAGTGAAAGAAGTAATAATCAGTGGTTGCAAGGAGCAGGAGGCTGGTGGAGACAGTGGGTTCCCCGGAGCAGGCAAGCGGAGATGGTCGGGAGTGATAGAAATCCTGTATATTCCTGGTGTCGTGGGATACACACGCACATATTTAACCGCGTGTAACTGTGTGTACGTACAGCACGGCCATCCCCACACAGTGGATTTTACGCTATGTGGATAATACCTTAATACACCTGAATTTTTTTTAAACCAAAAAGTACATTTAAGCATTAATTAGAATCACAAGTGCTATTATAGAATACATGAAATAATTATGTTTATGCGTATTTCGCTTGATTAAATGTGTATGTATTTCTGCCCGTATGGTAACATTTAGGGAAATGCTTTTTTAAATCTTACTATCATAAAGTGTTACAATGCAAATTAAACTTCTAGATTGTGCTTATTTTTTATGGACGTTACATAATAATGGCTTTCTTTTGGCCATGATGTCTACGGAACAACAACAAAAAATGAAGTACCTTGTATTTTTTTGCCTAGTTTGAGCTGTAGTGAATGAAGTAATGAGTTATTGTTTGCAGTATTGCAACATTGCAGTATTGGAATCCTTGAGCACATCATTCCTCTCTAATGCCCCTGTTACTATTTCGTTACAAACTCTAAATGTTGCCCATGATTCATAACATATTTTAAGTTGTATATGAGCAATATTTTAATTAATGGTATAATTTGTGGCTTCGTTTGTTTGCAACTCCCTTTCACATCTAAATGTCCTGCTTAGTTCAGTCATGTGTTCAACCTCAGCTTATAAATTGCTTATTGATTTGTCTCCTACAGTCCTATATACATTCGTAAGCATTTTCTTCTCAAGTTGAAGTGAATATATTTTTCTTTTAAAGTTGAAGTTGAATGGAAGTTAGAACAAATAGAAAAGTTGACAGATTCCCCATTGATTGTTTTCTCCCCCTCCATGTTGAGAAATGATTTCTTATCTGAATAAAACAACTTTCTATAGCCCAACTGTCCTGTTGCAGTCCCTCTTGATTAATGTGGCAATGTTTGTGGAAGTCTAATTACAGTATTGATTATTTCCTGCAGCAGTCCCCTGGTGTTGCCAATTGCCAAGCAAGACAGTATGTTGGAGAAAGACATTATGTTCAAAGATGCCACGAAAGGTCTATGCAAACGACAGTCTCAAGACAGCATCCCTGAAAATGCCACCGTGAATGGCCCCACAAAACCCGAGCCGGTAAGTATACCTTTACTCCATGCCTGTTTATTCCATCATGCTCTAAAATCCAACATTTTGAAACCGAACACCCAACAATATCCATTCAAAGAAAGATTCACGAATGCAAAGGTTAATAGTTTTTTTAATTCACATATATAAGCTGTGACATTATACTGACCATTAACAAACACAACTGCTTTTGTGCTGTACAAGGATTTGAATTGTATAGACACCTTGACTTACATATCAGGAATGTAAGCTTGGCTGGTACGCTAATTCCCGAGTATTTCCGATTATGTCTTTAGTCCTCCTTTTGATTATTATGTAGAGTATGGTTTTTGAAAGTATCTCTTGGTGTGTACTCTGTGTGTGTGTGTTGGGGAGGGGTAATGTGTGTGCCGCAGTGCCCAGGTTATGGGAGATCAGTCTGATGAGCTTGGAGCTATAGAAAATAGTACGTTTCCCTAGAGAAATAAATGATCTTTAAATGCTTCATGTTTTATAAATGACAGAGTAATTTTATAAATGTCAGAGTAATCCTCGAAACTGGTTTGTTTCACGGTATCTAATTTTGAATATATTAAAGACATTTTAGCTAGATTTTTCTAAGACCATCTTTTCAAGATTTACTTTCATTAATGTTTGTTATTTCAACAATAACTGATAAACATGTTTTGTAATTTTGAGATACTTTAAAATGTCAGCAGGTGTATTTGTCGTCTTAGGCTACTGTAACAAATACTACACACTGGGTACCTTAGGCAGCAGAAGCTCATTTTTCACAGTTCTGGAGACTTGAATTACAAGGTCAAGGTGCCAGCTGGTAAGGTTTCTGATGAACATCCCCTTCCTGGCTGCTTTCTCTCTGTGTCCTCGCAGGGGGGTTGAGTAGGGGAGGAAACAGAGAGAGGAAGGAATTGTCTGGTGTCTCAGAAGTGTGCCAATCTGATGGGACCAGGGCCCCACCCCTACGACCTCCTCTAACCTTCATTGGCTCCTTAAGACCCCATCTCCAAAGGGCCACATTGAGAGCCTCCACACATGAATTTGCAGGAAAGCAGCTCAGTCTGCAGCAAATTAAATGTTAGGTAAGATGGAAAGCAAAGTTCTTTCTTAACTTTCTCAAGGGTCCTATGAACTTACTATAACCTTAAATGCATGTTACTGAGTGAAAGAAGCTGCTCTGAAAAGGGTATACAGCGTATGATTCTAGTAATTGATGTTCTGGAAAAGGCCAAACCGTGGAGACAGTACAAGGATCACAGGTTGCCTGGGCTGGTGTGGGGAAGGGTGGAGAGGTGGAGCCCAGAGGGGTTTTAGGGCATTGAAGCTGCTCTGTATGATTTTACGGGGATGAGTGTGTGTCATTCCACATGCGTCTAAACCCCCAGAACGTACAACACCCAGAGTGAGCCCCGATGTACCCCACGGACTTGGGTGATGGTGACGTGTCCGTGGAGGTTCAGCTGTAACAAATGTCATCATTCTGGCGGGGAGCGTTGATGGTGGAGAAGGCTGTGAGCACGTGGGAACAGGGGTGCGTGGGAAATCTCTGTCCCTTCCTCTCAGGTTGCTGTGACTCTAAAACTGCTCTGAAAACTTAAGATCTTAGGGGCGCCTGAGTGGCTCAATCGGTTAAGTGTTCAACTCTTGGTTTCGGTTCAGGTCATGACCCCCGGGTCTTGAGACTGACTGAGCCCTTCATGGGGCTCTGTGCTCAGTGGGGAGTTTGCTTGAGAGTCTCTCTCTCCCTCTGCCCCTCCCCCAGTCACACCACACGTTCTCTCTCCCTCCCAAATAAATAAAATCTTAATTAATTGATTAGTTAATTAAAATCTTAAAAAAAGAGAAGACACTCACAACATGATGTCAAGTGTAACCCTTATAGAATGGCCTCTCTGATTTTAATGTAAGCTCTTTATAATTATACAATTTATAGTTGCATCCTAGACCTTAAAGGCAGCTGCAGTCATGTTCGGTTTGGCTGGCACCGAAGAGGGAGCGGCTGTTATTCAGGTTTCGTGTTTGTACGTTATCGATGGAACATTCATTGGTTCTCGTTGCCCTCCGTGGGCACCGTGGCCTCTCTCCTTGGCCGTGAGCTGCGTCGGTGATTTTCTCCCAAGGAAGACCAACATTATGACTAACCGGGTTATCCTTTAAGAGCGTTTTAGAAAAGGCTCGTCAAAACAAGAACATTCTGATGAACATCTTAGGGGGCAGTATGTAATGGAGACACTTTTTTTTTAAATTGAAAGAAAACTGACAGAATCTCTCCTTCCAGATTTTTATAAAATGTAGATTTTATCCAATGGTTACTGTGTGAGTGAATATTTCAAGGCTTGATTTAAACTTTTTTGGGTTTTGATAATCACCAAAATCACATAATATCTCTGAGATGACAGAATTTTTCTTCCGTTGCCTCAAAGTGTACAAGACATTCTTCCTTTGATTTCCTTTCCACTCTCCCTGTCCTTCCTTGTCTCCTCCCGGCATTCTTCCTTCATTCTAATTGTCTGACTTCTTTCCCCCCTCCCTTCCTTCATTCCTTCCTTTGTGAATATATTTCTTTAAATTTCGTTCACACTTGAAATTCCAGTTTTTATGCCACTGAGTGAAGGCACATTAGCCTAGGAGTTCAGAGAAAGGCAGATGCTTTGGTTACGTCTGCTGCTGAAAGTCTATGACTCAGAGGTTCCTTGACCTCATCAGCTCCATCTATGAAATGGGTACATGGTATAGGTCTCACAGGGTTGCTAGAAAGCTGACAGAAATGAGGGCTTAAGGTTATCACACATTTACCAAGAACAGAGCAAAAATGCAGTAAGATGTATTTATATTTTCATTGTTATTGATATAGACTGACTGTATGGTAGCTTTGGCCAGAGCGGCTGAATTTATCTGCTCTTGATGAAATTCCAGTCAGCGCATCCACAGAGTTTATTTTTATCAATGCAAGTGTAGGTGACTTCAAACACTAATAATACAGAATTATACTTTATGTGAACATTGCAACGCTTAAACATGTATTCGCCTGCATTGTCTTCATCCTCAAAATACCACTGTGGGCATGTTATTATCCCTCCTCATCGCTTAACTTATATTCAATTTACAGATTAAGATTTTTTTTTAAAGATTTACTTACTCATCTGGGAGAAACAGTGCATTTGCATGTGTGCAAGCAGGAGAGGGGCAGAGGAGGAGGGAGAGCAGCTCCCCGCCGAGGGCAGAGTCCCCTGTACAGGGCTCTGTCCCACGACCCTGAGATCATGACCTGAGCCGAAAACCAAGAGTGGGATGCCTAACCAACGGAGCCACCTAGGCGCCCCATAAATTACAAAATGACCAAACTTCAGAACTTTAAGCAAATGGCTGAGAATCACAAGTGTTTCTTTTACTCTGGGTCCTGTTCTGTGTCAGGGGGCACGGCAGGAGAGCCCGTGGACCTGTGATGGTTGTATGAACAGGAGAGGGGTTCACGGCTGCATGTGGGTACGGGGGTTTTGAAGATTGGCAAGGATTCTCTTTCTGTGGTCCACAGACACACCTATCTCCATGCACACGGAAGTATCAATCCTTGGCCAGTCAAAGCACTAGTAAGTGGAAGGACCTTTTAGGTTTTACGGTGGTAGAAACATCTAGCAGGTTAACAAGAGCAGGAGGGAATAGCTAAAAGGCTGTCTGGCCATGGTGATGAGCTTAAGTTTGGGAAAACTTAGTATTTGTCAGATGATTACCCTATTCTCTGCTAAGACCACCCAGGTCAGCTAGTTTTTCCCCTGACTTCCTCTTTCCTCCTAATTCATGAATATTCAGTTCTTTCCTCTCCTCAAGATACTCTGCTCTTCTCCCATTTGTCAGACCACAGCTTTTATCTGCCAGAACTGTCGTCTCTGCACATAGACTGCGCATCTCCCAGAGGGAAAAGCCCCAAACAAACAAAACAGTACAGGGGACGGCTCTCCGCGCCGTGTGGACCAGGGGAGACCAGGAATTGGGGAAGTCAGAATATTCCCAAACGTTAAACTCCCTTTAGATCTCAAAACATGTCTCCAAGTGTTTCTCTGAAGTTTGTCCTGACTTTCTGTCCTGAACTATATCTAGTTTATGTTCTAGATATCTCCTCTTACAGAGATAGACAGAGATACGTATCTCCATAGAAATCATAGTGGTCAGTCCTACAGGGAGGGTGTTAATCCTTTTTACATATTTATCCCATCTCTGTTTTGCCTTGTGTTGTCTTTGTTAGGTGGACGTGGGCAGTAGACATTACAGATATTAGGACATAAAGATACTCAGAGGTGACTTTTTCTTATCCTTTCCACTTGCTAGCAGGTGTCCCAGGGCTTCTGAATCTTCATACGCATACGCATCGTGAGTGGTTTTTGCGAATGGTGCTATGTACGAGTCGGGGTCTGTTCTGTTTTCACATGGCTCTCGCACTACATGTCACATTTCTTTAGTGCACACAGACTAGGGTGTCTTCTCATGTTGGCTGTCCGCTTCACAGTTCCCCTAACCCAGGGAACAGCTGTGACCCTGTGGCTGGAAATCCTTAAGAACCCCGACTAGATGTCTGCAAGAACTCTTTCGGGCTTGTCGGAATGAATGCCGGATTTCTGTTAGTACTCTTCATGCTTTTTCTAAACAGAACCCCAGAAATTTGCACTGAGCTTGTTAGAGCGGTGGTTATAAAAGGAAATTTATTATCGAAGAAATGTAAACCATTTCTTCTAAAGAAAAACATCTTGCTCTTGATTTGTCTCCTTTTTATGATGCTTTGGGAGGTGAACATGTATGCTCCTCGATGAAGCCTCTTGTCTTATTTTGGCATTGTTCAAAGCTATTGCAATCCACTATTGGCTTGTACCATATCATGGACATGCATGAACGTGTGTATATATATACGTGTACTAACGTGTGTGTATAATATGCATAGATATACATATGCACATCCACATCTGTTTTCTGGGGTGCATATTGTGTGCAGGGAGATGTGTACATTTTTGTACGTTCAGGAAATGCTTGCAAAGACACTGGGAAAAAAAGATATTTACATGCGTCTCTAAATTGATAATGAAAATTTCCTTTTATGTCTCTCTCCCTATAAAGACTTCTGCCAGTAGATTTTTTATTTCTTGGAAATATATCCTTACCCATTGGTACTTATTTTCTGAATTCCTTTCCTGTCTAAGGGCACACACTTGTGTCTATGATCCCAGGTACAGTGCGGTTGCATCAATATAAGTAAAGCTTCGACCTCGTCTCTGCCGGTCCTGAGTAGTAAATGCAGCGTAATCCCCGTCCACGCGAGCCTGGCAGCTGCCCCGGCTGTCCTCCCGCGCATCTCTCTCCCCCTCCACCGCCACCTGCCCTATTTCTTCCCGCTCTGCAGCTCACAGGACCTCATGGCCCTTACTGCTTTCTCCCCCTCCCTGCGCGCCTTCTCCTGCAGCCCGCAGGCGGCCTCACAGCGTTAGGTTCTTTTTTTTTTTTTTAAAGATTTTATTTATTTATCTGACAGAGAGAGATCACAAGTAGATAGAGAGGCAGGCAGAGAGAGAGAGGGAAGCAGGCTCCCTGCTGAGCAGAGAGCCCGATGTGGGACTCGATCCCAGGACCCTGAGATCATGACCTGAGCCGAAGGCAGCGGCTTAACCCACTGAGCCACCCAGGCGCCCCTCGCAGCGTTAGGTTCTTATGCAGCTTGCTGTGACCTCATGGGAGGCGACTTCTCAGACCCCCCCAGCAGGAGGGCACTCTCACCTTTCAGAACACCGTCCTGTCTTCCCTCGTTACACTTTTTATGACTGCAGTTTCTTACTTAAGTCCTTACTTCTCCCCCAGCAGACTGTAAACGGGTGTAAGACCTCCCCCTTTGCTCCCTGTCTGTTCTCAACTCTAGCACAGTGCCCGGCAAAGAGCCTGTGAGCGAGAAGCAGACGTGCGAAGGACTGAATATGTTGTCGGGTTATCCGTTATCTGCTAGACTTTCTCCACTGTTCCCTGATGGAGATGGTTCCAGCTTCCCCTTCTGACCTAGCCGCTGTGTGACCCAGGAAAACTGTGCAACCTCTCTGGGCGTTAAGTTCTGCATCTCCTAGTTAAGGAGGTTGGAACTATATCCATGAATTTCAAAATTTTTAAAATTACTACTTCACAGCAGATCCTTTCCCAAAAAAGGGATCTGTGAACGTGAATTCTGGGTTTTAGAGCAGATGAGAGCTGAGGGTGTCCGCTGAGAGCTGCGGACCCTGGCCGGGGTCGTTGGCAGAAGTCCATCTCCTCCTTTCTCCAAAGGCAGTTCTCAGGGAAATTGGCAGAAAGTTTCCCTCTGGTGCTCACGACCCTCTGCAGCTGTCTCTCTAGGTAACGACGCATCACTGCACACTTATCTACAGAGCAGACACCTGGCCAGGCCTCCATGCAAACTCACCCTCACGGCCTCCCGCAAGGGACACACCATCGTCTTTTATATCATAAGTGACAACGGAAAGTGACTTAGTAACGTTCGGGAAGAGAAAGGCTCAGGGCCCCCCAGCCGGGAAGGTATACCACTGAGATTGAAACACATTCACCCCTATTAGTACAAAAAGAATCGGTGCCTGAGACGTGCTTCCATTTCCAGCATTTTTAGGTGAGAAAGCTCGATTTGGTGTGT
Organism: Meles meles; assembly: GCF_922984935.1. NCBI lineage: Eukaryota > Metazoa > Chordata > Mammalia > Carnivora > Mustelidae > Meles > Meles meles. The sequence goes on from NC_060079.1 coordinate 82,752,997, forward strand.
AAGAGGTTTTTTTTTTATATTTTATTTATTTGACAGAGAGAAATCACAACTAGGCAGAGAGGCAGGCAGAGAGAGGAGGAAGCAGGCTCCCTGCTGAGCAGAGAGCCCGATGCGGGGCTGGATCCCAGGACCCTGAGATCATGACCTGAGCCGAAGGCAGAGGCTTTAACCCACTGAGCCACCCAGGCGCCCCTGGTGTGTAAGATTTTTTACCCAGATCAGCGTGACTGATGGAACACGCGGTGCCGAACGCTGCCTGGGTGGTGCGGACTGCTGGTCACTTTCCCCCAAAGCATTCTGGGCCTCCGAGACTCTTGAGTAGAGCTAAGTGTTCAGTGTGGGAAAAAGAACAACACATACCGCACGATGCCAAGGCTGATTCTGACCAGCCGGGAGGGTATCAGGAGAGGCGGGACGCGCTGACTTCCATTTCCATCAGCCCTGAGTACCAACTTTCAGATTCAACTCTTGACTAGTTAGTCGATATTTCTGACAGCGTCCAGGTCCTCCAGCTATCCCTGTGGCTAATTAAAATGCCTAGTTAGCTAATGGTGATGAGACTCTGTGCTGTGCTCCATACAGGTTAATTCTGAGCCATAGGTTGAGGCCTATTTCTTTAAAATGTACGAAAGCAAAGAAAATGAACTCGGGGTGTTAGCTGAGTGTGTGTACGGCATGGGGAGAAGAGGGGCTTGTTCCTGACCTTAATGCAGTCTGGAGTGATTTACAAATAGATTTTTTTATTTGTTTATTTTACTTCTGCCATAGTCTTTTATTATTTTTTTTATATTTAAATTTTATTTTATTTTTTCAATGTTCCAAGATACATTGTTTGTGCACCACACCCAGTGCTCCATGCAATACATGCCCTCCTTAGTACCCACCACCAGGCTCACCCAACTCCCCACCCCACCTCCCATCCAAAACCCTCAGTTTGTTTCTCAGAGTCCACAGTCTCTCATGGTTCGTCTCGCCCTCCAGTTCCCCCAACTTCCTTCTCCTCTCCATCTCCCAATGTCCTCCATGTTATTCCTTATGCTCCACAAGTAAGTGAAACCATATGATACTTGACTCTCTCTGCTTGACTTACTTTACTCAGCATCATCTCCTCCAATCCCGTCCATATTGATACAAAAGTTGGGTGTTCATCCTTTCTGATGGAGACATAATACTCCATAGTGTATATGGACCACATCTTCCTTATCCATTCGTCTGTTGAAGGGCATATTGGCTCTTTCTACAGTTTGGCAACTGTGGCCATTGCTCTATGAACATTGAGGTACAAACTGATGTTTAATACACAAACAACTTTCTCTTGGAATATGGTGTTAGCCACTTACCCAAATGGTGATATTTCCCATATTAGAGCCCACTGGGTGATACCCTTCTAACTGGGAAACAGGACAAACCACTCTTCTGACCACCTGAGATTCCCAGGAAAGAATCTGAGGTTCCATTATGAGTACATTAGGATTAGAAGAAGCCTGGGAGCGCACTGACTTGAATTTACGAACTCCTGAGAAAGATTCCATTTTGTAAATCCATCGCTCACAGCAAAGAGATCACCCTACATTTAGATTTTTTTTAATGCACAGTATCTGTCAATGCCATAAACACTTAGCTGATAAACAGTAATATTTAAGTCCAAATTCTTTAACAGTGATACATACGAGGATAAGATGGGTAGTGCAAATACAAGTACAAAAGGGGAACGTTGATACAGAATACAGACATGAACACAATGATACAAAATAAACTTGCTGTTGCTAAAAATTCACCGTGAGCACCGAGGAACTCGCCTAGGCATGGATAAGCGTAGTCTTCGTTTTGGCTCCTCTCTGACAAAAGAAAACCAAGGCTGTCCTCACAGATCAAGGGTCTGCTTTGCACAACCTACCTTGTGTAGGTAAAATTAAACATGGTCCATTCCAAACTTGCAAATGATAGGTTTTCACCCAATTAATTCATCCAAATTCATCTTTTTTTAGTTGAAATATTTGGCAGTTTTATAACTCTGTCACAGGGAATCATGTTTTTCTTTACGACAGAATTATCTGAATCTCACAGCTACTTTCATTGTAAGAGTCATGTAGAGAAGAATAAAAATCCCGAGCCAAAATTCTAGAGTCTTCTTTCAAAATCTGGCCTCCTCCCCCATGTATGCGGAAGCTGCATTCCAGGCACACCGGCTCCTTCAGCACGCCAACAACAGTAATAGGAGAAGTTCTGCTTTCGCTTTGGAAACACTGCAGACGTGAGCTTTTCAGCTGCCGGCCAGAGAGACGCAGGGAAGCTCAGAGCTGTCTACGTTTTGAGTGGGGACTAGGAAAGTCAACGTGCTGGAATGATTCTGGCAGACGGATGCCTTTGCAGGACAGAAGGGGGTTTGGGGGTTAGCGTGTGAGTGGGCACCCGTGCACGGTCGTGGGCACAGGACAGAAATTCTCACGTGAAGACATTTCTCTGCAGCTTCGGAATTTTTTTGTTCCTTCTAAGTGAACCATCTCGTCTTTTAATAATGGTTTCAAACTCACGTGGTCTTTAAGCGTCTGACATGGAATTGGAATTGGAACATCCAGCTGTGAAGAGAGTTGATTGGAAAGCAATTAGAATTGATCTTTTTATTTGTCTTCCCCAGGTCAAGCTGATGCTTCCCGCTCCCAGCGATGACCTGGCGACGCTCAGTGAGCTGAACGACGGCACCCTGCTTTACGAGATTCAGAAGCGCTTTGGGAACAATCAGATTTATGTAAGTGCCCTTGAGCCTGCCCTGTGTGCTGCTTTGTCTTGCTGCCAATGACCCCTCCGTGCTGCAGATGTCCCAAGGAGAGGGCTTACGGTTGTGTCTGGTCTTGCTGATAGCGTAAGGTCGATTTCTCAGCGTTCAGCTTCCTTCTGATTCAGTTCTAAAGCAAGTTCAGCAAAGATCCAAATTTCAGAGCTGTTAAGTGAAAGTTAATACCCTGCAGGTTGACGGGTTTCCTGTTGTCGAGGTTGCTGTGGAAGATCTTGCCAGAAACAGGAGGATCTGCAAGTCACTTCTAAAACTGCTGTTTGTTTCCTGTACTTTACTTAGCCTGCTAGATCTGGAAGAGGAAGCTGAAGAGGGAGAGTTCACTGCGCTTGGAGGGTGTTGTCTCTATCTGTATGAAAGGAGAGTCTATGGTCCCTTTAAGTTATCAGGAAATGCTTTGTCAAGTACATAATTTATATACCAATCTCTGATAGCAGGATATGAATGTATGACTCAGATGACAAATAACACAAAGACTCAATCTGCTGTGGTTCTGGCCCTGGTTTATATGTGTTATTTCATCCAACATGCAGAACGATTTAGACACCGTGTCGTCTCAGTCTCCATCTCTGTCGGTCAGTCTGTCTGTCTCCCTCTGCTTGATTTTTTGATATTCAGCTGAGAGCAATTCAATCAGAACGTCTATAGAGAAATCTGATTATGCCCACGTGTGCTATTCCTTTTTGGGAACACTCTTTTTCCCCTAGTCTACTGAGAAATTGATTAAGTAATTTTCATGTCAATGCTAAGTCCGAGATTTGCTTATAAGTAATAAATCGTCAGGTGCTGATTAGCCTATGAAAATTCAGTGCAGCATCTTAATGCTTGGATAAATTGCCTGCCACCATAGATACACTTAAAATTAAATGCTTCTATCAAAATGAATGGGACTGAGTCATTGGCATCAAGTGGTGAAAGCTGGTAACTCCGCTCTCTGGGATGGCCCCGTTATTTGTGTGTTAGTTTTATTCTGTCTTCTCACCTTTGCCAACATGGTGCTGATCCTTCTTCTCCTCCACGTCCTCCTCCTCCTCCTCCTCCCTACCTTCTTACCAAGTTGCCAGAAGACTATTGCTTGAATTGTGTTTCATTTCTTTATTTCCTTCATGCTTCTCCAGTACCTCTGTCTCCCCAACATCCACTTGATCTACCCTTCACCTCGGTGGTCGCTGTCCTCATCAAGGCCTTTGCCATCTCTTTTCAACAGCCTCCTAACCATGCCGAGGAGAGCTTGTTCCCTTTCAGTCTGATCTCACCGGGAGCTAGAGTCATTCTTACCATGAACAAACGTGATCTTGACACTCCCAGTCTTAAAGCATCTCTGTGGCATGTCACTTCTCATGGGAACATGGCCGCAATCTTCATACACGATCTGGGCCCTAGATACAAGCTGATACTCTCAACCCCCCGGTGACAGCCCTCTTGCCTGTGTCAGGATTTTCCTTGGGCTGTTTTTCTTCCCCATAAGCTTTTCTTTCTACCCCATGGAATAAACACTTAGCTTTATAAACTCCCACTGGGAGTTCTTCAGTCTTTAAGTAAACCTCCCAGCCCTTTCTGATGAAGTCACGATGGATCCTCTCACGGCTCGTGATGGTCTCTCTCACTGGTGATTTGATGGTGTCCGGTTCTGTGCTAGACTCTGGCTCAGTGACGATCCATCCATACTGGGTTTGCTCACTGGGAGGCCTGGTCAAGCACTTTCCAATCTCAAGGGACAAGTACTTCCTATCTGTTTATCAGAATCACGGCTCCAACTCCTCCCCACACTGGGCCATCTTCTTAGGTCCTTTCTGCCCGCTGGGTTTCTCTTTCTTTCCAGATCATGCTTTGCTAAAGTTCACATCAAATGCACATTTGCCACTGCAGGAGACATGCTTTTCCTCTCTCCCACACCTGAAATATGGAAGAGCTTAATTGTCTCGGATCAATTTTGTGATGAGTGCTCTAAGTCAGGTGATTTGAACTCGCCTTTAATGGATAGGCAAGCCACTTAAACATTATTGATTGAATAATAACAAGCGATTCTTAAAGTGTAACCTGTGGACCACTAGAAGTATGAGGTTTTTATTACCATTCTGCTGTGGGAGTGAGCATTTAGAACCTCTTATGACAAGTTGGCGGTTTCATTGCTGTCTGTTGAGTCTAATAAGAATCCAGGTTTGCATTTTGTAGGTCTTTGTCTTTTTCAATGCCATGTTTACGGGAATTCACTTTTATCACATTTTACAAAAGTATCAGTTCATGATGCATTGGAAACAGAAGTGTTCCTTCCCACAAATACGAAAGCACTGGTTTCAGTGGCTGTTGTGTTCAGAGATGGTCACTGACCTCCGCACCCACTCCCCCTACATGTCCCTCCTGCCCCTCTTACCCTTATCCCAGGTTCAGGCTGAAGTTCCTGGTTTGAAGTCGGGACTGATCCCTTTTTAGTGTCCCACATTTACTCTCCTGCAAATCTCAGCAGCCCTCCTTTCAGAATGTACGCAGAATGGCCCTCCACCGCTGCCATCAACCCATCAGGGCCAACATAACACATGTCCGCTAAAGTAATGTCTAACCGGCATTTTCATCTCTTTTTGCTGTAATCTGACTAGTTAATGAGATGATCTTTCGAAAAGGTCTGCAAGTTGCCCTTTCCTTTCCTCCCCTGTCCCTTTTCTTCCCTTCCCTTCCCTTTCCTTTTCCCTTTCCCTTTCCCTTTCCTTGCCAAAACCCAGGAGCAAACATAACTTGCCCTTTTCTCTAAGTCTATATATATTATTTCATTTGGATATCAGATTGCAAAGGTTCCACATAGCCCGTAGCAGAAGGATGAGCCCAAACCATCAAACAAAATGAATTGTAAGAGTTGAGATGTTTGCTTGCTAAATAATGGAGAGAATAAAGGCATTTCTTTCTCTGAATAATCACTGTCACATAGGACAGCAGGAACAGAATATGCAATCAAATTTCTTTCGAACGGCAGATAAACGTGGAGATAATATTCTTTTTATAACCACAACTGGTAGGACTCAACACTCATAAAGAAAGAAACCCCCCCAACACAGGCTCCTGTTATATCTGTTTGGCTAGGTAGGCAGCTTGGCTCGGCTGAGCCACTTACCAAGTGAGCAGTCCCCCTCCAGGGGCCCCACTGGGGTATAGTGGGTCTTTTTTGTAGGGGCAGCTCAGGAGGCTAAGTCGACCAGCTTGTGTCAGAAGCTGAAGTCTCTCTCACTTGGAGGCTATTTGAAATGAGGAGGACAGACGCATTTTCCCCCAGATGACACTGCCCCCTAGCCTGGAATCCCAAGACATACCCGCCACATGCAATACCTATCACGCCATTCCCTGTCATTCCGCTCAAGCTTATAGACCCTTGGGAGCTCTTAACATGTACAAGCTATTAACAGTAAAACAGCGATAGTTTAGAAAGATGAGGAAAAGGAAATATGTAGTTTTCTAAATTAAAAAAAAATTCTTTCTCTGCAAAACATTTACAGCATTACCTTTCATCAAAGCAGCCTCCTGAGAATGTGGCATAAACCTGCATAAACTCATATGTTAGCAGTCCATGGTCAACACGCAGATCACACTTTTCTAGACTATTTTTTGTTGTTGTTCATCACAAAATACATTTGCAAAGACAGTCTCAGATTCCTTCAGTAATTAGATCAAAATAGAAATTATATCTCAATAGAAAAGTGCAATTTAGAAGCATATTTGGATTTTTATTTGGAAGCTCCTCATTTTTCCTTCCTTAGCAGATTTCTCCTTTCTCCCTCAGTCTACTTTTTTTCTTCATTTTTCTGAGTAATTTTCAGATAATTCACGGAAAGGTCCCCATTTGGTTCAATCATTTTACTTTTCTTTTCTCCTTTACTTGGCTATAGAATCCTGCCAGTCCTTCTTTGAAGTCAATGTTGTCTTGAATCACAACATGTAAAGAGAGTCACACACCACTCACGGGTGTACGGTTTCATGAATTTTCATTTGGCGAACATGCCTAGGTAACCAGCAGCTTCATAAAGAAATGGAATATTAAGAAGCCCCTTCCCCAGTTTACCCTACCCATCACAAAAGATTTTGGCATATATACGTACAGATTTGTTTGTTTGTTTTTTTTTCTGGACTTCATATAAAAGGACTCACCCAATGTGTTCTCTTTTGTGTCTGCCTGCCTGCTTGCTTGCTTGCTTGCTTGCTTTCTTCCTTTCTTCCTTTTTTTAAGATTTTGTTCATTTATTTGAGAGAGAGCACAAGCGAGAGAGCAGGAGAGGGAGAGGGAGAAGCAGACTCCCCACTGAGCAGGGAACCCGATGTGGGGCTCAATCCCAGGACCCTGGGATTATGACCTGAGCCAAAGGCAGTCCTTTAAGCAACTGAGCCACCCAGGCACCCTTGCCCGCTTTGATTCTTTGCTGTGTTTCTGATAACTGCCTATCCTGTTCCTTGCAGCAACAGCTGATTTTTACTCCTCTAAAATCAGCTGCTGTGTGGATATATCCTCATTTATTTACTCTACAGTGGAAGAACACTCGAGTTGTCTCCACTGTTTGGTGATTGAATTCTGCTGTTACAATTATGTGAATTATGTGGGTGATACTGTTATAAACCATCTTGGGCCCTTTTTGGCAACATGTGTATGCAAGTATTTCCATAGGACAGCATACAGCTGTTTTCGTGGGGCGTGACCGGAGTCTTGGAACGCCAGCATTGCAGGTACCTCCAGCCTGAGTAAATACAGTCAAACACTTTCTCATAGTGGATACACTCCTACCACAGACCTTGGTCTTTTTTTTTTTAAAGATTTTATTTATTTATTTGACAGACAGAGATCACAAGTAGGCAGAGAGGCAGGCAGAGAGATGAGGAAGCAGGCTCCCTGCTGAGCAGAGAGCCCGATGCGGGGCTCGATCCCAGGACCCTGAGACCATGACCTGAGCTGAAGGCAGAGGCTTAACCCACTGAGCCACCCAGGTGCCCCAACAGACCTTGGTCTTAATGTTTCCCCATGTAAACTCCCACTGCCACATTGCCATGGCGCCTCTGTGGTGACCAGATGACCCTGGCAAGTGGTCTGTCACTAGAACCTGTCTTCTGTTGTATGGATTTGTTTGTGCCTAAACCAGTACTGAGATATCTTAATCACTAAAGCAGCATAATAAATCTTGATCTAGAGAAGTCCTCTTTATATCAGGGAGAGTTAATATCCCTCCTTTGGCCACGTTTACTTTCTCTGGAACATTTTAAAATTTTCGGTGTAGAAGTCTTGACCATTTGTATTAGATCTGTTTCTAAGCCTCTTTCAAGCGCCGATGCTGTAAGAAATGTTATCTTCTTACTGAAAATAACAAGCAAATTTCATTTTCTTATGGTGTATTGCAAATATAGGGATATAATGACATTGGAAAATTCATGTTTTATCTGCCCAACTTGCTAAGTTCATATGTAATATTAATTTAATTGGGAATTCTTTTGGAGGCTCTGCATATACTGCATATAGTATGTCGCTAATGACTTATTTTTTCTTTTAAATCTTGGCAGTTTTGTTACTCTTGTTTTATTTCACAGGATGGCCCTCTCAATAAAAAGATGATGGGAAGTAACAATAAGCTAAGATAGGCATCCCTACCTCATTTTGGATCTCAGGGAAGATCTTTCGATGTTTTATCATTAAGCAAGTTGTTTGTAGTACCTCTGCTGTAGTTGTGGTTAAATTTCATTAATTGAGGGAGTTCCTTATATTTATAGTTTTCAAAGTTATTATTTTTAATCAAGAGTAGGCACTGAATGCCATGAAAAGTTTTTTGACTTTTGAGTCTATTTTGAGATGATCATATGGCTTTTTTTCTTCACTTTTTAGTATGATAAATTACAAGAGTTGACTTAGTAATATGAAGCCAACCATACGTTACTAGAACAAATCCTAGTTGGTTGAAGCAGATTATCTGTTGAATGTATTACTGGATTTAATTTGCCAATAGTTTGTCAGGATTTTTGCATATACTTTATGGAAGAGAAGTGCCTGTAATCTTCCTTTCTTTCGATATACTACTTAGGTGTTTTCTCTACTGTTATTTTCTGGAGCAATGTATATTTGCTCATTTTGCTTTTTTTGTTCATGAATGTTGGGAAGAATTCACCAGTGAAGTTTAAATTTTCTTTATGGAAAGGTTTTTAAACATAGATTCAAATTTCTTTTACAGAAAAAAAAATAACTAGTCAGATGTTCTGTATCTTACTGTGTTGGTTTGGTAAGATGATGGTTGTCGTCCACATTATCTAAATATCCATCGTGGCTAAAATGTGATTCCCAGTATCTCTTCAGCTGTTTTCATGTCTGTGTTGTCTGTAGTAATGTCATATTTAGGATACCAGTAGTTTGTGCAATTTGTCTTGTTTTCTCAATCTTGTTAGGGTACTCACCATTTTATTACACTGTTCAAAAGACCACCTTTTGACTTTTGTTTCTAGTCCATTAATTTCTGCTGTTATACTAATTTTATTTCTTTATATTTTGATGTAATTTGATGAGCTCTTCAAAAAGTATACTTAGATCATAATTTCCAGCCTTCCTTCTTTTTTAACATTATAAATAGCATTTAGATAATAATTTCTATACCAAGTATATGTTTGGTGGCATCTCACAAATTATGATATGTTATAATCAAAATATCTTCTCATTTGCATTGCAGCTCCTTTATTGGCTCATAGGTTATTTGCAGATGAATTGTATAATTCCCAAACATTTGGTGATTTTCTAGATATCCATTATTATAATTCTGGCATGATCAGAGTACCTACCCTATGTGATTCATGTCCTTTAAATGTAATGAAACTGACCTGTGTTCAATTTCAAAGAATGTATATTCTGCAATTGTTTGGTAACAGTGCTGTATATGAGTCAATGAGTCACTTGGTAATTATTTATTTCAAAATTTTATCTGCTTATTCCATGAGTTACTAAGAAAAAAATTGTTTAAAATCCCCCAAATTGTGAATTAATCTTTCTCCTTACAGCTGTTTTTGCTTCATATATTTTGTGCTTGATTTTAGTCTCATAGAAATTTTAAATGTTATATCTTCCTGGTTGATTTAACATTTTATCATTGTGAAATGTCTGTTTATATCCCTTTTATTTTGTGTGTGTGAAGTGAGTATTGCTAAACCACATTTTTCCTATTCTTATTGTTTGCAGGTGTATCTTGCTTTATATTTTACTTGCAAATTTTCTTAATCTATAGAGAGCACTTTAATATAGTTCATAATCTTTATCCTTCAGAATATTTAGTAGCTTTACATTTGATGTAATTTCTGATTTGGGGATCTTTAAATCTATTATTTTATTATTTGATTTCTATTTATTCCATCTGTTCTTTGTGCTTTTATATCTCATTACTTGCCCTTTTTTAAATTACAAAAGTATTTTTACTTGCTTCCTGTGCTCTATTCATTTTTCAATTGTGCATTTTATTTTTATTCTGTAGCAGCATAGAACTCATTACCACATTTATTTCCTTCAGTATATTTTGCCACATGTTTTAATTTTATATTTTTTGTTCAGTCTGATTCTCACAAAACCCCTTTAAGAAAAGCAATTCTTAGAATCCTGTCATTTCACTTGTTACATGTTTAATGGAACAAGCATATATGTTTTATTTTATTTGAATTTGACTTTTCTATTTCTTTATTTACAAACTTTATTTACAAACTTTTAAAATAACTTGCAAAATGTTAAAGTATGGCTTTTATTTATTTTCTATATTATGTACTGTGATTTTAAAGTTATATCATTTTTAATTTTAAGTGTTCTCTTTATACAGTCCCCCAACTATTTCTATCCTTTTCTTTTAACAGACTTTTATTGGAGATATCCTCTTGCTTGTTAACCCATTCAAAGAGCTTCCAATTTATTCCACGATGGTAAGTATGAAATTTAAAATATCATTTAAAAATTTGGAGTAATGGGGGGCGCCTGGGTGGCTCAGTGGGTTAAAGCCTCTGCCTTCGGCTCAGGTCATGATCCCAGGGTCCTGGGATCGAGCCCCACATCGGGCTCTCTGCTCTGCGGGGAGCCTGCTTCCTCCTCTCTCTCTGCCTGCCTCTCTGCCTAGTTGTGATTTCTCTCTGTCAAATAAAAAAGAAAGAAAAAGTTAAAAAAAAAAAATTTGGAGTAATGCTCACCAGACATACCTATTCGCATCAAATGATCAGTTAAGAAGAAACCCCAAAACAATAAGTAAAGTCAAACTTCTCAGAAAATTCTAAATTGATATTTGCATAATAATGACTTTCATTTGTTCTGAGACAAAAATGGAAAAGAATATGATCTTATCAAAAGATGCCTTTGCACTTATAATGTGTCATTTTTCTCCAATTGTAGTTACTAGACAAACTTCTAAAATTAAATAATACATTACTCTACTTTCCATACCTTCTTGACTAATTCAAGATCAGTTGACTTGCAGTCCTTATTTCAATATCATCACCTCTTTCAGAAAAGTTTTATGATGTTAAAACAATGAAAATGAGAAGGGACACTATAAAATTTTATGCATTTTTCCAAATGACTTTCCACTTTCAATTATGAGACTCCCAAAATTAAAAGAGAAATTTCTTTTGGAAAATTATTCCAGATAACTGAAAACACGACATAATTTTTGAGTAGTAATAGATTAAGAACATCATTATGCAGCTCTCTTTGTTTTTTTATTTATTTTTTTATTTTTGTAAGCACAAGCTGGTTCCAGTGAAAGCAGAATCTGTAATAGGGAGCAAGAGCATGACAAAGAGACGAGGGGAGCAGACTTGTGTTCCTGAAGCAGAGACATGCTCTTAGGTGTTGGAGGGGAAGGTGGCAGGAGAGGTTGGAGGAGAAGGGAGAGAGAACACCTTCTTTAAGCTCCCAAGGAATCAGTGAAGAATTCTTAAGAAACCTCTCCTGAGACAGAGTGCCCACTCACTATCCCAGCCACAGTCCTTCTTTCCAAAGTCACTTGAACTGTTGCTTTAAAACTGCTGCACCTTGCCAGGTGTCCTCACTCCACTCAGGCCGATCCCAGCCTTAGTCTTGGGCCCCCTGAGTGTGTGGTCACCTGTTGGGGCAACGCAAGAGCAGTCACTGGCAGTCATCTCAGGAATTCTATCAGAGGAGTTCAACCTGACCTGTGATGATGACATAGACTGCACTGTTTGTATTTTTATTTCTTTTTATGTCAGTTCTTAATAGTTTTGTTTTACAAGGATTCAGTTCATTGTATTTAATCTTCCAAAGTTTGAGGCATATCATTATTCATGAGTCCTATTTATTTTTTTAATGTTTGTAGAATTTTGAGTGATTTCTTTCCGTTCCCAATGTTGGTCAGGTATGCCTTCTCTGACTTTTTAAAATCAATTTGCTAGGAATTTCTTGATTGTATTAATCTTTTCCAAGAAAACATTTCCTTACTTAATTTTTTCCTACTATATATTTATTCTCTATGTGTTTGATCTCTGCTTTTTCTTTTTATTGTCTCCTTCTTTCTAAGTTCTTGGAGTTTCATTTGATAGTCATTTAAGTTATATAGTTATATTGCCAATTTTCTGCCTTGTATAAATAAGTATTGGGGGCTTTTAATTTTGCTTTAACCACAGTTTTCTGCATCTTTTTTTATTAAGATTTTATTTATTTATTTATTTGAGAGAGAGCGATAGCAAGAGAAAGCATGAGCAGAGGGCAGAGGAAGAGGGAGAAGCAGGTCCTTGATGAGCAGAGAGCCCGATGCGGGACTCCATCCCAGGACCCTGACATCATGACCTGAGCTGAAGGCAGACACTTAACTGACTGAGCCACCCAGGTGCCTGAGCTTTCTGCGTCTCTAATGCTTTCCATGTTCATTATTTTTCAGTTTAAGAGAGAGAGAGCGATAGAAAGAGAGAGAACCCCTGCTATTTCAAAATGCCTATTAATGTGTTGTTTTTGGCTTCTAGCTATGGTATTACATTGGATCATAGAATCAAAAAGAATCTTATGTTGAGACAAAAACCAATTTTAGATAATTGCATAAAATATATACATATATAACTATTATATAAATGCTTCTATAGATCTAGTGACCAAATTCTAAGGATTAAGGAAAACGTAACATAATGAATTCTTTTAGTACAATATTACTTGTCATGTCATATTCTATTTCAAATGGAAAAGATTGATTTTCTGGTTTCTTCATTTTTAGGGTATTAATAGTGTAACAGTTTTCTGACTTCAAGTAATGTGTTGTATTTGCAGGTTTTTCAGGAATACTTGTTAATAGAAAAAAGGAGAGACATTAAGAGACATATTTCCTTATTAATAGGAATAAAACATGATGCAATGAGATTTTTGCATGAACAGTTCATTAAAACTTAAAATAGTGAATGCGACATATAACTTATATGTATCATCCTTTATATCCGTCAATTCCAGTGGACTCTGGCATAGAATGTAAGAGGAAAATAATTATATTTGGGTAAAATAATGCATCAATGAAAAACTTACAAAACTGCCCACTTTTTATAGGTCATAATGAGATTTTACTGTGTTTGGTGCTTTTGGAATTCACTTCCATTTTGTAGAATCAAATAGTTTGCACTTTCCTGGTCTACAAGTAGTAACTTGTAATATAAGTATAGATATTGGCTGGCTATAAGGACTTCATTCTTAGGCTGAATTGGTGAGCATCCTCTGTAGCATTCTTAGTACCTTGTGATTTTATGTCAGTTACTCACATACTGAACCACATCAAGTTATCTCGCTGTCCTATGGACAGACAAGAGAAATTTTCACTTGTTTTTATGCTCACAGGTTATATAATCAAGTATATGCTTATTATCTTAAATGACAAATTCTGTTCAGATAGTTTAGTTTCTTCCCTCATTAGTTAAATAAAAGAAGAAACTGAAACATTGAATATGATTATATCTGTAAAGATTACGTAGACCAAGAGAGTGACTTCTGTGTTTTATGTTGAAAAACAAATCCATATGCATCATCTGTAGCTCACTTTAATTTTGTTACCAGTAACTGTGTTCTGTTAAGCTTTGCATAACATTCATTTCATAGGAGGCCATTAATCATGGATGCACAGCCTCTGCATTGAACTGCATTTTGAGACTAATTCAAACACATGGCAGGAAGCAGCCCTCTCCCAGAGGTGGTTTATAGCCGCAAGCAATGTTGATGTGATGCGAACAGTCACTGGGGGGAGTGGCACCCAGGGGGCCAGTAGGCAGACAGTTGTAAATGAAGTATAACCAGCAGGGAGGGGGGTCACTGTTGTGCTCCCCATTTATGTTGAAGGCGAGGCGAGTGACTTTGCTTATTTTAAACATGTAAGAGGTAGGGGAGAAGGAGAAAAGAGAAAAGTAGCCATATCTTTCTGAACAGGCTTTGCAAAAGAAGCAGTGTTATGATCAGGAACAAGAATGCTTCAGCAAACCAAGAAACATTTATCGAGTCCATTAAACACAGTATGTTATGTTAGATATTTGGGGATGCTAAGTAAGCTTCTCCTCATCCTTAAAAACTGAATGGACATTCTAGACATAATGCATAAATAATGGTAAAAATAATCAGATTTCCCTTGTAAATGAGGACAGTAAGATAGCTGTATTGAAAATGTACACTATTAACTGACGAGTCAGGAAGTTGGGAGGAAGGAGGTCTTCCCAAGTTGAGAAAGGCATTACTTGGAAAAGCAATGGGATTGTTGCAGATCCTAAGGAATGAGTAAGATTATGGTAAGGGGGAGGAAGTATACTTTGGAGAATTGTCTAGAGTCACATTATGGGGACCAAAAATATAGGATCATTGAGAAGAAGGCACAGACTAATCTTATAAGGCAAGAAGTTCAAAAAGTTAAGGAACTGAAAATCTGGTTTGGATCTAGACTATAAAGCTAAGTTAGAGAGTTTGGGTTTTAATTTTAGGAAATAAAGACTCGCTGGAAACAAACAAGTTCAATACAAATAGTGTTTATAAGTCTTTTGCCATCAGTTTGAGAACAAGAGACATTTAGGCAGGAAGAATAATTAGCAGGCACGGAAATAATTCAAGAACAAGCCTAGTATGGGGACTCTGGTGGTAGTGGGCAGAAGTTGAGTGAGTTTCTGAAAAGACACTAAGAACCTGCAGAGAATTTCATTTGAGGAACAAATAAGAGAAAAGGCATCCCTTGAGATACAGGTTTTGAATTTGTGAGTCTAAGAGAATCTATAAAAAAAAGAGAAGAAAAATTGATGAGGAAAAACCAGGTTCAGGTGAATGTACAGTTTTTGGAGGTTAAATTGAAATGTGAGGTTCTCCCTTGGATGCAAGATTAGGAATAATTCACATAGATATTTCATTTTATAAGATTTCTAGGAGTCACACCAAGTTTAAGAATGAGGTAGAAAAATAATAGAAGGCAAGGAAGGAGGAGGAAGAAGAGGATAGGGAAAGAGGCAGGGGGAGATGAAGGGAAGAGGGATGGGGAGACCACAATGACAGGGTAGATGGCTGACATTAAAGAACCGGGTCTAGAGACACCTGGGTGGCTCAGTTGGTTGAGTGGACTTTGGCGCAGGTCTTGATCCCAGGATCCTGGAATCCAGCCTCGCACTCCGGGTCCCTTTCCTCCCCCCTATCCCCCAGGTTAAGGTGCAGGCTCTCTCTCTGTCAAATAAGTAAAATCCTTAAAAAACAAACAAACAAACAAACAAACAAAAACAAAAAACAAAAAAAACAGGTCCAATGCATTGTTGAGGCAGTAATTAGAAAGGACAAACATCTTGGTGTTTGTGCCATTGTGGAACCCAGTGAAGACGTGAATGTCATGAGAGTGGACACATCAGCCATAGGTGTGCATTGGCCCTCAAACATCCATGTCAGACTGGCCTCAGATATTTCTCACTGTTCCTTTTACTATGGATTTCACAAACCAAAGACGTATCACTTGGAAATCTCAATGTGCGAAATAATGACGCCATTCCAGATAGAAGACCTGGAGATAATTTCTCAAGATTCCATTTACAAGTACACAAGGACACAGAAATGCTCAGAACCCATTTTCTCAAGGTACACAAGGACAGAGAAATGCTCAGAACCCACGTCCTCTATTGGTGGTGAGATGAAGCTCTCCCACTGTGTGAAATGGCGTCTAGTGTAGGGTGTCAGGCTTAGGGCTTCATTAAATTTCAGATCCCGCTTGCTCTTGGTCTCCTAATATTCCCACTGCATGTCTGAGTTTGGCAAGCAGCTGGGATGACTGCGTGGAGCGTATTACCTCTGGACGAGTGGGGCTGGAAAGAGGACCTGACGTTGTCTAGGGCTTATCACGCGGTAGGTCTGCTGCAAAGAGTTCTGGGTATGTCATCATATCTGCTTACGAAAGGCAGTGCAATCAGTATAAGAATTAGCATTTCCACTTTGGAGGTGAAAACACCAAGCCTTCAGCAGAATTAACAAATTTTCTAAAGTCTTCCATGAGCGGGAGGGACAAAATTTAAAACCCTTCAGCAGAATTAACAAATTTTCTAAAGTCTTCCATGGGCGGGAGGGACAAAATTTAAAACGAGGTCATGTAACCTCAGAGTAAATGTGTGATGAGCTCCCCTCAGCATCACAAACGTAGAGCCCAGAGGCAATTTTGATTATCACTATACATGATTCTTTGTAAAAAACAAAACAAAACAAACAAAAAAACACAAGTATTTTTTTTTTACAGAATATGTCCTCTATGTAGGTAGTTATATAGATAATGAGTAGGTAATCCTATCAGGCAAGTAGAGGGATGTATTTTTACAATGGCGTGAAGCCAACCACCTCTTAACGTCAGGGAGGTTCCACAGGTTAGGGGACCTGGACAGCTGGGGAGCCCCCTCATCCATTGTGGGACTGCATGGTGGCTTCAGGATTCAGAGCAAGGTAGGATTCTGCCACCTCCCAGCAGTTTGCTGAGAGGTGTCATGCATGAAAGTAGGAGAAAGGTGATTCGTAAAAACAAAACAAACAAAAAATCATTGAAAAACAAACCCTTATTCATTAGAAGCAGAGAGTCCAGCCAAGGGACAAAAGGAGGCACCCATGAATGAGGTTGGAACGCATGTGGGAACGGAATGGCGGTTGCTGTAGTTGCTGGACCCAACGAGAACATGCGGTAATATTAATAATGAAAATGACGGTGGTGATGATATCCAATCTGAAAGTTATGTGGCTTGTCAGAAGACTGAAACTGTGTAAATGAAAATCTTCAAGCTTCAAGAGAAATAATTAAGTAGAATTGATTATTATCTTAATTAAATGCACTATTATATTAAAATGATTATTTTGTATTTATACCCCTTATGAAGCCAAGTATTGGCATTTGGCAGAATTACCAACTATTACCAGGTATTACCTGGTAATTGAGTCAGGTATTACCAGGTTATAGCAATGGAATATTCTACAACGGAAACTGTGACACCGTGTAGAAAAGAGAGGGCTTTTAAGAGAAGGGATCTGAGAAGTGTTTGATTATCATAGTTTGATCATATTATAGTGTGATTATCATGAAAAAACATAGATAACCAAGATCCCTTATATGTCTAATGTCCAGTAAAACTTGGCATTAAAAGTAGATGTGACCCTGAGGATGTGAAGAAACAGAGTAGGAGTCATATATGCTCCTGGCTGTCTTCTGTCTCGCCTTGTTTGTAACATCTAATGAAATTCTCTGCAGGATTTTACAGATGGATCTTAAAAGCATTCAGTTAAAATTTGATTAGGCCCATGTTGGGCTTGGGACGTGAGATAGTGTTAGTGCAAGTGTTCAAAAGGAACAGAAATTTGTCCTGCAAGAAAATAGAGCTGGGCTAGAACTTCCTGGTTGGTTTATGAGTTACAATGTATACATCACTATTATTCATTCTTTTGATATCCGTTTTAAGTTCTGGAATATTTAAAAAATACAAAAATCTGAGAACTATTTCAAATAAGGAAGTCTTATTGGCTTGCATACACTCCTGAGATTGGGACACAGCTATAATGATGTGCTAAGAACACTTCATATCCTACTTCAATTGTAACATTTGTTTCCTGCGTAGAACAGAAAATAAAGCTTTGTTTTAATGATATGGTGTCTTAGATTAGTTTGTGTGGTATGCTATGAACACAGGCAGATTCCTTTTCATAAGCAATGACAACCACTCTCCAGAAGCTATTACCCTTTCGTCAAGTCACTTTTGTAAAAAAGATTTTATTTTTTAATTATTTGAGAGAGAGAACATGCATGTGCAGGGAAAGAGGCAGAGGGAGGGGAGAAGACTCCCTGCTGAGCAGGGAGCCCAATGCAGGACTGGATCCCAGGACCAGGAGATCACGATGGCTGCCATTAAAGAACTGAGCCCTCCAGGTGCCACTCGTCCAGCCTTCTATACGTTCACTATACATAGGAACATAACGGTTGTCCCGCTTACCTGGGGTTTCGCTCTCCGTGGTCTCAGTTACCTGCGGTCAGGGGTCACCACGGGACTGATCCTACTTCTGACATAGCATCAGAAGGTCAGCAGTAGCCTGGCGCTGCGTCACGTGTCTGCGTCACTCACTGCCCATGATCATCTTCCGTCATCCCAAGAAGAGGGTGTACATGGGACAAAGAGGTATTTTGAGCCTGGATGGCTCAGTCAGTGAAGCACCTGCCTTTGGCTCAGGTCATGATATAATAAATAAAATCTTTAAAATAAATAAATAAATAAGGTATTTTGAGAAAGACAGAGAGAGACCACACCTGTAAAACTACAGTATATTGTTGTAAGTGTTCTATTTCATTATTAGTTATCATTGGTAATCTCTTACTGTGCCCAACTTATAAATTAAACTTTATCATAGTTAGGTATATATAGGAAAACACATAATGTATATAGGGTTTGGCACTCTCTGTGGTTTCGGGCACCCCCAGGGGGTCCTGGAATATAGGCCATATGGGTAAAGGCAGGTGAGGGACACTGTACATGTGCAGAAAAACCCTGCAAAAACCATTATATTTCCATTTTAATTCTCTCAGATATATTGCTGATACATTCAGATTTATTAACTCTGCCCTTTTACAAAACAAATCTTCATTAGCCTTTGTGCTTTTTTTATGTTGATAGTTTCAGTTCTCAAAAATGTGTTCTAAATGTCCTATAGTATTTTATCGTATTAAAACACAATCCAATATTTTCATCCATTAAACCCTATATTGGCATGTTTTCTGCTCTTACAGAGAGTGCTAAGAACCATTTCATGTGTGCTTTTTGTGAATGTCCGAGAGTTTCTTCAGGGAGATTCCTGGTCAAGCCCCCCTTACATTTAGAAGTTGTTATCAAATCTCTGTTGCGACTGAACAACTAACTCTCCACAGTGCAGTGCGTGTTTCTAGTGCTGGAGAAAACTGCCTTTTGAAACCAAGCATCACCACTAATGAGCTGTGTGACCTGTGACCAGTTACTAACTCTTTGCTTTAATTTCCCCACTCTTAAAAAGGAAGATATTCTCCTACCCAAGGCATAGATTTCTAAGCCAATTGGATGGATACCAAGTGCTTAGCACAGCAGCAAGCACATAGCCAGTGTAAGCCATGACTATTATTACGAGACCATTGATAAAGTTATCAGTATTTTCTATCTGTCACCTTCCTGTTTGAAATGTCATTTCTCTGGTTACCAGAGAGTTTCTGCTTCTTTTCTCTTATTTATTGGTTATCCTTTTCTGTTTGTATTCTTTGTCAAATTTTCTATTTTCTTTCCAGTCTTATTTATTTGTAGGAGTTGTTTATAAGACACAGCTTAATTGCCTGTCTTTGGTTTTTATTGTATTACTGTGTGTGTGATGTTTGTGGTGGAACAGCAATTGTCAAATACACGATTTTGACATAGCTTCATCCTTCCCATTAGAATTCACGTTTGGGAACCCTAGTTCCTTATTCCAAAATCATGCAAGTATTATTCTGTTTCCTTGTATAAATGTTTTATGCTTTGCTGTTTATATTGAGACTTAAGTTCATCTGGAATTCATTTTCACACCTGGCATGAGATAGAGATCAGCATTCATTTCCTTTACTAATCAAACCATTCCTTTTTTTTTTTTTTTTAGATTTTATTCATTCATCAGATAGAGATCACAAGTAGGCAGAGAGGCAGGCAGAGAGAGAGGAAGGAGAGCAGGCTCGCCGCTGAGCAGAGAGCCTGATGCGGGGCTCGATCCCAGGACCCTGATATCATGACCTGAGCCGAAGGCAGAGGCTTTAACCCACTGAGCCACCCAGGTGCCCCTAATCAGCCCATTCTTAACGCCTAATGCATACAACAGTCCCTTTACGTACCCCAAGCCCACACCCATGTGTGGGCGTAGGTTGAGTTCTCTACTTTGTCCGGGTGATCTCTTCTTCTGGTGTCTGCACCAGAACCACGGTCTTTGTGGATTTTGGCTTTCTGGAGTTTTTATTGAGCTACAGTGAACATGGGTTTCTCAGTGCCCTGATGGGTAGATTTTCACGAGCCCTCAGATCCAGAGCATTTCCCGCTCTCCAGAAGGCCTGCTCTTGTCCCTCTGTGATCACCGGCACCTTGGCCAAGACACCACCGACCCGAATTCTACGGTGTAGCTTCGTTTTACCTGGTTTTGTACTTTATCTTATAGAATGTTCTCTCACGTGTCTGAAAGATGCCACCCAACATTATGCTCATGAGATTCACCTAATCATTTTTTATAGCTGTAGGTCATTTATTCTATTTAAAAAAAATTATTTCCCCTATGATTTTAAATGACTTCAAACATATGAACAATTTGCAGATAAATAGCACAAACAACTTTTTTTCCAACCATTTTCAAATGATTTGCTGGTATGCCGTCCCATCAACCTTAATACACGTGTTGTGCATTTCCTGCAAACAAAAGCATTCATTCCCTGTGAAACCTCTGTACCATCCCTGGAATCAGGAAATTCCTCCTCATGCACTGTGATCATCCGGTCAAAACATCCCATTCAGGTCTTTCCCGTTGCCCCCGTAATGTCCACACAGCCAAAGACCCAGGCCGCCATGACAGGGTGGGCGGACTTTCACCTTGTCTGGACACTTTCCTCCATCTTCTGATGAGGTTCCCACTCTCAACGGCCTTGAAGCAACAGGCCAGTTACTTTGTAAAAGAAAAATTAAGTTTGTCTGATACTTCTTCATGACTCAGACACCTCCGTATCATTCTGTGTTTCTTCTAAAATAACAGAATTTACGGGTGTTCAAAAGGACTAAACGTACCGACACCATGGCAATCTTCGTAAGTCACTATGTCCCTGAGATGAAGTTCTTTTTTGTTTTTTCTGAGAAGTTTGTAAGTTCTTCCGTGTTTCAGCGGCAGGTGCTTTCTACTCGGGTTGAAACACTTTCTAGCTCACGTTACGGAGACGAAATGTTGCCGAGAGATGCTGGGTGTGATGCCAGTCCCCACAGGTTCAGCTTCCTTCACAGGTTCCTGTCAAACTGGGTGTGCGTGAGTTGGTCTGCTTGAGGACAGCAGAAGAATTTCAAGCCTGCGAACCATGTCATGAAGGATCATTCACGTGCCTCTCTTTGATCATTGTAAATGCTTAAAACATGCTGAAAATGCATAATTTCCCAGACGTTTTGGAGTTATAGACGAGTTTCAGCTGTGGAGCTTCCCTGGCGTTTGGATCTTGGGAGTGAGTCAGCTGTGTCCTGAGGTGGAGAAGCCCGCACCTTCTCACGATGTCTGTCTCCCGCTCTGCCCGGCAGGTGTCTCAGCTCTACCTCAGCAGCACGGGGCAGCCCTGCTCCTCCTTGCCTCCTCACATCTTCTCCTGCGCCGAGAGAGCCTTTCACCAGCTTTTCCAGGAGCAGCGGCCCCAGTGCTTCATTCTCAGGTGAGGCCGCCCCTCATCCACCCTCCCACGTCACACTGATGCGCTGAGGGCTCGGCTGTGAGTTTCTCCTCCTTCCCTCTGGTTCACGTTCATTGACTTCCTCAGCCCCTGGTGGTCTCACGTATCTTTCCAATAAGTAATGTGACTCGTTACCGAGGAGAAACATCTCTGTTCTTAGAAATAGCCCCAAGTGTGGTAGAATCAATATCAACACATTTAACCTGAAACTCAATTCATTTTTAAGATTTACTACTTGGGACCAGAGCGGTTTGGCTTTCAATACAGATGATTACCCTGCAATTGTGGGTTTTCTTACCCACTTCTCGCTATTTACCTATGCTCATCTTTTACCAAGTATACACCGGAAGTATTTATACTGAAATATCATGGTAACATTAGCTCCTAAATAGCAAGATGCCCAGGACGATGATTTACATGGAAGCAAAAATACACACACACACACACACACACACGAACCGCAGGACATGGAGGTAAGTGAGATCAGGTATTGATAAAGGATTAAAGTACTATTTAGGTATTAAAATAAGATATGCATTGAGAATTACATTTCATATTAGGAGCAGCCTCTACCAGAGAGGACTTCTGTAAATCCTCAGGTTTTGACCAAGTTACAATAAGTAGTGTTGGCTGGTGGCTGAATGTATCAATAAACCTTTGCCCAACTCATCAAGTGAAATGAGAGATAGGAAATGTGAACACCTGGATAGAATGCAAAAGACATTTAAATACTTAAGTAAGCACTTATTTATACACTTTTAAGTTACTAATTTGATCAGAAGTTCGAGAGAGGGTCAGATGGATGGCTTGCAAAACATCCTTGCTCTGGTTTTCAAAATAACACACAAGTGGTTGTGTTCACCCTTGTTCTGAAGTGCCCCGGCCCCCACAGGAGAAGCCCTGGGGACAGGGTGGCCCCGGCCATTCTTGAATCAAGCAACTGTGTTCTCATCTACTTTATCTGTCTAATTGTCTAGTCTAACTTTGACCAGAAAGGGGAACACTTTTTTAAAAATCGTGAGATTGTGGGGTGTATATATATATACTAGTGTGGTCATTAATAACAACTGATGTTTATTGAGAACTTAGTAAGTGCCAGACCCTTCACGAGGAGCTTTCCACGTGTTCCCTTATCCATTGCTTTAGCAGTCTTCCAAGATATGTATTATATGTGTGTGTGTGTATGTGTGTGTGTGTGTGTGTGTTCCAAAATTCATTGATTATGCACCACACCCAGTACTCCATGCAATACGTGCTCTCCTTAGTACCCACCACCAGGCTCACCCAATCCCCCACCCCCTCCCACCCCCTTCCCCTCCAAAACCCTCAGTTTGTTTCTCAGAGTCTACATTCTCTCGTGGTTCATGTCCCCCTCCGATTTTCCCCAACTCACTTCTTCTCTCCAACTCCCCATGTCCTCCGTGTTATTCCTTATGCTCTACAAATAAGAGAAACCATCTGATAACTGACTCTCTCTGCTTGACTTATTCGACTCAGCATGCTCTCTTCCAGTCCCGTCCATGTTGATACAAAAGTTGGGTATTCATCCTTTCTGATGGAGGCATAATACTCCATCGTGTATATGGACCACATCTTCCTTATCCATTCGTCCGTTGAAGGGCATCTTGGTTCTTTCCACAGTTTGGCGACTGTGGCCATTGCTGCTATAAACGTTGGGGTACAGATGGTCCTTCTTTTCACTACATCTGTATCTTTGGTGTAAATACCCAGTAGTGTAATTACAGGGTCATAGGGAAGCTCTATTTTTAATTACTTAAGGAATCTCCACACTGTTTTCCCAAATGGCTACACTAACTTGCATGCCCACCAACAGTGTAAGAGGGTTCCGCTTTCTCCAATTCCTCTCCAACACACGTTTCCTGTCTTGCTAATTTTGGCCATTCTAACTGGTGTCAGGTGGCATCTCAATGTGGTTTTGATTTGAATCTCCTGATGGCTAATGATGATGAACATTTTTTCATGTGTCTGATAGTGATTTGTATGTCGTCTTTGGAGAAGTATCTGTTCATGTCTTCTGCGCACTTTTTGACATGATTACCTGTTTTATGTGTGTTGAGTTTAAGGAGTTCTTTATAGATCCTGACTATCAACCCTTTGTAGTATCATTTACAAATATCTTCTATCATTCTGCCGGTTGCCTCTTTGTTTTGTTGACTGTTTCCTTTGCTGTGCAGAACCAAGATATGAATTATTATTAGTATCATGATTTTAACTGTCAGGTGACTGTGTATTAGGAGGAGTAACTCATTAGTCTAGGGTGTCCAATTAGTAAATAGTGAATCTGGGATGTGAGCCGAATAGTGTGAATTGGTGAATGGTGATTAATTAGTGTAGGGCATAGTGGATGCCATATGTGGGATGGGAGCCCCATCATCTGGCTTCTGGGCCTGAGTGAAGCTTATCGACTAGTGCATGGCCAGACCCCTGCGGTCACCCCAACAAGGTTTCCAGCAGCCCACCCCATGCTTCCCTAAAATGAGGGCCACATATCCATGGATTTTCCCAAATTCTAACTGAATCCACTGAATTCTTTTGAAAGACATTGGTCCATAGCAAAGTTCTGAGTTGCCAGTGAATTGTATCCTTTGGGGATCTGCCTGTTAGAGATTTCACAGTACCTAGCAAGTGTTTTCAATAAATAAAGCTATTGATCTCTAACCCAGTGCTTTCTACATGAATTTGCTCATGGAATTGTTTTTCCAGTAGGACCTGTTAATATTATACAGAAGCAGTATTTCTTTGGGACATTTTTAGAGGCTAATAATACCATGTTTCAACCAGTTTCTCTTAAAAAAAAAAAAGATTCTTCGTTCAGGTTTTAAGCAAGATGTTTTTATGTGGCTTCTCTATCTCCTTGATTGTCTTGCCTAAGATAAAGGCTTTCTGCACTTATTATACTAATTCATTAGAATTAGTAAATTTAGAAGTCAGCTAAATACATGATTTAAAGATCATTTTTGAGAGTCTATTGTGTCTTTAAAAGATTCATTTATTTGAGAGAGAGAGTGGGAGGGAGAGACTTGGGGAAAGGAAAAGAGTCTTTCTTGAGCACACTCCTCAGGGAGCGCAGAGACCTAAGTGAGGCTCGATCTCATGACCCTGAGATCATAACCTGAACCAAAACCAAGAGCTGGATGCTTAACTGACTGAGCCACACAGGTGGCCCAAGAGAGTCTATTATATCTTACAAAAAGCATTTACAAAGGATAATTTCAGATTTGGGGTTCAAAACACAAATATTCCTGAAATAGCCATCCTATAACTTAGGACTAGGGTGGGACTTTTTAAGTTTTATTTTCAAAAATTCAGTTTGATTTTTCAATCAATTTGTTGATAATTGTAGGTACCAAATAGCACACTTGGCTTCATCTTGAGGAACAGTTTTTCATAATGTTCAGATCTTGATCCTGGGTTATAACAGAGTTTGGTGTTCACCATCATCTATCTTATCTTTAATTTTCTGAAGGCCCGGATAGATGGTTTTAATTAATTGTCAGAGCACATGTGACAAAAATCCATTATCCAAAGAGTGTGTGGAGCAGATCTAAATTAATGTTACATGCTGAACATACAAGTGACTTGTGAAATACACGGTATAGGGTCTCCCTCCATCATGTGCCAATTTGGCAAACAAGGCTATTCAGGTAAGCTTTAAAATTCTTATGGGCCCCTGATTGGCACCACCCACAATCTCTGGTCAAGTCTAATGGAATCACAGACTGGATTTGCAGATCAAGGAATGTTTCTTGAACACACTAGGGTAGGACTTTTAGTTTTAATTTGATCACCTATAGACTCAACTCTATCCTATCCCATATTATTTTTTTTTCTTTTATTTCCTTGTATTTTACTCAGTTTAAATGGAATATGGCCATTTTGGGATTTTATGAGATGGTTAAAATCCATGGGATTTTAGCCAGCTAAGAGAACTGATGATCATTTTCTCTACTCTTACCTGTTGTGATACAGTAAGCCTAGTGGTGGGGGGAGGGGAGGCAGCTCAGCCACATTCCCTCATAGGTGTCTGAGGTCTTCATGTCTGCAGACTGCGGGCCTCATCCACCTTGTAGACTCACTTGCTGTTTCGGGTTGCATAGTACATGCTTGGGAAGTACCAGTTGAGAATTTCTTGCTGAACAGTGGCTGCCTTCCACGCTATTCCTTCTCCGAGAATCAGTCCACCACCCACCTCATGCGGAAGTCTTCCCTGGTTTCTTCCACTTCTGGGCACACCGCTCCTTATTCACCTGTGGGAAGCTTGTTCCCTGTGAACAGAATCTCTACAACAACAAGATTTGTGAAACAGCCAATTATTTTGCTAAGTAAGAGAATATTTATAATAGTGAATACAAATGTAGAAGTTAAATTTCCATCATGAAAGAGCTAAATTATTTCATCTCTGAAATGAGAAGGTTAAAAGCAAATGTCTTTGAACCCAGAAAAGGAGCTCCTTCTCCTGTGCAGGTCTCTGTCCCCTGTGCCCCAAGGTGGTTATTCCAAACATCATTAAACTATGTATGGTCAGCGTGGATGAGAGGAATAGAAGCGTTTGTTAACAAGGGGAGGCTGGAATAAAAGAAGTAAATTTCAACTTCTTCTTTTCCAAAAACATCCTTTAAGCAAATTCATTAGTATGAAAGATGAAGGGAGAAGCTTGAGAAATCAGCACTAGTAAAGAGCTTTATACAGATATTTAATTTTTAAGCTCTCAGTTGAATAAAGACTCTTTTCCTGAATAAAGACTGTTTTCATGAGCATTCTATCTGGAAACAGTAAGTACTTCATTTTAAATCAATAATTACTGTATTGGATTTTTATGTTAATCTTCTATTGCCTCATGTCAGAAATGTAATATAGTTTATTTATAGAAATTAGATGAGTTATGGGGGTCTGGGGGCCTCAGTGGGTTAAGCATCTGACTCTTGGTTTTGGCTTAGGTCATGATCTCCGGCTCCTGAGGTCGATCCCCAGGTCAGGCTCCACACTCGGCAAGGAGCCTGCTTGAGATTCTCTCCCTCTGCCCTGCCCTGCTTGGGCACGCACGCACATTCTCTCTCTCTCAAATGAATAAATGAAAATCTTTTAAAAAAGGAATTTGATGAGTTATGAAGTATGCCTAAGAAATAGGAAAAATATTGTCTTATTAATAACAAGTGTGGCGAGGGTCCATTTGTTCCAGACACGCAGAACGTCCAACTGACAGCAGCCTCAAGGGGCAGTTGGCCATCTGAGGGTCCACCTTACTCCCCTGGTCACTCTGATCATCTTAACAACTTAGTTTCAGGAGCTGCTGGCTGTGTGTTCATTTTGGAGAGAAGGCAAGGGAAGCGTAGACAGATCCCATGGGTCTCCAGAGGAAGACGGAATGTCTTTCCTGGAAGGCTCAGAAAGATTCAGCAAGGTCATGTAGTGGAGCTCTAGGACACGCGTTCCCACTGTAGAGACTGCCCCTGGGGGCCACCTCACTTACCTTCATTTACAAAGCTGAGGACAAGTCGTCATTGTCTTTCTTTTCAGCTTGGCCTCCGTCTGCTGTAATTCACCTACACGTGTGGTTCTACCCTGTGAGACAATGGATGGCAGACTTGCCTCCCACTGATATGAGGCTCCAGCATCTAGAGACGTTGGGGTTAAATTCATATGGCGTCCCAGCGTCTAGAACACCACAGGGCATGTGATATAGCTCGTGTGTACTAACTATTTTGGATGAACAAATCAAAGAGAAGAGTTAAATGATACCATACATGCGTCAAAGAGCCAGTCACTCCCTCACCATCTTTGCATCTGAGGATCCTCTCTGCCCATTGGATCATTTACTACATTCTCCAAAACAGTAAACTCGGGTCTTCTCTCTCTGCTTTCTTTCAGTGGAGAAAGAGGGTCGGGCAAGTCCGAAGCCAGCAAACAAATAATGAGACACCTCTCCTGCAGATCTGGCCCGCGCAGGCCCATGTTGGACTCCAAATTTAAACACGTAAGTTTCTTGTTTGGGTTGGAGAATACGTTGAGCCAAAAACCCTGCAGTTTACCAATAAAAGGGAACATCATGATAAGACTGCAATTTGGCCATAAATTGGCCCAAGTTTGTAGAAAGAAAGGAAAAAAGAAGATGGTGCAAATTAATGCTGCTCAAGTGAGGGTTCATTTTCTTGTCTTCAAATATTTTGAACGTACTCTTCTTATGTTTGCTCAGAACAGTTAGATTGAAACATGTAATAGACTTAGAGATTGTTGTTGCTTGCCTGGAAAGTGCCACTTTGGTGTGTCACTACCTCTGAGGGGTTTGGCCTGACAAGCACCTTTTTGGGGGGGAATCACGGAGAGCTGGTAATAAAGTGTCCGTGTATATAAAAGAATTGATAACAGGAAATGTTGATGACACTGATGGGCAGGTAATAAACCTTCATCCCAATATTGTTTTTTTGGACATACAACGTTGTGTTCGTCTTAGGCATGCAACACAGTGATTGGATGTGTGTGTAGATGGCAAAATGATCACCACGATAAGTTTAATTAGCATACATCACTGTACATCATTAAATTCTTCTGTGTGTGTGTGTGTGTGTGTGTGCGTGTGTTGAGAACCTTCGAGTTTTGCTAGCTCCACAGCTTTCAAACATCTGGAGCGCTGCCGCTCGCCGTAGTTGTCAAATGTGCGTGAGATCTGCAGGACTTTCCTGTCTTATAACTGGGACTTTGTGCCTTTTGACTCCCATCACCCCATTTAGAACTGATTTCAAGTTATATTCAGTAACACCTGCTTTTACATGAAGACCCCTCATCGAGCTCCTTCATCCAGTAAAGTATTAGCAAGATTCAAGGAGGAACCAGAAAGGCCTCCAAGCAGCTCTGGTAAAGGTCAGAGAAACTCAGAGATTTTACCCAAGAACACACCTGCATGTGCTTGGCTCTTGTTCTCACGCGGTTCCGGTCGGTTCTGTTAGCAGTAGAGTGGAGGTACGAGCTTGGGAGCTGCAGAAGGATCCTGCAATGTGCATGTGTGGGAGTGGGAGCCCCTAGGGAGTGGTAGCACAGAGACGATCAATAACCGATCAGGAAAATGATCAGAACTCAAAAGTGTGCTGCTCCGGGAGTCTCCACCTGCAGGGCTAATCCTCCAATTTCATACTGTTCTAGGAAATAATTCCAGTATAACCTGTGATGATTATTCTCTTACATGTCCCCCATTACTTGAGGGGCTGTGGGGTCCTGCAGTCTGCCCTCCCGTGTGCTCAGTGGTCCCAGGACTTGGTCCCTTCCGTGTGCTGTCACACCCTGTCCTAACCCCCTGATCGGCTTCTTACTGTGCAGACACCTGCCCAGCAGCCTTCCTGGACATCCCACAGTGTGCCCCTAAGACATGGCCAGAGCGGAATGCACAGACTCCCACATTTCTCCTGCATTTCCTCCCAGGTCACCCATCAAATAAATGGCACAATCACTTTCTCATTTCCACACTGGAAACAGGCTTTCGCTTTGACGCCAGCCCCTCCCTGCTTCCCCCACGATCACAGTATCCCATCTGTCATACCTACTAGCGTTTTCTTCTCCAGCCTCCTGGAGGTTCCCTGTTCCCTTACTCTTGCTGAAGCCCCCTTTGAACACACATCTCCCCAAACTGGGTCATTGTGCCTCTGTCACTTAGTCATTTATCCAGCGACCCAGGTGGCTGCGTGTCCATTTTTCCCTTGAATTCAGAGATGCCTGCCGCATAGGAGAGGCTCAATTTCTATGTAGCATACGAATGAAACCAGGCAGAAGATATCTGTAAGTATTCCTGGCACACCTAAGGTACAGTTAGTTATTCAGAGTTACATTAATCAATTCCTTGAAAATGAGTTTAACGTGGATACACCATTTGTAGGTCGTCAGGACCCTATAAATTTGGCTGTGTGTGTGTGAGGGTACACACCACCGGCCGTACTGCACCGGCCCCTCTCTCGGTGTGCGTGTCACTGGGAGGCTGGGCAGGTGCACGCCTTGCCCCCCTAGAATCTCTCCTACATAAAGCTTGCTGTGCACACTTCTGCAGAATGACACCTGCATTTCAGTCACCAACTTGATACTTGAAAGTATCTGGTGACATAGGAATAGAAACAGTTGCTGTTAGCTCAGATCATTCCCTCAAATGGTGCTCCCTGAACGTTCAGACGTTGAGGATCTAGAAACCCATCGCCCGGAGAGAATTGTGCTATTTGTGTTTGGTTTTCTGTCCCTGCCCTTTGGACCCGCAGCTGCAGGCCAGGGTTATTTCTGCCATGGTGATGTTCACAAGGGACTATTCTGGACATTTTAGGGTGTGACGCCTCATTTAGGAACGAGAGGGACTTCTATTTAATCGAAAGATCAATGTAATGTCCTCATATTTTCTACGTTGGAAAAAGAAGTTACAAATTTCAGTCTGCTCTTCTAGACCCCCAAACTCGTGCCTGATTCGGGAGATTCTCCTCTTGGTGAAGAATGTTCCATGAATCAGTTCTGCAGCGCACCTCGGGTGACATATGTGATCACTAATGCCTCTAATTCATAACCGTTCATTACGTTCAAACTATATACTGAGAATCCGCATGATTCTACCACCACACAGCTTGAAATCATTTAACGTTTCCATCGAGCTGGGTGGAATAGCATGAGTGATCTTTGTTCAGATATTGTCAGCTTCTGACTACCGACACGTAAGAATTGGGGGATTTATAGAACAACATGGCTATAAAATAGACTTAGGTTAACTAATAGAATGATGGGATCTGTTGGCCTAATCATACTGACAAGGAACCGTAGGCTCCAATGTAAATTATAGACTAAAGCCATCATTTATTAACATCATCCTTTGTGAAAGAGCAGGCTGTGTAATTTCTAAGCGGCATTCTAGATGACTTTATGTAAATTGGCTTGCAGTTCAGCTTAAGTGAGCACAGACTAAGTGGCATTTCTTTAGACAGCTATAACTCTTCCAAATCAGTTAGCACCTGGGAATCAACACTATGATATCCATGCAAATTTCAAGTACAACTATTTCCAATCCATGCGTTTGTTTTACTCATAAATCATACAATAAGTGATTTTCTGGTCTTGTGAAATAATATTGCCCAAGGTTGACTACGGCTTGAATTCACATCAGTTATGCTTTTTTTTTTTTTCATCTGTTTCTCTCTCATTTACAATCCACATGAATATCAATTGGTGTCCAAAGTGTTTCTGAAAATTACCCAGTCCATCTTGGGGCAACGCCCAAGTGTATGTGTGGGAATTAAATACGAACGTTGGCTAAACTTCTGAATTGCCTGGAGATCTTTGTAACATCATAGGGGTTTAGTGAAATTCTGCACATTCCAGAGATGCACCTGTACTTCCTGCACGAAAGAAAAATCTGATTAAGGAGATGAGTGCGTAAGAGCGTCCTTGATGGTGAAGTTCAGTGCCCGGGGCGGGGGGAAGCTTTGTCAGGTGACCCCCCAAAAGGAGAGAAGTGGGTGAGCTGACTAGGAAAGCTGTTCAGCCAGACCCGATGGTGCAACATCGCTGAGACTCCACGCCAGCAGCCACGGTGTGCGATGCCGCCCCATGGGGCCACGTGCGTGACAGACACGCACAGGACGTTTCCACTGGGGATGCTGGCTGTGTCTAGCCCATGCAGTTTTGCCCTGGATCTTAGGATACTGCAAGAGAAAAGCAGTCATTGGAGGTTATTCTGATCAGCAGTTTCTGAAGAAGAGTCAAGAAAGGGTGGGGTCGTCGTGGTGTGGCCGTCAGCAGACAATCATGCACGTGGAGGAGCAGAGAGAATTTTCCTTGGGGTTTCCGCCAATGACTTAATTAAAGATCGTTACCTGGAGTGTGGGGAGCACAAGAACAAAGTGAAGGGGTTTGGGGTAAAGCTGGCCATTGCTAATCCCTGCTGAACCATAAGCAGCGCTCTCCACGAGGGCAGGGAGGGGAAGAGCCAGATCTGGGTGGGGTCTGGACGGCCAGAGGGAGCCAGGCTCCCAGCCCCAGACATGACCTGCCGTACTTTCATGCAGGCCACACACGTGTTATCAAGAGACACTCAGCCGTCACATCCCTGAATCTTGATCTTGTACTTCAGCTGTCTTGCCCTAAAAGTCTACGGATGTTTGCATTCTGCCCTTGCAGTGGGCTTCCGAGTTGAGTGGGTTTGAGCTCCATCACCCTGGAGACGGCTTTTGCTGCTCTGTACAGTTTCCAAACAGCTAAGATCAGTGAAGAAGGCTGTTGTTTTCAATCCCCAAATTTGAATTTCAAGGTGGAGAAGCAGGGAACTTTCTGTGGCATTAGGGTTATTGGGACATAAAAACCAGGTGTTGGGGGAAGAGAAAACTGCCTGGGACTTTTCACTCATTCCAGCCCAGATGACTTTCAGCTTTCAGGACCATTCAGATCCATTTAAATTGCTTAACTAAACATTTATTGAGTAACTGCTTTTACAGAGTGAAGGGATGGGGTCTGCTTGGTTAAGCCACGGTTTTTTATTGAGGAAGCCACAGATTTTTGCTCTTAAAAAATACCGTACATTTTGGTGGTGGTTACCACCAAAATAGGAGTGCATAGCTTTTAGAGGCACAGCTATGGAAACTTTAGAGGAAAAAACCATACTGTTGCAAATAGAAAAAAAAAAAAAAAAAAAACAAACAAACTTACCAATGAAATTTGAATACTTAGGAAATATTTACTTACTTCCCTTTGCTACGTTTTTGTTTAAAGTTTTGCTCTCGTACAACAGTCTCATTATTTTCTTTCGAAGTTAAGGTGGGC
The DNA here is from genome assembly GCF_922984935.1 of Meles meles. Lineage (NCBI taxonomy): Eukaryota > Metazoa > Chordata > Mammalia > Carnivora > Mustelidae > Meles > Meles meles. The sequence goes on from NC_060079.1 coordinate 82,785,481, forward strand.
AATGGACCAATACCGGTTTTGCATCTTCTTCCTTTTTTTTTTTTTTTTCTTTTTGGCATTTCTCTTAACACATTTGTTTAGCGCCACCTATTGGCCAAGCAGATAATCAAAGATGAAAAAACGTTACTTTGGTGTAACCCAGATCTGAAGCTTGAATTCTTCAATCAGGGAAAAGAGCCCAGTGGAAGACTGCCCTATGAGCTCTTGCATTTTGCTCAATGGGTTTAGCTTCCTACAGTTGGAAGCCCTCTATGTCCTTATTGTGGTTCTAGCAGTCACTGTCCATGACACAGTAAGGAAACACACCCTATTGCAGAGAGATGGCCTGGGTTCAAACCCCAGCTCCACTATTAACAAGCTCTGAACCTTGGGGAAGTTACATAATCTCTCAATTTCCTTTTCTACAAAATGGAGACACTAGAAAGAAAATAAATATGTAATTAAGAAATATATACTTAATATAATAAAAAAATAAAACAAATATATGTATAAATGTACTTACCCATGTATATCTACGTGCGTGTAGAGTATACATAATTTTTTAAAATTTTTTATTCATTTCTTATTTTTTTTATAAACATATAATGTATTTTTATCCCCAGGGCTACAGGTCTGTGAATCGCCAGGTTTACACACTTCACAGCACTCACCATAGCACATACCCTCCCCAATGTCCATAACCCCACTCCCCCTCTCCCAACCCTACCTCCCCCCAGCAACCCTCAGTTTGCTTTGTGAGATTAAGAGTCACTTATGGGGGGCACCTGGGTGGCTCAGCGGGTTAAAGCCTCTGCATTCGGCTCAGGTCATGATCCCAGGGTCCTGGGATCAAGCCCCGCATCAGGCTCTCTGCTTGGCTGGGAGCCTGCTTCCTCCTCTCTCTCTCTCTGCCTGCCTCTCTGCCTACTTGTAATCTCTATCTGTCAAAAAAATAAATCTTAAAAAAAAAAAAAAGAGTCACTTATGGTTTGTCTCCCTCCCAATCCCATCTTGTTTCATTTATTCTTCTCCTACCCCCCTAACCCTCCATGTTGCATCTCCACGTCCTCATATCAGGGAGATCATATGAGAGTTGTCTTTCTCTGATTGACTTATTTCACTAAGCATGATACCCTCTAGTTCCATCCACGTTGTCGCAAATGGCAAGATTTCATTTCTTTTGATGGCTGCATAGTATTCCATTGTGTATATATACCACATCTTCTTTATCCATTCATCTGTTGATGGACATCTAGGTTCTTTCCATTGTTTGGCTATTGTGGACATTGCTGCTATAAACATTCGGGTGCACGTGCCCCTTCGGATCACTACGTTTGTGTCTTTAGGGTAATAGAGTATACATAATTTTATGTGTCACTTCATTTATATTATGTGTTATATACGTAGAAAAACTTTAGTGTAATGCTTGACACAAAATACATTTTGCTACTATTCTTATCAAAAATACAATGAATACTTGTTATGTGTTGGATGCTTACCATGGGCCGTGCACCAGGCGGAGAGCTTCGCACAGCAGACGCTGAGGAAGGAGCTATTCCTGTGTCAACTAAAGGAGAAGGTGGTTCGGGGAACTCATGCACCTGGCTTAGTGTGATGTAATTTGTTACTAGCACCGCTGGAATGTGGGGGCAGCTGCTTTTCCCTCCAAAGTACACGCTTTGAAATGTTACCCTATATTTCCTGTTTGGGCACGTTATTCATTATCTTTTATGTCTCTTTTCTATAATAACAAGCCAGTTTATTTTCAGATACAGCACCAAGATAGCTAGAAGCCAGAATACTTTAAAAAATCCATTCTAATCCTTGTTATGAATTTTTAAATGATTATTAAGTGTAATATACATGTTGAAAGTGTGATTTACTTACACAGTTAATTCCACAATATACTTATGTAATTGAAGTATTGGAGAAGAAGCAAAAATCAGGACCTTTAAAAATACTATTTCAAATTATTTTTCAGAATATATTTCTGCCATCACTACTCCCAATTCACTGTTATGATCTTTAAAACTAGGTTATTACAAAGAGATCTAAATTCTGAGCTTTCTGTAAAAATTCAACATGTTTCCTCCAAAATTTCAAAAGTTCAAAAACCAATCTTTTGGTATATTTTGCAAATACCACCAGTTTTAGCACTTGGGATGGTGTTTAGAATCGAAATATTATGTTGTCATCTTTCAAGATATAAAATACTTCCAGGTGAACTGAATGCCTTCATAGATCAGTATCCAGAAGGTTAAAAAGCAGCAGCAAAGTGGTTGTTTTTTCTTTTAACTTAGAATAAAATTCTCAAAGTCTACTACCACCAGAAATTAAAAAGAACCCATTGTATCAATAAGGTAATGGGTTTGTGTCCTCTCCCTTGTGGCAGATGAAGGAACTGCATTACGCTGCGGTGACTTGAAAAAGACCAAAACATACCTTTGAACTTTCCAGGTTTTCATACTTTCTGGAGAGTTGTTTGGTCATCATCATCATCATCACAGACACGATCGACTGTGATAAGAAATGGTGTTTTCTCTATAGTCAACGTTTAAGGAACCATGTCAGGAAAGAATTTCAGATGCCAGGGTTGATACGAAGATCTTCGTTAGCAACGTTTTAAAGCCCTACTTCCCCACCTCCGGAAGAGAACACCAAGTAAAACAGCTTCATCTAGAACTCTCGTTCCTGGTTCTGGGGGAGAGAACATAGTGTAGGGGCTCGGGGTTGAAAGAGTGTGTGTCTGTCCCGGTTCAAAAGAAGGTTAGAAGCAAATGTTTAAGTTCATTTGTTTGTTTCAAAAGAAATTCTCACTGTTGCCTCTATGAAATCTAATTCCTTCCCTCCAAAACCACAAAAGCATTTCTTCGGTCCTATTAAGTTTAAAAGCCTAAATAACATGTGTTGAGTTGTTTGTGTTCGTGTAAAGAGAGAGCAAAGCCAAGTGAAGCCCTCTGTGTGTCGTTATCTTATTATGCTTGAGGCAGAGGCTGCTCGTAGTTTGCCGTTGAAGAAAGAGCCACCGTACAAATTCAACACGGAATCATACAAACAACGGGGACCCTCCTGCCTCAGGGGATAGTTCTGTATCTTTGCTATTATTCCCCAGTTTTATTTTTAAAAACGAGGAGCTCAATGACTGTTTCCATCTTGCCACAGGTCATGTGCATCTTGGAGGCCTTTGGACATGCCAAGACAACGCTTAATGACCTGTCCAGTTGCTTCATAAAGTATTTCGAACTACAGTTCTGCGAGAGGAAGAAACACTTAACTGGAGGTAAGTATAAAATGAACAAAGGCAGATCTCAAGAGCTGCCAGGAGAGAGCAGAAGAACCCCAGACACAGCGACCATGGGCCTGCGCTCCTGTGTGTGTGTGTGTGTGTGTGTGTGTGTGTGTGTGTGTGTGTGTGTGTGTGAGAGAGAGAGAGAGAGATTGAGAGAGAGATCGCATGCGTGCACCCCTGAGATGCCAGGTCAGGGCTTCTAAAATTATTGTGAATTGAAAAATACTCAGAAATGTGGGGTGAACCTTTTCAAGATGATTATTGTATAAACTATATCATATGGAACCAAACCAAACATAGCTGAAATGAATCCTAGTTATTGAATGAAGAAATGACTCACATACTGCCTTAAAGTAAATGAGAACTTGAGTACCTAGTGCCTTATTGCTACAGACATTGAAATCTATTTTAAATAGAGCTGAATCTATGTTTTAAAAACGATTGAATTTAAAAAAACTAAACTAAAATAAAAATGATTGAATTAAAACAAATCAAAACAGCAAATAACCACCCAGCGAAAGCCCAACAGAACTTTGTTGTTCTGTTTAAGTAGTTAATGTGCACTTTATGAAAAGCCCTTATTTAAAATTCAACTAAGTTAAGGGTTCCTGGGTGGCTCAGTTGGTTGAGCCTCTGACTCTTGATTCCGGCTCAGGTCAGGATCTCAGGAATCATGAGATCAAGTCCCGCTTCAGGCTCTGCTCGAGGGAAGTTTCGGGGAGATTCCTCCCTCCCTCTCCCTCTGCCTCTCCCCCTGCGCATGCTCTCTCCCTCCTTTCTCCCTTTCTCTCTCTAAACTAAGGAAATACGTCTTTAATTTTTTTATTAAAATTCAACTGATTTAGAATTCACTTGGGATTTTACATCTTTCTAATCAAAACAGATTATCCATGCAAATGAATGATCTGGACGGCATTGTAGGTGGTGTGCCCCTGCACTGGGAGGAACCGAGTGCTGTGGAAACTGTAGTAACAGCCGTCAGCACACAAACAATGGCTCAGCGGAGCAGTTTTAGAAGAGATCAGTCTTTGTTGGTGTCTTGGAGTGCTCTTCAGGAAACAGAAGTTAGCTCTGACCATGCTTTAGAAAAAAAAAGCCTGCATTTTGCAGTTAAGTGTTTGTCAAAATCCATTACTACGAGGTGAAACTGGGTAAGAAAATGCAGGAAAGAGTCAGAGGAGACAACTGTCGACCTTAGGGAAGCAGCTTGAATTCTGCAACAGGACAGTCGTGTTTTAAAGATCGCGACTGCAGGCCGGGCGGGGAGACTCGTGGTGCTAGGGAGACCCAGAGCGGAGCGGTCTTGAGCCTCCGACTCTGGTTTCCGGGTCTGGGTTTTCTAACCTGCCCTGGGAATGTCCCCCCGTGGGAGAACCACAGCCTGACCTCTCCAGCTCCGGCACAACTCCCCTTGCGCTTTCAGGGCGTGGCGGGCCGAGCCCCAAGGCGGGTGGTCGTGCTGCAGCCCCTGCTGCTCCTGTGGGTGACTCAAGATGAGCCCTCACAGCACCCTGGGGAGCTTGTTGGAGATGCAGCCCTGCGGAGTGGGACTCTGTTCCCCAGGACTCCCGGTGCCTCATGGGGTCACCGGGGCTGCAGGGGCACCGGCCAGTCCATGCAGAGCCCGTCCCCGTGCTTTGCACATGTGGCGTGGGGAAGAACTCTGCTCGCGTGACTTGATGCGCTGGGGATTCCATGTTCCCTTTTCCAAGATGAAGACTTGATCACGGGCTTCTGCAGGCCTTGCCCGTTACCGACTTTGTGGACTTTCTTCCCAGACAGAATTTAGCATGTTGGTCTCAAAAGTCACGGTCTGCAAGTCGGCGGCAGAGCCGGAGCACAAGGCCGCGAGCTGCTCCTCCTGCTCCCAGGACGTCCCGGCCGACGCGCGGCTGCCCACAGGGTTCTCCAGCTTGTCCTCTCTGGGTTAGCGGCTTTGATTCCCTTCCTAGAGCCCAGGCTTGCTGGTTTGGTGACTTCCCGCTGCGTTCTTTTAAAAATCTGGCAGTGATTTTGTGGTGGTTCTACGCCCCCCGCCCAAAACTTTAAGAGCAAAACCCATATTACCAAGCCGGCCAGTGCTGGTTGGGACTCCCTTGCTGGGAGCAGGGAAGCCCGAAGTGTCCCAGGGGGCTCTGCTTTCCATGGGGAAGGGGACCGGCGAGCGTGTGTGCAGAGAAAGTGCACAGGAGCGGGAGCCTGCTCTGGATGCACCGGCAAGGACACGGCATGAAGGACACGGAAAAGCAGAGTGTCGAGGGACACATGGCACATGCCTTCACTTATTTGTGACCACGTGGAGAGGACTTGAGAACGAAGGTCTGTATGTGAGCTCTGCCCAGATGTTCCAGAGAGAAACTGTCCTCCCTGATCTCAAGGCCTTCCCAGCGACTTCCTGGGGAAGCCCCCACCATGCCCTCTCCCCAGGCCCGGGCCACCCCAGCGGGGCCAAGGTGCGGACCCCTCGTGCACCCATAACAGTCCCCGCAGGACTTCGGCTGCATAGTTCTGGAGAAGCGGTTGAAGGCTCCGAGTTCCCCAAGTCCACCCAGGAAGCTCCTGGTAACTGGTGACTGGAGTTCCTATGCCCAGTAGAGGGACCGGATGGCATGGATTGTCCCCGAGAAGACAGACCCCACATGGGAATTCTATAGAGTGTGGGAGCATGCGAGACCCACTCTGACAAAACGCTACAAGCTCAGTAGCTTGGAGCAGAAGTCCGGATCAGCAGGATGGCGCTGTCCTGGATGGCCTCTCGCAGCCTCGAATGGGTGCTGCCAAGTTTGGGGCTTGTTGGCTGTTAACAGTAATGCTCAGGTCTCAGCCTCACTTGTCACGGGGTCTGTCCCTGTGTCTCCCTCCCGACAAACACTGGTCACATAGGACCTGTCCTGCTCCGGCGTGACTACTTCTTTTCTGAAAAAGCCCGTTTTGTGTTTCACCGGACACTTACACGCTCATCCTGTTGTGTGAAGGATTAGCTCAACCGTGCATTGGACTGGGTCCCACCCTTAAAGGCTTGCCGTATAGTCGGGGAGCTGGACCTCGTCTGTCTGCATCTACTTGTCTGTCTGCGTCTCTTCATCACCAAAGGGCAGGTGAGGGTCTCGCACAATGTCGGGCAGAGTCAATGTTCAGTGTCAAGTGAGAAAGTGAGTAAGGGCCAGTTGTCCTGTGGGAGTCGCTCTAACAGAGGGTGAGAAGTAGGCAGGACCATAGAGGAACCTCAGATTCTGCACAGAGCTCAGACTCCAGAAGTCCTAAGTCTGAGGTCCAACCCATGCACCCATGACCATGGGTCATTTTGACCCCATGATCAAACCATGGGGACTAAGGTTGATTTGTAAAATGGAAAGGGGAAACCACAGAGAGCAGCCGACTGGGTGAATGAGTGAAGTAGGGTGTGTGCGGGGGGGGGACTGTGCCGATCTAGAAGCTCTTGCCCTACAGCGTGGCCTCATCCTACTGTGAGAGTACACCTGCTGCTTCCCTGCTCCATCACGGTCGCGTCCCTGGGTCCTCAGGTTGGCACTTAGTCATGTCATTTGTGGAACACATATGGGGGTTCCATAGAGAATAAGGGGGATCTGTTGCATTATCGTGACATCTCAAACTGAGATGTCAGTTTGGAACTTCTTTGTTACCCCCCAAAAAGAGGCACTGGACACTAGAGGAGGCCTGGGGCAGGTGGATACCTTTGATAATCTCAGCTGATCTCCAGGCTCCGTTTGTGAAGGAAAAACAAAAGAGATAATCGCTTAAACTACTTCACACAAATTTTCAGGAGAGCCAAGTTATCCAAACGGGTCCCCTGGAAGAGGCTTCTGAATTTTAAGTGTTCCCTAAAATAGTAAACCAAACTTGAGTAAGGTTTTTACACCTCAAACCAGGTCAAGTGAATGTAGGTTACAGGTTGATTTTGTACTTCATGGTGGTCTAGAGGTTCCCTTAAATTATCCACTTTTCTAAAACAGTGGCGACGCGTGTCTCGGACAGAATATGCTCTTACTAATTTTAAGGTTGAGAGAGGTTGCATGTTCCCTTTATAGATACTGGTGCTCCTACGGTTATAACTTAATGCCAGCTCCCTAATCAGGGACGTAGCCATGAGTTATGATAGGAAATGTGAGGCTCAGTTTTATGAAATAACGACGATAGAAAAGTGGGGACTGTTTCTTATTTTGAAGAAAATTTAATTAGTAAAGAACGTTCTAGTCTGGCTTTCAGCCCAATATGACCCCATCTGATTACTCATTTAACCATGTCCTTGTTCTGAGTTCCCCGGTGTCTGTGCCGGCACCGTCAGGACGGACTGACGTCTAGAACCTCTTACCATAGCCCCATCGGTGAGTCTGTAGTGTGCGAGTGGTAGGACGCCTCTGCCGACAGTGATGTGCTTGCACTCAGCCTGTGCCTTTTGCTCGGGACTCCGAGGTAACTTGCAGATTTGAATCCCTGATGACTCATACTTTTCATCTAAGAGTGTAGAGGGTTTTCAGGGCTTAGGTGCACTTAGGAAATTAATGGTGGGGATCAAGATCCTATCTGGTCTTTTTAAGGTCCTTTAATGTATGAAGGTTATGAGTATGTACAATGCTTTGACATAAGATAGAGAAGTATCTTTTCAGTCTTTTCCCTAGGGGACCATTTTGTTGTTTCTAAACATTCAGATATATGTGGTAGAGACCTCTGCAGTGTTTGGAACCCCAGGTCCCTCCTCACAAACCATCCTTTAGCAAGGACACTTGGCGCAGCACAGAGGGGCTCCCAGGCTGGATCTCTGTGTGGACGTTGGGCAAATGTCCCTCACCCTCTTCTCCCAACAAGAAAATTTGACACCAGACCATGCTCTCGCATATTCCTTTCAGTCTTGTTTCGCTTCACTGGGGAGAAGCTACTTTTGAAGATTTACAGGGGAGGCTGTGAAGGGCTTGCTGTATGCCCCTTACCGTGGAGAGGGCGAGCAGAGCTGCGACGGTGGTTGGGAACCCCTGGTGTGTACGCCACCCCTCACCCCTGCGCTCAGCTCAGCGAGCAGGATGGGCAGGTGACCCTTTGCAGGTGGCGGGGTGAGGCGCAGACCTCCTGTGGCAACGAGACATTCAAAACCAGAACGTTCCCCGATCCCGGATAAACCCGGCTCCCCACCGGATACTTTGTTGGGTCATAATGTTGTCTCCTCTTCTGGGACGTTGATGGAACTTTCCTAACAGCTTGACTGTGGGATTGTACGCCCATAACAATAACAAAATGAGCTGTGGTTTTGGAAGTACCAGCTGTCTGATATGAGGACTATGAGCTAAAACTTCAAAACTTTGGAAGCTGCTGTCCTGAAGTCTTTGCAGACTGAGGCTACTTTTTTTTTTAATTCTTTAATCTTTATTATATTCTTTATTATTGTTATCTTTATTCTTTAATTCTTTAATCTTTATTATATGGACACAAAGTCAAATTATTTTCCTGTTATGATTTCTTCGGAAATAAGCTTTTATGTATTTCTAATGCTTTCTTCTGCAGGGTCCATACAAATATGTTCTTTACAATGTACTCTTTGGTTTCACGTTGACGTATTTCAGTCCCCCTTAAAGTCGACTTCTTCTCATTTTGCCGATAGTCCCAACTGTCCCAACTGTCTTCCCCGACCAGTCATTGGTCACTTATATCCCTGCATAAACCGACGTGACTGTTTGCATGTTGGCTTGCGTCTGGGCTCTCCCAGGGCTCGCCAGCCTGTGGGCTCAGGTAGTCGCTATAAGACAAGTCGGATATGCCGACCCATTCCTGCCTCACCCCATTTCTTTTCTTTTCTCTCTTTTTTAGAAGGTTCAGTTAGCCAGTGTGGAGCATCATAAGTTTTTGTTGTAATTGTGCGTAACACGCAGTGCTCAACCCAACACGTGTCCTCCTTAATACCCATCACCCGGTCACCCCATCCTCCCACCCCCCTCCCTTCTGTGACCCTCAGTTTGGTTCCCAGAGTCCAGAGTCTCTCGTGGTTTGTCTCCCTCTCTGATTCCTTCCGGTTTAGTCTTCCCTCCCTTCCCTGTGGTCCTCTGCTCTTCCATACGGTTTCTCTCATATGAGAGAAACCGTATGACAATTGTCTTTCTCTTCTTAACTTGCTTCACTCAGCATACTCCCCTCCAGCGCCATCCACGTCGGTGCAAAGGGTGGATATCCCTCCCCTCTGATGGCTGCGCCTTCCTCCGTTGTACGGATGGACCACATCTTCTTTATCCCTTATCTGTTGAAGGGCATCTCGGCTCCTTCCACAGTTTGGCGACTGTGGACATTGTGGACATTCACCCCGTTTCTGACGTCCCCCTTGGGATTCCTGGCTGTGTCAGGACCGGGCGCTGCTGCCCAGTTGTCCTGATTGGAGCCCTTGGCTGGCTCACCAGCCAGAATGTCCTCTGCATCGGTGAGCGGACGGCAGCCCTTCTGCTCCGGCTCCTGTGGCCTTGAAGGCCCCCTGAGGTCCTGCGGTCCCATGTTTTGTGCATTTAGCCTTGTTTGGAACACCCTTCCCTCCAAAAGACAAACCGAGCCATTTTGTGGTATTCAGACTAGTTCTTTTTCCTAAGTCATCGCCTCATTTGCATTCATGAATGTTAATTAAGAAGGTAGCATGCTTTGTAGCTCTGTGGAAATGGAAATCAGCCACTGCCCTCAGGCTATGATTATGCCTCCGCTGTTCCCCCTCTCAATCCACAGAGCCCTTCCCGGCCCTCATCAGTCTGTCAAGCCCAGGACCAGTTCCCTGTTTTTTCACACTGTAGCCCTCACAGCCCCCTGTGCCCACGTCCTCCTCGACCTCCCCTGTCCCCCGCCCCACCTGGTCCATGTTCTCCAGCCTCACCAGACTTTTTAAGTTCCTTGCTTATATGAGGCCAAGGCTTGGTTTTCGCTCTCCGCTGCCTGGAGGAGGCTTACCTCTTCTCCTGGAACGGACAGGCGGCTCACACTGTCCTGGGTTCAGTGCAGGTCACTTCTTCAGAGAAACCTCTCTTTCTTCCCCAAACTCATTCGAAGGTGACCCTGGATCCCCAGATCCGTCTCCTTACTTATTTCTTCTATAACACTTGTCAAAATCCGAACGTGTCCTTTTCATGATTTGTTGGGTCGGTTGCGTCTGTGTCTCCTATTGGGGTATAAGCCTGTTGATGGTGCCGATCTGGTCTGCCCGGTGCAGAGTAGACCGAGGCCTTGTTAAGTATTTGTAGGATCAGTGAGGCTAAGGAAGGCATGTGACGCATCAGTACGATGAGGCCACCTTTCTTCATGTCAGGGAGGAAATTGTGTAAAGCCATCATGGACTCACTCATGTCCACAAAGAACACAAATTACTGAGAGTGTAAATAGATCAGGAAAGCTATCAATATTTAACTCTGGGCTTTTTTTTTTTTTAATTCGAGCCGATTCCTCTTCGTAATAACAGACTGTATATGGCAAGAATAGAACCATATTGTGCATCTTAGTGCCACTCTGTTCCGTGGGGTTTGGTAACGTGGCCGTGTGTGGAAGGTCTGCGGAGGGAGGCGGGCACAGAGCCCGCATGTGGGGAGGGAGGGTACTGGGCTTCTGGCTCACCCGTGCCCGGGGATGCCCACGTCTGTTTACGCGGAAACTGAAATTTACTAACAATCAGAAATGCCTCCCAATGCGTATGCCAGGGCTCTGTTATCTACTTAGGAAACTTAACCCACAGTTACAGCACACGGGATGGAAAATCTGTTAGGGCTTTTGCTTGTGGGTTTTTTTAGATAATCGTCTTCATCTCAATTATTAGCATCATCAGTTCTACTTAGTTTTGTACTCTCGATCGGACATTTTTTAGAAGTTCCACAGTGCTTTAACTGACCTCATCTCCTTTGAGGAGCAGCTTCTTTTAGTGGCGATAAGCCAGTTGGGTTTCAACATGAAAAGGCTGACAACAGAACTTAAAGGAGGCCAACATCCGAGCACCCCGGCTCAGGGCCTGGTACATGCCAGTGCATTGAATGGTGGTCCCTCCCTCTTGGAGGCCAGAGGAAGCCTGGGACCCTTCTGTCTCTCCATCCCCACGTTAGTGTGGGGACATCGAAGTTCAGGGAAGGTGGAGATTGGCAATGTCAGATTCAGGACCAGGAGCCACCCTTGGGATCCTCCTTGAGGCACCTTCCCTCATACGACCCCTTGTGTTAGTTTGGGATAATGAAGTCAAAAGAAATACGTAAGAGTGAAAGAGAGACTATTTGGATATACTAATTAAGCAATAGTATGCTTTTGGGTGACGGCTAATTGAAGATATGATGGGGCTCTGGGAAGAGACCCCAACAGGCCGTGATTTATAAGTGGGGGGGGCAGTGACAGTGAGTGCTGGAAATTTCTGGAAGGCAAAGGGAAGGGCCATGAGGGTAGGTATTTGTCTTTCTTGAAGGAGAGGAAATTTAATTTCTTCCATTTTCTTTTATAATTGAAGAAAAATTAACATGTCTGTAAAATACTTTTACTGCATATTATGTCCTAGATAATCTGAAAACATGTATGTCTTTACAGTGTCGGAACTTTCTGAGCAACATACTCATATGTAGATTTCCAGAAAGATAGAGGATCACAGATCTATTTCTGGTCAGGAATATTCCTGAAATAAGATATCTTTTAAAGCATACAGGAGGTCTTGAGAAGTCAAAAATCCCAGTTAGCCGTTTCCTTCTGTGTGGACATTTACATGAATGAGTCAAACCTCCTTAACCTATCATTTTTTATAAACTGATAATTTTATAAACATTTTTTTATAAAATGATAAAAACCTGTCATTTTTATAACCTCCATACCTATCATTTTCCTTTATTTCAGTGTCATTTCAGACACAGCAGAAAGGCTGGTATTTTCTCCATTTGGGAGAATATTAGAGTCTCACAGAAATTTGAATTTTTCATTGTTTTGTGTTTTCTTCTAGCTAAAAGCTCCTTTAAGATTTTTTTTTTTTTCTTTTCAAAATCCTACTGATCAGAATCCCGCTAACCCACAGTAATTTTATTCACTGCAGGAGATGAGCTGACTGGGATGATTACTAATTACACTGTTTTTGAATTTAGATTAAAGGTATTGAAGTCACTCTAGGATGTGGAATTTGATTAGATTTGAATGCTGTTCTAAATGAAGGTTGGACTTTGGCTGGGACAAAGGGGTGTGGGATCAGCCTTTTCTCTGAATACAGAGCGTGATGGTCAGGAGACAACGGTTCAGCTCTCCATTCCCTCTCAGTACTTCCGTGGTTGATGGCTGCAAAATAGTGCATAGGAACAACCATTGCAGTTCATTTCCAATGTGACTTTAGGAGACATTCTCTTCAACAGGGTTTATGTTATTAATGCTACATGGAAAATGTTTTCAGCAAATAATTTGCTTAAGAAAGAAAAAAAGAGAGGAAAGAAAGTGTAGTAATTAAGACCTCTCCTTGAAATTCTCACCTGATTTCATACTCAAGGAGAGATGGGAAAGAAACTATAATACCCTGTTCTAATTTAAGCATCAGCTTTGGGCAACTTATTAAAGGGATTATTTTGAAAGAGACTGTTTATGCGCTTACAACAACTTTTCTAAAAGGTTTTTAGTAAGACAACTTTTCTTAATAGTATTAATTTTGAGGTTTTGTGTTTTCGGGGGGGTTCTTTTGGCACTGATAATCATTATGACGGTCTGAACTGACCACTTTATGAATTTTACCAGAGGGAAGCACATATTAGTGGGTCCATGTTTTCCGGTAGATTTGCTATATGAAACCAGCACTGGGAGACCTCACATTTTTGCTTTTCGAGGCAGGACTTGAGAATAGTTATCGGCAGACTCACTACACAAGGTGACTTTCTAGTTCAAATGTAGGCTATCATTTTGTCCATTTGACTTCCAAGGAACTGCCACCTTTTGATCAAAAATTATTTATTTATTGACGATGGATCCTTACTTCAGAGAGGGAAACTACAGAAATTCACAGTTGCATTTGAAATTGGAATCCGTAATCATTTACTGTTTTACAAGTAAAAAAATACTCCAGAAAAACTAAAATTTTTAGCCTTTCAAGCGTTTAACCATAAATGTTGATTGACAGTAATTTCTGTCTTCCTAGTCCTACCTCAGAAGCAAAATCAGGCTTGTGATTCCCATTCTTTATCCTTTTGTCATTGTTCCGCTTCTATGAAATAAAAGGTCAATAACATGTTCTCATGACATGGGTTATTTTTGTTTGTATTTTTGTAATGTTTAAAGATGGAAACCTCAAATACTGAATATTAGGTGTTCTGCCGCAGTGTATGTGAGTTCACAAAAACCACAAGATGCCACACACTGCTCACCCTGGGATGTGCTACTTTATAAACATGTCACCAGGCACCTGGGGGACTCGGTTAAGCGACTGCCTTCGGATCAGGTCATGATTCTGGAGTCCCAGGATTGAGTCCCTCACTGGGCTCCCTGCTTAGAAGGGAGTCTGCTTCTCCTTCTAACCCTCTCCCCCTTCTCATGCTCTCTCTCTCTCATTCTCTCTCTCTCTCAAATAAATAAATAAAATCTTTAAAAAAGTAAATAAACACATCATCTGTCTTATTCATTAGTTAGGATGTAAACCTTATTATCAAAGCATCTGTTTCATTATCTACCGTCAGGCTATAAGCCATGACTTGGCTCCTTTTTATGATTTCAGTATAGGTCTTGAAATTTTCCCAATATACCTCCTATATATTAAATTGTGTCTGCATAAATTCAAGTCATGTTTGCCTTTCCTGCAGTGGGTTGCTTCCAGTGTTTGCAACAGTGAGAGACTATTGTCTATGTTTTTGGTCTTTCTATAATGTGGCCCTATACACTTCTGATCTGGTCAATAGTAATACTTGCTGGGGTCTACAGCAGAACATTTTGTAATTATACACACACACACACACACACACACACACACACACACACACATATATAAAATCACACACACATATATATACACACACACACATATATACACACGCACACACACACATATATATAATCACACACACATATATACACACACACATATATATACACACACACACATATACACACACACACATATATATAATCACACACACATATATACACACACACACACACACACACACACATATATATATATATAATCACACACACACACACCCCATAACTATATGACTTGTGCTTTCAAATTACACGAAATGAAGAAAATTCTAAAACTTTTTTGGGTGCCTTTGTTGTTATACCCAAGGACATGTTTTGTGTCAGATTATGTTTGCACACAAAAGTTCCATGCTGGGTCAAGAACAAGGTAAGGCTGTCTCTCTCACCACTTATTTTCAGCATTGTACTAGAAGTCCTAGCTAATGCAGTAAGACAAGAAAAAAATATGTATATATACAGATTGGGAAGAAAGAAATAAAACTGTCTTTGTTCACAGACAGCATGATTATCTCTGTAGAGATTTGGAAAGAATCACAACTACAAAAATGTCCTAGAACTAGTAAGCCAGCAACTCAGGATACATGATTAATATGCAAAAGTCAATTGCTTTCCTATATATCAGCAATGAATGATTGGAATTTGACATTAAAAACAGTATTATTTCCACTACCACCAAAAAATGAACTATTTAGGTACAAATCTAACAAAATATTTATAAGATCTTTATAAGGAAAACTATAAAACTCTGGTTAAAAAAAATCAAAGAAAATCTAAACAGATGGAGAAATATTCAATGTTCATGGATAAGAAGGCTCCATATCATTAAGATATCCATTTTTCTCAATTCGATCTAGAAGTTCAACACAATCCTAATAGAAATCCCAGCAAGTTATTTTGTGGGTATTGATATAATGTTTATATGGAGAGTTAAAAGATCCAGAATAGGCAACACAACTTCAATTTAAAGAGGAGAAAAACGTTGAAGGGCTGGTGCTACCCAACTTCAAGACTTACTACTGTTGGGATCAGGACATTGTGGAGCTGGTCAAAGAACAGGTGTTAGAAAAATGGGACAGAACAGAGATCTCAGAAATAGACATACATGCATGCAGTTAACTGGTCTTTAGCAAAGAAACAAAGGTAATTCAATGGAGAGATGATGATCATTTCAACAGTTTGTCTTTAGCAAAGAAACAAAGGTAATTCAATGGAGAGATGATGATCATTTCAACAGTTTATGCTAGAACAGCACGACATCTACATGCAAAAAAAAAAAAAAAAGACTCGAAATGGATCGTAAATCTAAGTGCAAAAACAAAACTGTAAAACTTCTTAAAAGTTAAGATAAATTTTTGTTGGGTGACCTTGTGTTTGGCAATGACTTTTTAATATACACTAAAAACACAACCCATGAAAGAGATAATTGATAAGCTGGACTTCATTAAGTTAAAAATGAGTGTTCTGTGCAGGACACTGTGAAGAGAATTAAATGATGAACCGCAGGTAAGGAGAAAATATTGGCAAAACCACAACGGATAAGGGACTGTTAGCCCAAAGTTATGATGAGCTCTTAGTACTCAGCAGCAGGAAAGCAAACAGCCCACTTTAAAAAAAAATGGTCAAAATATCTAGACACCTCACCAAAGAAGATACACAAAGGAATATAAATAAGCATGTGAAAAGATGGTCCCCATTATAGGTGATCTAGGAAATGCGAGTTAGGACAAAAAGGAAATACCACTGCAAACATATTAGAATGTCTGGAATACAGAACGCGTACAGCACTCATTACTGACTGGAGGGCGTGGAGCAACAGGAACCCTGGTTGATTGCTGGTGGGAGTGCAAAATGGTGCGGCCACATCGGAAGACAGTTTGGTGGTATTTACAAAGCTAAACATAGTCTTCCCAGATGATCCAGGAATCACATGCCCTCGGTATTTACCCAACTGAGGGGAAAACTTATGTCCACACATCATGTGGACACAAATGTTTATAGCAGCTTTATTCATAATTGCAAAAAAACTGTAAGCAACCAGGATGTCCTTTAATAGGTGAGTAGATAAATGAGCCGTAGTGTGTGCATATGAAGTAAATGATCAAGCCGTGAAAAGACAAGGAAGACCTTAAATACATATTCTTGAGCGAAAGAAACGGAAATGATGACAACCTGCACAGTTCACATGTGCATGGTTCTAAATGTACAACGTTCTGGGAAAGGTCCATTGACGGACACATGGAAGAAGAGCAATGGGCATCCGGAGTTAGGGAAGCAGGAAGGGAGGATAGTGGAGCCTGGGATTTCTAGGGCAACGAAATAAGTCGGTATGGGATATGTGGTATTCCGGATTTCTTAAAACCCATGGAGTGTACAACGCAAAGAGGGAGCACCAACATACTTTCACAGACTGTGGTTAGTAATGAAGTAAGAGTGTTGGGTCCTCAGTTTTCACAAATTTACTGCACTCATGCAAGATGTCGCTAAAGGGGAAACCGTGCATTGGCGAGGAGAGACCGGGTACGTTCGAGCTCTCGGGATTCTCTGCTAAATTTTTCTGCAAACCTAAAAACTGCTCTAAAAAATAGAGCCTAATGATATTTTTCAAAAGTCCTGTGTTTGAAAATGGCTGTTTTATCATCTCTTGCAATTAATTAGTTTGTGTAAATGCATGGAAATGGAACTAGTAATGCCATTTAACGGGATCACTTTTTATTTTTTCTTTAACCAGCCAGAATTTATACATATATGCTCGAGAAATCCAGACTGGTTTCACAACCACTTGGCCAGAGCAATTTCCTCATTTTCTACTTGTTGATGGATGGGCTATCTGCAGAAGAAAAATACGGACTTCACCTGAGTAATTTACGTGCGCACCGGTAAGTGACTGCGTGTTTTCTATGTAGTAATTCTGTCTTCGGGTTGTGATGGCATTTTAGCAGTCTTAAATTTTCTTCTTATTTTTCGGAGAAGCAGTGGTGAGTCAAAGGGAATAATTGGGTGCTGTTCAGCTATAACCTTCGGTGTAACAAGATTGTAACAGTGTATTACTGAATGCTGGGGCTTGAGCATGTGTCTGTCTGTGTGTATGAAGTTATGTTTCTGTTTCCCTAGTTGTCGAATCAGATTTAAATGATTAGTGCATTATAAGCTTCCATATTCCTTCGGGTATTTAGGATAGAACGTGAGTTATGCATTCCTAACCTTCGGTAGTCTTGCAATAATGGGAAGTATTATTTGGCAATCGTTATTCATTGGTAACCGATGAAATTGTGTGAAGGATGAAGACACATAAACGGGAGAGCTCGTTTTCTGCTCCGGAGGCAGAAAGCATTGGCTCGGATGCAGGTGCCTCGGTCATGGGATGGGATGGGGAGGAGGAAGTCGTGAAGGGGGTGAGCTGTGGGATGCCTTTGCGTTCTGTGCGTTTCTGCCACCTGCCCTATCCGATGCATCTCCCCCAGAAGATGGGTCCAGATTTGGATCGGAAGGAGGACACAGTGAGGAGAGTCAGCCCCATTCGGGAGAGAAGCAAGTGGGAGACGGGAGCAAGAGGGCACTGGGTGCGCTGACCGGAGCTCCCTGGTAGATGTGGCTGGGTGGAGAATGCGTGTTGCTGGTTAAGACGTCAAGGTAGAGGAGTTTATGGGGCTGTAGAGTGGATATGCCCAATGTGAGAGGTGAGGGGTTTTGAGGGGTGACAGGGTCTCAAGGGCGCTGAGCTCCTGGAATGGGGTGGAGAGGCAACGGGGCGGCCTCCAGGCTGGCCGTTGCTGTGAGGTGGGACTGCCGGTGGGGCACAGGGCTGGGCAAAAGGATGAATTTGCCGTTTGCTAACTGACCATGACATTCTTAACTACTCCCATCCCGTTTCTCTGAAGGCATTATATCCTGGAGTGTAGGTGCAGTGTGTCATGTTGAATGGGGAGGAGTAGTCAAGAGATTAAGACCTTATCAAAATCGTGTCTTATTTAGAGTGAAGGACTTTGGGGTCTATTCTGCTCCCAGACAACAGAAATTCAGAAGAAAAACGCCAGGACTGGAGCATGGGAGCTCAGTTAAAAGTCATAAAAAAAAAAGAAAACAAAAAAAGAGATGGAAATTTTAAGTTCTTAGGGCACCAGAAATTTTTTTTAAATCAAATCCTCTCATTTCATAAAGGAGGAAATCAAACCCAGAACCATAAAGAAGCTTGTGCCAAAGGGAATATGGCCTCTAACAGCGGCGCTACAAACCCATTCCCTGGAATTAGCCTTTGTTTCGCTACACAGAGCATCTTTGGTGGGAGACGTTCTCCCTGGGAGGAAAAGCATCAGATCAGAACCCCTGGGTCAGGGGTTCAAGAGAAGGCTCGAGGGAGAAAAGTCTGGTGGCTTTCTGCGTTCTGAATCTTGCTTCCAAACAACAACTCCACGTCGGTAGCAGATAATTGGTTTAGGGAGTGTGTCTGTGTGTATTTGCACACGTGTGCTTAGTATGTCAACATAGACCCCTGAAGAGTAAAGGACCAGAGTCTAATCTGCCAGGGAAGAAAGAGCTGAACTTCTGGTTCTGAGGTTTGGCCCCGCCACTCCAAGTGTGTGAGCGTGGGGGAGAAAACAAGCTTTTCTTTCTTAAGGTCCAGTTCTAGCCTTCATCTCTCTTTGCTAAAGAGAGTTTGGAATCACTTGGGCTATTTAGAAAGTCAAACAGTCAGGGGTTGCTTTGTGAGAAGCTCCAACAGGAAAGAACTCAGAAAATCATGAATCATTCAAGTCCCTTGAACAAAGAGGTTATTTTATTGAAATGTATTCTAAATATCTAATGGGAACAAAACAACATTCCTCAATAAAAAACACACACCACAACCCCAGATTCATAAAAATATCAATTGGAACATTTGTACAATGAGAATTTCTCAGGCATAATGTCCTTTCATAATAAAACAAGCTGTTTTGCAAGTTACAAGGCATTGTAAGTCACGGTGCTTGTGCTGTGTGGGTCTTCTCTTTGCAGGGTGCAGAGAAGTCTCGAGGAGTTCGTATTTGTCTGATAGATGAGCTGGGGTTGGGGTCTAATCTTCATTGGGTAATGATGTGCCTTAAGGACCGTAGTTTTTGAAATCATTTGGCTTGTTTGCAGTCAGTAGTACGAATCTCAAGTTGCTACCTTTCTAACTTCACAAATCGGTGGTCCTTTGAGTTTCCTCCTTAAAATCAGCATTCAGTAGCTCTGGGGAAGATCACCGTCTGGACACATATTATTGTGAAGAGACTGTTGCTACCGTCACACCTACTGCTCTGATTTTCTTTAAAAAGGTGTCGCTGTATCTGTTAAACAGACCGTCAGAACATGCCTTTCTTTATCAATGCGCACGGCACAGGGCAGCTCGTGCGGTGATGTCCATGAAGTATGTTGGGTCTTAAGGCAGTTGCTGCAAAGACTTGCGAGCCTGCTTCCTCCAGATGCTCCTTTCTCCTCTCCGTGAAGACCCGCTCACCATCTGCAGGACACACGGAGAGCGCATGCAGCAGTGAGGGGAGCTGGCAGCGTGCGCCAGGTCCATCCTCGTGCTCTCCTCCTCGAACTCCAAGGGGAAGGGAACATTGAAGGTGACGCTTTAGAGTTAAAGCTACAAAAGTGGCTTTTTTTTTAAACTTTGACTCTGTTTTTGGAACTAAAAGTTTTCAAAGTCTCACATGAAAATGTATGGAGGTTTATTTCCGTGAAAAATGCACCTAAAAATACTTTGCGGCTTGTGGAGTCCAACTAGGGTACCTAGACCAAGCAGATAGCACTCTTGCTTAACTGGGGAACGTACATGGTACAGACGTGAGGTCCCATAGCTGAGCTGCATGGGAACAGTATTTATAACACTTTGCCTAAGGATCCTCCCGGGCAGATTTTTAGAACAACAACAATGGTAACAAGGAAAAAGTCTTAAATGGGAAGCGGTGGAAATACGATTGCATTTTTCAGGAATTCCCACTAGATGGCGCACTCTCCACAGGGTCGGGAGTGGGAGAAAAAAAAGAAAAAAGGTTTCTTTTTTTGTTTATGGTTCCTCCTATGATTTACTTCTTTTCCTGGCTGTTTGTTTTTCACGTTCTATTTTGAATTCCTTTGTACAGAATAATATAGTCGGTGTTCATGAGAATGGAGCTTTGATCAAAGTCAGAAAGAGTCATTCATTGCTGATCTTCAACCTCCTTGAAACAGCTTTTATGGGTTTAGTCCCAGATCTGCTGCACTCTGAAATGCAGACCGGTTATTCCTAATCTTCCCTCCTCCTGATGAGCGATGGAAGGGATTGTGATGCTGCATAGTAGCATTTTCAGAAAAGGTCAGATTTTGAATTATAAGCTGAAAGCAGTCGTTGACTCAGAGCGTGTGACCTGGTTCTAACCTTGTGTGTTAGTGAAAGGAAACTCTGACTCATCGAGTATTTGAACTTGTGATTGCTGCCTGAGAGCACACCTGTCACAGGAGACGCTGTGGCAATGAACTCTCGGGGAGAGTTCTTGTGTTTTTTTTTTTTTTTGGCTGAGGATTTATTATGCACATTTAACTTCCTCTGAGAAAGTCTCGCATAACTAAAACATAGGTGAGGGTCAACTTAAATATTCTTTGAGGATGACTCTTCTGGGTTTTGCAATACAGTAAAAGATTTATTTGGCCACATAGTTTGGGCAAGCAAATCTTGAAGGCGCTCCCAAGACAAAGTTTTAGGTAAAAGGAACCAAAATTGATTTCTACTGGACTCTATTATTAGTTACCTTTTTTTAAAAAGATTTTATTTATTTATTTGAGAGAGAGAGTGAGTGAGTGAGAGAAGGAGACAGAGATAACGAGCAGGAGAGGGAGAAGCAGACTCTCCCCTTGAGCAGGGAGCCCGATGCGGGGCTCGATCCCAGGATCCGGGGACCATGACCTGAACCAAGGGCAGACGCTTAACCGATTGAGCCACCCAGTTGCCCCTATTATTAGTTACCTTAGTCGTAATCACCACTGTTGTACATACAGCTTAAGGAGCAGCACCAGTCATGTTCTAGACCTTGTCCTAGCGTCATCTTCCTTGTGCCTTTGAATCCTCACCCGGAACTGAGCAGAGGGTACAGGACCACATGCTCACGGGACAGACCCCGCCATGAAGACTCACAGGTCTGCCAGGAGCCAGATGTGAGTCCGCGTCCTACTGACTCTAGACTTCACCCTGTATTGTGTTCAGGGCAGTGTTGCCTATAAATTGGCAAGCGCTGCCTTTGCAACTTTGTGTCAAGGACATCGTTAAGGAAAATACAAGTGAAAGCACAAGGTCAGTGTTTGGTACTTTTTTTTAAATTTAAAGTAAGTTAAGCAAAACTAACTTCGGACATTGTAGACTTTGTAGCCTCTACCTTAGAAAGCAATTTGGGGTTACTTCTTCGTCAGGTAGCATAATGAAAATTTTAAGCCATAAGAGATTGCATTATCCTTGCAGAAGGTTATAATATGGGGAATGTAGAAAGGGTTGGGTCACCTCTGGGAATGGTCAGGTAAACGCCACTTGTGGAAAGCCAGTAGCACGGAGTCAAGGGCAGGGCCTTCGTCCTTGTTTTTATTCTTGAGTGATATGTACCCAGAAGAGGAGTGAGAGGGGAGGACAAAAACAAACAAACAAACAAACAAAAACCACACGGTTATCAGGTACCATGCTCTCGCTCTTGAGTGTTCAGAACCCTGCGGAAAGTATTCTAAACTGTTTTTTTTTTTTTTTTTTTTTTTTTTTTTTTTTTTTTTTAAATATTTTATTTATTTGACAGAGAGAAATCACAATTAGGCAGAGAGGCAGGCAGAGAGAGAGGAGGAAGAAGGCTCCCCGCGGAGCAGAGAGCCCGATGTGGGGCTCAATCCAAGGACCCTGGGATCATGACCCGACCGAAGGCAGAGGCTTTAACCCACTGAGCCACCCAGGCGCCCCTTCTAAACTGTTTTTATAATAAGTCTGAAGCACGGATGTGTGACTGACTCAAAGACATTTAGCTCGTAAGTCTAGTGGACAGAGTCGGGTGTGTGCGGCCTCGGACGTGCTGCTCACTAGAACTCCTCAGCAGCGTCAGATACAAACCCCGACAAGTTTAAGAAAGAAACAAGAAAAGAAAAGAAGAAGAGGAGATTGGAAGGGTGGCCTCACTCACTGAAAAAGAAAGGACCAGCCTTCCCTCGGCCATAACTACCTCCTTTCTCAGCCTCTGCCTCCTTCTTCCTCCCACACCTGTTTGTCTGCATGTTTCCCAGCATGGAGAAGGTCACGCACACAGCCCTCGCCTTCCACGTTTCAGGAACCCTGGAGAGGAAGCTAAAGCTTTCTTTTCTGTGTCCAAGTGGCCACCTTGGCAGCCTGGTTCAAGTCTCAGGATGACTCGGGCCCCAGAGTCAAGGGGAAAGGGTGGAGGACGGGGGCTGTTTAATGGCAGAAGAAAACGAGGGATCTGGGCACCAGGGAAGAGCCACACGAAGCCTGTTCCCTTGACTCTGTGATGCTCCAGCTGCCCCTGGAGGAGGGTCCGCCCCAGCTGTCAGGAACCCCGGGCGGCAGGCAGAGCTCTGCCCCGCGGAGGAACTGTGGGTTTTCCTAACAAGCTGTTCCAGATAGCTACCCATATACAAGACCGTGAGTAATGCAGACGTATCTCGAGGGGCCTGCAAGTGAAAACTGTAAGGCTTTGCCATATAATTTCTGTTTTATGCATGTTCCCCCCCAAATAGTTTTGGGAGTTAAAACTTAAAACAATACTATGAAGGGCACCTGGATGTCTCAGTTGTTCGAGTATCTGACTCTTGGTTTCCAGTCGGGTCGTGATCTTGGGGTTGTGGGATCAAACCCTGTGCTGGGCTCAGGGCTCTGCTTGACGCTGTCTCTCACTCTCCCTTTACCCCTCCCCCACCTGTGCTCGCTCTCTAAAGTAAAATACATTTAAAGAATCTTTAAAAAACCCCAAATATTATGACCCACTAACCCACAATATTATTAGGTAGCTTGTATATGACAATTTTGATATCTGAGTATACCTCAAAAATTCAGATCTACTTGAAGTCATTGATGGTGTTACATGGTGACATCATTTGTTTTTTAATTGATGGTAGCCTGATGGTTGCCACTGTGATCCTTCCAAAACTAACAAAAGCCATCACTGACTGAACACTTCCCACAGACCTTTCTCTTTGTCTGCTCCTGATAATTCTGGAAGGTCATAACCGATCTCCCCATGTCATGGATGGGGTGCCTGAGGGCTGTGGTTCCTTGGTCACCCAGTGTGGAGCAGAGGTGGTATTTGAACTCTGGTCTGTTCAGTTATCCATTAGTTTATAAATGGTTTAGAAATTATTTGATATGTGAGCTTGCATCCCAGATGACTTTTAGCACCTCTCCTAGAGCTAGAAAATCATTTGCTAAATTCAACTTTATAATTCTTTTCTCTTCAGATCTTTGACACTAATAGCACAGTCAGAATTTTAAGGGTGCACTATACATATGAATAAACATGGATACATTTATGAACAGGCATAAAAACCAACAAGAAGCTACTTGTAAGACTGTGTTAAATGTTTCACTGACAGCAAGTCCCAGACACAGTGCTCGGTAATTACTTATATTAGTTCGTTTAATTCTTTTAGCAGTTCTGTGATGTAGATATTGATATTGTTCCTGTTTTATTGATGAGCACACTGAGATCTGCAGGATATCCAACTGTCCAGGGCAGAGTGGGAAGGAACTGGGGACTTCAGACGCTCAGACGTGCTGGTCCATCTCCAGAACCCAAGTGATGAACAGCTTACCACTGACCACTGTTTGTCCGTTTGGGGAGAGCGATAGCCAGCCTAAGCACTTAGGAATGGATGGTCTGTTCTGATACAGAAACATTAATTCCATAGTCTGCACCCTCATGATGTGAAGAAAATGGATGAAAGCCTACCTTTTCTCAGCATAACCAGACTCTTACACTCTTTTCAGAGTTTTGTTTCTGTTCCTTGAAATGCCAGTTGGATTGTGTTCACTTTCCTAGTCGCCAGCATAAAAAGAAGATACCTAATCCCCAAATAGTCTCACACCTGTGTTCTTTATTTGATTTCATTTATTTACTTTTGAGGGAGAGAGAGAGAGAGAGAGAAAAGGTGCACTCAGGGGCTCAGGAAGGAGTGTGAGTGAGGGTGGGAGAGAGAGAATCCCAGGGGGCTCCATGCTCAATGCTGAGCCTGATGCAGGGCTTAATCTGACGACCTTGAGATCACGACCTGAACCAAAATCAAGAGCTGGATGCTTGACTGACTGAGCCACTCGGGCGCCCCCCATCTTTCTTCTTTAAATGCAACACCATGTGCTGACCGTTTTGATATCCTGTCTCTTCCCCGGCTGGCCTGGCCTCCCCGCCGTCCTGTCTGCACAGACTCTTATTTCCCTGCCCTTTCTTTTTTTTTTTTTTAATAATTTATTTATTTGACAGAGAGAAATCACAACTAGGCAGAGAGGCAGGCAGAGAGAGAGGAGGAAGCAGGCTCCCCAAGGAGCAGAGAGCCCGATGCGGGGCTCGATCCCAGGATCCCGGGATCATGACCTGAGCCAAAGGCAGAGGCTTTAACCCACTGAGCCACCCAGGTGCCCCTTCCCTGCCCTTTCAATCTCACACTTCACACTCATGTCCGATGAGTATTTGGTAAATACCCATTTAACTATAAAACCTGCTAGCTCAGAAATATTTCATAGATATTGCTTTTCTGTCCTATCAAATAAAGTCTTCTCGGTGATCCAAGGAAACAGGGCTGGTGAGGCCATAAGGAATTTGAAGGAAGAGATTGTTAACCCGTTCTTTGAGATTCTCTCTACTCTTGTCTCAGTCAAGGAGAGATTTAGTTTTGTACTAAAAGTTTTGTACTAAAAGAAGAAATAAACTCCGTCGACGTTAGATGGTTAGTCACCGTGCTTATCTTTCAGTTAAGAAAAAGGAAATCCAGGCGCCTGGGTGGCTCCGGTGGCCAAGCAACTGCCTTCAGCTCAGGTCATGGTCTCAGGGTCCCAGGACTGAGTCCTGCATCAGGCTCCCTGCTCAGCGGGGGGTCTGCTTCTCCCTCTGACCCTCACCCCTCTCACACTCGCTCGCTCTCATCCTCTCTCTCTCAAATAAATAAATAAAAAAGAAAGAAAGGAAAGGAAATCCACTCTCATATTAGGAAAGTTAAATGCTCTGTCTCTTGCTTTCCTAGTCAGTAAATTAAATGTAAAAATGTGTAGTAGAGAGCTTTGATGGATGCTTCGTAGTTCCCAACTACAAACTGTCCTGAAAACCAGGACTGCATTTGTGATTCACGTGCTGGTGGAAAGACTAACCACGTGAGCTCGTTTGAAGCAGAATCCAAGCGTGAATTGACACGAGTGTGTTTATAATCTTCATGCATTTCTCACCTGTTGGGGATACCCGTACGGTTCCTCCCAGTTAAAATATCTGATGAAAGCGCACTGCCAACCTTATTGGCAATATAAACATCACATTAATTTATCTAAAAAATGTGACTAATAGAACATCTTTATCTTCAGAAGTTTGGGATAACGAGTTGTGGCTTGTGTCCTCTGGTCTGTGTGGGTGTGGGACCACGGCAGTGATGTTTACCGGGACTGCCGGGCAAACCCTCATTGGAAGTGACCTCTGCGTGTGCCTTAGTGTCTGACACAGACTCCCACTCCCGAGAGCCTCCGTCCCTCTCGGCCTCCCGTCGTCTCTCTCATCTCTGTCTCTCTCCATTTAGAATTATTTCCGCCTCACAAATAAGAATTGTTTTATTGCCTTCAAAATCATGAAGAACTCTGTCAAGATGGCGGACGGGCATGGGTCCGGAGGGCCATCACTGCGCCCACGGGGCTGCTGTCCTCTGTAGGTGTGACGCTGGCCGGCTGAGGAAGCTTGTGGGGAAGGGCCACAGAGGGCACTCAGGTGTTTGCTTGGTGACTCCCTGTTACTTTACAGGGACTCCGTCCCAGTCCTGCGTGTGAGAGAGAGAGAATCTGTTTCCTCTTTTAAAACCTACCCATGCGACTAGCAAACAGCCTCCTACACTCAGGTGTGACCTGCCTCCCAACCACCACGCACCTCGGGCCAAGGCAGTAGGTGTCCCGTTATCGCTCCCATCCCGGCTTGGCCGTGTCGCCTGCTGTTGGCACCTGGCGGTCCCATACTGGCCTGCTCTGCGTCAGAGGTGGAGTGACCATCTCCATGGGACAGGTGAGCCCAGGTGAGCTGTCCCTCCCATTCCAGCCACATCTGCTCGGGGCCGGCATCCTCCCTTACTGAGTCGGTGACCACACCACGTAAAATCTCTCCACACGCACTCTCCCCAGAGGTCTTCCGGGTGCCCTTTGTAGTTCGCAGGAAGCACGGGGCAGCCACAGCCTGGTGGAAGGCAAGATGCTGTTCCTTGTCCGACTGATGGAACCACATTGCCGAAATCAATACGCATGAGGAAAGGTTAGCAAAATCCCACGCCGACGTGGCCTCTGAAGTCCCGTCCTGCCCTTGCTGACATTCAGGGGGATTGTTTGCTCGCAAGGGGGTGTCTGTGTTTTGCACTTGGTAAATAGTGTCAAAGCATCAGACGCCCCTGCCTTGGCAGTCTGGGGGAATTGTGCAGGCTGCTGTGCCTGCCCATGCTCTCCTGCGAAGGAAGGCCGGCCTCCACGGGGCGGTGCACACGTGTGGCCTGTGGGGGCTGCCGCAGGAGCCCGCAGAGCAGGGCCAGCCCTCGCCAGTGCGCGGGGAGGACCTGTGACAGTGTCCTGTGTGAACCTGAAGGAGTCATTGCTTTGCAAGAGCTCACAGGTTTGCATGAGAGCTTGGGCTCCCTCAGAAGGACTGGGGCCTTGGGAAGTCTTCTCCCCGCGTGTGTGTGGGACCTGAATTCCCGGCGTGCGTCACGTCTGCAGGCTGGTTGGCCCTCACTCAGACATATTTCAGTCGTGAAAGTTAGGTGCATTTTTTTCCCACATTTTTAAAAAGATTTTATTTCTTTATTTGACAGACAGAGATCACAAGCAGGCAGAGAGGCAGGCAAAGAGAAAGGAGGAAAGCAGGCTCCTGCCTGAGCAGAGAGCCCGATGCGGGGCTCGATTCCTAGACCTTGGGACCATGACCTGAGCCGAAGGCAGAGACTTTAACCCACGGAGCCACCCGGGCATCGGAACATGCACATTTTCTCTAGCTCCAAAGCTCCAAAGCTCTGTCAGACCCAAATGCAGCTTCATTAATGAGTCAGTGTTTTTAACTCCGTTTCGTCGAGGAATACGACTGTAGTTTCAGGTGGCTCAGGAGCTAAGTACAGATTCACAACAAACTGGGAAGACGAATCTTATATTGAAACAGATATTAAAAAGACAACACTCTAAGTCTTGGGAAAATTAAGGATATCCTCCTTAGGTGCATTTTTTGACGACAATCGGCCCAGCGTTCGGAAGAAGGGAGGGAGACTGAGAGCAGGTGTGGAGGTGAGGGGGAGGCGGGGGGGCGGCGGGGGCGGCGGGGTCAGGCCCCGCGAAGCTGTGGTTCCCACCAGCGACAGAAGGGGCCGCTCCACTGTCCCCCCCCCTTACAGCAGGGAGAGCAGAGCGTGTCCTGTTACGACCTAACACAGAACCCAAACACTCTGGAAAACGTCCCATCTCACATTTTCCCTGGGGCAGTAAAACAATTTGGATGCTTCAAATGCTTTGTCATTCTGTATCAGCTGGAGTCAGGAGAAAGATTCCTTCAAGCCCGAACGCCTGCACGTATTTAATCCTGGAGGTGACGACCTCGTAGGACTCGGGCACGCGTGCTTGGTCAGCGATCGGGGGTCTCCTCCGGCAGATCGCGTGAGGGTCCAAGCAGGCGTGCGCTGGGCCCGTGACGGGGTGGGGTTTGAATGGGGACCGTGATGTGGATGCTCGCGTAGACCCCGTGAAAACTCGTGCACGTGTGCGTGAGTGTGCGCCGCACATCTGACGTTACCTTCTGGCGCAGACGGGAAGGGGCTCTTCGAAGCGAACGGTGCTTGGGCTGCAAACCCCCCCGCCGAGTCCGCAGGCACATGGGACGGATCATGAAAACCACGAGTGACCCCACACTTGCGTGTGCGGAGAACCTGATGTGCCTGTCATCACACTCATCCCACGGCGCCGCCGGACACAAGACAACGCTGACGGGATCATCCAATGTCCCGTGGCGTTGCCCAGGCCTCCCTTAAATACGTCACATTTCCGCCTTTCAAACCCTGATCCCCAAACAGCGGGTGAGCGGTTTCAGGCAGGGACTGAAGAAGAGCCCCACGAGGTTTGCAGCCCCCGGAGAGACGCTGTCTGGCGCATCAGCAGCGGCCGGAAAGCAGCGGCCCCCAGGGCACCGGCGACCGGTGTCCCTCTTCCTGGTACGATTGCGGTGTGGTGAGGGCGGACAGGCGTGGACGGGAGACAGAAGCTTGACCTCTGGCCGGTCCCTCTCCCTGGGCCCCCAAAGGCTCCCTTCGTCCCCACCCCACCGCCCTGCCCCCACCGTGACCCCAAGCCTCCCCACTTTCACTTCCCCTTCGGCTCACCCACTTCTCTGCCCCCTCTGCCCTCCCAGTCCTGCTTTCTTGCAGATTCAGAATTTTCAGGTTTCAGGCCGGGCACACCGGGGCTTGTTTTTTGCTTGTTTGGGGAGTCCGCCAGGGCAGGACTTTCTGTGAACCGCACCACGCGTGGACGCGCAGAGCCCTGGTATGTTACAGGACTGACTCCTAAGCCGGTCCTTCCCGGCCTGCAGGTGGAGACTGGGCTCGGCCCCAAGGTGTGGGCCCTGACCTGCGGGCTGTTATGTGACATTTTGTTCGCTTGGTTCTGACCATGGTGTCTCTTCTGGGTGAGCTCTCGGCAGCAGGAGGACCCCCCCCACACACAGCGACTGCACCTTCCTCGGCCAGCGGTCAAGGCCTGGGTTGCCGTCCGGGAATCAGCGTGTCAAAACGTGTGCGCCCTGGGAGGAGCACGTGGAGCAAATGCTTGCAAGAAGGTGCTTCTGCGAGGCCCCCTGAGCCCTGGGCGATCTGCCAGCGCTCTCCAGCGGAGCATGACCCGGTCTGCGCTCCTGGAGAGTCCTCCCAAACCTCTGCACCCCCTTCCCCCGGCTACTCCAGCCTTCCACGCCCCTGCCTGAAGCTCCCTGAGCTTCACGGATCCTCATGACCCCTCAGGCTGGTTCTGTTCCCCGTGCACGGCACGGCTGCTGCCCGGGGCAGTCACGCCACCAGCTCCCCACATCTCCGTTTCGAGGTACCCGACTGCAATCCCCACGACACCCCACATTGTGACCTGTGGGTCCGGCTGGGAAGATCGAGACAGCCAGCATCCTACCTGGACCAAGTTCTGTGTATATAAACCCAGAGCTTATAGGGTGTATTTCAACAAAGGTTTTGACTTGACGGCCCTAAATGACCAGTGGCAGGCAGCAGAAAGGCTGGCTTCCTCCAGGATTCCATAAGAAGGCTCTCGCTGACAGAGTTCAGTAACAAAGAGACCTCAGTGTCAGAGCAGATAACAGCAGCCAACTCCGAAAGCAAACATCCCGAGAGCCACGCTGGAAAGCCCCAGTTTGTGGGAAATGAACCCAAACAAGGAGAGACATGACATCACTCTGGACGTCTTTATCTGGAGCCCAAGCAGTATTTCTGGGGACAAGAATACGTAGCCCAGAGCGGACATGTGCATACTCAGACCCTCTTCGGTGCCGAGAGCTCTTCCAGTCTTTGCCAATTTACCAGTGACTGAGACAGGCAGGCGTCCGCGCCCTCTTGGAGCTCAAGTTCCCACAGAGGGACCCACGAGGGGCGGTGGGTGCCACGAGCGAGAGCACGCCGGGTGCTCGGTGCTGCGGAAGGAAGCAGGCAGGGCGTGCGGACAGGGACTGGGAACGCGGGGTCCGGGGTGGTGGGGGGAGGTTCTGAGGGGTGGCCACTGAGCCGGCCGGTGTCAGCGAGCTCCGAGGACGCCAGGAAGTTAGCCAAGGTGGAATCGGAGAAAGAACGACCCGGGAAGGAAGAGGGAGCGGCTGGAGCAAACCGGGGATGGGGCGGTGCGGAGCCTTCAAGGAGCTGCGGGAGTCCTCCGTGGCCGAGGGAGGAGCCAGAGGACGGGAAGGGAGGTCAGCGCCCACAGGGACCAGAGCAGACAGGGCCCAGGGCTGTCCGTGTCTTGCTACCCGAGGGAAGACTGGCTCTGACTGTTGCACTGAGGCCTGGTCACTTACAAAGGGGCTCTGGGAGGATGGCGTCCCCCCCCTCGGTGCGACACGGCGTGGGTGCGCATCGGTGGGCCGTCCCGGGCGACACGGCCCGGCGTGTGGCATGATCCCGATCTCACACCTTCTGCCCTGAGTGCAGGTTGCTGGACCGTGGTCAGTGCCCCTAGTCTGTACCAATCCACATGTCCCACGCCGCGGGGTTCAGCCTCACTTTTTCCTGTTCTCTCCTCTTAGCAAGTAAGTGATGGCTCAGGTCTGGTGCTCTGAACGCGACCTCTCTGTCCTCGACTCCCGGCGGCTAAGAAAGCTCCTGTGTGTCCAGCAAG
The DNA here is from genome assembly GCF_922984935.1 of Meles meles. Taxonomy (NCBI): domain Eukaryota; kingdom Metazoa; phylum Chordata; class Mammalia; order Carnivora; family Mustelidae; genus Meles; species Meles meles. The sequence continues at coordinate 82,816,275 of NC_060079.1, forward strand.
GGGGCTGGAGTCCTGGGGTGTCCAGGACGCGCTGAATGAAGGGCACAGGTCGTCCTTCTGGAGGCTTAGCTGAACGTCAGCCTCAGGGTCCCCCGATGGCAGGGATGGGGAGCGCAGGACGAACGGGGGGGCATGTTTCAGTCTGGAATGCCAGTGCTCCCGCCGGTCCCGGCTTTTCTGGGGCACCTTCTCAGGGCTTTGACTTACCTTTAAACCCATGAAGTTCTTGCAGGATGTTCGTTTTCAGGAGTCACAATGCAGCAGGGAGAGTGGGCTGGAGAGACGCACCAGGAGTAAGACATTCGCCAGCTGGGAGGCGCGCCACAGGTTGTCGGGGGCTCTCAGAACCTGCGGTGTTGACCTTCACTCTGCTCCCTTCTGCGCCTGTCTGTGGGCCAGTCCCCGCCGTGCCCCCTACCTGCATAGCAGACCGGCTCCCTCTCCCCATCTTCCCACTGCAGTCCGGGCTTGTGCCCAGCCTCGCCTACCTGAAGCTCTTCAAGCCTTCCTTTTGGGCTTCCTCACGCTGACTGGCCCCACCACGCTCAACCCCCTGGCTCTGCGGTCAGGTGCTCTTTCTAAAGCAGAATCCACATCCTCCTGCCCACCCTACTTAGACACCCCAGCAGGCAAAGCAGACCTCCATCTCTTGGCCTCGCCTACGGGGCCTCTAGTGGGTCCCTGCTGCCGTGGCTGGACCGTGGCAGCTGCGGTGGCTTGAAGCCCACACACAGTCACCCTCCCAGATGGCTCAAGCCTCAGTCCTCCTTGTTACCTAGGCCTGCACTCCAGCAGCGCCCGGTTGGGCTCTTCCAAGCTGAAATGGGCAGAGGTGTCCCAGCGGCCTCCGGGGCAGAGGGCAGGGAGCCCAGAATGCCCGCCACCCAGAGGCTGCAGGCAGCCGGTCCCAGGAAACTCAGGTCTCCCCTCGTCTTTCCCTCACTCGTTCAAAAGGAAGCATCGTCTCCGGGGCCCCAGGCACAGCACTCGTTTGCGAGGTGGCAGGAAAGGACATGATCACTACTCGGAGGCCGCTCAGAGCACTCAAAATCCAGGCCATCGGCAGGTGCCTTCTCAGGGACAGTGTGAGGAGTGTCGTGAGCATCTGACTGAGGGCTCCGGGGGCAGGTGAGGAGGCTGTGCCGGCTGCGGGGCGCAGGAAGCAGGAGCTGTGAGCCCGCAGATGGACGCAAGGAGCCCAGGAGGGCGAAGGCATCAGAAACAGAGAAGCAGACATGCCAGCCGAGGGGGAAGGTTTGTGGGGACACGTGGGACCCATGGGACAGGTGTCTGGAGACCAACAGCCGTGCAGAAGGGAAACAGGGGTTGTGTTTTCTAATGCCCTTTCTGGAGAGAAGTAGCCACTGTTCCACAAACAAACACTGATGGGGGCTCACTTCAGACGGGTCCCGCCCGTCCCTGGAGAGCACAGGCTGCACCGTGATGCCTGACGCTTGGCGAACATGCCGGAGGCATTCCTAAGTGAGGAGGGAGGGACGATGAGTTATATTTGCATTTTACCATCTTTTCCCTCTCGTGCCTTACTTTGGAGGGAGGCAGGAGAACTCTGTCTGATTCAGCGACGTCTCACGCCCCTTGGGGACTTGCCAGAGATTCTGGGATCTTGGGACCGGGTATGGCCCGGGTGCTGGGACTCACGGCTGCAGGATTCGGACACTCTCTAAGGAGAACCACCGTCTCGGGTGTTCGGTGCTGCACCGACCTTCCCAGGCTCCCCGAGAGCCCTGTAAAGCCCAAGCTTGTTGAGTTGATTCTCAGGTAAGACCTTCTGACCTGGAAGTTCCCTCTGAGACCAGGTAAAGTCAAGCAGGGCAAACAATTTGCTGTGTGGAAACGAACCCAAAGGACAGCAGGACTCTCGGGACCATGGGGGGAGCGTGTTGGACACATCACGGACATTAAACCCCACAAGGCTACCTTTCCCACCATTTCCACTGATAAGGAAGTGTAAAGAATGCAGAGAAGACTGAGTTCTGGAATGTCCAAAGGCAAGACCTCCGTCCGGCTCAGAACCCAGCGAGCTCTCAATGCTGTGCCATCTTTCCCCATCAAGGTCTTTCCACCAGACACACTTGCGGGGCAGTGGCCAGGACTAGCCCAGGAGGGGCTGTCTCTGAAACAACTCTGCGAGATTTCCAGAACTTTCCATCCTCCCACGTCTGTGATTTTAGAAAGCCCATCTCTTCTGGGCAGCTCCTCCAGACAAGCATGGTGAGCTCGGCTCCAGGCTGCCTCCTCTCCCCGGTCTCGGAGGGGAGGACTGCCAGCGAGACAGGGACGAGAAGCTCGCGAAAGAGAGGGAATGAGGAAAGTGAGGACGGCATAGGACCAACCTGGAGGAGAGGGAAGAGAGGAGGGTAAAGGGCAAAGGGGCCCATGCGAGTGCCGACCCTCCCTCGTGCCGCATCGGTGACGGCGGTGATGTCGTGATCGAGAGCAAACTGTGCTGTTGTAGGATTATACCGTGTTCTACATGACATGCCATTTCTTTACGGATGTTACATAAAGTGCTATATATATTGTTTCATATCCTGTATTATTAAAATATCTAACCCCACGTCTTTTATGCCTGAGCAGCCGTGTGGCGTTCGTCTAGAAGTAGGGAAAGTGTAGTATGTGGAAGGTCACCTTGAGTAGATGTTAACGTGTGTGAGAAAAACTTGTGATACATAGAAAGTCTTGAATATATGAATAATTGAAAGGAAGAATGGAGTCGTTTGTTGGGTAAAAGGAGGGTGTGAGGGCAGATCCGCAGATTTAAGGTCATGTGAGGGCCCACATAAATAGCAGTACCATGAAATAAATCTCAGAGAAAGTGAATGGGCCTGAAGCTGCATTTGCTTTGGAGTTTAAATTGCCTGAAAGTAGAATAAAGAGCGAAGACATATCGGGCAAGCAAATGATAGCTTTTCACATCAATACTGTGTTTTAGACACTTACTAAAAAATCAATCATATCTAAAAATAAACTCAAAATGGATTAAAGACCTAAATATGAGACCTGAAACCATAAAAATCCTAGAAGAGAGCACACAGGCAGTCTTCTCTCTGACATCAGCTGTGGTAACATTTTTCTAGACATGTCTCCTGAGGCAAGGGAGATAAAGCAAAAAGAAGATATTGGGACTTCATCAAAATAAAAAGTTTCTGCACAACGGAGGAGACAATCCACAAAACCAACAGGCAGCCTTCTGAATGGGAGAAGATACTTGCAAATGACATACCCGATAAAAGGTTAGTATCCAAAGTATATAAAGAACTCATTCAACTCAACACCAAAAAAACAAATAATTCAATTAAAAATGGGCAGAAGACAGGAACAGATATTTCTCCAAAGGAGATGGCCACCAGACACATGAAAAGATGCTCAACATCACTCATCGTTAGGGAAATGGAAATGAAAAGTACACGAGATATCCTCTCACACCTGTCAGAATGGCTGGAATCAAAAACCCAAGAAACAACAAGTGTTGGGAGAATGTGGAGAAAAAGGAACCGTCATGCTCTGTTGCTGGGAATGCAGACTGGTCCAGCCACTGTGGAAAATAGTACGGAATTTTCTCAAAAAATTAAAAATTGAACTACCCCACAATCCAAGAAGTACACTACTGGGCATTTACCCTAAAAATGCAAAAACCCTAATTCAAAGAAATACATGTACCTCTGTCCATTGCTGCATTATCTACAATAGTCAAATTGTGGAAGCAGCCCAAGTGTCCATCGATAGACGAAGAGATAAAAAGTAGTGTGTGTGTGTGTGTGTGTGTGTGTACACACATGTATGTGTACACACACATACAATGGAATATTACTCAGCCATAAAAAAGTGAAATCTTTCCATTTGCCCCAACACGGATAGACTAGAGAGTTAATGCTAACTGAAATAAGTCAGTCAAATACTGTATGATTCTCATTTGTGGAATTTAGGAAACAAATGAGTGAAGGGAAAAAAAGAGAGAGAGAAGCCAAAAAACAGACTCTTAACTATAGAGAACAAACTACTGCTCACCAGAGGGGAGGTAAGTTGGTGGGGGGGGGCAGAGGTTAAGGAGCGCACTTACCATGATGAAATAAATAATGAATAAATAAAATGATAAAAAGTTTAATCATCTCTTAGGCCGTAGTGTAAAGGTGAATAAGGTCCCAAATTAAGAAAATGTATAGGGCATATTCTTTGTATGCAATGGAATAAAATTAGAAACTAAATCCAGAAGTGAAGGCAAACGAAAACCTCACTAGAAAACTAAGTATTGACCCCTGGTGTTAGAAACCAGGGTATGTAAACCACACTAAATGAATAAGAATCCTTCGTGTAAATATGAAATTGTCTCTCGAAGAAATGAAAAGTCAAGTGAGATGAATAACCACAAAAGAACCAGGACAGTTCCCAAATACAGGAGGAGCCGCACGCAGGAAATTCCTAAGCATGCACTTCCAAACCTTCAAAGCACAGAAAATTGTTTAAATCCTTGTAAAAATTAAAGAATGAGCAAACTCCTCTGTTCCTTTTTCAGAAGTCAGCGTATTCAGAAGAGAAACCCCAGATTTGCAGTAAACCTACAGAAAGACGTGCGTTCGCACAAGTAATTAAGGAAATGCAAACGGAACGCATAGCTAGATACCATTTCAAAATGAGAACATTGGCAACAATAAGAAAAATCAGGAACACAAAGAGCTAGCCACTCAGACACTCCAGAGGGTTTAAACCAGTAAGACCAATTTGACGAACCGTTTTGTAATAGATGGTAAAGTTGGACATGTACACAATCATCGTAGGTTGATACGAATCACAGGGGCCGTTGGCAGTATCTGGACACAATTTTGGTGGTCACACTTGGGGTCATTGCTACCGGCATCTTCTGAGGAGAGTCCCTATGCTCCACAGGTTGGCCCCACAATAAAGAATTATGAGACCTGACCTGAAATGTCAGCAGTCCCAAAGCCAAGAAACTGTGGCTTAGGGAAACCCACATGTATGTGCATTAAAGAGGAGGAAGCAGGAGAAGCAGGAGAAGCAGAAGCAGAAGAAAAAGAAAGAAAGAGAGAGAGAAAGGAAGAAGGAAGGAAGGAGGAAGAGGAGGAGGAGAAGGAAAAGACGACGACGAGGAGGAGGAAAGAAAAACATGTACATGGTCTTCACTGACACATTTCCAAAACTGGCAAATGATTAGAAAAGAAAGTAAATTACTGCATGTAGGAAACAAAGAAATCAGTCAGGTCTGGTTATGGTAGAGTAAGAGTCCAGGAAAAGGAACCCAACTACATGTAGGCATAGAGCTTACTTATTTACAGTTGAGTTTACAAAGCAATTTGCTGAATGGTGCAAGGTAAGTCACATTTATATAATGTTAGGTAATAACATTATATAGTTTACATATTTTATAGAGGTATATGTTTATAATTCAAAAAAATTAAGATAGGGTGAAAAGAGAGACACGAAATTCGTCATGTTTATTTCATTTGATAAGGAGGTAAAATAACGTGTCCACACGGGGATGTTACAAATTTCTGCGAAATTGGCTGAAAACAATGATCTGAAGTAAATAAGTCACAAAGTTGCTTTTTTCACATTGGAGGGTGATGCTTTTTCTGTCTCTGTATTCTTCTTTTAAAACTGTTCTCATTGTCAAAATTTATAGAAAATTTAAAAATCCACATATCTATGCTGGTAACACATCAAAAGATATGCCCATACAAGAATGCATAGACAGGGGCGCCTGGGTGGCTCAGTGGGTTAAGCCGCTGCCTTCGGCTCAGGTCATGATCCCAGGGTCCTGGGATCGAGCCCCGCATCGGGCTCTCTGCTCCGCAGGGAGCCTGCTTCCTCCTCTCTCTCTGCCTGCCTCTCTGCCTACTTGTGATCTCTGTCTCTCTCTGTGTCAAATAAATAAATAAAATATTTAAAAAAAAAAAAAAAAAGAATGCATAGACAGTTATCTGACTTGTAGATAGAGAGGCATAAATAAAACATTAGCAAATACAGTCCATTAAAAGAGATTAAGTAATCAATATCAGCAACCTTAATTATTCGTATATGTCACATCAACAAGAAAAAAGAGAGAAATCAATTGGCCATTTTAGAAGGTGCCAAAAGACAATGACAGTCAACTCCAAATCTGTTTTTGTGTTTGTTTTTGTTTTAAAGATTTTATTTCTTTATTTGAGAGAGAGCATGAGCTGCGGGAGAGGGAGCTGTGAGGGAGGGAGAGGCAGACTTTCTGTCAAGCAGCGAGCTGGACTTGGGGCTCAATCCGAGGACCCGGGATCATGACCTGAGCTGACGGCAGATGCTTAACCAACTGAGCCACCCAGGTGCCCCCAAAATCTGTTTTTTATAGTAGTGAAAGGAATCTTTCATATGAACATACACACACACATAATTATCTTAAGTGGACATCACATTTGGTTGTGAAATAGATTCAGACGTTTTTAAACATTGTGTTAAAGGAAGGAAATAGAAAGCAATAAACATTATCAAGAAGGATTAGACAAAATCACCATTATTCATACCTCAGGTGATGGTCCACCTGGAAAATCCAATCAATCAATGGTGAAGTATTTTTCAATAGTGTATTTCAGTAAAGTTTTGAATTACAAACAAATTATGCAAAAGTCAGATGGCATGTACGCCCCCCACAACCACTTAGACAAATGGAGACACCACCGTTCTTGGAACAGCGCTGCTCACGTAGGAAATGCCGGTGCCCTGAGATGGAACTAACTAACAAAGACATCTGCAAGCAGAATGCAATCTTGAGAGCAGGGATTTCTGGCTCCCAACGCCTCACTGTTTTACCTGTTTTATGTACTGGAATTATTGAGATTCAGAGTTTCCATGGTGGAAAAAATTCTAAAGCCTAAAGCCATTGCTCTCAGGCATTCAGCCTGCCTATAGCAATGATGTATCCGTATGTCTGGCTTCTCCGGTCCAGGCCAACCTGCGACCTGTTCCCACCCAGTCTTCTGTGCTCCAGTAAGAGCACGTGTCATGCATCTGCGCAAGCACATTGAATGAGTAGAAGAATGAATGAGCGCCTTCACGGCCTTCCATTTGCATGGACCCTCCTCCACCTAGAAGACCTTTCCGTTCCAGATATCTCTTAGAGTCCTTTGACGCTGTCCCTGATGTCTGCTTCTGTCCTTCGTGGTCAATGGGAGGTAACCTTCCCAACTTCCCACCTGCAGGGGCTCCGTGCACACCTCTGCTGTGGGATCCCTCGTGAGCCAGGTGGTGTTTCTGTGCGGGGCTGTCTTCATGTCTTCATGCTGGCTTCAAGCCAGCACCCGAGGATTGGAGACCATGACCTACTCAGCCTGATGCCCTAGACCTTGGCACCATCAGTAGCACATAGGAGTCGTGAGATAAAATGGGTAAATCAATAAGCATTGGCGTATGTGGGAACCCATGCGCATGTGTGTGTCTAGATTTCTAGATTTGCTACAGTGATTATGCATATGAATTTCATTTCACTTATTCTATTTGAGACTTTCGCTTGTAAGTCATCAGATGCATTTATTTTACCAAACTTGAAAAACTATTTGAAATCTGAAAAATTATTGGCCATCATCCCTGCAAATGTTCCCTCTTCCTTTTTTTTTTTTGGTCCCCTTTTCTTTTTTCCTGGAACTTGTTTCCATGCCTGCTGTCCCTTCTCTGTTTCCTCCCCCAGTTTCTCTTTTATATTTTCCATCTCAGTCTCTCGGTGGTTCATTCTGGACGACTTCTCTGCTGCTTTCTTACAGTTTACTAACCCGTTTCCGAGCTCTGATGAATGTGATGTTTAACGCATGCATTGCACTGTCATTTCAATGATCTTTTTTCCATTTCTAAGAGTTCTTTGTTCAGGGAGCCCATTTCCAGTAAGCAGCAGCCAGGAGGGGAGGCCACTGGGACTCGACACACAGGGGGTCGGACCCAGGGATGGACTGAAACCACACCTTGCACTTGAATCCCCGCTCCCTGTCCCTCCCCGTTCAGGAAGAGTCCAGGGGAGAAGCGTCCTGCCAGGTGTGATCGAATGACCTTGAAAAGATGAGCCACGAACATGCAGGAAAGGGCGAGGAGCCAGACATGTGGCCATTTGTTCTTTTGTCTTCTTAAAGAATGTTCTCCCAACCGTGGTTCATGGAGAGAAAGGTCCTTCCTTTCTGGTATCAGTAGGAAAACTCACCGCAGCAAAGGAAGTTCAAATTACTTCGGATTTGACATTGTCATGTTTTACAACTTTGGGTGCTACAAGCACATTCCCCTCCTGCTTGCAAAGAAAATTAATTTTGTTTAATTAACTATGAATATTTTGAAAGATCTAGAAGCCGTTTAATTATGCATACTGACAACCATCTATTTTATGGCTTAATTGGCCGGAATCCGCCATGTTTTGAGTTTCTGCTAGGCCCAGCTCTGTACCTCCCCAGAACCCCAGAAAGCCCAGTGGGTCTGCCTTTTGTGGAAGGCACTTTATTGATTAGAGATTGGGTTTTTAATTCTAATTTATTGTTTCAAGCAGTAACTCTGTTATTTGATTATCATTTCTCTGTCTTGCATGCCGTCATTATCATTACAGGTGCGTTTCCTCTAAGTATCTACATTACTTCTGAGTTCACCTCCCTTAGACAGGGATTTGTGTGATGTTTGAAGAATCCCCCAGATCGCAAATCCTCTTAGACAATATGCTGATGAGAGCGAGTGCACTTACAGAATTGTTAACACGTTTTTCTATGAGTCATTGAAATGCATGTCTAGGGTTCCTGATGAAGCCAGTTGGTTGAAACAGGCACCGGCATTTTAGTATTTAAAAAAAAAAAAAAAAAAAAAGACCTCTTAAAATATCAGTTTGCTTTCTCAGAATTAATAATTAGATATTCGATGTTATAATATGTATTAGTTTCTATGTAATATATAATAGAGTGAGTTCTCATAGTACTATAATTTTGTCTTAACACATCTATCTCCTCTGGAATAAATACTGTGTCTCATTTGTCTTGGAACCCTCAGTGATCACAATTCTTGCCACATGTAGAAACTCAGTATTTCTGAGTGAAACCTCCCTATCTTATACTAGCAGTTGATTAAAAAAAAAAAAGAAACAAAAACCAAACAAAAACGTGACATGCCTTCTCTCATGAACATACAGTTTGTTCAAATCTGTCTTTACACAGCTTCTGCGAGTCACTCATGTGGACCTCGTGTGACATGGTCACGTCTCTTGGAACCATTTGCAGAGTCTATATTTTTGTTTAAAGGCTTCCCTGTTCATGAGTAACGAGAGGGTGGGAACCCTGCTTTTTGAGGCCTGGGGCCCGTGTGGGGAACCATGGTTGGCATTAAATTAAGCATTTTGAGATACAGTGAAGGAATTGATCAACGAAGGACATTTGCTTTATTTGCTATGAGGATAAGAATGTTCATCCAATGAAAGAAACAAATATTCTGGCCCCAAAGAGGAAAAATTCAGAAACATGTTTGTGAGTCCCGGTGGCTCAAACATGAACACAGTATTCTTGGCCCCCTCGCCTGGCAAATGCTGATTGCTACAGTGTTTCCTTCAGTATCTGCTTTACCAACAAGAATGTTATTTACTGGGCGCCTGGGTGGCTCAGTGGGTTAAAGCCTCTGCCTTCAGCTCAGGTCATGATCCCAGAGTCCTGGGATTGAGCCCCACTTTGCGCTCTCTGCTCAGCGGGGAGCTTGCTTCCCTTACTCTCTCTCTGCCTACTTGTGATCTCTGTCTGTCAAATAAATAAAGAAAATCTTAGAAAAAAAAAAGAATGTTATTTACTAGGCTCGTACGGTAACATGGGCCAGTTGCTGAAATGCAAAATAACTTACATACAGCAACTTTCCAGGTCTAGAACCTGATACAGATGTAGTACAGGTGTTTCAATATAAGATTGGGCACCTTCTAAGTGCCCTACATTATCTGACATTTTCAAAGGGATCTTGTAAAAAGAAAATTAATAAAATGGATCTTGTGTTTTTCTTTGGCTAAGATGTGTGATTGATTCCATTCAGGAGGTATTTTCAGTTTCAGCAGGAAGAGATTTTCTATGTGAGAAGGGAAGTCCGAGGCAATGCAAAAGGGCATTTGGAGTGGCCAGTGTTAGGATTCCAGCAGCTTGAACTCTGAGCCCAGGTAACCCACAGAAAGCCCAGCCCAGGAGGCAGTGTAATCCTGTCTGCCTTCCCTTCTCTGGGCTAGGCCTGCTCTGCGTCTCTGCTCCCTCCCCCGTGACCCCACTGGGCTCCTGCCTGTGCCAGTGCTCCCAGTGAAAACACCATGCCCAGGAGAGGACAGGCAAGGGGCCAGCCCTCACCCCCTCCGAAATAAAACTTTCCCCAGCTTCCCGAGATCATCATAAGCCTGAGCCAGAAAGGAAGAGGAAATATGGTGCGAGCAGTACTTTTTTTCATAATGAGGACTGTGTTTTGTTTTGTGTTTTTTTTAAGATTTTATTTATTTATTTGTCAGAGAGGGAGAGCGAGCGCACAAACAGGCAGAGAGGCAGGCAGAGGCAGAGAGAGAAGCAGGCTCTGTGCTGGGCAAAGAGCCTGCTGTAGGACCCCATTCCAGGTCTCTGGGATCTTGACCTGAGCCGAAGGCAGCGGCTTAAACGACTGAGCCACCAGGCGCCCCACGACTGTAGTTTTTAACTTGATATTTGTTTGTATTATTTAGTTCTGAGCTTGGGATTCCCTAACAAATCAGAAGGAAATACCTAATGATTTTAATCTTTCTAATTTAAGGAGCTTTTCTTTTCACCCAAGTTGAGATTCAGGGTTAACTCTTTGAAGTGTTTCATGCCGTAAATATAAATACCAGAGTCCCTAGAAGCTGCAGCTTGGGTGGAAGAAGCTACCAGGGGGATTTCTGTGAAGTCCAGGGAACCCACAGCAGCCCCCCCCAAAAAAATCCACTTAAGTTCATTAAATTATTTATTTTTTTGACAGTGGAGTTGCCTCTGAGCTTCACCATATTTGCCCTTATAATTTATTTCATGAACATTTCTAGTAAATGTAATTGGCTAGGAAAGCTAGGAAGATATTTCTGTACAGAATAATGTTGTGATAATGGTAGCGACGTTGGTCAAAGAGTGACCTGATCCTACCAGGTCGGAATATCCCTTCACTGTCTCTGGATCGGAAGGAAAGTTAAGGCGGAACACTAACTCTCGGGATTGACAAGCATATTAAGCCCAGAAGACTGATGCCTGCCGGTCTTGGAGGTTTCAGAACCCACCTTGGGAAAAACTAGTCTTTTTATCGGTTTAGTACTTTCCTAGATAAGCAATTGCTTTCTATTAGCCTTGGGTAATTTACTTGCATTTCTCATATGAACTTCTCACAGTTAGAATCGTATTTAGAGCAAAAGCACATCGTTCAAATTTTAATCCGGTTTCAGATTTTTTTTTGATTTTTGGTTAATTTTTTTAAATGTCTAGCTATCATGACTTTTAGGTGACATGCTTGGGTCTTTTCTGCAAATGTTCTTTTATGTGGAAGCGTTTTGACCTAAAAACACAATATGGTATGATCAGGGACTGCTTGTAGGATTAACCTATCATTTGCATGGCATACAATTATTTCGTGATACATTATTTCATGAGAAGTGTTTCCTTGTTACTATAAGTAGCTTAATTCTAGCGCGGAGGAGTGGATCCTGGAGTAGTTCAAAGTTCAGAACCAAACCAAGAAGAAGCAGAGCTTTTTCTGAGTGTTAATGAACTCCATCATTGCTCTTTCAGATTACTTCTGCTCTATTTTTAAAAATCCTGCATTGTACTATCACCTATGGATGATGTTTTTGTATGATATATGATTTTTTTTGAGAGGGGGGAGCTTGCACACAGGCAGGAGGGGTGGGCGAGCAGGGAGGCCCAGAGAGAGAGGGACAGACAGAATCTCGAGCAGGTCTGCTCCCAGCACAGAGCCTGATGCAGGGCTTGATCTCATGACCCCGAGATCATGACCTGAGCTGAAATCAAAAGTTAGAGGTTAACTGAGGAGCCCTGTGTTCTGAGTTTTCCTAAGATTTATAAATTTTTTTAGAGAGAGGGAGAGCGTGTGAGCAAGCACAAATTGGGGGAGGGGCAGAGGGAGAGAGAGCATCACAAGCAGACTCGCCGCTGAGTTTGCAGCCCGATGGGAGGGCTTGACCCCATCCAAGATCATGACCCCAGTCAAACCAAGGGTTGGCTGCTTGACCGGCTGAACCTCGCAGGCAGCCCTGTATGACAGATAATTTTATTGAACATGGGCAGTGTATTCAGAATGACAGCGGCAAGTCGGCGGCCCTACTTATTAGAAATTATTAGGAAATGGGAGCGAAAAGAGGTGCAGTGGAGAGAAGGTCTTGGCGTGGAGCCCACACGTTCCATCCCTTTCTTCTTGATTTTATTCGGATCAATTATGGGCAAAGAAGTATTCTTCTATGTGCTAACATCATCATTTTATTCAGGTTTTAAATGAGAACTGATACTTAGCAAAAGGGGAAATAAGGTATTTACTCTAATTTATGAACATACCCTGAAATAACCAGTTCTTAGGCTCCATTTCTGACATCAGAATCCTGGTCTTGGGCTAGATTTCTTGATGAGGGACAATCTACATTACTTGGGGTGGCAGGGGGATTTTCCTTAATTTATTTTTAAAATCTTTTAAAAATCATGTAATACATTTTTATGTTACTCATCTCGAGTTCTCTATAAAAATCACCATTTGTTGAAACGGAGGTGCCGATGTTTCTTATTCACATGATGGACACATTTTTGCATAACTTGGGTGCTGTCAGGATGCTGGGCCTTGAACTTTCGTTCCCGGGGTGTGTGTCTTTGCAAAGGGTGTGGACATGCCGAGTTTTTGCAGAAGGTTCAGTTTACCATCTGACTCATTATCTTCTCAGGAAAGGCCATGAAACTAATTAAGTGAACTATTCATATTTATTTTTTAAAAGTTGTTTTATTATTTCCTCACTCCTGTCTCCCTTCCATGTTGTCCCGCTTCTTTCCTACGACTTCTGCAAAGACGCAGGGCAGGTTTATCCCTCTGATAAGTCACGGCATGTTTGTTCCTCATACTAACCTGTCCTCACTGAATTCCTCACTGTAGTATTTAAATACTGTAGTATTATAAATTCTGTAGTATTTATGGGTTATGGTTTACTTTGCCAAAGAATGGCTGATTTTGGTGACATTGATCTCTGATTTACTCCCGCCAGTCTTTGAACGAGTAGAACTTGTGTTCACTACTTCCAAACCAACCAGCCACACTTGACACCTTCCAGGTCTGCTGAGAACCTCCCAGCTCTCCCTGGAACGGACCGGGTGTGTACGGAAACGTTGAGACGTACGTGGAAGCTTTTCGGGTGTTTATAAAACCTACTGCATGCTCGGTAACGGCTTCGATTCTGTGGGAATCCATGAGAGACTGGAGGACACGCTCTCTTTCCAAGAACAATCACATGGGTTACATTGAATGTCTATATATCGGATAAGAACAGTAAATATATATATATATTTTTAAAGATTTTATTTATTTATTTGACAGAGAGATCACAAGTAGGCAGAGAGGCAGGCAGAGAGAGAGGGAAGCAGGCTCCCTGCTGAGCAGAGAGCCCGATGCGGGACTCGATCCCAGGACCCCGAGATCATGACCTGAGCCGAAGGCAGCGGCTTAACCCACTGAGCCACCCAGGCGCCCAAGAACAGTAAATATTTTAATGTGTGGAAGGATGAATTGGAGGAAGGAGAGTGTATTGGTTAGGATTCTCGCGAGAAAACCAATAGGAGGGATAGAGATATACAGACACGATATAAATGTACTTGTGTGTATACAGAATTGGCTCCCATGGTTATGGTGGCTGAGAAGTCCTCGGATCTGTACTCCACAAGCCGGACAGGGAAGCTGCTTCTGGCCTGGCCCCTGGGTCTGGCTGGTCAGGAAGAGAATCCTGGTGAGAAAGTGGCACAGAGCAGGGTGAGTCCATATTGAATCACATGGTGGCCAAGTGCAGTGCGGGGGGAGGGCGGACAGTGTGTGCAAAATACAGCAAACTAAGAATGGTCTGGCGGGGAAGAGACTTGCCCGTGTTGGGAGGAGTCACAGAAAACTTGGAAGAGAATTTATGATGTAGGTGAAATGTTTATGAGTCGAACACGGACACGAGGCCAGTGTATCTGGGGAAGATTAATCGGAGAGAGGCTTGTGCACACACACATTTCCTTCACTCCAGAATGACACCTACCTGTCAAGGCTGGCCTTGCTTTTTCCTGGGGATCGTGGCCAAGAGATTTGCATCGAGTCGATAAAACACTGCTGCGGAGGAAATGCACTGCTTGGGGGGTTCGTGCAAAGGACATCCCAGAGAAAATGGGCCGCAGGGAACAATGGAACTTATCCAGAATGTTCTGTGGGGCTTGGGTATGTGTGGGTTATGTTTCCAGTGGAGAAAGCAAAGTGAGTTTGGGCCCAGAGATGGACGAGAGTGAGGTCTGTCTGGGGGACCAAGGGAAGTTCTGTGCGGCACGAGCTCAGAGGACACGGAGAGGCTGGAGGGACAGAACACATGGCCCCTGGTCGTGCAGGGCTGTGATGAGCCACACCGGGCAGTTAGGATCAAAGGGTTTAGGACCTGGGAAGTGAGTTCACCAGATCCACATTCCGAAAAGAGAATGTCGCAGAGACTAGTTCGGAGGTGGGCAGGAACGGGTTTCCGGAGACCCGGCTCCTGCAGCGCTCTGGGGGAGACTGAACAAGCCCCTGTTCTGCGCTGAGATGCTGGGTCCGCTGCGGCTGCAGGGAACCTGCAGGAAGGTCCCCGCTTGGGTTCACGGCGCGTGAAGAACGGAGCCGGCTAGGGGCCCTTCCACGCGGTGTCGGAGGAGAAGCAAGTGCGGCTGCTGGGAATTTCTTACCTGTCAGACTGAGAGAGTGAAGTGCGCGTCATAGAAATCAGTCATTGGACACAAAAGTAGAAGTCCCTTTTAGGACGACTGAGTGAGCCCTGCCGAGACACTTGGGG
Source organism: Meles meles (assembly GCF_922984935.1). NCBI lineage: Eukaryota > Metazoa > Chordata > Mammalia > Carnivora > Mustelidae > Meles > Meles meles. The sequence continues at coordinate 82,831,312 of NC_060079.1, forward strand.
CGAGTTCCTGAGCCCACGGGCGGTCCCAGAGGAGAGCAGGATGAGGCGCGATCCCCAGATGTTCACGGTGGTAGATGGTTCTGGGTCTACGTCGCAATGTCTGTTGTGTTGACCTACTGCAAGGGTTCCAGGACAGGTGCCTACCTCAGGATTTAAACCTCAGAGGGTGATGAAGTCCATCCTTCACAACAGCGTTAGGGACATGACCTTGCACAACGCTTTTTTTTTTTTTTTTTTTTTTTTTTTTTTTTTTTTAAAGATTTATTTATTTGACAGATAGAGATTACAAGTAGGCAGAGAGGCAGGCAGAGAGAGAGAGAGGAGGAAGCAGGTTCTGCGCTAAGCAGAGAGCCCGATGCGGGGCTCGATCCCAGGACCCTGGGATCATGACCTGAGCTGAAGGCAGAGGCTTTAACCCGCTGAGCCACCCAGGCGCCCCGCACAACGCTTTTTCATAACGATCTTCCCCAGGGAGGATTTCAGTACCTGTTGAACCTTGCCGGGAGATATTTATGTATTTATTTCTATCCACCAACCGAACCATCTCTGCCCATGCACAGAGCTGGGGCCGGGCTCGGGGTGACTCGGGATGAACTACTGTGAGCTCTTCCTTCACCCCTGCAAATACAGCCCCTCTGACCATGGCTTCTTAGACAGGTGCATGATGGCCAGACCAAGCCACACATTCTGAGTAAAAACTTGTCTCCCTCCCCATCGCACTCATTGAAATATTGATCATTCTCTGGGTGTACGTCTGTGAAAAGAAAGGGAAGGGACTCCTTCCTCTGGGAGAAGGAGGGTCACCATGCTGGACACAGGGCTCGGGGCCTGGTTGCAGACTGGGGTTTGGGCCCCCCAGACACTGGCCCTAGGTCTTTGTGCTAAGACGCACCCACTGCGTTCTTGGACCTCCTCGCCCAGCTCTTGGAAACCAGTTAGCTGACTGTAAGCACTCCCTATCTGAAGGATGGTAAGAGTTTAGAATTTGTTTCACCAGATGTTTTGAAGAAATATTTTAACTGATGAAAAAAATATGGACAAACTATTCTGGGAATGTCACAAGACCCAAAGTCTTTCTGAATGCATAATTTATTAAATGGATTCTGGTTTTTTCCTGAAGACCACTGGCAGGGTTTTCCTCTTTCCAAACAAAATAGTTTGCAGCTAATATATTAATATTTTCATTGGTGGAGATTTATGTACCCAAACCTGTGGATAATAAAAACCTTATTCATATCCCATTGGGGGGGATTTAAAATGCGTTAATACTTTCCAGAGAGTTTAAAAACAATAAAGAAAAGAATTTCCTTTTGAGGGGCAAGGTTGGGGTGGCTGGGCAAGAAGGGGGCCAGTTAAGCACCTTCCTCAGTTAACTAGTAAACAGTGCTCTCTGTGTTGATGCCAACTGTTTGCCTTTGCCTTATCTGGTTTCTGTTTACATATTAAACATCCCCAAGTAGAAGGCAGCTTTGCCCACAATAGAGAAGACATTGTTCTTCTGTATTTATAAGGGGCAGGCAGAACCCTGCGGGATGCGTCATGTTTATAGTCTGTGAGCGTCTGACTTGGTGAATGGGCCACGCACGAGGCTTTAATTCGTAATGTCTTTTCTTTGTGTTCGAGCCCTGGTTCCCAGAGTGTCCTGGGCACGGGGTTGGTTTGGGCCTGGTGAATGGTGCTGCCCAGCGAGCACAGGCAGGGAAGCTGATTTTTGTTTGTTCTTTAATTCATTTTATGTGGGGAAGTAGTGGACGCACAACAGTGGGCAAAGCTGAAGGTGTATGACGTGTTGGTGTGTTGTCATACCGCTCTCCGGTCGCATAATTATTATTTCTTTTTTCGTGGTGAGAACAATGAGCATCTAGTCTCTTAGCAACTGTGACGTTTTGAAGATATGTTGACCGTATTCACTGTGCTGTCCCTCACGTCTTCAGAATGCATTCATTTGCTAGTTGTCTGTCTATTATTTTAATGTTCCTGGGACTGCTGGGAGACGGGGACCGCTGGCACCTGGAGGGGACACAGGCCCTTGACGTTCCACGGTGGAGCTTTTTTTTGCAAACAGTCATTGTTTGTATTTGATAGTCAGATCATTTCACCACTACCTCGAATTTCCAGCCCTCATGTCAGGGGGATGCCATCAACCGTTTTCTGTAGAAATATAAAGGCAAAGCTGCCGTATGGCCGAGCTCTTGCACTCCTCGGCATTTGTCCTAGAAAAACAAAGACTTCCATTACCCCCAGACTGGCATGTGAATGCTCGTGGCAGCTTTATTCATACTAGTCCCAAAGTAGAAACAATCTAGATGTTCCTCCAGTGTTCACACGGTGGGACAAACTGTGGTACCTTCTGACTGGGGAACGCGGCTCAGCAATAAAATGAAACAAGTTGCTGAGACACACAACACACTGAAATTCAAAGTTGTGTAGACATTTTTTTCCTGGTGATACATAATAGTCATTGATTCTTGGAAAATTGGAGAACATGGAACAAAAAGAAGAAGAAGAAGGAGAAAGAGGAAAAATGTACCTCCAGTCAGCCATCTATTCCTCTGTCTTTCCACTTTGGTTTCTGGAAACTTTTTGAAATCACCCGTGGAGAGAGAGAGAAAATAGCACAGCTTGGTGATTCAAAGTTATCCAAGGGACAGTGAACCACACATCAGTCATTAGAGTTGTGGAACGTGCAATGGCGCTGGGGTCTGGATGCTGAGCTCTGTGAAGACGAACCCCGGGGTTGGTTGGTTTTCTATCCCAAGCCCATGGATTCACCTCTGTTTTTAAATACCAGTTTAGTGGAAACGTTATTAAGTGATGCATTTCACATCAGTTAGGACTTTGGAGTGATTCATCCATTTAGAAACCTAGAAAGTTACTTTTCCTAGAATTTGCCTCAAGAGGGATTGACCATGCTCAATATTTGGAGAGAAGAAATGAACAGGGACATTAGGAACTGGTTGAGACAAGGTCGGCTGAGAAGTAATATTTAGCAAATCTCCTTTTGGTGACCAATTCAGCCAACACTTATCATAGAGAATCTTCACTCTTTAAAAATATAACTTTATATCGTTGATAGTAGTGTTATCAAAACTTCTACAAAATTGGACTCCCTAATTTCCAGTGTTTTTGTCCTTCTGTGTTAACGAAACCTAAGTAAGAGCTTTTAGTCAAGACTGACCTTTTTGGAGGAAGAACAGCATGACCTCCAGGGCGTCTTCAGAATAATGTGAGGACTTGGATCTGTTCCTGGAGTATTTCTACTGTTCCCAGAAATCAGGATGGACATAACTTTCCCGCCATAGAACTTTATTTTCTACCTTTGGATAGAATTAACCTCCTAAATCAGCTTGTCCTGTTTCACAGACAATGGACTTATAAATAATCCACACTTAAGCTCATGATAAACACAAGGATATGCTCCTCTTCCTCATTGGATATCTCATGCCACATTTCCCTTCACCGTTGACCAGAGGAACCAGCACGCAGTTATACGCAGTCAAGACTCGTATTGAAACAAACCTCTGACTTTGGCTCCTTTAATTTACTTCAGTGCAGATTATTTGCTTTTTTAAAAAAAAAAAGATTTTATTTACTTATTTGATAGACAGAGATTACAAGTAGGCAGAGAGGCAGGCAGAGAGAGAGGAGGAAGCAGGCTCCCCGCTGAGCAGAGAGCCCGATGTGGGACTCAATCCCAGGACCCAGGGACCATGACCGGAGCCGAAGGCAGAGGCTTTAACCCACTGAGCCACCCAGGCGCCCCGATTATTTGCTTCTTGATAGGACTGTAAACAGCGTTATCTGCGGTCCGATTGAGAACGACTGTGTTGTTATGACCACAGAGATTTAATATGTACTAATGACGTTTCATGAAGTCAAGTTAAATATGGCTTAGGCCCACGCACGTGTGTGTCTGCACGGCATGCCCGGAGTAGAAGCCGAAAGAGTTGAATCACACACTCGGGCGTTTCTTGGTGCGAAGTGACACAATGTCTTACTATGGTGACATAGCTTAGAGCATGAGTGCGGCCGTGCAGCCGCAATAAAGGTCGTCTAACACAACCTGACTCCGATGCTTGAATTTCTTGTTCAGCAAACCCAGTGAGATGGGTTCAGAGCCTCGACTGACCTCCGAACGGCAGGGATCTTACGACCTCAGAGGCAGTGCATGGCTGTCTAGGAAGTTTGTTGATTAGAAATACTTCCTGACGTTGCACTGAAACGCGCTTCCGTCTAGGTTCTCATCGCAAACTTGGATTTATGCCAAAGCCCTATTATGGAGCAACTTTTAATGAAAAACTAATATTATAGTGATGGGCTGATGACAATGGCTGTATCTGCAGATTTAGCGTGAATGTAGCCTAAATTTACATCTTGCCTTTGGTCAGATTACTGTTTGTAGCAATTGAATCCTTGGGACTATACTCACTCATGCTAAGCCCGTCTTAGTAGTGCAGTGTGAATTTGGGGTTAAGATGTATGTTTGGGTCTCTCTGACCTAGACCATCACAATTCCTTACCTTACCTCACCACCCAATGCAATGGCTTTCCCTTTGATTTTCACCACCCCTGAATTCCATTATAACATCAAAGGTGCTTCAGCCTGGCCTCCCTGGAGGCCTCCCCACAGGGGCAGAGACCCCTACACAGAGGCAGCATGAGCCCAGCAGCACTTCCCAGGTGCTCCCCTGAGCTGGGAGCTACTCTGTGTCTGGCCCACAGTGCAACCTTAGGGCTGGTCTTCCCTGCAGGAAACTTGTAACTGAGCTTGGGGAGCCCTGGGGGCTCCAAACCAGGTGCGTGTTGGTCACCACTTACAGCTGGGAGGCATTCCAGAAATTCAGCTCCCTTAGACCTTACATGGGTGCACTGATACGTCCTTTCTTCAAGGTCAACGTGAAGGTGAATGGGAGCAGTGCTTCTAAAAGATACAGTCGAGAATGATTAGTACCCCCCTGCCCCCTGCCTTTCCCTTTGCATAGAATTAGTGGAACAGGGTTAATCCATCTACAGTTTTTAACATTATACAACCCACACGTTCCTCTTCTGCTCCCTGGTAGAAGTTTCGTCTGGGACATTCCCCCGATCTGCCGAGCTCGTCAAAACAAAATAGCAAAGATTCTTGGTTTAACAAATGATAATGTCTGATGCTTCTGACACAGGACTCTGTGATACGTGTGTGTTGCCGAACATTACTGTTCCAAGTTATGTACGGGGTAGAAAGAGAGAATTAAAAAAAAAAAGATTATCTGAGTAGTAAGTGTATTCTTTTGAGTCATAAAAGAGACGCTGTAAAACTCATGGAGTTCTGAGATTTTAGTACTGGGAATTGTGGGACCATTAATTGTTAGGTGACAAGTAGGAAACACTTGCACAAATTCATCCCTGGTGGTTCTCAGCCACTGTGTTGAGATGATGGGAGGAGTTCGGTGGAGTACGGCTGTCCCGGGGGCGTCGGTCCTCCATAACCCACCATCGTTGGGAGCTCTTTCCCAGTGTTAGAAACATCTGGAAATACCATGGTATTATTGCACATGCGGTCATTAACCTCGCGTTCTGCTTAATTTATCACCAAAAATCACCAGGAAGTGAGAACCACGATCTATTCCTTTCATCTCTTTCATCTGTAGAAGAACAGAAAAACATATTTTAGAGTGTAAAATTCTCTGTACTGCCAATAACATTTGTTACAATTTCTCAAAATGTTCCTTGATTTGAATTAGTTACTCATTTGATTAAGAGCTTCATTAATGAAGAGCATGCAGACTAAAAGCTGCCCGTATGGATGAGATACAGTATTCCCGGGAAACCTGCTCTCCATGCTCCCTGCAGTGGGAGTGTAGAAACCATACCCCCACCGTATCTTATTTGATTCTCATAAAACCATTGTGAACTAGAAGCGGAGAATTTTTTAGTCAATTTTTAATCTACTTAAACTCCATTTTACAGTAAGAAAATAAAGGCTTAAAATGTCATCAGGAAGGGGCAAATCAGACCTAACTCCAAGTCTCCAGCTTCCTGGTTGTAATATTTTCTGGGCATATTTTTCGAGTATTTCCCTGTCCTTGTGTGTGGTTTCATTAATAAATATGTCAAAAGGAAAGTGAGTACTTTCAATCTCCAAAAAACAAACATAATTTTTTTTTTCTGATACTAACCTTTCCATTTTAGGATGCAATTTTGCAGATAGTGAAAAACTGTACTTCTAGGGATGATTTTAAACATTATTGAATAGTGGGAGAAAGTTTAAGTTTACATGGAAGACATTGAGTTCTATTTTGGCGGGGGGGGGGGGGTCATTTTCATGCCAACAAGTTTTCTGGCCACAGAGGAAAATGCTGCCGATTTTCAAACGTCGTTCCTCCACCAGGCAGACTGTCCTCTGAAAGTCTCGATTGTGCGTGGGTTTCTCCTGGACCATTGCATACTTAACGACCCCGTCTGCAACCACTAGGGTTAATGTCACATGGTTTCCTCCATCCGGAATGTTAACGGAAGCCACAGTGCGGGTTCTCGTGGCTGCATGCCGCAGGTCTTAGCTGCTGGAAATTCTCTACCATAAGGACACAAGACATGGGGAATGGGGACGCCGAACTGTTTGAAATGGCCAATCAGTGAAGGGCTTCTTAATTGAGGACTTTTTATTATTGTAAAAGAAACTGGTATTTTGCCCGTGTGACTCTGCGATGTTCACAGGAGCCCCTTGTCCTTTGCAAGGGGTTTGGTGATGTCTCTTGACAGGATACTGACCAAGGCCATGGGCTGCAAGTAAGTGGGAAAGAAAAGGTGGCGTCGGGGAGTCGGAAAACTCCTGTGGGAAGCAGGAGAGTTGAAAGAGGTTGCGATTTCCTATCTTTAAGATTTTTGAGTCACTGGGGCGCCTGGGTGGCTCAGCGGGTTAAAGCCTCTGCCTTCGTCTCAGGTCATGATCTCAGGGTCCTGGGATCGAGCCCCGCATCGGGCTCTCTGCTCCGCAGGGAACCTGCTTCCTCCTCTCTCTCTGCTGCCTCTCTGCCTACTTGTGATCTCTCTCTGTCAAATAAATAAATAAAATCTTAAAAAAAAAAAGACTTTGGAGTCACTAAAATTTGGTAAATTTTAGGCAGAATGACCACCATGACCCAGGTTCTCGCTGATACTGCTGCCCATCCCCCAACTCATAATCCAACTTCGGACCCCTAGAAGCACGTTAGCGTCCGAGCGCCTGCTTTGAGAGTCTGGCCGCCTCCGGACCGTATTTGTCCCCTTCCCCGGCAGGTCCGAGAGGCCGAGTCCCCCTGCAGTGCAAGGTCCGTCCTCCACTGTACCCCGGTCCAGACCCTCTTCCCTCCTCGTGACTTTCTGCTCCTCAGAAACCCCACAGCTCCCTTCCTGTCAGCCTTTTATCCTGACTCCGTGCACTTCCAACTCAGCACGTGACTGTTTCGAAGACCCTCCTGGTCCACACCCAAGGGGCTGGCTGTGTCACTTGTGGGCTTGGGATCTGGGGCTGAGGGAGGAGACACCTGCTCACAGCCCCACCTGCCCCACACCAACCCCGTCCCTGTCCTCCCCACAACACCACGCATTTCCTTATTTCTGTTGTCTCTCTTCTGTCCCCATCCAGCCGTCTTAAAAAACTGTTAGCCTTTTGTTTTGATGACTCTGGCTTATTGCGATGTTCCTCCTCCCTTCCTGAACATTCAGTTCTTTCTTCATCCTTAGAACCTGAGTGTCTGTTTTGGGGTGAGCTCACCCGGTCACATGGGTTTAGTCATCTGCACGTTGATGACTTCCAGATCTTGTTTTCTAGGGTTTTCTGAATTTCAGGTCCTTCCAGCCAATTATTTTTTGGAATTCTACTCGAACTCCTCGAGTAGTTCAAAGTCGACATGGCTCATACAAACAGGAGATTCTCTCTCAACCACACACCCCTCCTTCTGGAAAGGCTGTGGCTGAATGAGCCCACTCTGCAGTCTGTTCCCCGACATGTCACTTTGAAAAGCATCATCGATCCTCTTCCTTCTCCTTCGTCTCCATCCAGTCTGTCCCCACATCCAGCCAGGTCTGCCTCCGTGACACCCCATGCCCCTCTTCTTTTCTTAGCCAATGCTGGCCTCACCGGCTCCCCCAGCCCTCAGTAGCCCTGCCCGTTCCAGGTAATCTTTCATTGGCCTCTCAGAATACTCTTTTTCACACACCAGTCTGATCCTGCCCTTTCTTTTTTTCAAGACCCTTGGGATTACCCGTCGTTTCTAAGACATAACGGGAGCTCTTTTGTAAGAGAGACAAAACTCTGACTACATCTCCAGCCTCATCAAGTCTGGCTTCTCTCACTGTAGGCTCCAATTTTGCTGAAATACCGGTGTCCCTGTGTACATCATGCATGGTCAAGGTCGTGTGTCCTTGTGGACGTTGCTGAGTCTTCTGGGGCACCCTTACGACCTGGATTTGCTTGGAAAATTCTTATTCAAGTGTCTGTTCTTGGAAGGGAAGACTTGTCCTGTCTCACAGGTTTTTCTCATCACCCACTCTGGGTTTGGTCCCCTCCCTGAGTATCTACAAACCCCTCTCGTCCATCTCTGCTCTCCAACTTCCCTGCTCTACATCCGTGCGATGAGCCTTTGTCCTTATAACCTCAGCTGCTAGTCCTCTATGTTTGGGAAGTGATTCCCATGTGATTGTTGCACGAGAGGAATAAATCAACAGATTAATCAACCATCGCATAATTAAGAGATGTGGACAAGAAGAAATAATAAATTACTCTAAACTACAAATCTTTTATAAAAGTATTAATTACAAAGCGTAGGACAGGACCCAGCAGATTCCTACATGAACTACATAAAACCTCTGTGACCTTCTCCTTTAGGTAGGAAGGGTACAGCTCAGGTGAGAACCAAGTGAAACAGGGTCATTAGGTTCTGGTACAACAAGAACTTTTTTTTTCCTTCCTGAAACATCATATGCTATTATGTATCAAAGCCTTGTAAACACAGGGTACGCAGTGTCCAGGTGATCGCTATTATTCCGGAGACCAAAGATGGCGGAAGTGACTTTCAACCGCCAGAGCTTGACCACAAGCCAAGCCATAAGGCTGTCTGCTTTCTGTCCTCACAGGTATTTGAACCAGACCCGACCAGAAGATGTCTCAACAGCAGAGCTTTCTCTGAACAGGGAGAAATTCACTCTTTTGAAACAAGCCCTGAATGTCATTGGCTTCAGTCATTTGGTGAGTCATACCGTAAATATTCCACTGAGAAAACCAACCTTCTACTAACGTACAGATGTTATTCATTCAACGGCATTGACCGAGTCCCTATCATATTTCGGATATGGGTGGGAATACTCGTGATTTGGCCCAGAAAAAGCCTCACAGTGTCTGCCTCCTAGAGTTTTCGTTCCCGTGGGGGAGGTCGACAACACGGTGCCCCGGAGCCCAGGTCCCATGAGGACAAACAGTGACCAGAGGAGGGGCATCTCTGTTCAAGGGGGCGATCCAGGAGACCTTTTCCCCAAATGAACCGTGTGAGCAAACAGGTGAAAAACCGTGCAGTGACCGACTCCAGACAACCGGCGGATCTAAGGGAACAGTTGGCGGCCAAGAATCGCTTTGAAAAGGAAACTGATGACTGATACAGTATCTTTCTGTGCAACCTAACATGTACTTTTTACTCTTAAAGAATTACCAACTACCTGCAGGCATCGTGAGGTAGAAAAATGCGATTTAAAATGCTTAAACCCCTCCTCTGCAGTAGAAGTTTCTGTAATCACGGGAATGTTCTCAATCTGGGTAGGTCCATGCTAGAGCAGGCATTTAAAATGTGGCGAGTGCGAATGCGGGCATGGATTTTTAATTTTTCTTAGTTTTAAATTTAGGCAGCCTCGTGTGGCCAGTGGTTAATGAACCAGCACAGGCCTAGTGGGCAGGAGATCTGAAATGAGCTCAGTGTGGAGACCCCTCACCAGCCCTCGGATTTCTCTTCCCCTCACACAGTAGCTTTTCCTGGTACCTTTGGAATGCCAGTAGCTTAGCAACCCAGATGTAGCCATAGATTTACAGATCTTCTTTTTCTTATAGCCCGTTGACGGGTTTGGGTCTTTGCTTTTATTTTTTTTTTTCCCTAGCCCACATAGATACAGCTCACGGGGCAGCAAGGTGTGGGAAGGCTGAGGAGATCGGACTCACCCTAAATGAAACAGCTCTGGGCACTTCCCTGTCACCGCATTCGGAGACGGGAGTTCTAGGGCCGTGAAATCATATGGTATCTTATTTTTTCTCTTTCTCACTCTCTCTAATGATCCGATCTCTACATTTCTGTCTTTTAGTGACTCCCACCCATTTGCACTTTTCTGTCCTTGCATTTGCAACTGTTGTACTTTTTTGTTATTTTTTCCCCCTTCTTCTGTGCCTAAAATTTCTGCTTCCTTCTAGGAAACTGGGATATAGAGACGGGTAAGGAATCATTCTACCAAAGTACCCGTTGCCTGGAAACAGGGCTTTAAAAATCCATGATTGATTCTCAAAGGCAGGGCCACCAAAATATGCTTTTCCCCTAAGGTCGCTAATACGAGAATCGAACAACCCTTCTGGTAAAAGAAATACGTGCATTTTAACAAAAGACATGAAGGTAATCCTTGCGCTGTGACGCTTGAGGTTGACGGCTCTGGGGACATTTCAGTGCACTTAGGAGGGGTGGCTCGTGTCCAGGAAGGCTAGAAGAAGGTATTTCTGGGCTGGGGAGGCCCTTGAAGAAGACTCGCTCATCAAGGTGTGTGTCTCCTGTGTCCAGAGGGGCAGCAGCGACCGTCACGCGCTCTCCACGGACACAACGTGGCAGCCGTCGTCTCCCAGGGCACAGTATTCAGCATGCTGTGATTCGTAGTGCGGCCGGTCTTACTCTGTCTCCACTGCTAAACTCTCGGATCCTTGAGGTCCCAACAAAGCCTTCTTCGTGACCCTGTCCTAGAGTGCCTGCCTCGCGGTGCACTGGAAAGATCCACCGAGGAGTGACTGTATTTATTACAAAGGGGGGAGAGCAGTTGTCAGGGAGCGTGAGGAGGAAAGGGTTATTCAAAGCAGCATCACTGACTAAAATTTGAGACCATAACCTGAGATGGGCGGGTGCCAAAACCATTTGTAAGTAATGCCACGGTCCTAGAGTATCAGCCCTAAACATTACTTAGAGACTGTCCTTGGCAGCATTCTCATTTTGAAGATAATAGAGTTGTACTTTGTGGTGAAAACTAGAAATTCTAGAGGGAGTCAGAGGTACATGGCCCCACTTATATATTCATAAAGCAAGTACAAGTTTTGCTCTTAGTAAATTGTCACGGAGAGCAGCTTTTTATTTCACAAATTGCAGGTTGGGGAAATGAGAACTTAAAAGATTAAGTCACTTGCCCGGCACGGAACTTCCCTGGTGTCACTCTCAATACCATGACACTGAGAGATTGTTCTAGAGAAGTGTTTCTCGGTTCCAGCTTTTTCTTGATTTTTCGTTGTTGCCACAAAATGACTGTCCATAATCCAAATTTAAGGTCTGATTTCTTTCTTTATGCAGAGTTCCAGATTCTCAGATCTGCTCCTGCAGCAGACAGTGTCTTATTTCCTTCTCCCTTCTGCTCAAAGATAGCTCTTGCCAACACCCATTTCTTTCTCTTTTCCTTAAAATACCTTAAAAAACAATTAGCATTTTTTAATCTAGGCATAGATGTTTGTATCTTGCCTTCCTGAATTTCCCGGCAGAAGTGAGAAGTCCTATAATCACACCATCAGTTGAGCTCAGACGGGACAGCACAGGGAGACGGACAGCAGCGCCCGAGGCCTCCCGGGTCGCAGCCTCGGCACGGGGCCCTGCGTCAGCCCCGGGAGGCCGCGTGCGACCCATCAGGGTGCAGTGATTCATGTCTCAGGATGAGATTTATCTAGAAACTGTCCGTTTATGTCAGTCACTTCCTCTTTTAAGGAGCAGAGACATTGATTAGAGGAAATGTGCACTCAAGTGATTTTGTTTTCCAGCTGGAGATGGGCCGTCCTCTGACCAGACACTCCAGATCTGAAAAGGCTCAGCCCCACCAATGGGGCCTGCATCAATTTTCCTTAAGCTCTTAGGTTTTTAAAGGATTTGTCTTTTCATCTTTCTTCTAAGCAACTCTGCTCGTTTTCTGTCTTTGTAAAACGCATAGGAGGTAGAGAACCTGTTTGTGATCCTGGCGGCGATATTACACATTGGAGACATTCGATTCACGGCTCTGACCGAGGCCAACTCTGCCTTTGTCTCTGACCTCCAGCTTCTGGAACAAGGTCAGTGGAACGGAGCTCCCATTAACCTCGCGGGTGTGCAGCTTTGCAGACCAGCCGGTAGATGGAGACAGAGTACAGAAAAGCCCTGGGGAAGGCGCCCTTTCGGCAGAGTAGAATTCAGAAGGGTAAAAAAATGTATTAATAATAAAAACGATAATGAAAGAGCTGTATCCACTTTGCTCTTCTCTCTTACGAATGGTTTGGGAGATGAATAAGAGTGCGGACGTGATGTGCTCGTGCTTCCCGCACTGACCGAGTCAGTTCTTAGGCGCGTACTTGGGTTTATTTATGTTGTGCTGGATACCCTCCGCCCACCCTGCCCCCGGTGTATTCGGGGCTGCGCTGTTAGCCCAGCATTTTAAACAATATAATTACTTCCTTTCAAAGGTCTTGCCAAGACCCTCTCTCTCCCCTTTGAAGTTGCCTTGTTAGTCACTCCCAGATTTTTTCAAAATACCGTCAAGCCACAGATTGTCCACGAGCGCCCCGTCTTCACCTCCTACCCAAGTAGTTCAGCGGGGGGCTGGGAGGAACATCCAGGGCTGTCTGCGAGGGCAAGGAGGGAAGAAACATGCAGATTTCAGGCAGGAGCCCACGGGCTCATTAGTGCTGTCCCTCCCAGAAGCGGTGTCTCCAGTTCCCTTTGGTACTTAGAGCGCTCGTTTGGAGTCCTGTAATCTACGTGGTTCCTGATGGGTCTGTATCATAAACTTGCCATAACTTGGTCACTCTCGAGAGGACAGGCACTGTGCCATAATAACCATAATGTGTAATGTCCTCGCCATCCAAAAATACATACTGACCGATGCTTTCAATGCTGCTTCACCTTTAGTGGCTGGATTGTTGCAAGTTTCAACCGATGAGTTGCTGTCTGCTCTAACCACCGACATCCAGTATTTGAAAGGTAAGCGTTACTCTGCTCTGATGCTGACCTTTGGGCAGTTTGTGGTCTTCTCCAAGATGCGGAGAGCAAATGCAGCCTTCCTTTCCCCACCCCGCGGAACTGCTTCTGTGAGCTGAATGCCGAGCGAGAGAAGCATCATGAGCCCGTCGGGTCACTTGCTAGGACTCTGTGTTGGAACCCTCGAAGGTCTTGAGAAACCGTGTTGATGAACCTTCTCTCGCTCATCTGTCATTTGAGGCCAATCAGGCCATCAGTCCAAGAGGATGTACTCAGTTGATTGGAACCATTCGTGGCGCCTGTGCCCCCCATCAGCGAGGCATGTCCTGTCTCCTCTAGGGCGTGATTCGGAAGAGGAGTTGCCATTTCTTGGTCACTCTCGAGAGGACAGGCACTGTGCCAAGTGCGAGAAATGCTGGAATTTTAACATTCTAACAGATCACTAGGAAGTGGGCATCACGTTTTCTTTTTAACAGGTGAGAGGATGAAGACTCCAAGAGACTAAGTAACGTTGCCCATCAGACCGCTAGCAGGGGCGTGTTTGGAACTAGAATGTAGTGCTGTCCGCCTCCCGCTGAGGCTCTCCACACGCCACGTGCATCCGTCTCCCTGCAGTGGACGCGGAGAGTGGTTTTCCCACCCGCGCCTCGGCGGAAACCGTCTCTTCTTGAGATACTGACCGAAACCGCTGCCCTACCAACCTCCCTCTTAGTGAAAGTTTGAGAACGCAGCCTCTCTCTGATCTGTTTTCTCGAAATCACCACCGTCCGACCTGCTGCTTCTCTTCCCTGCCTGCGGACGTTTAGGGACGTGGCTGATCATTCCTGCCCCCAGTTCCAGAAGGTTCCCCTCCATGTTCCAGAACGTTACGAGTCTCCCCATCATCCAGGCGGTTGTGCAGAAGTCATTTTGATGCCGCCGCCTCCTTCTCCGCGCGTAGACCAGACACACATCAGCTCTCCTCCGCGGCTCTCTCTGATTCTCACTGCGCAGCTCTCCCTGAATCTCACTCTCTTCTCTTCGTTTCGTCGCCACGGTCTTCAGGCGTCCTTCCTTCCCTCCGTCACGGAACGACCTCCTCTTGAATCTTTTATCTGGCCTCATCTCGTGCTGTCTCCCTTCTCCACTGCTTCCCGAATAGTCTTTCTGAATCACATTCTGCAAATGTGACTTTCATCTGTGGCCCACAGCCGTTCAAAGATGCGTGCACCTCTTTCCGAGTAGACCTCACCTTTAGGGCGGCCCCGCACGCCCTTCACGTTCAGGCCAACCTCACTCTTATGCCTTATTCTGAGCCATTTTCCCACCAGCCCTCACATCTAATTATTTCATTTCTTGAACGTCTCCAAAATCATCACGTCTCATGACTTTTTAACGAAAAATGTGAACTCACCATTAACATCTAGAATTTCCTAAATGCCCATTTTTCTGCTTACACCGTCCTCATGTCTTTACTCACCCGCCATGTTGGCGACCCGACACCCTCCATGTGGGGACCTGGAGACCTGAACTCTATCATGTCATAAGTGGCACACCTGTGTTCATGGTCACCTTGTCTCTTGATCTCCATGGCCTTGAACTTATAGGTCTCTGAGTCTTCCTTATCTGCTGATTGTTTGTTTGTTTGTTTGTTTTTCATCTGCCTATCTCAGAAGGAGCTCTCCTGCACTGGTTGACGCTCGTGCAACCATTACTTCGCACGGTCATTGTCAACTACTGAACCCCCTGCTCGGCCGCGTGGCCCAGGCTCGCCGGCTGACCACGTGATGCAGTATGAGTGCTAGACTCCCCCTCCTCCCCGTCCCTAGCAGCAGAACGATCACAGGCTCACTCCAAATCACCCACACTTGTTTCCCCCCTCCCCTGGTTTCTTCTCTCGTCTTTTGTAAAAACCTTATCACTCGGGATGCCTGGGTGGCTCAGTTGGTTAAGCAGCTGCCTTCGGCTCAGGTCATGATCCCACCATCCTGGGATCGAGTCCCACATCGGGCTCCTTGCTCGGCGGGGAGCCTGCTTCTCCCTCTGACTCTGCCTGCCACTCTGTCTGCCTGTGATCCCTCTCTCCCTCTCTCTCTCTCTGACAAATAAAAAATAAAATCTTTAAAAAAAAACAAACAAAACAAAACAAAACAAAAACCTTATCACTCAAAATTTTAGTCACCATCTCTTAGAGAATGACATAAACATTTCTACCTGAAGGTCTCAACCTGTTCCCAAACTCCACACTCCCGTTTTGGTTAGCTGGACCATGTCTCTGAAAATACTTAAAATATGACTAATTTTCTGGGTGGCCAGGTTTCTGAGGGCCTTGGGGACAATTCATATTCAAGCCAGGGAGCAGCTACTGGAAAGCTGGTTAAGAGGGCCCCCGTGCCCAGAGCTGATTCCCTAACAGAAAAGAAATGATACAGCTTGCCTCGAGATCCAAAGCTGGGCTCAGTGTCAGGAGCAAGTTGGACTTCAGCATATGTGGTTGTCACTGTGGGAAACATTTTAAGGAACAACTGGCAGAGACCTCCTTTCTCAGCCTTGTCGCATCACTGTGACATCTTCTGGTGTGGGGGGATGGGTATGGGATAGAATGGCTGTGAGCGGTCTTGTCTGCTTTTACGTGACGGGAGCCATGACCTCCCTCCTCTCCTTTCTGCTGCTGCAGGGGACACCATCATACGGCGACATACTGTGGAGATGGCTGAATTTTACCGGGATCTCTTGGCCAAGTCCCTGTTCGGTCGTCTGTTTAGCTTCTTGGTGAATACCATAAACGGTTGCCTCCACAGTCAAGATGAGCACAGCAGGTAGGACTGGCGGACACTGGTCTGTGGCGATACTCCCGTGGGAGCCAACTTAAAGGGCTCCCCTCCTGCAATTATGCTGTTGTGAAAAAATCTCATTTTAACAAGTGGTTTTACTGAACAGATTTAATTGACTTTTTCGTAGGGATTTAACCCCCTTCCCTCATCCCCACATGCCCATGAATTAGTCAAATCCTATCTCAGGCATGGAGATGCGTTTGCATTCTCTCTGGACTGCAGGTCTATGTGGCTTCTGAGCACCAAGGAATGTAAAAAATATATAAACCTGGGAAGAAGACTGTTTAAGAACAGCTAAAGTACGTAATGTTCGTTGAGGAGTCCATCCTCTCTTAGGACCAACTGGGTGATGTGTTTCTGGTGAGGACGTCTTCCTCTCTCCTTCCCTTACTTGTAGATTATTGGATGAAAGGTCTCCGTGGTAATCATTTAGACTCATAGCCTTTATCACCTTTAAAACAGTAGCTTTTCAGGATTATTTGATCATCTAAAAATTACAGACCTCCACGGCATCTCCTCAATGGAAAACTGTGTGGCTATTCTTGTCACGGATAATGACCTTGAGTGGGTCGCTGAAGACAGAAGTGCACCCAGAAGTCTTCACACGTAGGCTTGTCTTTGGTGTCCACATAGAGTTCTTCAATAAATTCTTAAAAATTGCTGCCTTTGGAAGTTTCTTGGAAAATGCTAGAAGTAACATGTATTAATGGACAGTTCTAGAGAAATGTGGACATCTCAAAAGACATCAAGGACAAAGGAATAGTGACGGCCTCACTGGAATGTGCACATAGGAATTGCACAGCAGGTCGATGAGTCACAGTGCGGCCTGGGCTTTGAGATCTGGGTGTGGTATTATCGATATTTTAGCAGCTATGACTTAGAGTTTGGTCTGGTGAGGATTCGTGGATTTAGAACTGTTTATTGTCAGTGAATTTGTCATTTTCCTTTAAATATGAAGATAACCCACAGAATGGTATTAATATGCTAAGTCTTGCAAATTAATCTTGTATAAAATTATTGGCTGTGCTGCTGAAATTGACATTGAAAAAAATTAATGTTATAAATCCATCTGCGCATAGAAACTTCTAGAAAATTTCCATTTGACACATTTCTTTTTAAAGATTGATTGATTGATTTTAGAGACACAGAAAGACACAGAGTGAGAGAGAGAGAGAGAGAGAACTGGGGTAGGGGGAAAGGCCGGGGGGAGAGAGAGAATTTTAAGCAGACTCCATGCTGAGCATGGGGCCCAGAGCTGGGTTTGCTTGATCTCATGACCTGAGATCATGACCTGAGTTGAAATCAAGAGTCAGATGCTCAACCGACTGAGTCACCCAGACACCCCTCCATTTGGCATTTAAATTTTGCAGAACCCTAAATTGCATACGTACATAGTACATAGCCTCCATGTTTGACTACACACACAGGGAAAAATATACAAATACAATCCTTGGGAAGCATAGTATTTCCCTCTCAGTGGGAATATCGCCACTGTGTCAATATGTAAATTGATGGTGTTAGTGCGGTCTTTTTAAAAAATTCTTTACTAAGCAAATGAATGAGGACAGAGATTAGGACACTCCAGAAATCAAAACACGCCAGAACTTTACTTATTAGGCTCAGGTGACAATGATTTGATCCAAGTAGGCAAAAAGGAATATTAATGAAAATAGCAACAGAACCAACACTTACAATGTGTTGTATATACAATGTGTTGTATCATGTGCACTACTATATATAATGTATTATATGTAGCATATATTACTGTATCATATATCATAGCCCTATACATACTATACTATAATATATATGCACGTTCTATATAATATATAGAATATCATGATAGAGTATCATAATATATAATATAATAATGGATTATATATAACATGTAATATATATGTATTATAGACATATACAATAATATATAATATACAATATAATTATGTACATGTATAGTAATAGAAATTATTAATTATATACATGTACGTATATAATAGTGTGTATGTAATATATAATATCCATAGCATATAATAACATATATGATACATATAATAATTTGATGCCTTTATTTATTTAAAACAGTAGTGTGGGCACTAAAAAGCGCGTGCATATAAACTAGCTTCAGAAGAAATCCCGTTAAACAGCCAAGAACGACACAAGGCATCGTGGGAGCAATGGTGGCTCTGGGAAATTGTGGCGCAGATGTCCTGCTTCTTTATCCCCCCTCCTGATGAACCTCCTTTTGAGAATCCCTACACAAATCAGCGCTGTGGCTTGTTTACCACTTTCTGGGACATTTCTTTCTCTGAACTGGCACTTTGGCCTCTGAAGTGAAGGGTACACAGGGTTACTTCGGAGTTCCGTGATGCCAGCTCGCTCCTCCTCCTGGCCCGGTGGTGACCTCGGGTATTCCGACCGCGGCCCGGGCCTCCGTGGCTCCTCTGGCACGTCTGGCCAGCACCTGCTCATGGGCTTGCTGCCGCTTCCTGTCCTCGCACGTCCACGCGCACACATGCTTTCACGGCATTATCCGTCCGTGCGCGTCTTCATGTCTGACTCTTAAAAGTGGAGAAATATTCAGTGGAGTAAGGCGTGAGGAGCCAGGACACGGGTTCTGTGGGTTCTGGGAGGGAGACAGCAGAGCCGAGAGGTGCTCCCGAGTGGGGTCAGCGCTTCTGACCTCTGCTGGCAGGCAGGCTGGCTAGCCCGTGGGCCCTGCCAGCATTCGGGGTGGGGGGGCGGCCCCAGGCAGGAGAGCGCCCGGCCTCGCACCAGGGCCGCCTCCTGCACACGCCAATGGGGAAGGACCTCCCACAGGGGTGGGAGAGTTACAGCTTCTCTCCCTGGAAGGAAACCCCAGGACCAGGGCAAGGATCTCCACTTAACAAGAAGGGAGCGCTAATTTAAGAGTTGATTGGCTTGAGGGGCGCCTTGGAGGGCTCAGTTGGTTGGGCATCTGCCTTTGGTTCAGGTCGTGATCCAAGGATCGAGCCCTGCATCGGGCTCCTTGCTCAGGCTCTCCCTCTGCTGCTCCCCCTGCTTGTGCTCTTTCCTCTCTCTGTGTGGAATAAATAAATAAAATCTTAAAGGAAAAAAAAAAGGGTCGATTGGCTTGAAAGAGCCAAGGCCTATCTGATGCAAGAAAGCAGGTAGGCTCCAGGACTCCTGTACTGTGTGGTTTGGGTCTTTCTGTCCATTATTTTCAAAAGGATACAGATGAACCTACCTGTCTTCAGGTGTGACAGTCCTCCCATTTGACAGTTCTCAAGATGTGGTCACTCGATATGCAGGAGACCCCTGTGGTCTGGGAGTCCTTGGCCTCAACTCCCCTCTACATGTCAGTGACACCCCATGACCAGTGTTGGCGTAGAGATCCCATGTTTGAACCACGCGGACGTCCATGTGTAGATTCTTGTAACCTCATGTAGGAAATTGGCCACTGTGAAGCCCACAGGAGATGCTGCCTTGATTCCATTCATCCCTGCCCATCCGAAGCTAGGTAGGAGCTCCTTCCCGGGGACACAGCCCTTCTTCTCCCCCAGGAGAAATCTTCCGTCGGACGCTTCATTAATCACAGACCAAATCCTCCTGCTTACTCTTCTCAGGAGGCCTTGAGATGATTCCCAGGTCCCTTTTCCGCAGGGAGTTGCTTCCCTGATCAGGAAACCACAGTACCCTACAGCCTCCTGATCCCCTGCGTCCCGAGTGCGCTGCCCCGTAAGAGCAGCTGTGATGTGCGAACGCTTGGGGACGGTCCCCTCCCGTGCTCCTGTCTGTGCGTCTTCCTGTAGCTCTACCTAGGTTCCTCTCCAGGTCCACCCTCTGTGTTCCAGAACATCACCTCAAGCGTCCCCCCACCTGTGGGACATAGAGAGGATTCCGGATAAACTTCCTCCATCTCTCCTTCCGCCATGAATTATTTTGCCTCATCATTGTAGAAAGCCTTCTCCGGTTCGTGATACGGGTTGGCTGTTTCTAGTGGAACATTCCAAAAGGAAAGGCTTGCTCTTAAGTATCTCCCGTTCCTTTACTTAATAAAATCACAAGCCTTTTGAAAAGTTAGTAGGGAGACACATTAATTTATCTTTCGTCTGAAAAGGCCACCTACGGACAGTGTTATGTTTGCCCACTAGAAAGTATTTCTTTTATTGTGTCAACATAAGTAAAATTGTCCCCAGCCCCTGTGGTATTATTACTTATCTTGGCGTAACAACTTTGTTACAATGTGCAATTTGTGGTGTTGGGAAAACACAGGTCCTTCTCTTGCCTCACCTTCCCTTAAAGAGTGTCGTGTCAGGAGAATACATCACCGCCCCGGGAAGAACGGCGGTAGGTCCCAAGACGTTTCTGCTCGCAAGTCACATTTCTGAGAATCCTCTAAGTTCCCAAACACCCATCTGGAACAGAAATTAAAAGCATCTCAAGAGGAGAGTGCTCTCTCCTGCCGGCTGGACTGGGGTGGTAGTGGGCTGCCTTCCAGGAGGGGTGTGACGGGGCCTGGGAGACGGGGACAGGGACCAGGAAGTGAGGGACATCTTAGCTTTCTGAAAGCCGGAGGATGGTTATCCCTGACCCTCTCTGGCTCCTCACACATTCCCACTCTGGACCTCTCCTTTCACAGAACCCGGGGGTGAGGAAGGTGTTCAGTCTTTCATTCCGCATGTGTCCCCCACACTTGGGGCAGTCCCTTCGACACAGGCCCCACACACAGGGACCTGGCCCCCCACGGCTTCCCAGCTGTGATTCTTGGGCAGGCTTTCTCTGGGTCGAAGGCAGAGATGGACTCGAGAATGGGACAGTGCCCTGAGGACTTGCAGACGCTTTCATTACTCACTTTCTATCATTTTTAAACAAGACACAGGCTCTAAACAGCACCTCATTTCTGTACAGCAATCATCCATGTGATTCTGAAATGAGCTAAATGCTGGCGATTCTAGCTGAAGGAGAATGAATAATAAATACCTTGATTTAAAGAAAATGATAAAGTGATTTTTGCAGCTCCTAAATGTGGACCTGCTTCATAATGCGACACTTGAGATTGAACGTGAGATTGAATGCGCGACGTTAAATTTACTGGGACAGCTTGTTCCTAACGTGGCTCCTTCACCAGAGTTTCGGTGCGGACTCGGCGGCTTGCAGACGTTCTTGAACAGCGGAGGGGGTGGGGACCTTTGGGACGGGTCCCCAAATGTCTCGGATGCTGAAACC
Organism: Meles meles; assembly: GCF_922984935.1. Classification (NCBI taxonomy): domain Eukaryota; kingdom Metazoa; phylum Chordata; class Mammalia; order Carnivora; family Mustelidae; genus Meles; species Meles meles. Next base: position 82,852,517 of record NC_060079.1, read on the forward strand.
TGCTGTTGATTTCACTCGCTTCATCACGCCTTCTGAATGGAGCGGTTTGCGTTCCTGGCGCCAACGGAGAAACAGAACCCGTGGACGGTAATCCTTTTCACCGTTCGACACACCCTGAGGAAACACAGATGGAGAGGGAAAGGTTGGCCGGTGGAGGGGAAGAGGCTGGGCCGTGTGGTGTGGACGGCACACTTTGTTTATTTACCCTCTCACTGATTTGTTCATGCCTTCATTTGTTCGTTCATTCATTCGTTTGCATCTGCTTGTTCTGAAATCCACACTTCTGGGCAGCACAATTTGGCATGCAAATATATGCGGTAGATAAACGGAGTTTTGAGCATACATATGGAGATTTGGGGGTTTGTACTGAGCGTTCAGTTTCTTAAATATGCTTATGCTGTATTGCGTTCTTACAATATTTTAGTTGAGCTAAACATAAACATTTAAAGACTTTATGATTAGTTACTTTCGGCTTCAGTGACTTATAGAAACTTTGGAAGAGCTCCCCCCACATGTCTCCAGACGCCCAAACCAACATTTGACTCATTATCATCCTGAGTCCTTGAGTATCCAGGCTTGCTCCTCCTGATTCCACCAGGAACTTTGGTTGGCGTCCAGGGTCGTCTGAGGATAACGAGAGGACACCATGTTGTCCATGCAGTGCCTGACACAGCAGGAATGGCTGCTTGGCTAAAATCCCCCAAAGCCCGGTGGGTGTGGCTGGGTGGAAGGCTTCCTGGCTGATGGCGATTTGTCTGTGGAGATGGAGGGTTCAGAAGAGGTGCAGATAGCATGTTGGAAGCCGGGATATGGTCCAGTCTCCGTCGTTGAATTTTGGTTCGGTGACCTTGTGTGTTCTGAAGAGTGGCAAATAGAGGAAATATGTTGTTCCTTAGAAATAGGAACGTTGCCCTTCATGTACGCTTCCAGACCTGAGAGGGGTTTTCTCTTTGCTCAGAGGCTTTGCAATAAGTGGGTGACCGTGGATTCGCATCAATCGGTCTCTATCCTCTGTCCCTTCTTGTGCTGATACGTCCGAGACTCACCTGCAGAGAGCCTGACTAGTTGAGAGTGTCGTGTTGCTCCTTGATGGTTGCAAAAATGAGGTCCCCATGGCTTAGACACCATATTTCCCAGGAAGTAGGGGTTCCTTGAGGAAAAACTCACATGGAGGACGCCAGCTCTGTGGACAGGTGAGTGTGCGGTGGCTGGATGGGTTCTGGCTATGAGGAGGATTGCATTGGTGAGCAGAGAGCTGGTGCTCTCAGCGGGGAAAGGGGCAGACAAGGGGGACAGGTGGGAGAGTGGGGTGAAATTGGAACGAAGGCTTTAGGCTTTAAAAATGAAAGCCATCTTATCTTTCACTGGAAGGTAAGGGGTCGCCACTCTGGGAAATGCCAGAGTCTGTCCTTCCATCCATAGATTGAGTATGGAGAGAGAAAAGAAGGTTGTTGAGAAGGAATCGGTTGGAAAATTTCTCGCACTATCAAATGTCCCCTTTCCCACCCAGGACATGTGTAGTGTGGGTTTGAATTACACACAGAGGTGTTGCACAGATACACCAGTGAGAGAAGAAGCTAGACTATTTTAGAGAGAAGTTGAAATTTTCTTTAGCATTATTCTCTTTTTCTTTTCCTTTGAATTCACATATCAGTTCGATGGTTTGGTTCCCAAAATCATCAGTAGTATATTTTCTGCATCTCACCCTGCTTCTAAATTCACACATTTTGATAGTAAGGAAAAAGCATTTTGTAAGGCAGCATGGGACATGCTAGATGTCCAGAAAGATTTCCATCAGCACGGTCACCAAATGCCTGTGTGCTTCCCAGCGGTCTGGCGGGGGTCACTGCAGAGGATGCCGGTGTCGCTTGTGGGGGTGGCTCCCCCGAGTGTCACCGCTGACAACACGCTCTCTGAAATGAGAAGAGAGGAGCAGGTCTAGTGGGGCATAAATGCGAGGTGCTGTTGTGATGCCTGGTGATCGCCGGTGGGTCCTTTCCGCTCCAGCACCAGGACGTCAGTGTCTCAAGGAACACAGAAAATCTGCAGTACGATCGTAACAAGCAAGTTCACGTTCATCATCAGAAACACTGAGCTCCTTCATTAGATGAGACGTGCTGTTCTTCCTTAATTAGAGAGAACAAATATTTCCTGTAGGGAAAATATTATTATAGCTTCGGAGAGTTCTGCAGGCTGGCTTAAAAAAGAAACCCATGTCAGCATTTTGGATAATCTGTACTGGGTCTGAAGACTGCCTCGTGAGTGGCAGAGGAGGCCGATCTCTACCTTCATGCTCTGAGATGGGAATCTGGTGGATTGAAGGGGTGAACCGGATATACGGCTTACATTTATTGGGGGATTCTCCTGAGATTTGTTCTGCTAAGGATTCAGTGCATGTACTATTAATTTTGAGTATTTATTCATGCATATGCACATGTTTGTTGGATTTCCAAGGATTTGTAGTAGAAAGTAATATTTTTCCCGTTTATATAGAATTTGTAGGCACGTTTGCTGTGATTACCATTTATCTCTCTGATCCAATCAGGTAGCACTTAATGTACCCATGAAATGTTATGTGACTTTTTGTAGGTCAGAGTCTCACTTGAGAATCCAGTGAATGGTGTAAACACATAAACACACACACATACACACACCCAGAGTCCCTCACGTAATTTCTGGTGATTAATAGACCACACCCAGCAAAACAAAATCCGTGTGCCTGGGCTGGAATAATTCCTTAATTTGTTGACTAAAGAAATAAAAAAATTCTGAATTAATGCTTTCAGTGTGCTTCCCAATCTACCAGGAGTTCTTGAGGATTTTTAAGTTCAATTTTTTGGGGTAACGATTTTGTTGAGATTTTTTTAATTAAAAATTGTCTTTTAAAATTTTAGATGAAATGTGTGATTAAAAAAAAAATACCCTGAGGTACCTTCTAATAGATGAGTAACAATTCTTCAAACACTAGTATGATAGTGAGCATGGGACTGTTCTGGAAGGTTAGACATCACAGAGTCGATGTTTCACTGTAACCGCATATTTGTCAAGGGTCTCTCGTCCCTCAGGGACAGGGAGTCAGAAAGTTGGTTTACAAGGAGCTAAGGAGCCTGAACATAGCTGAGAGCAGAGTGTCTTTCTGCTGCTCTGCAGACCAGCCGTTTGCATTACAGTTCATGCCTGCACTGTTTGCCCGAGTATCTACTTTCCCTACCATCCCATGACCAGTTCCAGATCCCAACTCTAGGTCGTTTGTTTGCTGCCGTATGTGGGGTTTGTCATGACTTCCGCACCTCCTCCTTCTGATCCACGTGAGGCATAAACCTAAATTCCAATCAGGGATGTGTGTAACAATATCATTCTACCTCGTTCTTAAACTATTTAACCAGAAGACTTTTTTTTTCCTTTAAATGTCAGGTGCAACCTATGACTTTTTAAAAAAGACTTTTAAAAGGCCATGGATGTAGCCATAGTATTTACCAATGGTTCTTAGGGAAGTTTAATTTGTTTTCTCTTTTGCAAGGAAACACGGTCAGTTTGGGGAGGGTGAGTCTTTGAGCTACAAGCTGGTAGAGTAGTCTTCTCCAGAGTAACAGCCATTGGGAGCAACCTGGGTGAGGAGAATTGCACATCCTGGGGACCTGAAAATCTCCAAAGGCTCCAGCAGGGTCATGACCATGCCATGCTACCTACAGAAAGCTCTCCTCTGCTTTACCTGAGGGCTGGCCATCATTCCCTCCAACTGGAAGCTTACAGTAGGCTGTGCTTTCCTCCTTCCTGAGTCCAATGAGTAGGAAAGATTTTATTGAAAATAAGGGACAGATTTTTCAAAATATCTGCACCCCCCCAAGTATGGAAGAGAACTTGTTCAATTATCACCTATCTCCAGATTTAAATGTATTCTGCTCTTTGGGACTATCCATTTCACTAACTAGAGGATCTGTAGTGATTCTCAACAGTGTGGAGATGGGACAGGGCTCAATGACCATTGCAGAGCAAAGCAGTATGAAAAATAATTTAAATCTCTTTGCCAAACCACATACATCTTCCACATAATGCTCAAGGGATCCTAGGGAAAGTTTGAAATGCCCTCTGTTGTCGTTGCGGTTGTGGTGGTGGTTGTGGTTTGGTTCTGTTTCATTTGGTTTTTTGTTTTGTTTTGTTTGTTGTTGTTGTTTTAGGCTAGAATAAGTGAAGAAACAATCTACATGGTGATAGAAAAGTGGAATAAGAAGAAAATGCCTAGCAAGTCAATGTTTTTTCACTGTTATTTTGACAAATTAGTAATTTCCCCAAGAAAACATCTGACCGAATGATCTATTGAAACTAACTCGAGAATCCTAAGTAAAATCTCATCCTCTCTCTCTTTCTCTCTTTCTCATTTGTTACGTATTTTATAAATCCCTGTTAAAAGTTCAAAAAAGGTCATAGAGATTAGCTGTCCTCCTTTACAGACACAAAACTGGGAACAAAGTGGAACTTGCTTCTGAACTAAGGATTGAAAGTGTAAATGAATTGATTAAAAACCAGATGTTCACTTATCAGTTTCAGTTTTTTCCCTTAACAATTTATTGAAATGATTATAAAGATTTAAAGCCTTTGATGGATATTACAAATCAAAAAAGATGTCTGCGAGAAAGATAATCTAAATTTCTAGACCATCAGTTGATCAGCAATTAAGAGTTGGTACAATGATATTTTGTATATTACTTTATCAATTATAATGTAAAGTACTTAATTCTTAAAAATGAATTTACATTATTAATTCCCAAATGTCTCACAGAAATACTCAAACACCTGCTGTGCATTTATGGGAAAATGAAAATAGACTTACCCTGTTTTTTTCTTCCCCACTTAACGTATGTTATCTTTCTTCATTAATGGTCTTTTTTTTGGAGATGGTAGATGTATTAATCAAGAAAAGTACAGAGGGGTAGAGCCAAGTCCCTCACTTACCTACTATCTAGAATTAACACTGCTAACATTTGCCACTTCTGTTTCAGATTTTTATTCACATGGAAGAAAGAGGAAATTGCAGCTAAAAGCTGAAGTTCCTTATGTTTACCAACACAGATCCGTTCCTGCCCTTCTGCCCCAGAGATGACAATGTCATCAAGTTTGTGTAAATTTCCCACAATTTGTTTTTTTTATTTGTTTAGATGTTGGTTTTTTATTACAAATCTATAACACCATGAGCCATTAAGAACTGAAGAAATGCTATCATACAGTACGTTTATGCTGCACTTCCCTTTTTAAATCCACACGGCTTGTGAGAGTTATCTGTATTGATACATAAAGAGCTAATTCAGTCTTTTTAACCGTTGCATTTATTCCCTTCCATGAAAAAAAGCGCAATGTTCTCATCTACTTCTCTTCCGAGGGACACTGAAGTATCTTTTCATTTTTTTCTCTCAGTGATACAGTGTTGCATCCTTGTGCATGTCTCCTGAGATTCATGTTTATTATTTTCCTCCCCGTACATATTTAGTGGCAGGATGGCAGGAGAGCATTAATTTGCATTTCCCTGATGATGCACGAGGCTGACCATGGCAGGTTCTGCACCGTCCCCTGGTGATGTACCCGGAGAGATGTGCAGTGGGATTGGTTCAGGGATGCTCAGTTGTCTGACTCTAGGGCCCTATCAATGATGTCCTTCTAATTCAAAGTCCTCTTACATTTTTTTCCTAAAACCCTTCGATTTCAATACATCAGGAACTTGTTTATAGGAAGAACTAACATAATGTTATATTTTTAGTCAAATGTTCCATGGTTCCTACTCCCAGTTATCCCCCATTAGTTAGAAATGTTTCTTCACCCTCCTGATTTTTAATCTATTTCACTGAAACTGTATCAATAATATATTGTTTTAATAAGTAAGTTCTCATAATAACTTTAATTTTCTTACGTGGTTTGTTTATCGCTGGATCTTTATTTTTGCATATGAATTTTATAATCACTTTGACTCAGTCCATAAAAAAGTTCTTTGGGGATTTTGACTAGAAATACATGTATAGATTAATATGAGGAGAATTGGTCTCTTTAGATTATTAATTCTTTCATTCCATAAATATGATCTATATTTTTATTCATTTTTTTCTTAAATAGTGTTTGTATTTTTTACCAATTTCTTGAATATCTTTATTTGATTTTTTAATGTACTTTTGACTTTTTGTTGTTCTTTTTCTATTACATTTTAATTTGTTTATTGGGACTCTCAATCTTACATTTCATATGTTGATCTTCTATCTAGAAACCCTGCTGACTTTTCTTATTAGTTCTAATAATTTTCCTGTGGAATATCTTACTATTTTATAAAGTAAATGATCATAATTACTTTTTTTTCTCTTGTCTCTCATGTCTCTTATTTCTTTGTCTTCTTTTATTGCTTTGGCTAGCACTGCCATACAACATTGATAATTTGTGATGATAGCAGATATTCTTCTCTTATTTCCAAATTAATGTAATATCTCTAAATATTTGCCATCAGGTAATCTGCTTACTTCGGGTTCCAGGAGATAATCTTTCCTGATTGTTTTCAATCAAGGATGCTAAGTTTTATATGTTTTTCCTCTGTAGATTAAGATTACTATTACTCTCTCCTATTTTTTTGCTTATGTGCCAATTAAAGTGATGTGTATTTTTTATGTTGAATAATTCATTTATAATGTGAACTCTGGTCATGTCTTAGATTCAACTTTCTAGTCTTTATTAAGAATGTTTAGATTTATTTTCATTAGTGAGAAGAGATTCTATTTTTTTTCCTTCTTATACAGTCCTTTGCTGTCCGGTTTATGTGAAAGAGTAAATTGGGTAGCTTCCTCTGGTTCCTCCCCTCTACAGTGGTTTGTGCTAAATGAGGATGGTAGGCACCTTGAATGTCTGGGGCAAGTCTTTCTAAAATCTTTTGGGGAGATGGAGGATGGATTGCCTTTTGAATGCTAATTATTTTAAAGTTTTTAGGTCTAACTGGATTGTTTTGTTCCTTTTTTGAGTCATTTATCTTTTACAGAAAATTGCCCATTTTAATATTTTAGATGTATTCACCAACTAAATCATAACTTTGTTTTATAATCCTTCAGTCTCTCTGGTAGCTGTAGTTTGACAATACTGACATTCCTCATATTGATGTCTTTGCCCCAGTATCACTGATGAATCATATTTGAAGCTCGCCTGTAAGAATTATTTATCTCAAAAAATCAATTTCTTTTCATTTCTCAAGTTAATGTTACTTCTTTTACTATTTTATATCCCTATTTCAACTTTCTTAGAATTTTGCTCTTTTTTTTCCCCTGACTTCCTGAATGGAATGTATATCTCTTACCTTTCGATTATTTTGCTGACCCTGAGTCTATAAAGATCCCCTAAGGACCTAGTACCTTCCAGACGCTTACCATGTAATGCTCGCTTTGTTGTTTATTTCTAAATATTTTGTCTTTATGCTGTTTCCCAGATAAAATAACAAACAGTTTGTCAGAAAAATAAATTTGACACACCATGTTTTTCCCTTCCTCATCCTAACTGGGAAGTTTTTTTTTCCCCATTAAATAATGAGATTTCTTTGATTCTTATGAATATAGTATGAGTGACTTCTATTTCTGTAAAAACTTATTTAAATCATGGTGCTATTGCCATGACAACTGAAACTACACAATTTAGCAAAATATCTGAGACAAACCTGCTTTCTAAATAATTCTCCTTCTGCTCCATTTCCTTACCAAAACACCCATATGTATAATGATTTCCTGAAGAGCTATGAACCTTTTCTCTGTAATTGTACACTTGTTTTTCATTATTTTTTGAGATCTTTTTTTTTTAAATAGAAGGATCAAGAGGAATGAAAAATACTCAAGTTTTACCAAGGCATCATGTATATTACAATGCTCAGAAAATAATTATAAATTACCACATAATAAATACAAAATAGTCATTAAAATTTTACCACCCTTGTTATAAAAATTACCATAGACTACAGACATAATAATGGTTGAGTTTAAATATTAATCATGATAATGTGATGAATTGTTTCAAGAACAGTGCCCCTTATTGAACCAGTAAATAACTGTGTACTTTTCCCTTAAGTACATGTTTTCAGGAGATGGAAGAAAAAAGAGATTTGTCATAACTATGAGAATATGACATTTTTAGTATCAAACAGGGTTTTCCTTTTTGATAATGACTGTCGTATGATTTCCAAATATTATTGGAGACCCAAATAGATTCCCCAAAATGTGTAAGGAATTCAGTGATTTATAAGGCTAATGAAAAAAACGTTCCAGCATTCTACTTCTCGAGCTCTTCCTTGAGCCCAGATTGCAGAGGCTAAAGCTTGTCTATTTTGGACAAAGATAAAATTCATTGTGTCGCTAGCCATGCCTGCTCCCTTGTTTCAATTCTAACTGGGGAGATGCACTTGGCCTCTTTTCAGCCCTCTGGTAACCTGTCCTGCTGAAGAGATTTAACCAAATCTGTATTTATTATGTTCCTCCTTGCCTGCCATCAGAGCATCGTGGCAGGTCTGCCAGAATGAATAATGCTGTAGTGTTCGGAAACGAGAGCAGAATGTCCCATTCTGGCTCCCAGCGACCCGGCCTCCCCCTGCAGGAAACACCAGGGAGGAAATGACAGCACACCACCATGTAAAGATCGTTGGCCTTTTTCTGTAATAATTTTCGAGTTGAGGAGGATGTGCATTTTGCCATTTTTAGTTTTTGTCGGCTCCGTGCTTTTAACTTTTCTCACTTCACACACCATCTTATGAAAAATACACTTCCAAGCCCAACTTCTGCATGAATGTGATACGTGATAAAGGTACACTTATTTTTTTTTTTAAAAAGACACGATTATTGAGGTAATCATGTATGGGCTATTACCTATAAATGAGCCGGGCTTTAAGCTGAGGTTTATTGAAGTTCATACTGACATTAGCCACGAGGTAGGTAGAGTGGTCTCCCTGTTTCAGATAAAGAAACTGGAATTCAGAGAGGTTTAGTAAGTGTCCTTTGTCACACAGCCGGGAAATGATGGACTTGATGTATGAAGTCCAGTACGTCAGGATCAAAACCTGAGTTTTTTCCAGAAGGTCTCCCACATTGAAGACTGTCAGAAGAGTGATAAGAAAGTACAATTTTAAAACTTAATTTTTAAATTAACCCTTTGAAATACAGATGATTTCTTTATTTCTAATAAAATTATGGAAGTTTAAAATATCCATGTATGGACATGTTCCCAAAAGCCAGACTGTTCACTCCCTTTCTGTATCTGGGCTTCTAGAATCCTGCACAGTGCTTTGCAAAAGGGGGTGTTGTGTATATATTCACTGAAAAGTGAATGAACTAGTAAACGAATTTATTAGAAGTCACTCTTGAGAGAAGAGACTTTGGTAAATAGCAAGATGGCCCCACTTCTTTATTTTCCTCTGTGTGTCCCTGACTTTCAACACTTCTCCTACCCAGGGTCAAGTCCATTTCCCCTCCATTTGAATTTGAGCTCTGCTTGTGATTGCTCTAGCCCAGAGAACACAGTAAAAATGACAGTACACCGATTCTGAGCCCTGATCCGAGTCTATGTTCTCAGATCCTGGTCCCCACCATGTGCTTGAGTCTGGGCTCACGTGCGGTGTGGGACACTCTGTCACCCAGCCAAGGACTGGCCAAACCCCGGCCCTTGGGGGAGTTCATCCCACACCTGACGGAAGGCCTTGGCGACCAGAATAAGTACTTGCTGGTTTTAGTAACTGAGTTTCCGGGCAGTCAGTTATCAAGCAACGTCTGCTTGCTACCAATCACTGTCCAATTAATTCAGTTGTTGGGGGTCCTCCTTTGAACCACAGACATGGAGGACCCACACTGGAGGGCAGTCATTGGAAAGGCCGCTCTCCATCTCAGGGGTGACTGTAGAAATGCTGAGATGCCGCCCACTTCCCAGGGTTCCCAAACGCTCGATCCCCTCACCTTCTTGGCCCCCAAATCCCCAACCTTTGGGTAAGGAAGACTTAGTTTCTCAGAACTTCCTATTGCATTGCAAAAACATCCCGAAGTGCTCTTAGCAACCCAAAGTAGCCAGAACCTCATAAGAAGGAAGGTAGGGGTGCCGAAAAGTCACTAGGAAGGGAGAGATGACTATGTGAGAAGAATGTGAGTCTGTTGCCCACATGGGTCAAATTAGCACGTGGCCCCATTGCGCCCACCATGTCGTGAGTCTGTTACAGCTCAGTGCAGCTGGGGAGATGGAAAAGCATGGTAAGGAGAAAACAGAGCAATACTTTGCCCTGTGGCCTCTAGCTACTTGGTTGAAATGCTACGTTGATTATAGTAATTTTATTGGTTGTCTGGGTTTTAACTTTTTAAAAAGTGTAATAGGTATTATTTCTTCTTTGAAGGTTTGGTAAAAGGTTTGGTTTTGGCAGGTTTTTGATCACTGCTTCAATCTTGTTACTAGATATCGGTCTACTCAGGTTGTCAATTTCTTCCTGATTCAGTATTGGAAGTTTGTAATTTCCGGGAATGCATCCATTTCATCTAGGTTGCTTAACTTATTGGCATATAACTGTTGATAATAATTTCTGATGATTGTTTCTATTTCCTTGGTGTTAGTTGTGATCTCTCCCTTTTATTCATAATTTTATTAATTTGGGTCTTCTCCCTTTTCTTTTGGATTAGTGTGGCCAGTGGTTTATCAATCTTATTGATTCTCAAAAAACCAGCTTCTAGTTTCATTGATACGTTCTACTGTATCTCTGGTTTCTACCTCATTGATCTCTGCTCTAATCTTGATTATTTCCCTTCTTGCGTGTGGAGTTGGTTTGATTTGTTGTTGATTCTCCAGTTCTTTAAGGTGTAGAGACAGCTGGTGTATTCTGGATTTTTAAATTTTTTTGAGGGAGGCTTGAATGGCTATGTATTTCCCCTTAGGACCGTCTTTGCTGTATCCCATAGGTTTTGGACCAAAGTGTCTTCATTCTCATTGGTTTCCATGAATTGTTTAAGTTCTTCTTTGATTTCCTGGTTGATCCAAGCATTTTTAAGCAAGGTGGTCTTTAGCTTTCAGGTGTTTGAATTCCTTCCTAACTTTTTCTTGTGGCTGAGCTCCAGTTTCAAAGCATTGTGGTCCGAGAATACACAGGGAATAATCTCAATCTTTTGGTATTGGTTGAGTCCTGATTTGTAACCCAGTATGTGGTCTGTTCTGGAGAAGGTTCCATGTGCACTCTAGAAGAATGAGTATTCTGTTGTTTTAGGGTGGAATGTTCTGTATATATCTATGAGGTCCATCTGGTCCAATGTGTCATTCAATGCTCTTGTTTCTTTATTGATTTTCTGCTTGGATGATCTGTCTATTACTGAGAGTGGCATGTTAAAATCTCCTACTATTAAAGTATCCATATCAGTATGACTCTTTATCTTGATTAACAGTTTTCTTATGTAATAGGCTGCTCCCATATTGGGGGCATAAATATTTACAATTGTTAGATCTTCTTGGTGGATAGACCCTTTAAGAATGATGTAGTATCTCTGACTACAGTCTTTAGTTTAAAATCTAAATTATCTGATATGAGAATCGCTACCCCAGCCTTCTGAGGCCCACTGGCATGAAAGATGCTTCTCCATCCCTTCAATAAATGGTGCTGGGAAAACTGGACAGCAATATGTAGAAGAATGAAACTCGACCATTCTCTTACACCATACACAAAGATAAACTCGAAATGGATAAAAGACCTCAACGTGAGACAGGAATCCATCAGAATCCTAGAGGAGAACATAGGCAGAAACCTCTTCGACATCGACCACAGCAACTTCTTTCAAGATATGTCTCCAAAGGCAAAAGAAACAAAAGTGAAAATGAATTTTTGGGACTTCGTAAAGATCAAAAGCTTGTGCACAGCAAAGGAAACAGTCAAGAAAACAAAGAGGAGCCCCACGGAATGGGAGAAGATATTCGCAAATGACAGTGCAGACAAAAGGCTGATATCCAGGATCTATAAAGAACTCCTCAAACTCAACACACACAAAACAGATAACCATGTCAAAAAATTGACAAAAGTCATGAACAGACACTTCTTGAATGAAGACATACAAATGGCTAACAGACACATGAAAAAATGTTCATCATCACTACCCATCAGGGAGATTCAAATTAAAACCACATTGAGATATCACCTTACACCAGTTAGAATGGCCAAAATTAGCAAGACAGGAAACAACGTGTGTTGGAGAGGATGTGGAGAAAGGGGAAACTTTCTGTTGGTGGGAATGCAAGTTGGTGCAGCCACTTTGGAGAACAGTGTGGAGATTCCTTAAGAAATTAAAAATAGAAGATATGAACAGACACTTCTCCAATGAAGACATACAAATGGCTATCAGACACATGAAAAAATGTTCATCATCACTAGCCATCAAGGAGATTCAAATTAAAACCACATTGAGATACCACCTGACACCAGTTAGAATGGCCAAAATTAGCAAGACAGGAAACAACGAGTGTTGGAGAGGATGTGGAGAAAGGGGAACCCTCTTACACTGTAGGTGGGAATGCAAGTTAGTGCAGCCACTTTGGAGAACAGTGTGGAGAGTCCTGAAGAAATTAAGAATAGAGCCTCCCTATGACCCTGCAATTGCACTGCTGGGTATTTACCCCAAAGATACAGATGTAGTGAAAAGAAGGGCCATCTGTACCCCAATGTTTATTGCAGCAATGGCTACAGTCGCCAAACTGTGGAAAGAACCAAGATGCCCTTCAACGGATGAATGGATAAGGAAGATGTGGTCCATATACACAATGGAGTATTATGCCTCCATCAGAAAGGATGAATACCCAACTTTTGTAGCAACATGGACAGGACTGGAAGAGATTATGCTGAGCGAAATAAGTCAAGCAGAGAGAGTCAAGTATCATATGGTCTCACTTATTTGTGGAGCATAACAAAGAACATGGAGGACATGGGGAGTTGGAGAGGAGAGGGAGTTGAGGGAAACTGGAAGGGGTGATGAACCATGAGAGACTATGGACTCTGAAAAACAACCAGAGGGTTTTGAAGGGGCGGGGGGGGGTGGGAGGTTGAGGAACCAGGTGGTGGGTAATAGGGAGGGCACGTACTGCATGGAGCACTGGGTGTGATGCCAAAACAATGAACACTGTTATGCTGTAAATAAACAAATAAAAAGAAATTAAAAATAGAGCTTCCCTATGACCCTGCAATTGCACTACTGGGTATTTACCCCAAAGATACAGATGTAGTGAAAAGAAGGGTCATCTGTACCCCAATGTTTAGCAGCAATGGCCAAACCTTGGAAAGAACCAAGATGCCCTTCAATGGACGAATGGATAGGGAAGATGTGGTCCATGTATACAATGGAGTATTACGCCTCCATCAGAAAGGATGAATACCCAACTTTCATAGCAACATGGATGGGACTGGAAGAGATTATGCTGAGTGAAATAAGTCAAGCAGAGAGAGTCAATTATCATATGGTTTCGCTTATTTGTGGAGCATAAGGAATAACACAGAGACATGGGGAGTTGGAGAGGAGAAGGGAGTTGGGAAAAATCGGAGGGGGAGATGAGCCATGAGAGACTGTGGACTCTGAGAAACTGAGGGTTTTGGAGGGGAGGGTAGGAGAGTTGGGTGAGCCTGGTGGTGGGTATTACGGAGTGCATGTATTGCATGGAGAACTGGGTGTGGTGCATAAACAATGAATTCTGGAACACTGAAAAGAAATTTAAAAAATAAACAAATTTTTTTTTAAAAGTGCAACAGGATGCAAGAGATCTGGATTCCTATTCTGAGCCTGACACTTAACACTGAAGGAGTATTTAGTGAAAACTGTCATGACTTGTGAAACTGAATTTTATCAGTCCCTAAAATTGTAATGACTCTATTTCATGTGCCAACAAATGGAGGTTTGGCCTCCGTGTGTCTCTGGCTTGTTTCTGGTTTTAGGACCTGGGAGTCTCTGATTCCCAGTCAGGGTAAGTGGGGAAACAACAGGGATACCCAAATATTTGGTAGCTATTAGAATGTATTTTGCTGGACAGATTGGATCTGTTGGTAAGTTGTGGATCCCAGGACACGGTCAGGGTGGCTAATGTTGAAATGATTTTATGTTACATGTTTTTATTTTTGTTGGTGTTTTGTTTGTTTCTTTGTTCATGTGTTTTAATTTTTTAAAAATTTTTTCAGTGTTCCAAGATTCATTGTTTATGTACCACACCCCATGCTCCATGCAATACATGCCGTCCGTAATGCCCACCACCTGGCTCACCCAACTCTCCTCCCCTCCCCTCCCAAACCTTCAGTGTGTTTCTCAGAGTCCACAGTCTCTCATGCTTCGTCTCCCCCTCCGATTTCCCCCCAATTCACTTTTCCTTTCCTTCTAATGTCCTCCATGTTATTCCTTATGCTCCACAAGTAAGTGAAACCATATGATAATTGACTCTCTCTGCTTGACTTATTTCACTCAGCGTAATCTCTTCCAGTCCCGTCCATGTTGCTACAAAAGTTAGGTATTCATCCTTTCTGATGGCTGCGTAATATTCTATTATAGATATGGACCACAGGTTATTTGATTTTTGTTTTGACAAATTAAAAAACCCTTTTCTATTGATATTCTACAGATTTCCAGTAATAGATGCATTTATTAAAAATCAAAAATAAGTACATCTCAATGCCAAAGACTAAATCAGAACAATTATAATTACCAAAATTGTCGTGACTTAGCCTGGTTTGAAGGATGGAAACAAACACAAAATATGCTGTTGACTTTTTTCTCTGTCCTCCCCTCTTTCCCCTCGTCTCCCTTGTCACTCTATCTTCTGTCTCTCCCTGAGCCTTGGGTCAGAAGGAATCAGGAAATTCCCACTAGGATGGTGTTTCCCAGAGAATGTTCTTTAGAATAGTAGTCCAAGAGGCTCATAAAACAAATAAAAGGTTTCCAGAAAGGGTTTTTATGTGGTCGGGAAAGAGTTGTGTATTCTCTTGGACAAGCACAAAGCACAGTGTTCTGAGGAGCTTTGGGCCAGAGCAAAGAGAATCTTGGTTTAGTTGATCATGGGACAGAGGACACACCTGAGAAACTCATCAGTAGCCAATTTAAAAAACTGAAGTAGCCCAAGAGCACAAAGCTCCCTGTCTCCATACTCTCAGGTCTCCTTCAAGTGTTAGTATGCCAAGAACTCAGTGTTCCTAAAATGGAGGCTGACTTCTCCCAACCCTTTGCTTCCCAAGTCCACTGCCAGCTCCCCAAGTCCACACCGTGGTGTCCCCCATCTCTGATGGCTGGCAGGACGACACGCATGGTGAGATGTCGCTCCACGGTCCAGTTACAGATTGAAATGGTGAGGAGCTAGCCACAGACCTCTCTTCGACTCGCCAAGTGGTGTTGCGAGTCCTTCGTTACCTCTCCTTGCCGAGAGTTGACAGGACTGTCTAGAGCGTTCTTACTGCACTGACCGAACGTCAAGGGACAGGAGAGTAGGGTTCATCAGCCAGGAGGGCTAGTTGCTCTAGGAATTCACCTAAACACCCACAAAGTTGAACAGCCAGTCCTTAAGACTTAGTGGGCAGCTCCGCAGGCAGCATCATGTGATGCTTAATCACAGAAGCTGTCCCTGCATTTGCACGTTCACTGCTTGGCACCGTGATGGGTGAGCTCGGAATCGGCCCTCACCTACACAAATGAGGCTAAAATGTGTCAAATTCAGTGGATCCTTGAGTCTTACTAGAACTGGGAGTACCGTCATCGAGAGCTGAATTTTAAAAGCTGCAGATTCCTGGCACCTGTAAATACTCGTGCTCCTGACCTGGGTGAGCTCACCTCCTCCAGGAGCTCTACTCTAACACGTCCAAGCCCCAGAGCAGGGCTAGGTCCCCAGGGACAGTCTAGACTGGCAGTGTGCACCTTCTAGCAGTTGTCCATCCATTCGTGTAGGACAGTCCACACTCGGGGGGACCCCTTTCCCACAGTTAGTCATCGTACCTCTTCTTTGAAGATCACGAACACTGCAGATGAAGGAGTTGGTGGCATCCAAACTACTCCCACCCGACCCCCCGGGATTACCCACCCCTACTAGGAATCCTGACTTGACTCTGCCTTCCAGACCTGACACGCCTCTTGGGTTTCCCTGCATTTCATCCAGAGCACCCTCTGACTGCTCTTGGGCGTGTTATCAGACACCATCGCCCCTGTGAACCTCAGGGTTGTCAAAAGCCAACACGAATGCTGCAAACACACCACCAGAGCTCTCTCTTGTTCCAAGCCTGTCCTCTCTCTGATGGGCATGGTGTGCATCTCCTGAACCCACTGGGTCACAATCTCCAACCAACGGACGCGGACTGAAAGGGAAGGAGAGTTATTCATCTTCTTGCTGTAAGACCGGAGGAAACGTTTCCTTGAAAAGACAAATCAGCTACAGAATTTCTGCATCCTCAAGAGGGATTTTATTTTGCTACTTGCCAATTTACAAAAGATGGTCCAAATCCAATGATATGGGAGCCCAGTTTGGAGTCAAATGGCTATAACACTTCTCGTTATTGTGTGACCTAGATGATGATGTCCTTGTTCACTGACTCTGACAGCATAAACCCAAGGAACGTGTAGCTGTGCTGATTTCATCTTTAGTTGTTTCATTTTCTTCTTCAGAAAGCTTTGGGCATGGTGTGCATCCCTGGTGGAATGTGTGCGCGGAAGGAAATCGTTCAGCCCTCCTCATGCCAACGTGCATCCACAGTGAGGAGATTTCCCGAGATTGTCTCTGACTCAGTTATTTAGATAATCAGTATTTTTGTTGGAGGGGCTAAAGTCATTGGTTTGAAAGCATCCCCAAGGGGGCGCCTGGGTGGCTCAGTGGGTTGGAGCCTCTGCCTTCGGCTCAGGTCATGATCCCAAGAGTCCTAGAATCGAGCCCCGCATCGGGCTCTCTGCTCCACGGGGAGCCTGCTTCCTCCTCTCTCTCTGCCTGCCTCTCTGCCTAGTTGTGATTTCTGTCAAATAAATAAAATATTAAAAAAAAACAAAAAGAAAGAAAGCATCCCCAAGAAATGCAGCTCAGCTTTCAAAGAGCAGAGGTCATTGCCCAAAGAGGCAACAGGTAAGGGAGGAAGATATTAACCTCAAATATAAATGAAAACAATAATGGGATAAATATGACTAATTATATTCAACGGCTTGAAGAGTATGTATTTCCATCTCTTCCTTAACCTGTGGGCCACCCAAGCCTTTGTAATTATCTTCCCACCGATGTCTTTATATTCATACATGGGACCTGAGCCTCCTCGGAGCAGGCAGAGTCTACCAGGAGAAGGGGCACTGTTCTAACTTCTTGTTAGCTCTGGCAGGACCACAGAAAACGTACATTTGAACACTGCTCGTCTGACAGACATTCACCAGGTAATCTCTCTGTCCTCACACGTAGTCACGATCCTCATGCACACACTTCTTCCCTGTCCTGTTGAAGCAGAATGCAGCCAAAGTGTCCATATTCTACATACAGCTCGGTAGGTGGGACTCGTGCGGCGTGTCCATGCGACCTCCACACGGACGGGTGCATGGGTCTCCGCAGCACTCTGGCAGTTGTCCGTCATGCCCTCCTCCTGTTCTGTTGTGTTTTATTTTCTCCTCGGTGTCAGGTAGTAGAAGGACATCCACAGTGTGGAGTACGCGGTGGTACCTCCTCCTTCTATCCCGGAGGCGTATTTCTCCGTAAGCATACGTGTGGACAGAGCCCTCATGACTTACTTGTTCTACGGTTGGTGGGCACTTGCGGTGTCTCTAGTTTTTGACTCCGTGAATAAAGCAGCCATGAACATTCTTGTGCAAGTCTTTAAGTGGACACACGCCTTCGTCCCCCCGATAGGCACCCACGGGAGGAATTGTGGGTAGCTCAATGGGCTTGTGTTTAGCTGTAATAGGCGAAGCCAAACCACATTCCGGGTTTCAAACGTAAGCTACGCCCAGCCGCGTCTGAGGTCCTAGTTTCTCCACAGTCAGTACACATCGTTTCTATCTGGCTCCTTTCATTACGTTGGCTCTCTATCCATATTTCTATCTTTCCTAACCTTTTAAGAACCGTTGGCCCCGTGGAATAGCGATGCCATAATTTGCTTAAATCGTCTGCTGCTGTTCTGATACAAGGGTTGTTTTGGACTAGGAATATGAAAGTTCCTATGAGCTGAATATTACTTACGGTCTTAAGTAAATTATAGGGGGTTGATCTGGGTTTCGAATGATGCTCCTGGTAACAAGTCATCTGTGTCACGGTCACAAGGGCAGCTTATAAAGAAGGACCTGTGTTCATTAACAGTAGCAAGTGGTGAAGCTTTTCAGCCCTAAGTGGTAGCTGTTGCTGAAGAGGGTTGTGTTATTTCTACTCTTATTACACTAGGGGAGGTTTCCTTTCCTGGCTCCCGGAGGCTGGAATTAGACTTGCTTAGAGGACCAGCCACTCACTGGAGGTTTAGGTGGTGATCCACGGGGCTTGCTGCACGGGGCTGATGTTAGCCTGACTTCCAGTCCTGGGTCCGTCTAACGCCGTTCTGCGCCTTTGGGCGACTTAAACCTTCACTATCCTGGCTCAATGTTCCCCTCCGTGAAATGGGGTGGATCACTGCACGTACCTCATGGGGTGTTGTTAAGGCTACATGAAATAAGACATTTCAGATGTTCTAATGGTGCTCGGCACACAGTTCTCCATAGGACAGTAGCCCCAAGCTTTCCCCTCACCCCAAGACTTGGTTGTGTATCCAGTCTAATTAACTGCATTTTCACCTCAAGGGTCTCGGATTTTACTTCCCAGCTTCTGTTTCCAGTGGGAAGGAGCGCCAAGAAGGGCTGCATTTCAGAGACACAGTGTGTGGTGTGTGTGGCATCACTAGGCGAGAGGAGGTCGACAGTTGCTTTGATAACGTCACCAGATGGGTGATGGGTGGGGTGATGTTACCTTGCTCAGCTTGTCAGCAACCGCAAACTCTTTCCCTAATTTCTGACATGTTTGCAAGAAATGATAAGCCTCGGGTACTTTTCTTCGGTCAAAGACCAAAAGGGACAAACTCTCGAAACCGTGCATCCTGGAGGCCTCCCTCTGTGTCTTCTCAGACTCGAAAAAACCCTGCAAGATTCAGATTAGCTACCGCGCTGGCGGAATCAGCCCTTAGATGCGGCACCTTGCCGATTATGTTCAGTAAATTCTTCAGCGTGTTGGTGCTGGACTTGGTGGAGGCCGTCTCAGGGCTAACATCTCCGGGGATGTCACACCAGCTCCCTCCCAGACAGCGCCTCTCAGCCCGAGGGCAGGGCGTCTGGACCGCGGGATGCTCTAGCGCGATCTGCTTCCAGGCTTGCCCCATCTGGGCTCTGGCAGGTCAACCGTCCACGGAAGAGGCCGATTCATGTCTGGCTCAGTCTAAGCCTGGGGTGCCCGGCAGGATCAACTCTTTCCTAAACTGACTGAATATTTAGGCAGCTCTCTAGTTCATCTCCTTGCCTAGGGTTGAGGGAGGACAAAAGCTGACAGGCACATCCCCACGGACTTCTCTGCCCCCATAAAATTAGCACATCCGTGCTTCAAGCTAGACATTCTCTTTCCCTGGGTCCTTCCTCCCTTCCCATTCTAACACACATCGAGGGCAAAAACAAAACCAGACAATTGCCATGGCGTTTAATGTTTGGTCTGATACAATGTGTTGCATTTTACGAATAAGTAAATGCAAGTGAGCCAGATTTGTGAACCATCAGGAAAGCCCTCAGTGGAATTCTAAGGCAGAATATGAACAGACCATCTCATTAATATGTTAATTTTGCCGGTGGGATTGAATCCCAGTGGATCTGATGACCTCTGTCTGCTCTTCCTTGCTAGAAATCGGATGTTGGGTTGAACGCCTGTGTGATGCAGGTCCAGCCTCACTGGGAGATGACAGCAATCCTGGGTGATAGTCAGAGCGGGCCTTCTGCGGGCTACGAGTCCGTGTGACCATCCGTGACAACCCGGACGTTGTAATAACAGACACGAGCCTCATTCAATCCTAGATGACCAAAGATTGTTGAAAAAAATATTAAAAAAAAAAAAACTATCTGCTGATAGTTGCAAAATTCTTACAATGCATTTGTTTTTCCCCGACATTGGCTTTTCCTTTCTTCCCCCCCTTCTTCTTTAATAATGTCTTTATTTTGTAACCATGTGTAGTTTGGAATCCAGCGTCTGGGAAATATGGGGAAAAATCACTAAACAGGAGTGACCCCCCACCATTGATGCTCTCCTGAATTGCCCATTAATCATCAACTCGCCCCAGTCTGAACCGGAATCTTAACACGGGCTGCTCACCAGACAGGCCTGGGGGGCCCAGCATCCTCCGTCCCTTGTGGCTCGGAAAGTCACCACCACGTGAGAGGGGGAAGGACCGGGTAGTGTGACATCGTGTCCCCCTTTGCTCTTGGCCTTTTTCCTAACTTCCTGCCACGTGATGTTCCGAACGTATGGGGCCAATGTTGCCCAGGCGGGGGGGTGGGGGGTCAGGCAAGGCGTCAAGGTCAGAGTGGGAGGTTCTGGTAGAAATTGACAGGAAACATCCATACGCGCCATCACCATGTGGCCCTCCTGCCACAGCCCTGCTCTCTGCCCTCAGCCCCACGGTCCCTGCTGCTCCTGGTCCACCAGCTCCTGGAAAACCAGAGGCCCTTCTCTGCCCTCCTTGCTGTCCTCTCTTTGGCCTGAGGTCATTGTTGTCCCTTTCCCTGCCATCTCAGAAAATGTCCAGAAGGTGTTCCCTCATATATAATTTTAAATAAAAGTTAATGGTAAAGAGTAATACCCAGGATAGAACATTATAAAATTAAGAAATCACCTCTAGATCTAACATTCAATACCTCTCCTGCCAACATGGGCTATACTTTCTCTGTGCCATGAATTTATTTGTTAACATGGGTGTAGCTGTACTATGTAACCGCAAGTATACAAATGGCATACATGTTGTTTCCAGCTTTGTTTTTCGGTTTTGGTTGCTCAAGAATATTTCCCATACCTTCATAGTTGTTTAACCAACATCGTTTAAATACTTACTGGTAATAAAAATACAGAAACCTGGGGCGCCTGGGTGGCTCAGTGGGTTAAGCCTCTGCCTTCGGCTCAGGTCATGATCTCAGGGTCCTGTGATGGAGACCCGCATCGGGCTCTCTGCTCAGCAGGGAACATGCTTCCTCCTCTCTCTCTGCCTGATTCTCTGCCTAATTGTGACTTCTTTGTCTGTCAAATAAATAAATTAAAAAAAATACAGAAAGCTTAGAAAAAGCAGGCCAGTAAAAAGAAGTAAGAAAAAGCATTTCTATTTCCTTTTCTTGAGCTGACTATACCCCTTTTGAAGTCTTCTGCATATATAATTGGGGTTATTCTTTATATAGAACTTATGTGTTATGTTCTATTAACTTGATTCACTAAACCAACCCATTACAGGATGCATGCTATTTAATTAACCACGTCTTTGGTGCGGGGCATCGGCTGTTTCTTTTTGTTGTTGTTATTATAATTAAGATAAGGATGAACATCCTTCTTTGTAAGTTGTTTCTCATCATCGTTTAGTATAGATTCCCGGAAATGGAAATACTCGTTCAAATGATACGATCTTTTCAAAGCTTTATGCTGCATAACCAAATTATTTTTTAAGAAGACTCCAATTTTATTATTTATTTATTTAGTTAGTTAGTTAGTTAGACTCTACCCCTCCCCGCCAGCATGGGGCTCGAACTCATGACATGAGATGAGGAGTCACATGCATTACAGACCGAGCCAGCCAGGCACACCCAGACTCTTCCCGTTTAAACTCCCAATGAAAGGGCATAGGAATATCTTTCTCATCCTAGTTTTTAAAATTTTATTTCTTTAGTAACTGTAATCAGGTTGACATTTATAATCTGCCCAAGCAACTTGCAGGGGCACCTGGGGGCTCCGTCGTTCGAGCATCTGACTCTCGACGCTCTTAGGCTCAGCTCCGATCTCAGGGTTGTGGGCTGAAGCCCCCCGTTGGGCTCTATGTTCAGTGGCGAGTGTGCTGGTGATTCTCTCCCTCTCCTGCCCCGCTTCTCTGAAATAAGTAATTAAATAAAAATTTTTAGGAGAAGGAGAAGCAACTGTCTACCAGCGATGGTCCTAGCCCTGTATGTGCATCTCTTCTAATACAGCAGCCACCCAGGGGGACAAATATTACTTGTTGTCTCAGTTTATAGATGAGGAAACTGCAGCACAGAAAATTAAAGTAACTTGCCCCAAATTGTCCACCTAAAAATTGTGTGAACCAGGATTCCTACCCTGAGACTGTGCACCTCCAAAACCTGACAAGCTTTGTCACCCAGCCCCTACAGGGGAAACAGTGCAACTCATTACGTGGAAAACAGGTGCACATACGTGCACGCGTGCACGCACACACACACACACACACACAACACCTCAGCCCCGTCACCACTGAGTGACGAGCACCCGCCGGGCACCACCTTGGGCATCTTGTGAGGTCACCATGGAGGAAGGGGGCACATGTGGGCCCATAGATTGGGGGAAAAAAAAAACTATGAAAATGAATGTGAAAACACATTTTAAATAATACTCACCTCTAATAGTGTTTAGTTTTATTTATACAACTTAATCCTGGAAAGAACTGGTGTTGTATCATCAGACTTTGCAACATTTTCTTTTGATTTTTCTCAGACCTGAAAGCAGGAGAAAATGACCACATTTGTTTTCTTGTACATTTTAATAGTTTCTTGTGCCAACATTTTATCTCTGGGATCTGTGTTGGGTTCGTGTGGGCACACGGGGGGAGGGGCAGAGCTCACTATTTTTTTGTCTAGAAAATTGAATCAATTACCTCGATGCCTCCGCCGCTCTGCATTCCTTGCCGTGTGAGTTGTGTAAGAAGGACTTCTGAAATGCTCTCCTTCCTGCTGAGGAAGCTCGTATGTGTACCATCTACAAGAATTAATCTCAGAGACAGGATATCATAGAATCGTTACCTTTTTTAAAGAAGAAACTGGTTATTTAGGTGACATAGTACAGTCCCTAAAATATTATGGTTCTGCACTGCGAGGGAATGCCCAATACAGGTACAGAAAGAGAGAGTTGGTTGTCAGTTGCGCAGCTGGGACCAAGCGAGTGGGGAGCAAACCACGGAAGTGGCTGCATCACCCAGGCTGGCGGCATGGAAGCAGTCCGCAGTGACAGTGACCATCACCCCCACCTGCAGAAAATCGGGACAGCCGTCAGCTCCCACTGGGGCTCTAGAGCCATCATGTGAGAGGGCTGGGTGTGTGCCTTCCGGGGGACCAGCATTCCAGAATCATCCGGGGCTTTCTTTGTAAGAAGCCCCTCATGCCCTCTCCCTAGCGTACTGCAGAATCCAGGCTGGTTTTCCGCCACCTGTCCTCACTTGCCCTGGGGGTCCTCATCTGGCCGGACCTCCCAAGACCGCAGCAGAGGGTAGGAGAGATCGTTTATGTGAAAGCAGGAGTATCACGAGGTACTCCCATTGCTTGCTTGCAAGTTGACACCCAAGTATTGCGTTCTTCTTTCTCCTGTATTTGCAAGAATTTCCTTAGGAAGGTCGTAGCATAATTTTTGCAGGTCAAAGTACACTTAACTCACGGATTTTTTCTTTCCTTTCAGCCCACAGACTTTGGATATTGGAATACTGGACATCTTCGGTTTTGAGGAATTTCAAAAGAATGAATTTGAACAAGTGAGTGGGTTATTATTATTTTTTTGGAAACTTTATTATAAACTTAAATGTGTTTTTTTCAACTAATAAGTGAACTCTTTAATTCAATAAAGACTGTTTGCATAATTACTTGCAAATATGCAATTCAATTAAGTATTTTGTTATCCTGTTGTAAAATATGTCCCCCTGGTTCATGGAGATATTCATCCTTATTATGACATCTGTACACAAGGAACATAATCATTAAAAACAAACAAACCAGAAGCACTTGTTTTAAAAGATAGAGGATGCGATTTCAACGAGGTCAGAGAGACAGAAGGCGTCGCTGTGTGCAATCAGGGCAAAGGTCCTGAGAACGTCGGCCAAAAATCAGAATGGAAACACTCCATTATGCTAAGATTGTCATCTGTGGGATCGTCTCCATGTGACGTCCGTACCTGTGATTATCGGAAACTTGTAAAAATAGATTCAAGAGGCACTGGTTATTTTTAATCCATTTACAGTTTAGGGCACTCTGAAAAATGCTAGTTCTTTTTTTAAGGATCTCCATAGTAATGTATGAATCATTTAATCGAAGTCAGTATATCTAAAAATTAAGTGTTGAAGAAGAGAGTAGAAATAGAACTTGCCCCAGCCGGCAGAGAAGGAGAGGCGAGCCTGTGCAGGGGTGGGGTGGGGGGAGAGAAAACCCGGCAGTGTTACAACATGGGAACCGCCCCAACTGTGCCCTGGTTAGGGAGCACTCTTTATAATCTCTTGTTCGACTTTGGTTTTTTTGTTCTGTTTGGTTTTGAAGTTTTTATTTATTTGTTTGACAGAGATCACAAGTAGGCGGAGGGGCAGGCAGAGAGAGAGGAGGAAGCAGGCTCCCCGCTGAGCAGAGAGCCTGATGTGGGGCTCGATCCCAGGACCCTGAGACCACAACCCAAGCTGAAGGCAGAGGCTTAACCCTCTGAGCCACCCAGGCGCCCCTTGGCTTTGGTTTTCTAAGGGAGATCGCATGGTGGTGAATGACAGTAGATGGGAGTTTGAAGCCCCAGTCCCGTGACTTTCACGAGCAGGGCTGTCTCGGTCCTGAGCAAACACCCCTAACGATCCTGGGCTTCCTAGTCTATAAAGTCGGGATCCCGAGAGAGCTGCAGAGCTGTGGGATTTAACGAGATGTCTGTCCTGAGGGTTCCCGTGTCATTTTCGAGCTCCCGTCCGCGTGGGAGAAACAGTGCTGAGCCAGTGTGCTGCTGTTGGAAATGAGGACACTCGGAAACCTTCGAAAATTCAGCCTTTTTTTCCCCTTAAAAGTGGTGCAGCACCTTGTGAGTAAATCTAAATCATGCTGACTCACCTAATCCAGGGTGCGTCAGCATGAATCATGCTCTTCACAGAACTTTCGAAAAGTCTGGTATGAAATCAGACGAGGAGGACCACAGAGTTCTGCTCCTTTCAGACTTCTGTATCCGTGGGCGCGTGGGAGCAGGAGAACTGGGGCTCTATTTATTCATCACCTACTCTCAGGAAACTGCTGGGGAACAGAGGCAGAGGGTGGTCAGAGGACTGACGGGTGAAAAGGCACCAACAGACGTGGTCTGCCAGCCCTGACCGAGATGCAGCTCTCCCACGAGAACTGGAAGGTCGTCTGGCCAGCAGTATTGATCTCTGACATGTTTGCATAGAAACATACAGGCCCTCCTGTCCCTAATGAGACTCCATGGTTTGTCCGTCTCCTGGCAAGCGATGTGTAGAAACCGCCGGTGCAGTGAGGGCCTGTCTCAGCCTCTCCAAAGCCAGGCTCCCAACACCTGCTCCGCACCCCACTCCCTGATCTGTCCAGCCTGAGCTGATGGTTGGAATGGACAAAACCTGTGTGGTGTTTCCTTCTTAAAACCTACTTCTTTTACTATAATTACCATAACCTTCCTTCTTTCTTTTGGCTAAATATTTGAATTATGTTTTTTAGAATATAGATTTTTATACTCTCACAAATATATACTATACATAATATAGTATGTACTATACATACATAATGTATATAGTAATATATAATATGTATTATACATAATATAGAGTATGTATAATTATATACATAATAATATATACTCTCTCAGGCTGAGAATATCACAGAACAAGGAATGGCCTGTTTTCAGATCTAGACAATGAGTCTCTATTAAATACCAAAAGGTAATTTTAGACGCTTCTGAGTAAAATCTCGAGACCAATTCTTAGGTTTAAGTGATGAAAAAAAAAATATTGTAAAAAAAACCCTGTACCTTTTTCTTAGGTTGGTTTAGCTGTTGTATACAATGGTAACTAAGAGCCATTTAGAAGAATGAAATTATTTTCTCTGTGATGAGTCCAAATCTGAGTTTACAGTGAGATTAGCAAATTTCTAGATTTGCGTGTGAAGTTGCACAGAGGTTTGGTTTGAATGTGGCCTCTTAAGTTCTTGACTCGCTCATAGGAAGTGAACGTCTTCATTTTATATTCCACTGCAAACTTTCAGCAAAATGTTTAACCAATCAATCTTGAGTTCTGAATCAAACCCAGGAGGATATTTGTGCCTTCATAAGTATTGACTTTATTCGGTTTTGAGCTCTTAGACGCATCTGTCAGCTCTTTGCTGGAACGGAACTCCTGCTGTGCTGAGCTGTGTCTGGTACAGCATTTTGTATACAATAGATGCGTAACAAATACGGTTTCAGTTGAAAGCTCGAGCATGAGTTCATAAGAAAACGTCTTCATAGTGGATCTCCTCGTGATTTCCTTGCTCAGGAATAAACGTATGTGTTCCAACTGTTCCTGCATAGGAAGCCTGACAAAATGTTTAGAACAGGGACAGTGGGAAGAGATATGAAGAAGGACTTCAAAATCTCAGCTTCTCCAACCTCAGTGTCCCCGGGTAGCTCTAAAAAGATTAGACGGAATTCTGTGGTTCTTTAGAGGAGAATTTAAGTCAGCTAAGAGAAATGCTAATCCTGTTTTCATTGACTTTTAATGATTCGTTTCTATTTACAGCTACTTTACATATTATAATAAAGACCATATTTAGAGTAAAATATATAACTAACTGTGTATATATATACATATATATATAGTTGTACTAGACTATATATAGTTGAATGGTTCGGGGGGGGGTCATCCTAAGTAACTGGAGTCTAATATGTCTAATACGGAAGGCTGTGAATCTACCACCCTCATTATTTAAATAATTACATTATTACCAGCTCACGCTCTGCTATGTAGTACCTGCATTTTATGAACCCTATTTCCTTCACCACGTGGAGTTTATCTCTAGCTCTGTAAAAATATCTCCTAACGCATCCGGAGAGAAGCTCTCCAGCCGACCCTCAGGCATCAAGCAGGCGGCAAATTCCAAGTCTGTAATGCTTAGGAAGCAGAAAGATAGTGAACGAGATGGGGGTATCCCTTTCACATCACAGCACCGATAATGCCACAAAGGAGAGAGCGATCGGCACCAGGAACTGGGAGAGAGCTCCAGATGTGATGATGTATTTGGAAAAGCGAGAAGAGTGAATAAGACGTCACGGTGAATAATGAGAGGACTTGAGAGGGAAGCTGGATGTGGCCTGAGCACACAAAACCAGTTACTTCTCTAGAGTTTAAAAATAGCACGTCAGAGGCATGACGGGAGCGAAGACAGACTGAAGTAGGTAGCCTCAGTGAGGGACTGTGTAGAGGGCTCCCACAAGTCACACGCTTAGACAGAAGGGCTCAGTGTGTGGAGTTGCCCGTCTTCCCTGAGCCACCACATGGGTCGCTTGGGGTGGTCCCTCGACAAATAACTGAAGAACGGAGGGCAGACTTAGGGCTGCTCCATCCTGCCGATCTTGATAAGGACGGAGTCCAGGCAGGAGTATCAGTGACTGCTAACATGGCTAACAGAGACACACACAGGATGCTTGTGAAGTGTTCTTGCCAAGAAAGAAAGAAGGGTGGGGAGGGAGGGAAGGAAGAGAGAAAACCTGAATATAATGGAGTTTCTTGAGCTAACTACTATGTAATAGGGACTGAGGACAGAGGAACATGATGCCAGAAACCATGAGGATGCTCTCTGCAAATCCCAGTGCACAGGAAACCATTCAGGACAAATGACCTGATCTCTGCAAATGCAAGGGTAAAAACATAGAAGCAGGTGGGTAGCCTATAGATTCAAAGACTCTAA
The DNA here is from genome assembly GCF_922984935.1 of Meles meles. Taxonomy (NCBI): domain Eukaryota; kingdom Metazoa; phylum Chordata; class Mammalia; order Carnivora; family Mustelidae; genus Meles; species Meles meles. The sequence continues at coordinate 82,880,377 of NC_060079.1, forward strand.
GAGATCAAGAAGTCAGTTAAATATATGGACCTTATGTAGATCCTTAATTGTTGAAGTATAAAATCTATGAGTGAACAAATTTAATGTAAAATCTAGATATTTGATGAAGTGAAGGAATTATTGTTGATAGAAATTATGGAGTCCAAGGTACTGTGGATGGTTTTCTAAATCCTCATATCTTAGAGAACTATGCTAAAATACTTGCCAATATTTCAATGCGTGCCTAAGAATTCCTTCAGCTGAGTCCAGTGTTGAGGGGAGCAGGAAGGTGGGTAAAACAGAATTGGCCATGAGCTGATAATTCTTGAGGTTTGTTCATGGCAGGTGAGGGTTCATTTTCTTTCACTGTGAAATATGCTTAAAACTGCCCTTAATATACAATTTTAAGTAAATTGAGAATATTTTGAGATTACATAAATACCATTTGAATAAATGCTGGAATACTTCCACACCTAACCAGTGGGTTGCAAAGCCCTACGTGCTACACATCTTGACCAAAGACACAAAGGATAAAGTCATGGAAACTAATGATTTAACATTCAATAATTTTCCTAAATTTCCCACCATACACATAAAATGCAACTATGTATAATGAAATTCTTGGAGCTCAGAGTTTAGTAAATTGCATATCAACAACCTTCTGTAAGAATAGAGTGAGTTTGAAGAGAGACTACATTTGTTCAAACTTACAGCTTCTGTTGCAGAAGATAAACTTGTGATATATGATCTATCCTCAAACCAGGCTTCATGCTAAGCTGGTTTTGGCAGTGTTGTCAAGGATTTGAGACGTTTCCCTGCTTACAAACTCTTTTCTAAAAAGTGAGATTTATTGGAAAGTGGAGATGAACAGTAATTCAATGAGGCTTGAGCTAAGTGTTTAAACACTGAAAAAGCCAGATACCTTGACGTCTCAAATTTTATGAAATGAGATCATATATTTTGGCAACCTCAACCTCAAAAAAAAAAAAAAAATACCATAAAATCCTTAGTTGTGAAAACGCTGTCCTGGAAATGATACACAGATCAATCATCACCCTTCATGTGGAGTAGCCCATTTTACAGACGGGAAAATGGAGGGCTACAATCTCTGCTCTGGGACAGAGAGTCTTATTAGCAGTACTGGAAAGATATGCTTTTCTGGCTCATTTGCATCAGGGCAGTCTATGGTGCATTCATTCAACAAACATGATTTGCATATGTATGAAGTTCCAGGTCCCCATTCCATGTGCTAAGAAATGCATAGGCATTGGGGTGTGGTCTGTAGGATGCAAATGGAAGAAGGACCAATTCTAATTGGACACCGACGGAAGAAGGACAGGAAAGCCTTCAAGAGGAAAATGTTGCCATTTTGGCTCCAAGGATGGTAGGACCCATGCTGTTTTCAACATAATTAATATTCTGACAACTATTAGGTTTCAGTATTTATCCGGGGTACCTGGGTGGCTCTGTGGGTTAAGCTTCCAGCTGTTGCTCTCAGGGTTATGAGTTCAAGCCCCTCATTGGGCTCCACACCAGGCTTGGAACCTACTTTAAAAAAAATAGGTTTTAGTATTGATTCGCTTACCACTCAATCAGTTGAGCTATGAAAAAAAAATATTTTATTGTTAAGTCACCTCATGTTTAGATTCCAAAATTGTACATACATTAAATATCCAACTCAGTTTAAGAAAAATTTGAATGAGAAAATTTAGTTTCTTTACATAGCAGAACACTAGCTAGTGCTACTCAGGTGCTATAGAGAACCAGTAATTAAATAATGAGGCGCTATTTTAATGTACCTGCAATAACATTGGGTTCTAGTTTCAAAATACAGTATGCCTGGCAGTCTTCTTGGGTAGGGGTCCCGGCGGGCTCAGTTAGTGTAGCGCAAAACTCCTTCTCAAGGTCATGAGTTCAGGCCTCCCGTTGGCTGTAGACCCTATTAAAAAATACATACATACATATATACATACATAAATATAAGATAAAAGTTAAAAAAATGTCTTCAGGTAACAGTTTTTGAAAAGCTAATTTTGAGGAAATAAAAATAAAATGAGGCAGGGTAAAGCAATTTGAACTGTACATTTACTGACATTTTCCCTTCCAAACTGTATAACTTAAAAAAAAAAAAAAAGCTACCATTTTGGTGTTAAGGAAAGCAAGGCCCAGATAATTTAAGTCACAGAAGGACCCAGCACAAGACTCTGAATTCACCATGGTGCGTGGTCTCTCCCCAGTTCTGCAGGTACTTTGAAACAGACTTAAATGTGGATTATTACTATACACTTTTTAAACAGCTGCCTGATGGTGGTGTTTGTTTGTATTTCTCTTAGGACACAACATTATTTATTCTATTAAATGTAGAAATAAATAACTTAATAAATTTTACTCGACATCATTTTTTCCCCCATCGTGGAGTGTTTCAGCAAATCTTTTTACTAAGTGTAAATAAATTAGAGAAAGTAGGTGTATCTTCTTTATTACAGAATACCAGAAGGATTAAAAGAAAATGTTACAGGACATCAAAAGAAGAATGAGTGGATTCCAAAATATGCATCGGGTCACTTTAGACAGGAATGGATTGAATTCTTGTAGTCATGACTAACCTAGGAAAAGCCTACACTTACCATAGTGACTGCTCAGATCGAAAGCTCAAACGTGCTGACCAGAAATAGAACTCATGTAGTTTTCTGTAATAATCAATATGGTTATAAGCGCTCGAGCCCCCACTATGGCCCAGATGCATTTTCTGGATGATCTCCGACTCCCACGGCAACCCTCTGGGGAAGCCTTGGCCACCACCACCCTGAAGAGCCTAGTTATTCAGTCCTCTTAGCTTTGCATCTAATCCTGGGGAATGACAGCTATTTTACAAAGAACAGATATTTCAGTAGAAATTATATATTAATTACTGCTTTTAGGCCTACATTAACAAGTGAATGTGAGAAGAGAAGGCATATTGATTAAGCTGAGAGGTTGCTGAACACACGCACGCACGCACACACACACACACACACACACACACACACACACTTATTTTTTGTTGAAAAGTGATGAAAAGTAGAGTGTCCGAAGCTTTAAAATATGAGAATTTTGACCAAAAGTTATGTTTCCAACAACTGGGCATGGCTTCTCTATAAATAGAAGGATATGTATGTTTTATGGACAATGTATCATACAAAATATCTAAAAATACTTTCTTTTTCATTTGTAGTTTCCAATTCTGATATTAGTAGATTATTATACAGAAGATGGCAACCAGCTTAGCCAGTGGGGTTTCTTGTTGACTGATGCCTTCAGTTAATCCCTTAAATCCCAGAGTAGTGATTACTCCTCATTAGAGGAGAACACAAGTATGAATCAGGCCCATTGGAATGCTGAATTTATTTCATGAGCCTGTGTTGCTCTAAATAAGAGAATCAGAAAGGAAATGTTGAGAAAGTGGTTTTTGCCTGAATAAAAACAATTCTTTTTTAAAGATTTATTTATTTATTGCGAGTGTTAGCAAGGGGATGAGCAGAGGGAGGGAAACAGTCTGGAACAGACTCCTTGCAGGGAGCAGAGGGCGGAGCCCAACTGGGGGACGATCCCACGCCCCTGAGCTCCTGACCCGAAACCAAGAGCTGGGGCACTTGGCTGAAGGACCCACCCAGGTGCCCCTGAATAGAAACAATGTTGTTATGCCTGTGATATAACTATATTTGCTTAAAACCTGTTCTGCAGGTTTGATTTTGAAATTTCGAAGGGAACCCAGAGGATGTTTGTAAGGAAGTTTGCAAGGACGTGCGGTTTGTTTAGGAAAAAATCCACCGAAGAGGAGTGGAAGGGCAGGGAGATGAGAAAGGGTGAAAACCAAACAAATCCAGGGAAGACACCAAAGCAGCAGCAGGGGGGCTGGCGTGGGTGGGCGCTCGGCCGCAACCGGCTGACCAAGGCTCCCGGGGCGGGAGATGAGGCCTGGCGCAGGGTCTGCGCGGTGCCCTAAGCCTCTACTCCTACATGACATCGGAGTGCTGGCAAAGGAACCGTGGTCCCTCTATCAGGTCGAGACAGATGGTGCTAAGAGAAAGTAAATAGGCCTCCCCAAACAAGGACAGAGAGAAGAAAGGCCACTGCCATAATAGGACATTCAAAGAAGGCAAAATCAATTGGAGGATTTAAAAGCTGAAACAAATCAGAGAGGTGCCATTCCCTCACCAGCCCCTGCACCTGCTGTTTTATAGATAATGTGTCAAAACTGGGGATGATTGATCTGTTGCGGAAAGAACATAGAGCAATCTGGCGAGCCCCGAGGCATGCTTTGAAAAAGTAAGGTGGAGATTCACAGGATTGTCAGCACAGGAAAGGCCCTGAGAAGTCCTGCAGAGAAGCCCATTAACTTAGCTCACTTCAGTGTTTCTCCAGTGGGTTTCTGATTTAGTGTGGGTTTTTTGTTTGTTTGTTTATTTGTTTTTTTAGGCAGTATCAACTGAGATCTCATTGAATTAATGTTCTGCTAAACACATGCCGAAATTACAGACTGTCTGAAATCTGACATCATTCCTGCACAACCTAACAATATTCTACCAGTGCATTATATATACATATTGTATTAATTGAGACAAAATCCCTTAATGGATTGTGTATGCTCTGTGCTATGCTTTGGTGTGCTCACCATGTCTACATATTCAAATCACTTGGAAAGCTTTTAAACTGTATCAGTGTCTGGGTCTCACTCTGGCTTGATTGGTTTGGGGGCAGGTCGAGACATCAGCATTCTGTAAGAGCTCCGAGGCAATCGCTGTCTAATGCCTGGGCTTCTGCCTTCACCTGGAGTCGGCTTTCATTAACCTCCTACTTTAATTCTGTGATGTAAATGTCATGCTCTATTATATCTTTGCTTCAGAGATATTTCACTGAGTAATAAAAATAAAGGGAGAACAGTTGGTGAAAATTTACTCAAGAAATTAAGTTTGTCATTAATACAAATGATAGACCATCTGGATAAGCAATAATGTTCTGTTACTAAAGAGGGTTTCCAAGGGGTGCATCATTTTTATTATTAAACCAGTTAGCAACGGTACTTAATGTACGAAGCATGTATTTGGATCAGAGAAGGGTGCGTGCTAATTACGCAGTACTTAGGACTGTCTCATTTTCATCTGTGAATACTCACCTTCTCTTGCATCCAGGCCGCTCGGAGGAATACCCAGAGATTCAGTGGCACCCGGTTATGATTCTGATGGACGATGTCAGAAAGTAAAAACGGTTGCTTTGCAGTGAAGTCAATCATATTCTCAGTTTTCAGTGCAGATTGATGCTTCTAGATATGTAAACTAATTTGCCTGGAAACATGTCTCCCTGTGTCTTTTTCTCGTTGCGTTTAATACACACCCACGTATGCACCTGCAACACAGCAGTGAAGCCGTATCAGGAATAAGTAGGTTCTGGCCATGAGTGGGGCCATCATTTTGTTGATAGGATCCATTTTTCCCCCCATTTTCAGCCAGGTATCTGACATACCCTGATGTTTTCCTATTAGCCACGTTTACTGGCAGGTTCCAAGTTCATGTTGCAGTGCTCTTCGTAGATTTTAATTTTGGGTCCAACAGTGGGTGCTGTAAACAATATAGAATAGGGAATGGCAAACTGTTTCTGCAGAAAATTGTAATGTGCACGTTACTTCAGCATGAATTTGGAAACCATTCTACTTGGAACTGTATACGCTCCCCGTGATTTCCCTTCCCACCCAGCGTTGGTCTTCTCTGTCAAAAACACAAAAACATTCCGGTCTCAGACAGTACCAGTGTAACCAGGCTGCAAGTCAAAAACCACTCCCCAGCCTACTCAGTGTTACCCATCAAGCTGGCATTTTCCCTATGGGATTTTAATAAATGACTTCTTTTTTTCCCCCTCCAAGTACAAAGAACGTGATGTACAATACAACGTTCTGATCACCCGATGTCACAAAATGCCATCCGATGTTGCAGCTGAAAAATGTCAAGGCTTAGTAGAGAAGCTGGATGTTTTACAAATCATCTTGACCAGGAGAGTAAGAAATCGAATTGTATCCAGACGCACAGCCAGATCCATTTCCTGTTAGCCAAAGTTTGGCAGATTCTTTAGGTCTTCCTAGGGGAAAAAAAGGTGGGGGGGGTGTGTACCCTGACCCCCTTCAGCTCTTTCTAATTTTGCTGTGGCTTTGGCCACATTCCCACTTGGTGCCTCCATTTCCCTGGAAACAGTGGATCAGTTCAACGAAGCCAAGACTCAGTTCAATAAAATATTAAACAGTAACAATTGAATTGTCTGTCTGTATTATAAAAAAGCCTAAGTTGGTCAGACCAGCCACGGGTATAGGGAGATTCTCAGCTATGAGGTGCTCAAGGGCGAGAGGATTCGGGCGGGTTGTCATGGAAAGTAATTTTTGCAACAACAGACCTGCCATCCATTGTGAATATGAAATGATAAGAAAATTCTGTTCTGTGTGTTTGGAACATCCACATCCAAGTACCTTCAATGAGAGACTCTCAAACTGAGGGGCGAGATCTATGTCCTGTGATTCAGGTATTTCTTGTACACCAGAGAATCAGCCAAGGAAATTCTCATTTTGGAATGCTTCATTAGACTATAACATAGTAACCGACAGTAACATATCAGACGTTACAGAGCATCAGACATCTCCTTATTTCTCATGGCTCCCGCCTTTATCTCCTGCGCGATCCATTTCCTAAAATACATTCCATTCAGGTGCACTCTCCATAACCACTTTAAGACTACTTCTTCCGTAGAAGCTCGGACTGCTGAGGTATAGAACGTATTTATGTTTTCTTAAATGATTTAATGTATTTTTAACATCAAAAATTTTGAAAAATGACAGTGGTGTTTGTCATATAATTAAAGAGTATTTTCCAGCAGTTTCATTCCATAATGGAGTCATTCATTTTCTGTAAATATTTCACCCCAAATTTTAACAGTCTTTTATAGCATTAATTCATCTTTAATAACAAAATTACTTAGGTATTAAAGGAATGTAACAACTGGGTAGATTGGGGGACCATCTCAAAATATGATTTTTTTAAACAGAGTGAAATTATTTTTAATATTTCCATTTTTCTTCCCCAACAACAATTTTCAGACATTTCTGTTTTTTGTTTATGATGAAATGAAAGCAACAAGTAAATGTATTACTTTCCTGGTGGGGCTGCTCCTATGAACAGAGTCGACACTGTTTTGGGGAAAGGGTTTGTCTTTCCAGAATCACTTCTGGAAATTTATACTCCGGAGACTAAAGAAAGCAGGGATCTTTGTCAGCTGGTCTCACTTCGTTTTGACAGAACAAAGCAAGTGGATGAATGTGAAGCTAGACTGTAACAGTTGCAAGAAGGAAATATCTTTTTGTATGATATTTAAATAGTGAGTTCCATCTCTTTGTTTGCCGGCTGTCATGTGCTGACCTTACTTGGTTGTGTTTGCCATAACAACCAAGCAGGCATGTTAAATGTCCTACATGACGTATTGTCACCTGAAGTGACGAGGGTCATGATATTTTTATATTCAGAGAATACATGAGTGAAAGTGAGGGTTTGTGTAAGAAACTTTTGGTTTAAATATACAGAACTTCCAATTTTGCCTCTACCTCATGAATTCTGGTTGTCAAGAGGCAGAGAGGAGACGTTCTAACAACTGCTGGCCGAACTGGATAGAAGAAAGAAAATTCAAGTAATCCCAGTGACTGTGGCTGGAGTAGCAGGAGGAAGGAGATGAGGTGAAGAATGATGCTAAGTTTAAATGAATTGTCTCCAATTCTTTAGGTTTTAAAGTTAATTTCTAAGACAGCAGCAATGTGGCAGAGTTCTTATTTTAGTTTTAACTTAGATCTTATTTTGCAATAGAATGCAATAGGAAAGCTTTTTCAGTCTTAAGACATTCGTTTTATCACCAGATTTACAAAAACTTTTTTTTTTCACCTGTGAAGTCAGAGATACAAAACCAACTATGGGAGATAGGGCAATGTTAGACCATCATTTTCTGATCCGGAGCTAGTAAGAATTGCTTTTGTTTTTCTTTGTCCAGATAGGGTATTCAGATCTTATTTTTTTGAATATAGTTATTATTTAGGCATGTTGTTCGGCATACTTCTCCATCAATTATTCTCCATCTATTGCATTAGTAACAAAATATCGATGTACATGCATCACTGAGATAACTTGACTGGATGAGGTCATCTGAGCCTCTACCTTTTCAGCTCTCCAGTCATGCTTTGATCCAGGTAACTCCATGCCCACAATCCTGTCACTATGTCACCTTTTCTGTAGACATTTGAGATGTGTCTACTCACAGAACTCTGGCCCTGGTAAGACGTAAAGAATGGAACCCGGTATTACACCATCGGTCTCAGGACAAACTCTGTGTGCTGGCCAGTGCCCTGCACTGATGAGTTTCTTTCTTCCCTGAAACCTTTCCCTCTGAGACTTCATTTCTGTAGAATCCCATCAACTCCCATGCCCCCACATAGCTGGATCTATGAGAAAATGTCTCTTTCTTTCATTGCACACGTTGTTCTTCAATCATGAACAGCCCTACTCTTAAGGTGCAGGCAGCGGCACCTCTATGGAGAACTAAGGCATTCCTGGTGCTGGTCATTTACAAAAGTGGCTTGGCCTGCTGATTGGAAGCGGGAACATAAGGGGTGCTCTTATGTGTCCAAGAGAGAAACCACGAGCTCCCGGTAGAGGGACAGGAATATCTAGGAAGAGCTCCCACTTAACAGGTGTTTTAAGGACACGAGACGTGGAGAAGAATTTGGATATGTGCAAAAGAGAAACCTAGGGTGGTCCCTCTTTTCTCCGGTGACTATTTCAGTCCGTGTGATTTACAAAATCTTTGGCATTTTCATTGTCTAACTATAACACATTCATATTACACATAATCCTAGATATTGTTTCCTTTGCAGGTGTGATCCGGTTTTCTTTGAAAAGCTTTTTATCCGTTATTTTGATTTATATAAATGGTTCATCTTAAACTATTTTCAGTGAGTTACTGAATTCTAAATAGTTCTAAGCGATTTGTCAGTTTTCACCATTTGAGGTTTCACCATGGATTTTATCTGATGTAATATAGTGGCTCGCTTACACGTGGCCTGGGAGACAGAGTGAGCTCATGAAGGACGTAGGTGTAGGTGGAGAGGCCCATGAGGCAGGAGGCCACAAGCACATGGTGTCCTGGAAGACAGTGGAGGCAGCTTTCCAGGAAAGCAGAGGAATCACCGTGAGATAGTGTGGGGAGTCAAGGAAAACGAACACCAAGGGTTGAACACTGGGTTTAGGAATGCATCTGTCATTGGTGACTCCCACCAAAGTGATTCTTGTGGGAACACTGAGGGGGCAAAAGTTTATTGGAGTGGCTTCAACACTGGAGAGGAGGATCATTTGAGATAATAGGGAAAGACAACTCCTTTGAGGTTTTCTTGTTAGAAAAAAGAGCAGCAAAGTGAGAAGGTAGCCTACAGAGGAAGTAAGACTTCGTTTTTGTTAGATTTGGGGTATTTGTTTTTTAGTATTTAAAGATAATTTTTAGGATTAAGAAATAACATATTTGTTTCCAGGTGGGAAGAAAAAAGTTGACAGAGGAATATAAAATATTTTCTGATAAAAAAATTTCTACAACAGAATGCTTAAAGCAGGTATTCTTTCTGAAAGAAACCCACATTTTCTTGCCATCATGGATATATAACACAAGTGAGGAGGAAGTACATGTTTATTTTGTCCCTGGGCTTTCATGTAAACCCATCCTTTATCCTCAGTTGTTGACAAAGCCCTGATATAATTTCTTTTTGGAAATGTTTTTTTACTCAACTATATTTTCAACCCCAATGTTGTAATTATCCTTCTTGTTTGTGAGTTAATGTTGTAATTATACTTCTTGTTTTTAACATACTCACTTTAAATTGAGTAATCAGACAAAATGAAGTCAACAGTATCAGGTGAAACTCTTCTCTTTGACTTCTCAAGCAATACTGTAGTGCTTTATCTCAATAGACTAATTGGTGTGGAAGGTTCTTGAGTCAATATGTCGCCCATCTGAAATGGTCATAGAACGAGTGGATCTGCATGGCCATAATTACCTTGTGAAATGTTTTTCTTTCTCCCCTGCAATAGCTTTGTGTCAACATGACCAATGAGAAGATGCACCACTACATCAATGAAGTGCTTTTTCTACATGAGCAAACAGAATGTGTACAAGAGGGAGTTACCATGGAAACAGCTTATTCTCCTGGGAACCAGACTGGAGTTTTGGATTTTTTTTTCCAGGTATTCATATAATATAATTAGATACTTTACAGGATTTAAATATACTGGAGACAAAGAATTTCCTTTCAAGAGGCCTTCATTGTGAGATGGCTTTATATCTGAGACTTCACTGTATTAATTTTTTCAGAAATTAATTTTTTTCAGAATTGATTTGGGAGCACAAAGTACCCTTTTCCTGCAGGGACATTTGAAGGATCATCAATTCATTGGAAGGGACTAGAAATACCAGATCATTTTGTTATAAAAATATTCAACATTGGTTATGTCAATAAAACTCCCCCTTTGGCACTGTTACAAATGCTCAATGTACAAAATTAATATTTTATAAAACAATACTAAGACTAACAAGCTCATAGAACAAATTCAACAAGATCTTTTTAATTTATCTTTGAAGTTTGTAAATTGAAATATGGAAAAACATTGGCAGAAAAATATGTTTATGTACAAATAATCTTAGGATCTCTGCCAATGTCAATCTTTACCTTTTTTTATTTCTACCTTATAATGCAAAAAACTTTGCCTCATATCTCTATCATAAAAACAAAAATCTGCCACACAAACAGCAATCCCTCTGAACTAATGTATGAAGACATGGTATACATGTATTGATACTATCTCTGAAACACTTGGGCATTGTTTAAAACTGATACTTTTCAGCCACTGGAGAAATAGACTGTAATTTTCCACCCTTTATTTCTATAGATGAAGACTTGTCAATTTACTTTATACCTTTACCAAGTATGTGAAATATTCTTGTTCTTCTTACAAACTTGTCAACCTTCTTTATTTTAATGACAGAAGAAGCCGTCTTCCTCCAGAAAGCCATCCCTCATCATGACACACATGGTATATAACTTCTTTATACAAGGTTTGAAAATATCTTCAAACCAACAGCAGTACATAGTGAACTGTGTATGGGAAACCTCAGAAACCTGCTGCCCTCATTCTCGCTGGCTGCTGTATCCTTGACTGCTAACCACTGGCCAGCCAAATGATGTTCTTTCTATGTCTTCAATGGCCATGACGTTCTTTCTTTGTCTTTGATGGTCATGATGTTCTATGTCTTTGATGGCTGTGAAGTTCTTTCTCTGTCTTTGATGGCCATGACATTCTTTCTGTCTCTTTGATGGCCATGATGTTCTTTCTCTCTCTTCGATGGCCATCCTTGAGATTTCACCATGGAGTCATGATTATCTCAGTAGCAGGACCCTCATCAGAATGAGTTTGAAATGAGAGTGGGTGTTTCCCACTGTTGCTTCTCTTTGATACCCATAAAAATGAAAAGATGTACCAAGTATAGGGTGAAGCTTGAGTATTTACCTACAAATCTGCAAGTCTGTGTACCTGACAGACATACCCTATAATACAAAGAAAGCATATTGTTTCCTTCCTAGTACCTATAATCCACTACTGCTCACAAACATCTGTGATTTTTACTTAAGCCACATTCATATTTCAACAAATATGTATTAGTCTTATGTCCATGAATGGAGGGCGTGGATCTAGATTCTTACCTGACTCTCCGTGTGTCTAGTGCACTTAGTTACCCTGTTGGTCCTCAATGCTTTCTGCTGTCAAGGCGAAATGACATACATTTTGTAGAACAGTCTCTCCTAAACCCTCACTTCTGAAGGAATTGGACGCCATTTTTTATGACTTCTCCATGTTCTATTTTCCTCTTCAGACATGTCAGCAAGTTTCCAACTCTTTAAGTTTCATTACTACCATTCTTTGTTTTTATATCAAACATCCAGAAACATAATACATACAAATTTTAAAACTTTTGGAGACAATACAAATTATAGTGTTTTAAAAAAAAAAATTTTGAGTTACTGAAACACCCATTAAAGCTCTAAATTCGAGCCTCTTAAGAGGTGACAGCCCCCCAAACATGGATGCATTTGCAATGTCCTTGACCAGCCCATTCACCCTTCCACTGCATGTCTGTGTGTGCCCGTGTGTGTGTGTGTGAGGGACTAATTGCAACAGTATCTGGAGGAGTGTCATGGTCTGATGCTCAAAGGCATGGGTAAAGGAGCAACTGCTGATCTGCTGTATCAACAGCTTACTCTTCAGCAAATAGGTTGCTACACACTGAAATGAAGAATCTGTTCTTTCAGCACTTCCCAGGCAAGACCAGCCCTCTTCCAGCTCCTCACTGAATTTTCTTTTAGGGCCTCTCTCCATCCATTGTGGGTACCTACGCTTCGTTTTTTTACGTCTGACTCTTTATAGGGTCCTTTGTTATCTGAGATTGTACCATCCAGTGGACTTCCTTCTCCACATCCCTTTATCAGATACATTTCTGTGACGGTAACACAAGTCTCTGGAGGTGTTAGTGACCGAGGTCATTTGCTGAGGTGGGTCAACTTGCTTCTGCTGAGGTGGAAAAGCTTGCTTCTTATAGGCCTACCCAGTTCCTTCCTCGTGCTCCTTCCCCCTTTATCCACCCATCTTCTCCTTCCTTCCCAGGGAGGCTGTCTGCTCATTCCAGAGGTGCTCCTTTAGATGCCAAATGTCTCCCAAAGGGCTCCCCCGGTACGTGAGCCCCCACCAGGCATAAGTCCTTCCCCTGGCCGCCATTTTCAACCTTTCTTCTCTACGGGTGGCACTGGAAGGATCTCAACATTTACAGCCCTGAGACAACTGTATCTAGTCTGCATTTTCTTTACCATGAGCAGGAAACCCGAAAGGCCTAAAACAACTGAAGTATTTCAGCCACAGAGAGACAACTTTCTACTTGCCAAACGAATAAGATGAAAGGCCTGTGGTGGTGGGTTTGGTGACCTCGGAGCAAAATGCAAACTGAGTCACCAGAGGGGTCAATATGTCTCTTCACCTCCTGAGGAGAATTATTTTATGGTATTCACACTTCCAAAAGCACACTGGGTTGATGCGAAGAATTCAGCTATATGACAGAATGAGGTAAATAAATAACATAAATTACCTGATTTTTGAAGGTAGTTTTGACATGTCAACAGAAGAACTTTTCTAGGGAAGAAAAGATACACAGCAGTGCGTCAACGTTATTCACCTGGCGCGTAAACCGGGTGGGCGCCGTGGTGTTCTCCATGCGGGGAGCGAACTGTCAGGGCAAACTGAGAAGTTCTTTCAAGCCGCATTTTCCTTCACATGAGATTAATTTTAAGTGGTTGCTTATATATGACTTTAGGTTCTGTGTTTGACAGCTATAAATGAGCTGACTTCCAATTTGGATTTTATAAGTGATAGCTTCCAACTGTATTTCTTCTAGTTCCTAATATTGGAATATTATAGTCTCTTCTACTTCCAGTTCAGTAGGGTCTTTCTACAATTTTTATGACTCAGCATGATTGTAAGTTCTGTTTTTGGAGAAGTGACTTGACCCGTCATAACTATAAAGAGTTTGATATGGGTTAGAGGTCAAGAAAAATTATACTTCTCCTTTAGTTGGAAATTCCATTTTTCTTTTTGAGATGAGAATATACTTTTTTAATAACTCCAGCATTTGAATGACATTAAAACACACTCTTTAATTTATTTACTCACTATCAATTATTAATCAACTGATACTTTTGGGGTCTACATTACATCAGAGTTTTGCTAGGTGTTGGGGATACAGTAGTGTCAAACACAGATGTGTATTAAAAGTAGACTGATTCATTTTTTGAGTGCTTATGTGAAGATAGTGAAAATGCAAATGAACATACATGTACAATAATAACAAAACCATCAAACTGAGTAATGGAAGAAAAAATACTATCTCTTTTTGATTTTCAGAAACCATCTGGATTTCTCTCTTTATTGGATGAAGAAAGTCAGATGATTTGGTCAATGGAACCAAATCTTCCCAAAAAGCTACAAAGTCTCCTTGAATCATCAAACACAAATGCAGTCTATTCACCCATGAAGGATGGGAACGGGAACATGGCGCTCAAAGACCAGGGCACGGCCTTCACCACTATGCACTATGCAGGAAGGGTAAGTTGGACGAGCAACGTGGTATGGCATGTACGCTGAGGGACCAAACCTCTTCAGGACAAGCTTTCAAGTTTCAGATATTTTAGAGTTGATTATTTCAATGAATAGAAGTTGGGTGAAGAACCCACACCATATTACTTTCCTAAGCTCTTTTAATTCAACCTGAGAAGAACTTTGCATCTTCAGAATGTGAGTGATGAAACAGGTGGTCAAATCCTTCCATAATGTTCCCCAGATTATAACATCATCTGAGCAAGAGGGCCTTGGCTTTAACAAAGACAGCTCTGCTCTGAATTTCGGGATCCTTTCATTAGCCAAAGAGGTATTGGTCTTCTGACTTGACTTGCCTTCAGTGTCGTTTTTAGTATTACATTATTTTTCTTAGAGCATGTCAACCTGAGTAAAGAGAGCTACTCTCTACCCTCTCTCAGTTCCCTAAACAGCTTAGTAAAACGTGCTTCTTCCTTAAACACCTTCAAGGACCTCCTCTTAACTGTCTATAAAAACCTCACACCCCTTAGGCCAGCTAATGTCCTATGTTCTCTGAGCTGATGCCAGTCATTTTAGCCGTGACTTCTGTGTCACACACCCCCCGGGGCAAAACCCACACCCTCCGGGCTTCCACTCCTCCTAATCAAGCTTGAAATACCCTCCTCTTCTTCACGAGGTCCCATCGTCACCAACTTTTGATGCTCGAATCCCCATTCCACTTACCTTCCATCCAGGCCCATCTGCGGTGACCACCGCCCACCTTTGAATCTGTGGCCCCTGGGTTGCCCCCCTCGGCCCTGAGCAGCGGTTACCTATCAGAGGGCAAAGCCTCCAGTCCACGTATTCCAGGTCGTTTCAGTCCATGTTCACTGAGACTCTACTGGATGCCAAGTCCGAGCATTAGCGAAAAAAAGATGGAGAAGCCATATTTCTTGTCCTCAAGACCTCACTGTCGACAAGTAAGGAAAAGGCAAATTAACAAATAATTATGATGTACTTTGCTTATAGTAATGTAGGTAACATTAACAAAGTTCTGCATTACCTGGAGAACGAAGTCATCATTTGGCTCCCAAAGAAAGTGTAGAAATGTTTTCTGGAGGAGGTCAGGTGTGGCTGAGGCCTCTGGGGATGAGCTAGAGCTCAGGAAGGATAAAAGGAAGGAGCATTCTGGTGGAGACATGGACGTTTGAATGGCATCGCCAACCCCCAGGACTCCATTGCATGGGACAGAATCCACTTTAGTTGTTCATCTGGAAAATAATTTGGTATAGGGAAATACTTACCAGGAGACCCTATGTTGAACATTCAGGAATGACTCAAAAGCACACCACAGAATGGGGCTTCCAACATACCTGTGGCCTTGTCTTTGATCTGGAAGCTTCCAGCCAGATGGAGAAGCTGCTGCTCCAGGCAGTGACTCTCAGTTCCTGCCACCCACCGCTGACACCAGGAATGTGCCCCTCCCTGGTCTTCAGCATGGAGAGGCCAGTGAGCCAGTGACCAGGCCGGGAGGTCTCCATTGCCAGAGAAGTCAAAGCGTCTTCATGACATGCTTATGAGACATGCAAGAGACGCAGCAGAAGCTCCCCCACGCCTACCTTCAGGATCCTGAGCAGGAGTGCCAGACGGGTGGAAGCTGAAGAGCATCAGATGCGAGCGGCAAGGAGGCCTGGGAATGTTTCCACCTTCTGATGAGCGGTGCGAGAAGGCGGCTGTTCCTGAGAGCGCCGTGGGCCCTTCTGCCATGTCCACCCACCCTGTATTTGGGAAATGGTACAAGAAGTACAGTTAAGTCTCTAGAGATTGGCTGGAGATAAGTCTTAAAAAAAAAAAAAGCTTTTTGGACCAAAGCATGAATAAATATACATGGACTAGTCAGGGCTTTGTCCTCTTGACGGAGTGAACTCCCCACGCGTTTTCAGGCAGTGCGGGGGATGAAGTAAGGAAGACAGGGGACACGGTAGAGGATGGATTGGGGGAAAGTGGAAGGGGGCTCTGGGAACACGCAAAAGAGAACCCTTTGGGCCACAGCAGAAGATCGCAAGGTGGCGTGTTCTCGAGACGAGGCTGCCGTGCTGACAGACGGCATGTCCCGAGGAGAGGAGGAACCGCAGCTTGAAATGACAGGAGTCTCTCTCTCCACCACGGACGGAGGGTGCCAGCACCAGCCACTAGAGGAATCCTGGAGAAGAGGCAGTCTGGACGGAAAGACAATCAGTGTAGATGTTTTGATTTTGAGATTTTTAACAGAAACTTCAATAGGATATGACAAATAAAAGGGTTTTTTTTTTTTAGAAACATAGGCATATTTGTGGAAATGTGTGTCTTGATCATTTCCCTCATGAAGAGCATGGAGAAGACGGAGAAAAGGAGTAGGAGAGACAATCATGAAAACCAAGAGAAAAGAAGGAAGAAGGGGGTCCCCAGGAGATACACCCCAGGGCCAGGAGCATCCTGGGGGATCCTGTGGTACCACGGCGCCGTGGGATGGGCTGAGCCATGAATCGCTGTGCAGAGGGCCTCCGTGTCAGATTTTACACACACACACTCTGGGCCCGTTATTAACTTATCCACTACCTTTTATATAGGAGAGATTCAGCATTTAAATTTTTTTATAATGTAGCCAACCTTCTAGTCCTGTATTCACATTTTTAAATCTATATTTTCCTTATATTGAGCAGTTATGAGTTCATAGGATTTAGTTGAAATATTACAGTAAAACATAAGTAGTGATTTTAGAAAACGACTTCCCTATTTTCCTTTAAGTTTCATGGAAGCTGTCTTCAGACCATCTCTACCTGACCCGCCTCACAAGTCTGTTTGTATCGAATCTTGGAGACGTGTCAGGTTGTTCAATAAATGCTAATTGCATTAAACAGAATGGGACCAAGCTTTGGAATAATGTTTTGTTTGTTAATTATTTTCTGTTTGCTTCTAAAAATTATTCCACAGCCACTTAATAGAATTTCAATTTCAGTTTTTGTTGTTTTTTCTGTTGTTGTTTAATTTGGGTAAGATCAGTGAACAGTGTGAATAAATACAATTATTTCCTGAGCTCTGATAGCAGGAAAGCAGAGTAGAGCCTGTCCATTGATTAGCTGCCACAGAGCCAAGTCCCATGGAATTATGAATTTTTCTCTAAAAGTGCCTTTATGTTTTAAGCAGGATTTTCCATAATTGGAGTCAATTTTGTGGTTTTAGAAAAATCTTTCGTTTCCCTGAGATCTGCTAATGAGTCTTAGCCCAAGGACTCCCGAAGGACTCATTCACATGTTACAGTATAGATTATATGTAATTTGTGGCAATATGTCAAGCCATATGCCTTTCTAATATGAGATGTAGCTGCATATATTTAATCTTGAGCTACTGCATTTTCAAGGAAAGCAGCATATTCTGCATTTGATAAACCAAGACACAGAGCAGACAGCCAGTTGGTTTAGCAACAGCACGCACGATCTCTCGGACCGTCGTCTGAGCATTCCTGCGGGGCTCTTTGGTGATAAAGCTGGTCCCAGAGAAGAAGCTCAGTGGCTCTCGGGTTCCTGGGCTGCTTTGCGTCCTCTTCTTTGGCCAGATGGATGGGCTGGAATGTCGCTCAGATCACCCCGGCTCTTCTGTGATGGGGTTACCTGGTTTTGTGAGGGAAAACTCCCCTCTCCTGGGAAGGCTGACCACTGTGGCTGGTGATGATGCTGACCTCCAGCCCCCCAAGGAGGGACCGTTCTGCTCTGACTACAAGACCCCGCCGTGCTTCTGAATCTGGTTTGGAGCAGAGGCTCCTAGGTCCTTTTAGAAATGTTTAAGCAACATTATTTGAATTATAGCTGAAGATCTTTCCTAAACACCTTTGAATTTTTCATTACTCATAGGAGCCTGGTGTATTTTCCAATCTCCATTACAGAAATATTTTAAAGTAAATGGGGGAGAGGCTGTGCATGAAATATTAACAAGGTCTCGTTAATGAGCACGGATGTGGATTAAAGAAGGCTGAAGGGTTTTGGTTGTTTTTATTTGTTTTAGCAAATTTTAAATCATATATGGATTAGCTGTTTTAGGAATTGCTCTTAAACTTCCAGTGGTGATTTAAGTGATGGGTACACATTAAATCCAGAAGTGTGTCTAATTTTACTGGCTTTTAAAATTAAGAATCTTGAAAGAAAGAAGAATTATGATTTAGAAAAAGACATTGGCTCCCAGGAAATCTGAATTTCCATCAAGGTGGTTCTGAGCTGACTCTAATAGGAAATAGTACTTGGAAGGTCCTAAATTTTAATGTGAGCAAAGTGAATAGATTAGGAGATACGAAAGTGATCAGAAGTAATAAAAATGAAATTAATGAAAATACAGGTCAGAGTAATGGTTACAAAATATATGATGCTCGCCTATCTGACCCGTCGTCTGCTCATAAGGTCTGTGTTTGAAAATTGTTTATTGCGATCGTTTGTTGTGACACAAAATGATGCTCTTTGGATCCGATGAGTGTCCTGTATGACTGGCCTGGTTTATACAAATCAAGTTGGTGATATTGTTCTTGCCTGAGATCCTGTGTCTATGTTTCAGCCTCGTTCTCTCCCCAAACCCTTAAATGTTGCAGTGGACTGAATGGTGGCCCCCAAAAAAGGTATGGCCACGTGCTCACCCCTCGACCCTCAGAATGGAATCTTATGTGGAAAGGGGTCTTTGCTTACGTAATAAAGTCCAGGATCTCGAGGTGAGGAGATCACCCTGGATGATCGGGGGGTGCTCTAAATCCAAGGGCAAGTGCCCTTCTGAGAAGGAAGCAGAGGGAGATTCACGAGATAAAGGGAGACCACACAAGCAAGGAGGCAGGAACAGGAGAGATGCAGCCACGGGCAAGGTGTTCCAGGGCCCCCAGGAGCTAGAAAAAGGCAGGAAGGCATGTCCTCTAGAGCCTCCGGGTGCATAAAGATATGCCCGATGTCCGAGTTCTGGCCTCCAGAACTGTGAAAGAACAAAATTCTCTTGTTCTGGGCCAGCCGTTTGCGGTCATTTGTTGCAACAACCCTCCGGAAGTAATACACGTGTCCACTGGGTCGGCATTCACAGATCAGGAGAGACGGGAGTGGTTTTAACTCATAACATTATGGAATTTCTTTACCTCTTTTGATTCGTTCGAAAGGGACCCTGACATTTCTCCACCTCTATTGGTTTTCTTCACCCGAAATACCATTTTTCTGTCTTTCCAGACCTTCGCCATCTTAGGAGTAGCTTCTTGGCCTAATCCACATCTCACTGAGCTCTCCCTTCCCTCATCAGTAGTGGTGTCTGGCGCTGGCGTGGCCTTTTCCGGTTCACCAAGTGCTTTCTGAGGCCTCGTGTACAAACGCTGCCGTGTCAGTGTTCCAGTCAAGTCGGCCTTCGGGAAGCTCAGCGGTCCGTCAGAGACGGCACAGCTAGCCCGAGTCTCCTGGGGGTGACTTAACCAGGTTCCAGCCGCGCCGCTGGAAATAGCAGAAATTTATCCCCACATTTCCAGAGGCCAGAATCCAAAATCAGGTGTCAGCAGGGTTGGCTCGTTGAGCGGAGTCTGAGAAAATCTGTCCCAAGCTTCTCCCCCAGCTTCCGGTGGTTGCCAGCTGTCCACGACGTTCGGCTTGTAGACACGACTCCCGACCTCTGTTTCTGTCTTCACAGCTCTCTGTCCCCTCCTCTTCTTGGAAGACATCCAGTTGAATTCGGACCCTCCCTCTCCCCTGTGACCTCATCTTACTCATATCATGACATCTTTGAAAGATCTTATTTCCAAACTAGGTCACATTCTGTGGTTCTGGGTGGACATGGAATTGAGGGTACGCTACTGAGCCCACCACAGGGTAATAGGTCACAATACCGTATTTCACTTTCCCTTCCGAGGACCACATATTTCCCATCTCCACCGTGTCGGGTGTGAAGTTCTTCAAGCGTTTGTTGTCTGCAGTCATAGAATCCTCGTGGTACGGCAGGGAGGCTCTTCCTCGTCGGGACGTTGAGGGGGACACTGACCTTCAGTGGCCACATGCGTGAAGTTTGCAATTCAGGAGAATATATTGTGAACCTCATGAACTTGTTCTGAAGGTCACAATTGGCAAGAAATCACGTCACATCTGAGTCTCTTGAGATGTTCCATCAAACATGAGTCATCTTTCCCCCAACAATAGCTGAAGGTCTGTCTGTGCAGAAGTACCACTGTCCTTGGCAGGATTTTGAACTCACTGATAACAAGTAGTGACGACTGAAAAATATTTCAGGGATCATCTACCAACTGGCCATATTTTTAGGTGAGCACATTAAGGGCCCAATTGACTTGCTTGAATTGTTAGTGATAAAATGCCCTTCATTACTTAAAAAATAGGTTTGTTAATCTTTGTATCTTATTACTGCGCCCCATGCCTGAAGCAAAGCTCTGTAAGTCACATTAGAATGTTTATTTTTATTTCTCATAATTAACGTCACTTCAGCAGGTGATGAGGAAATGTAACCACCGAAGTTATATTACAGTATTTTCTTGCTATCATGCTTGGAAAACTTGAGTGGAAGCTGCAGAAATAGAGGTATTTTTCTATCTGTGAGAATTGTAATAATAGAAGAAAAAACATTTACATAATGTTTTAACTTATGTTAATGTTTCTCACTGAATATACAGGTTGTTTTCATGTTAAGTAGCTCTACCTTGATCTAAGAGAATTTTTGTGAAAAATTATGTTCTTTGCCATTTAGTTTTATGACTACTATTTTAATGGTGCAAAGAGGTGTGTGGAATTTTACTGCAGATTTTAGAAGATCCTTTCCATTACGGTTTGCCTCAAGGAAATGAAAGCATTCTCTGCAATTTCCATACTACATATTCTGAAACGTAATTTTATGACAGTTTGAAAATGTAGAGCCTCTTTGTATAATGTGCTTTAGAGATGTCTTTCTGTGGGTGGATTTTGATCGTTTTCACCAGGATTCCTTTCTCCAACCCCTAAACCACATCCCCGCAGAGCACTCTGTAATCCCAGACACGTAGGCCTTGGTCATTAGTGTCCCTGTCCCTGATGTCCCCACACACTTATGAGGACCGTATTACTAAAACATCACTGATAGAAACCATGTGGGGGAAGAATGATGTTACTGATTTGTGGCCCGTCTATAAAACATCTGATTTTCCCCCTCCTCCTTGAATAAGATCTACCCCTGTTGCTGGAGGAACTAAGTTGGAAATATATCGTTTGAGATTGGTGCTGTTACTCAGATCTGAGAAGCAGAGGCGTTACCATGGATTCTGGGTGATGCCCTGATGCCAGCAAGCCTCTTTGCCCCTCGGACGTGTTTACATTACGCGTGTGCAGGGGAAATGGTGGCTTGTTCAATTTCCCCAGTTCTATTTGCCCCAGAAACGCCTTGTAGCTTGTCGACTGGCCTTCACCCCGGAAACCTGTGGGAGACACGATGTGCCCAAGAAGACTCAGAAAGTGAACCTTTAAATCAAAAGAAAAAGGAGATGAACTAATCAATAAGGAGCCTTTCATTTATTTCTCTTTCTTTTCTCCAGGCAGAATCCCCAGACATAACAATGAAATCTGTCTGGTCTAAGCCAAATGGATACCATTAAAGGTTATTTGACAAAGATATCTTGACCCACACAGAATGAGTTTAATTTACATCCATATTTGCTGACTTCTTGGGCAGACTCCTAGAAAAATAAAAATTAACTCCACCCAGGCCCCTGGTGCTCTGTTGTTCTATCAATTTTGCCTCTGGTGTAAATTTCTGTGGGAGACCTGATAAACGTTTCCTCATTCGGGGTTTTGCTTGGAAAAGAAAATGCAGGCTCTCATTCAGGGAATCTCACTGTTTCTTCAGGGATTTAATAGGTTCTGTTATCTTCGGGGACTGACAGAAAGTTGTAAATAAGGAACTTTGGGTTTCCTAGAATATTGATACCTTGTTAGTTGATTGGTTTTTTTTTTTCCCTTTAAAGGAACCAGTGAGGCATATTCATAAATTTCAGACATGGCAATTTCAAGGAAATGTCTATATTCAGATGTTAGGTAAGGACACTTATAATAATGCTGTGTGTGCTCCTAACTTTCTTTGTTTATCAGTATTTGTAACGTAAAGTGAATGAGAATGAAAGCAAGCAATAATGTTAGATACAATCGCTTAATAGAAAAGTAAAAAGTAGAAGCTTCTACCTATAAATATTGATGGCGGCAGAGGGATCAATTTACGACTACTCTTGAAATTGAAACTCTTTTTAGCAAACCTCAGACAGAAAGCTGAAACCATGCATGAAGAATTACCAGACTCATTTGTATTTGCCTGAAAAGGATCTTTCATTTCTTTTCCTAAAATCCAGTTTTTACCTACATTCCGATGCGATGTGTCGCAGTCAAGAGGAGATTCCAAAGTTTAGAGTTGTTCTCACCTGGTGATCCCAACCACCTCTTTTCTAGAGATCATATTTGCCCCACATGAAAGGGATGATAAATTTGATAAGTGAATTTACTTCCATTCCACAAATACCGATGTTTCCCAGGAGAGTATTTTATGTCTCCTGCTGGGACTTTATATGCCCTCAAGAGTCCCTCTCCTGCATGACATGAGCCCCGAAACGCCTCTCTGTGTCTGTGGGCTTCGCGCCTGCACATGTGCGTGTTAAGACCTCTCCTTGGCCAGCGTCTCTGGCTCTTGGCAGATCCAGAAGCGAACCGCCTTCAGTTCCCAAACCACCTCCCACGCTCTCTCTCCCCCTCATCTCCCTTCAAAAAAAAGTAAAGCAGTGAAACCGATTTCCCGTATTTGTCCCACTTTTCAACTCAGGGTAAAATCAGAAACCCAGTTAATTGCCAAATACCAGCCCCTCTCCCCTCCCTACTCCTGAATCCGAATGCTCCCTTCTTGCCCCGGGACCCTCGTTCCTGGCCCCTCGCTCACGGCTCTTGACGCCGACTGGCTCTAGTTACCAATTAAGGAATGAATGAACAGTTTTACTTAAAAGTGTAGGAGCTGCCTCTGCTCTCTTGGTCTTTCTGTTTCCCCAGTGACACTGCTCAAAGTTAAAGGTAATTATCCTGTCCCGCTTGCTAACCACGGACACGCTCCTGGCCACACCGGCTGCTGTCCTCGTCAGCGGCTCATCAATGCTCTTTTAAGCAATTTCGCTACTGACCCCTGTCTCCCCGGTAGCAGAGTGAAATCCCCTCTCCCTTCTGGAGACCAGATCCTCCAGACCGTTCCTGCACTCTCGTTCTTCATGTACCTGAGAGCTGAACAAGCAACTCTGGGGATGTAATCAGATTCGGTTTTATTTTTGGCTCACGCTGCTTTTTAAAATGTGTTCCTCAGAGACAGTCCTTTCCTTGGAACCAGCTAAAAACGCAGGCAGCTCCAGTGATATTTCTGGTCTCTGTCCAGTAATAGGACGTCCTTCCCTGGCTTTCTCTGGTGCTCACAGACTCAATTCCATAATAAAGAAATTCTAGTCCTTGTTAATAATCGTCATTACAAATGTACCTGAAAGGTGAGGCCCCTCCTGCCTCCGCCACAGAGGATGTTCTCTGTACAGCGACCTCGGGGGTCCTGTTTTCTCTCTTTTCTTGAGCTGCGTGGTCTCACTGTGCCTCAGTGGTTTCCCACAAACAATGCCTTTCAGCGTCCAGGGCTCGCTCTGTCTAAGGGCTCTCGTGTGTCACTGAGACACCCCACCCCTGCCTGCCCTGACCCTTTGGGCTGGCTGCCCCCCATGGCCCTGGCAGCCGGGTTCATTCGCACAGACTCTCTGCACTGGGCTCCTTCCCTGCCAGCCCTGCCTCCCGCCCTGTTGGCAAGGATGTCACAGAACTCGGACTTAGGGACCACTTAAGGGAACCTCCCCATGGCCTTTGTAGATCATGGGGAACCTGAGCTGTTCTGTGCTCTGCTCAGAAGCTGACAGGGGCGTCAGCACGGGCTGTGCCTGTCCCCTGTCCCCGTCACCTGCCCACATCTGAGTTTGTGCTTCTTGGTGGAGTTAAACACCAGCTTGCCGTCGCCCTGAGTGGTGGGGCGATGTCAACATACGAGAGGGGTCCCATGAAGCCCCCTTCCCACTGGCTCAGTGGGTGCGCGAGAGAGGCTGTGGAAAAGCATTTATGGCCACATTTGCATATCGTGTACCGGAACTAGGCACGGGAGAAGTAGACCTACAGAGGTGGACATTGACAGAGAAACCAGTTTCAGTAGATGAAGTAAACACACGCACACCCCGTGCTGCCGGAAGCTCTGTGTTACCATCCAGGAGATCCTAAAATGCCATTTATTATTTGACAGAGAGAGAGAGAGCACGCACGCACAAGCAGGGGGAGCAGCAGGAAGAGAGACAGGGAGAAGCAGACTTCCTGCTGAGCAGGGAGCCTGATGTGGGCTCGATCCCGGGACCCCGGGATCATGGCCTGAGCTGAAGGCAGACGCTTCACTGACTGAGCTATCCAGACGCCCCCGAAGGTGGCTTCCTTGTAGAAACGTTGACTTTGAGCACTTCACCTGTGGAAATACAGATTTCCATATTAAAAGCACATGTATATGTGATAATTAACAGTTCAGTTTGTCTTTAACTCACTGCCGAGTGAGGTAGAATGTGCCTGGGTTCTGTTGGAAACCCCATCGTTCTAATGCCGTGTTTGTAGTGTGGAAAGTCTCTGGATAAGTTCGATCAGCGTGAGAACAGAGGGGAGTGACGGCATTTACAGTAAAGAGTGAATCTCTTTCTCATGGAGGCGTCACACTCCATCGTGTATATGGACCACATCTTCCTTGTCCATTCGTCCGTTCAAGGGCATCTTGGTTCTTTCCAAGGTTTGGCGACCGTGGCCATTGCTGCTATGAACTTTGGGGTACAGACAGCCCTTCTTTTCACTACATCTGTATCTTTGGGGTAAATACCCAGCAGTGCAATTGCAGGGTCATAGGGAAGCTCTATTCTTAATTTCTTCAGGAGTCTCCACACTGTTCTCCAAAGTGGCTGCACTAACTTGCATTCCCACCAACAGTGGAAGAGGGTTCCCCTTTCTCCACATCCTCTCCAACACACGTTGTTTCCTGTCTTGCCAATTTTGGCCATTCTAACTGGTGTCAGGTGATATCTCAATGTGGTTTTAATTTGAATCTCCCTGATGGCTAGTGATGATGAACATTTTTTCATGTGTCTGTTAGTCATTTGTATGCCTTCTTTGGAGAAGTATCTGCATAAACAATGAATTCTGTTATGCTGGAAAAAAAATTAAAAAAAAAAAAAGTGAATCTCTGAGTAAGGCCATTAAAAGTCCCTGGAGAATATCCCATCTTGGTTTGGCCCTTGGGTCCTTCTCTGTTCGCTTCCCGGTTCTGCCCGGAGGAAGACGGAGAGCTGTCCGCGTGGTGTTTCCAGCCCACATGGCAGGGCTCTGCTGTCCTCCTGTCTCCTCTCTCCAGCCCGTGAGGCTGGGCATCGCCGCCGTGTGCTGAGACCAATTCCGCACGTTCCACGTGACTCATTTTATGGGCATAGATGAGCTCTCCTAGTACACTCGCTGCTTCTAGTATGAACGGCTTCTCATTGCTTCATCTGCCATCCTCCATCAGTCCCTTCAAGGCCCCGCGTCACTCTCTGTGCTTTCTTCCCCCCATTCCTTCAAGAGCTTCCTTCTCTTTCTCTCGGTGTTTTGAGCAGTGATGAGCACGTGGTGGCCCTCCCTGTCCTTTGCTGAGCTGCAGGGACGTGGGAGCATCTGAGCTGTCAGGACGAGACTGGAAGAGACAAAGCAGGCAACCAGGGACAGTGGAGGTCGGTCAGGATGCAGACTGGACAGGAGGCCAGGTTTTCAAGGAGGAGGAAAGCTGTACAGGGAATGGGTTCCACAGGAGAAGTTGAGGAGGTAGACGGGGACATTGAGGTGACCCAGAGAGGCATCCCAGTGGAAGCACCCACCTCCTCTGAGGCAGGAGAAAGGAAGGGAAGAGGAAGTAGCTCTGGGTGAGAATGCACACATGTGTTGGAGAGGCAAAGACTCTGCAAGGGTCCTCCCCTCCAAGACCCTCTGGTCTTCTGCCCACGGCCCCCACCACAGCTCCGTTGGAGGGTTGGGTCCAAGCACCGCTGGGCATTCAACGGGAGGGACCCTCCAGCCAGCAGACAGAGCATGTAAATAGGACAGGACATGGCTAAGCACAATGTGCGACCAGTCCTTTTTAAAAATTTTTTACAGGGCATATTTAGACGAAGATAGATTTGACAGATGATAGATTATTGTTGGCTCTCTCTGAGAAAAGGACTTACCAGTAATTTTTACTTTATTACTTTTATTGTTTTCCCAATTGTATAAATACACGTGCATTATATTTTATGAGGTTTCTGTAAAGTGTAAAAGGTTATAAAAAGATTTGCCCTAGCCAATTTTCTTGATTTTTTTTCTGGATATACTCTTTGAACCCCAACGACACCCTCAGTCTGATGCAGATGATACTTAGTGACCTTGACTATGAGCCACACCAGAAGCAGCTCCAAGGTCTAAGCAGATGACACCCACCCGTGCCCATTTCCCGAGTTCGTAGGGAGCGTCTTCCCCTTCCCTTGAAATAACCTTGTGTCTTGTGGGCTGTTCTGGCAAAGTCACCAGATTTAGTGGGTACTGACCTCGGTGAACTTTACCTTGAAAAAATAAGAAACTAACTTCCAGAGAAGACGCTGCTGTCGTGCCCTCAGCTGAGGTCACCGTCCGCGTCCTGTAAGTGTGTTTCCAGTTGGCGGGTGGAAACTAGAACAGGAAGGCTTCTTTACAGCTCTGGGTGCATTTCCCTCCTTCTGCAGCACACGTTTATTCATTTTCTGTCTCCCAACTGCCAGCACGGTTCATGGCTTACCCAGGGGACCCCAGCAGTCACGGCTGTTTGAAAAATACAGGGTTCTCTTGCTGCCGTCTCAGATAAAAATATTTGAAAATGCTTTCTGGACAGCTTTTTAGAAATGCCGACCCCCAAAGGAAAAAGTTGGCAGTGAGTATAATTACAGTGTCGTCTCGTCTTGAACTTACCAGCGATTTTTAACTAAGCCGCTATCTCCTCTCATCATTGTACTGTATCTCGAAGTACAGGAGACGTTTCTCTGCAGACCCCAGGCCTGGGCTCCCTTGCTCCCTGCCAGCGTCCCCCGGGGAGAACGGAGTTCCTGGGGCGGCCT
The DNA here is from genome assembly GCF_922984935.1 of Meles meles. Lineage (NCBI taxonomy): Eukaryota > Metazoa > Chordata > Mammalia > Carnivora > Mustelidae > Meles > Meles meles. The sequence continues at coordinate 82,907,776 of NC_060079.1, forward strand.
ACACCGCTGGTGCCTGAGCCGTCATTCTCATCCTTGCGTGCGCGCCAGGATCAACTGCGCAGCCAGTTAGAAATGCAGATTCCTTGGTTGCACGCCTGGCCATGATGATTAAAGAGGGCCGGGGGAGGGCTAAGGTGTGCGCGTGTGTGCCGAGCCCCAGAGGACGCGCTCCTGGAGCTAAACTGTGAAGCCTGTTTTTAGGAGTGCCGGAGGTATTTGCGCACAGCAGGTGCTCAGGTGAGCACACATTCCACCATGTCGCAGGGCCGGGCACCCGCAGGGGGGCCGCACTGTGGGGAAAAGGGCCCAGGAGCCCGGCTCTGCGACCGGGCACCTTCCTTCTCAAAGGGCAGTAACACACCTGCCCTTGCTCTCAGCGCAGAGCGAAAGCCCCGACTGCAGAGGAAGCTCTCTCGCCTCTGGCTTCCGTGTCCTTAGCGATCAGCCCAGCCCCAGCCTGCCAGCCCCCAGTGAGGAGGAGAATGCGTGCGGCTGGCATTTGGTAACTTTTCGTTGTGGACCCAGGAAACGAGGCAGCTTGATAAAGTGTGATTCATACCCACGGGGAAAGCTTGAGTCTCCCTTTTACATAGACAGCTGAGCTGATCTATCTTGTGATTGTGTGTCCTGCGGTCCCGGGGTGTTAGGCGAGGACTTCGGGAGAACAGCAACCCCACTCCCTGGGTCGCCCACACTCCTCGTCCACGAACCCCGAGGCGGAAGCACTGGTGTGAGTCTTGCTAACTGCTGAAACACAAGCAAAATGCTAAGTTTCCTTTGGAGTCTTTTCATTGAACAGACTCATTCCAGAGGACTCTGGCTACGGAGACAGCCCCCTGAAGCACCGGCATCGGGCTCCATGCACGTAAATGTCTCCATTACATGCTTGAGGGACCTTGCCACTTCGCACGTGAACCCTATCTTCCAGTCCTTAAGAGGACTGGAAAAAAAAACCTAAAGTCTGAAGTCCAGTTACGTGAAGGCAAAGGGAAGAGAGGAAAAAGGTAGTTGAAAGCATAGATGGGGCCTCTATCTTGTGCTACTTTTGTGTTTTTCTCCTTTCATCCCCGAATAATAAACCAGCGAGGACTAGCAAGGCAGAGCAGCGAGACAGCTGACCCGAGTGACCGAGAAAGGCCTCCGCCTCCCCCTGCTTCCTGCAGCTCCCACCGCGCCGTCCACCAGTCCCTCCTCCTCGGGGGACACGGCTGAGAGGACAGGCCCGGCTCTGTTGTCCTGATGGCACAGACTCACAAAGCCGGGCGCTATTTCTAGGGTGCACGGAGCCTCTCCTTGGTTGTTTCCCTCCCGTAGAAGGTTCTCCGTCCAGTCCACTAGGCTCTGAGTCCCACCTCCCTTGGGACACCCAGGAACCAGGGACGTTCGTCCCACGGAGTTTTGTGGCTTCTGTGGTTTCTTTTCTGTGCGGTCGTTGCCTCCTCTGCCTCCTAGAGGCTGTTGCTGTCGGCGAGGTCCTGACGATGCCAAGGGGGAGAGGGCAGCGGGCGTCAGGTGGCCCTACCCCTCCCGGGGGACCCGCTCTGTTCGGAGGCAGTTCCTTTGGAGAGTGACACAGGTTTCTGACCGACATAGACACACCGCAAGAGAGGCAGCCTTCCTGGCCGCCTCAGCACAGAGGACCTCGAGGACGTCGTGTGTCCTTCTCAGGTCAGTGCTGTAAAAAACTTCTGGAACAGGTCAGAGAAGACGGTAGAGGCAAGCGCTAGAAGCAGGTGTGGGGCGTTGCCTAGAAAACCAGGTACTGTGCGGAGCTGAGGGCTAACAGCCTTGTTCATTGATGTTCAAAATCCGCTTGAGAGAGGCTGGCAGGCGGACAGACGGGGGGAGAGACAGAGAGAGGCCGACGTGCCCTCCCTTGTCCTGGAGACGAGAAGGCAGAGTGTCTTGACGTGTTTACCACCAGGCTCCGTGGCTGGTCGAAGCTGGAGCCCAGAAGGTGTGTCCCCCACCCCGCACCCCGCCCAGCTGCTGCTTCTCCCCCTGCAGCTTCAGGACCCCCCAGAGCACGGGGTCTGCAGAGCAGACTCGGCCTTGGTGTCTGGAGGAGCTGGGGCTAAGAGCGAAGGCCGGGCAGCCGTCAAGGGACAGATTGGGCTGCAGAGTGGCCGGGAGTGAGGAGGAAGGCAGCGTGCAAACGTGCCTGGTGTGGAAGGATCGTGTGGACATCGCTCTGTAGGTGGAGACTTACTGGGGATCCGACGGGTGTGCTCGTTGACTTAATGCTCTTCCGTTCCATCCTTTTCTCGAAATTAACTTCAAGATCTTGCATCCTTTTTGGATAAAAAATTAAAGTGTGTTATTTTAGTCTAGATTATGTTAATTATATTAATAATAATCATTAATTATTATTAACATAGTTATATGTTATATATAATAATATAAATATTAATAATTATTAATATAGATTAATAATTAGATTAATATTATATTAAGCTGTGGCCACTTTGTTTTCTATCCTTTTTTTTTAAAGCAAAAACAAACACAACCCTTTAGGCACACTCATTAAAATGTAGTTTTCCTCTTCGGGCATGTAATTTGGAATTAGGCCATTTCAGATTTTTGTGCTAAGTTTCTGAATTTGTATTGTACCCCCACCTCCCCACTGCAGCAGAGAATGTTAGAGGAGGCCTAGTGGGGGGCTGGGACGTTGGGCACACCCCAGAGATAATGCAGCCACAGCTCCCCTCTCCCCATACCCCCCCAGTGGTGGCTTTGTAGGAAGCCATGAAGACGCATGCCAGCCCCTTCCTCCTGCTCACCCCACAGCCAGGGGCATATGTTGGGGGGGGGGCGTGGGAGACCAGAACGCCTCTCTGCCCAGCAGAGATGAAAGAGCCCGCTTCTACATCAGTGGTGGTTGCGTGGGGAGCCGGCTTCTCCCCAGTGCCAGTGACGAGGCTGGGCCTCTCTCGTCCTGCTGAGTGGCATCAGAGGAAGCAGCTGAAACACAAGTTTACACTGGAGACATTGACCCCGGCTCTGGGCATGTGGTGGGACATCTCTAAGGATCTCCACAAGGACACACTAAAACTCTACACCACCGCTAACCTACAGGACCAACTCATTTACCGGGCGCTCAAACCAGTGAAAAGAGAATACACATGCTTCTTGAGCCCCAGTGTGGTATGGCTCAAGAAAGACCACCTGCTGGGCAAAAATCGAAACTAAAGAAGTTCAGAAAGATTAGAATTCTATGGAGTCGGCTTACCTCCCACAAAGCAACCAAACCAAAAATCAATACCGGAAAGATAGCAGGCAGATTTCCAAATAGCTGGAAACTAAATGGTGCCCTTCTATATATTCCATGGATCAAAAAGGAAGTTTCGACGTAATTAGAAAGATGCAAATGGAAATAGTATGTACCTAATTTGTGAGACACAGCAAAAACAGTGCAGACAGGAAAATGTCTATCACTGAACATGTATGTTAGAAGAGAGGAAGGTCTCAGTTGATGGTCTAAGTTCCTACCTCAAGAACCTGGAAAAAGGAGAGCAAAATAACACCAAAGAAAACAAACAGAAATCAGTGAAGTTGAAAAAAGTAAAGGAAATCCATGAAACAGAGGGCTGGCTGGTTGCCAATAACCCAAAATGACACATCTGTAGAAAGGAGGACAAAAAAGAGAACAGACACCAACTGCTCTCTATCAAGAGTAAAACGGGATTTCACCAGAGACTGTGCAGGCACCAGAAAGATCGAGAGGGAAACTAACTGTCGCAAACACCAGCTTAGGTGAAATGGACCAATTCCTCAAAAAGCACAAACTGCCTCAATTTACCCGATAAAATACATAACTGAATCAAGGAAATGAACTTAGAATTTAAATCTCCTCAAAAAGAAAATTCCCGTTCCCAGTGGTTTCACTGGAGTATTCTATCAAATGTTCAAAAGAAAATTAACACTAAACTTATAAACTCTTACCTAGAAAATAGAGGTGAGAGCACTTCCCACTTCATTTTATGAAGCTAGTATTACCCAGTGTGAAAACCAGACACAGAACACACACACACACACATGCGCGTGCGCGCGGACTGAAGACCAGTATCCCTCATGAACGAAAACGCAAAAAGACCTTTAATATTAGCAACTGTAATTATGCAGTATGTAAAAAGAATTATGTACCATGAATAATTTGTTGTTTTGTTTTGTTTTTCTGGAGATGCAAAGCTGGTACGAGAATTTGAAAATCAGTCAAGATTAATCCACCATGTTAACAGGCTAAAGAAGAAAAAAAAAATCACATGATCGTACCAACTGATGCAGAAAAGGCATTTGATAATTCAACATTCATTCATGATGAAAACACTCAGAAAAATATTGTTAGAGGAGACATCCTCAATTTGACAAAGAGCATAGACAAAAATCCTGCAGTTAACATAATATTTAATGGTGAAAAAATGAGTGTTTGCTCACGAGGTCAGAAAGAAGGCAAGGATGTCTGTTCTCACCATTCTTATTAAACATAATGCTGGAAGTTCTAGAAAGGGCACTAAGAAAAGAAATGAAATTAAAGCCAGATATATTGGAAAGGAAGAAACAAAATTGATCCTTTTGTAGATGATGCGATTGACTACATGTAAAATCCCAAGGAATCTACTAAAAAAAAGGGGGGGGGAAGCCTCGTAGAACTAATAAATGAGTTCATTGAGGTCACAAGATACAACATAAATGTAAAAACAATCAACTGCATTTCTATATACTAGTAAAGCGCACCAAAATTAAAAATACAATAACATTTACAACTGCTTATAAAAAATGCTGATAGGTAAAAGTCTAACAGAAACGGGGAAAATCTGTATGCTGAAACCCGCAAAACCACGAGGAAAGCACGCAGAGAGCTGCCTAGGAGACACATAACATTTGTGGGTAAGAACACGGCAGGGTCAGTAGCCTCATGGACAATCAGCATCATAATACTTCTCCCCAAATCGCTATGCAGGTGTAATGCAATTCCTATCAAAATCATAGCAAAATTTTTTTTAGATATAGAGCTATCAATAGACAACATTGCTCTAAAATTTATTTGGAATAGTGAATAAATTAGAAGAGTTAAAACAATTTTTAAAAAGAGTTATTTATTTATTTTAGAGGGGGGAGGGCAGAGGGAAACAGAGAATCTCAAGCAGAATCCATGTTGAGCTCAGAGCCCCACACTGGGCTCCATCTCACGACCCTGAGATCATGACGGGAGCCAAAACCAAGAGTCAGATACTTAACTGACTGAGCCACCCAGGAATCCAAAACAATTTTTATAAGGAGAATAATGTGGGAAGAATTCATCCATTTAACTTAATGTCTTATTGTAAAGCTTCAGTAATCAAGACAGAGATGAGGAGATAGATACGTAGATCATGGAACAGAGTAAAGAGCCCAGAAGCAGACTCTTACCAACAGGGTTGACGGCTATGGTCGTTCTGCAGGACGTTACCGTTGAAGGAACTGGGTAAAGGGTCCACGGGGTCTGTCTGTAGTGCCCCGTACAATTGCCCATGAACCTGCAATGATCTTAAAATCAAAAGCTTAATTCAGAAATATTTCAAGGCAATGGTAGCAGATTATATACAGACATAATAAATGGACATGAGTGGATATCATTTATTTAGATTTTCAAATCACCTTGGACAAGGTCAATATTAAACTTCATTGACTTGAAGAAATTGTCATGGTTGAAAGACCAAATTTGGAATCAGATTGTATTTTATTTTTAAAATTAAAAAAAAATTAAAACCCCTCACATAGGTGTTTGGTATGTGTTGTGTATTTCTTGGCTCCATTCACTGAAAACGTAAATATTGACTAGCCCACCGACAATGTGCTGTGTGCATATTTTAGGGCCTGGGGGTGGGGGTTGGTCTCTCATTTTGATTTTCCCCTCAAGTATGCAAGGACTTCTTGAGGAAAGACTTCGTTCCAGATTTGGGGCCGGGGAGGGGGGGATAAAAAATTGTTTGGAACCCTGTGTTAACATTCCACTAATGTCAATTTCATGTAAAACGTTCTCAGTCATTTGCATTATTATATTGTGATGATGCAATCACCAACTGTTGTGGGCAGTGTCTAAAACCTGCGCTGAGCTGTGAACTCAAATCCTGTCAATACTGGGGCCGTCCATATCTTTTTTTTTTTTAAAGATTTTATTTATTTATCTGACAGACAGAGATCACAAGTAGGCAGAGAGGCAGGCAGAGAGAGAGGAGGAAGCAGGCTCCCTGCAGAGCAGAGAGCCCGATGCGGGGCTCGATCCCAGGACCCTGAGATCATGACCTGAGCTGAAGGCAGTGGCTTAATCCACTGAGCCACCCAGGAGCCCGGGGGCCGTCCATATCTTATGAGTAAGGTCAGAAGCTCCCAGGCTTGGAGTGCCCTTCAGACTATTAGTTAACACGGGAAAGAGAGTATCATAGTTTGCCCATTATCACAAAGACAATTACACTTGCATGCTTCAAGGTTTGTTAATTTGATACAAAGTAGAAACGGGTGCTGAGCTCCATGCTTCCTGCCAGCATCCAACTGCCCTGGTTGAGCCTTTGCCCTTAGATGTGTGTGGGAGATGCAGTTTCCTAGGTATGTGGCTGGAGTCTCCCGCTGGGAAGATCTGGACTTGAGTTCAGTGGGAGAACTTTAGCTTTTTCTCCGCATTGCCTGGTACAGGTGCCACTCATGAGAACTTCCCAACGCACAATCCAAAAAACACGAGCTCCAAAGCATGATCTTGTGATAATGAAAGACTCATCAGCACAGTCTTTAATGAAGTGGACAGCACAGGGTTTTGCTGTATTTGGTCATAATTACCAAAACCTTTAAGTTCATGTCAGCGGATATTTATTGAATGTGGCCAATGGACAGGCGTTCTGTTACTTGCTGCAGGGAGACGGAGGTGAACGATTTGTAGTCACTGTGCTCCAGCTACGGCAGGAATTTTCCTGTGGGTTGGGTAGGAATGGCTGTACAAAACGAGACCATAACAAGAGCAAAGACAAGAAATGTTTTTACAGGGGCGCCTGGGTGGCTCAGTGGGTTAAGCCGCTGCCTTCAGCTCAGGTCATGATCTCAGGGTCCTGGGATCGAGTCCCGCATCTGGCTCTCTGCTCAGCGGAGACCCTGCTTCCCTTCCTCTCTCTCTGCCTGACTCTCTTGTGATTTCTCTCTGTCAAATAAATAAATAAAATCTTAAAAAAAAATTTAAAAAAAAGAAATGTTTTTAGAGAAAGTCAGGTAGTCCAATTTGTGTGTGTGTGTGTCTGTGTCTGTCTGTGCTCTGCATCTATGTGTTTAATTCAGTATCATCTTTTCTTCATTTTTTTCAAGATCTTATTTTTAAGTACTGTCTGTACCCAGGACGGGGCTCAAACTCATAACCATGAGGTCGGGAGTCTCGCGCTCTACCGACTGAGCCAGGCCCCCATCATGTTTTCTTCATTTTAAACATTAACTGTTTAAATGATCCAAAAGGAATCTTTCAATAAAGAGACCGCTGAATTTCTCCAACTGAAATCACGCCCTCTTCCCCAGGCGTAGCAGCGTCCCCCTGCCCGGTTTAGTGAGTTTTCTGGGAAGGCGAGGGTCTTCGGGAATGAAGGGGGGCTGCAAGAATGCGAGTCACCACCATTTTCTCTTAAACTCACAGTCAGAGGGGGACTTGGAAATTAGAACAGGAGAGGTGTCCCTTGTTTGATATGCAGAAAGGAGCTTTGACCTTGGGTGTAAGATGAACTTCAAAGACCGGAAACACCTCTCTGGTGAATAGTTGGAAACTTCCTCTGAGTCAGATTATTCTGTAAAGGAGATTATTTTTGTGGCCATATTTAAACATTAGTAATCACGCCGTTTTCTTTTATTACAGGTAATGTATGAGATTGTTGGAGCAATTGAAAAAAATAAAGACACCCTCTCACAGAATCTTCTATTTGTAATGAAAAGTAAGTTTTCCCCCCTATGGTTAAAATGCCATACACTCTTTCTTTCCCCATCTCTGAACACTGTTCTCTGCACTATGCCACCAGCAACAGGGGAATTGAAATATCTTTTACATTCTAAAGCCCAGAATAATAAAGAATGGATCTTGCCACAATGTACATTGGCTACAATCTAATTTGGAGTCTAGTAGAAACCATAATTTAGCTAAGCTTTTAGCAGATAGAAATATAAAATACCTTTGCCACTCTAGTGGTATGAATATAAAAAAGCTCTTTTGTGAAGACTAATGAAGATTAATATAGCTTCCAAAATTATTTAGGCTGCAGCAGGGTGAATTTCATTACTGAAGTTGAGGTCTGGAGCATACCTAACGGTGGTATTTTATTCTCATACTTTCTGTTATAAAGAATTAATGCCCACGAAGTAGAGGGAGGGCACAAATTCATATGTGCACGCACACATGCTTATCTGTATATATCAACTGACAGCCTCTATCTAGTTAGGGAATCTCAGCCCTTTATGTACTTGTATCTATTTCTATACAACAGGGGACTAAGTACATACTACACTTATATGTATCAATATGTATACTTCTGCCGACTCTAGTCATTCTTTCTCCATACCGGTTCCGTAGCCCTTGGTTCTCATTTCCCTAACAACCTTTTGAGTGAATTAAAATGTATCATCTTTGATGCTTTAAGTTGCTAGCCATGAGCTGAGTCATTTATCTTTCCTGGAAAAAAGAAGCCTGTGATCGCCCTTCATGAGACAAATTGAGGGCTTTGAGCTGGAAATAATCACCACTGGCTTGAGGACCGTATTTACCTTAAATCATGCGGTACGGATGCCATAGATCGTTTTTCAGGGGGACTTACTGAGCTTGTCTCTCAGAACTTACAGCGATTGAGTTCTCTTAAAACTGAGACTAGCTGGAGGAGCGTGGGATTGGAATGATAGCATGTAGAAGAAAAGAACGGAAATAACTGACCCTGTTGATTATCACTGGAAATATCCTCCTTCTAGTTTTCACTTATTTGAGTTTCCATTGATAGTGTTCTGCCGTCTAAGTCATACCTTGTTTGAAGATCTAATATATAGCGTGGTTTTGAAGTTGGCACAATGCCTTTTTCTTTATTTTTGTATTTCAGGTGATAGAATATGTATTTAGAGAGAGAAAGTGATAGTTAGTGATATTGTCATTCTCCTTACCTTAACAGAGTCCCTTTAAAGTCATTCTTTTGTGTATACTTGCTATTAAGTTCCAAGAGAACACAAGTGAGTCTTGTTCTGTTCTAAATTCTTTTGGCATCTGAGAAAGCAGACAAAATTTATAATAGATTCTTATATGTTTATACAGGAAGTGGCAGGTGTTTTCTATAAAGGTCCAGAGAATAAACACTTCAGGCTTTGCAAGCCATAAGGTCTCTGTTGCAACTTTTCAGCTCTACTGTTAAAATGACAGAGCAGGTGTAGACAATACAAACGGACATGCCTGTGTTCCAATAAAAATTTGTTTACAGAAACAGGCAGTGGGCCAGATTTGGCACACAGGCCATAGCTCCTCACCCATTCTGTCATATAAGAAAAAGATGCATGGTTGTGATAGTATTTTATGAATTCGCAAAATTGTTTGATGCTGTAAATAGTTGTTAAAAGCAAGTGTAACTTACACATTTTTAAAAAATTTTTGAGTACCTTGCTAGGTACTTGTTTATAGTTTCTAATTGAATCTTCCTATTATCAACAATCTCCCAGCTGAGAAAGGTTGTAGGGTCTGTTATGGGACCGTGAGCCAGCTGGCCAAAGGGAGGCAGGTAGCTTGGAGACACAGTGAGTGCTCACACCTGTGCCTGAGATGTGCCATAAAGTCTACTTGGCTCAGAAAGAGGCAAAGGAGTCAAAATCCAGAGTATTAAGTATGCTTAGAAAAATAAGAAAATTTAAGATTTACTGTCAATAAGGTTAATGGCTCTCAAGTCTATTGTCTCCCAGTGCCTTGCACTTGCTTGTAAACCGTTCTTCTAAGTTCACTTATCCCGGTGGACTGGCAGGGAAACACTGGATACAATGTTTACAGACCTCCTGTGGGGGACACTTCCCATTTCAACGTCAACATGAACTATTGATGTTGAAATGATTTCAAGTTGAAGTTACAAAATTCGTACCAAGAAGTCCCATAAACCCTTTTCCCCAGTTCATTTTCCTCATTTCCCTTCTTTTGTTCTGTCTTCTCCGTCCCATTCACCCCGCCTTCCACTCCCCACCATCCTTCCCTCTGCGTGCAAGTGTACGCACGCATGTGCGTATGGACATACATGTGTGCACGTGTGTGTGCATGACATGTATGTTCTGAATCATTTGAGACCCAGCACAGGCCTCTTCGGGATACATCCTGAGCTAAAGGACATTATCTTACAGAACAACGGTCTGAGTATTGAACATTGACGCTGTGCCAACATCTAGACCCGAGTCCTATCCCTTTGCTGCTCACTCCCGCAACGTCTTTCATAATGATTTCCCCCAGATTCAGGGCCAGCTGCTGCATTTAGCGGTCATATCTCTTCAGTCTTCTTTAATTTGGGGCATTCTCTCTGCTTATCTTTTTCTTTTCATGACTGACATTTTAAAACCTAAAGGCCAGTTACTTTGAAGACGGTCCCTCAATCTGGGCTTATTTGCTGTTGGCTCCCATTGACGTCCGCGCACCCCTTCTGGGCAGAAACCCTGCAGAAGGGTCCTCCCAACCCAGTCATAGGATGCACTGACTATTTGAAACACCATGGGTGACATAGCCGTGTTAAGGTGACACCCTTTGGGTTTCTGTAATTGAAGGCTGCTGTTTTACTCCATCACCTCGTAAGGAAGGTGAGGCAATCAACGTTCTCTTCCACATCAGACTTTCACCTGCTGGCTCGCACGTATGATTGATTCTCGCCCAAATCAGCAATTTCTCTGATGGTTGCAAAATCATGATTTTCTAACCCCCCATTTTCCCATCAATTGGGACATTCAAATATAAGAACTCCCCTTTCTCATTAATTAACTAATTAAATTATTAGTAGTATGGGCTCGTAGATTCTTATTTTATTAAGTGACTCACAATCTATTACTTATCGTTATTTTGATACTAACATTGTTCAAGATACGGGCAGTAAGAAACCCTTCAAGCCAGCTCCTAGGTTCTTTCTGAGGTTCTCATGATCTTGTTTAGCACACCCTTGTATTCCAGCCTTCCAGAATGTTCCGTGATTATCAGCTCTGCCTCCAAATCAGCCCTGTGCCCAAGAAGCCTAGATTTATTTTAGAGAAGAATGGTATTAAGAAACACTGCGGTTGGGGCGCCTGGGTGGCTCAGTGGGTTAAAGCCTCTGCCTTCGGCTCAGGTCATGATCCCAGGGTCCTGGGATCGAGCCCCGCATCGGGCTTTCTGCTTGGCAGGGAGCCTGCTTCCGTTCCTCTTTCTCTGCCTGCCTCTCTGCCTACTTCTGATCTCTGTCTGTCAAGTAAATAAATAAAATCTTAAAAAAAAAAAAAAAAAGAAACACTGCGGTCTGGGGCTTGACGAGCTCATCTCTAACTGTGTTGTCTTCGTTTTGAGGCCCCTTCAGAACGAGACAACCGAAGATACGTAGATAAAATATGGGTGTGTAGCTCTGTATGAAAAATCAGGAATTTATCCTGCTAGCCCTAACTTGTATCCAACACCGCAGGGCTCCATTTTGCCTTCCTGTTCCCCAATTGTTCTTCCCTTTTCTGACACTTCTGCCTAGTTTGTTTATTATGTAATGACTTTCCTTTACATGCCTTGTCACTAAATATGTTAGTCTGCGCAAGCAAAGTAATCTGGGTGTGGGAAAGGTAGAAAAATGGCTTTGCCGCTCAAAAGAGCTAACTAGCTGATGGGTCCACAAGATCTTAAACAATGTGCACACGACTTTACATTCTAACCCTGTATCATCCTCAAACTAGGTATGTCGTGGTCATTTTGTAGGAAAGGAAACCAAACTGTGAGGATTGTGTAAATAAAAATGTAGGTAACACGAGAAAGGTGTCTTAGAGAGCTCTAACCGCTGTATGTGGTTTTCACTACACTATTCCAAATTTAATAGAATTTGTATAACCTCACATGTAAAAGACATTGGCTTTTTATCTTTGTAGCTGAACTGTTTTTCCTAACAACTGGTACAAACAAATGAAACAGGGTCCCCACAGATGTTTACACACACCCGGAGATGGGTTAGACCCCGGGACATGTGTTTCTGGGGTGGGAAGCTGCTGGCAGAAACCCAAATGTCTTCATGACTTGGCCAAGAGAATTGAAGCTCTGTAGACCCAAGCAGGCAAGTTGGGTTCCCAAGGCTAGGAGAGTCACAAGTCCTACAGAGGGCCAAGGGCCAGTGCTGAGGTAGAGGACAGGGACACGGATTAGGACTCCTGGTCAGGACATGGGAAGGTCGGAATTCATCAAGTGCTAGGATTAATGGTGGGAAGACAGAACAGGGCCAAAGGGAAAGATGGACCTCTCGCTTATGTCTGGCCCTGAGAATGTCTAGTGCTTAACAGCCTTGGAATGAGGAGTATGTTTAAAGCTCGGGGACATAACGGTTTGAATGCCACTCACAATATCCCTTTATTTCTTTCCTAGCTAGTGAAAATGTCGTGATACATCATTTGTTCCAGTCGAAACTGTCACAGACAGGATCCCTCGTGTCCTCCTATCCTTCTTTTAAGTTCAGAGGACAGAAATCCACCCTGCTCAGTAAGAAAACAGCAGCTTCTTCAATTATTGGAGAAAACAGGAATTATCTAGAACTCAGTAAGGTAGGAGTTTCTCTGATTCTTGTTTGGTTGTTCTTAAGTCCGCTTAGTACCTTTACTTTTTTTTTTCTTTAAATGCAATTCTGAAAACCGATGGAAACAAACTGATATTTTAATTTTAAAAAGTAACGAAAAGGATCCTGGCTGAAGTATAACCTTAAGAGAGAGGGGACGGTAGAGGAGAGTGCAGTGGAGTGAAAATTCAGTAGCAAATAGGACATTAGTGATTTTATTGGTTGTCTCTGCAACATCCTATTTGTGCCTTGTCTCGTTGACTGTCCTTTTGATGAATGGGAAGTAACTGCAGGGACAGTAGCTTTCCAGGGAATAAACTTCGCTACCTTATTCTGTCGACATTAATCACTTCAGAGGTTTTAGGTCTCTAAACAATAAATTGTAGTTTCTCTTATAGACAGTGTGTATGGTTTCTGGGGCTGGAATATTTTTACTGGATAGCATGTGGATTTTAAGCTTACTTTTGTATTATACTAATTTAAATGTGTACTTGTCCGACACAAGTGTGGTTATACTTAAAACATAAAGGTTCTATTTATAAAACAGAACTACAGATTCAGTGGAGTTGTCTCAAACCAATAGAAAATAGGTAGGAAACGTGTTAACGTTAAGGATTCAGTGCCTGATGGTAGCCTGGTTTGCTCTGCCTGCCACCAAAACTACAGAGATGAGAAATATGTTTGGGAAGGTGTCCAGGACAATCAATTTTAGAAATTCAGTTGTTATAGCTTGTTGGAATGCATTTGAGCTTACCAATTAAAATAAAAGCATAATTAAAATCAGCTCTATTTTGGAAGAGTGGCAAGATGTAGATAACATATTAGAAATGAGTGAGTATGTGTGCTCGTGTGTGTGTGTGTGTGTGTGTATGGTTGTGTGTGTGTAGCCAATGGACCCTACAATTAGGGCTCCTTTGATGGAGTCATTCCTGGACTGTCTGGTCACAGGAATTCAATCTCACTGAATACAAAGCAGCATTTTTTACATAAAAAAAGATAAAGAGTTACCCTTTGTAAGGAAGATCTCTACTCCTGAGGGTTTCACTGAACCTCCTGGCCCTTCCTTTCTCGATCATCCTGGAAATCAAGAGCACAGAATCACCACACACCTCTAAACTGTAATTTTTAGCCTTAATTATTAAACATTACCAGGCATAGAGGCCGTTAGTCTTTTCCCTAAAGGACTGCAAAAGGAAGATCATTCACAGTGGTTCCTCCGCCCAGAAAGGGAAATTGAGTGTTCCATTTCCAGGGATGGAGATTTATTTATTACGATGATTCCGTAAGTGTTTCATTCCTCCCTTCTGTGCACGCTGCCCTCATCCGTGCATGTCCATGCCTGTGACCAGCAGGACGGGGTTCTCCCCACTCTAGCCAAGCGTCGCACTTGGCTTGCGTCCGTAGAAAACCCGTCGATCTTGGACCAGTCGCCCCTTTCATGTTCCCTTGTCAGTTAGGATTGATCACTCCAGCTTGACAGTTCATGTCCGTGGAAGGAAATGAGCTGCTTCCATGCTAGCAAGAGTGCCATATTGACAAGAAGGTTTCATCTGACGTTTTTCTCCTATCAGGACCTCTTTATTGTAATGTAGATGATTTTGGATCAATAGGTATGTTGGTCTGAGTCTGTGTGATTTTTGTGAAAGGCAATACAGTACGTTTGTGGCTGGGGCTCCTTTTAACCCCTGGTGGGATTTAATTAATTACCTTCTGCCCGCCCTTTCTTTTCCCATTGGCTTCATTTCCACAGACTTCTTTTATCTCCATTATCCTTTAATCTCTACTATGTATGATTTTTTTTTTCTTTTAAGAGCTGTATGCAATGACTTATGGAAGAAAACTCAGAGTCTTGCCATTTTTCAGATAGGTAATCTACTACTCCTTTGAGTAGTTAAAAAAAAAAAAAAAAGAAGAGGAAGGGCAAGAAAAATAGAATGGGAAGAAATTGATTGTGGTTAACTTAAGGGAACAAACCAGTGATTGCTAGAACGTCAGGTTTTGTAACACACACGACTATCTGTTTGCCGGGCGGGAAGCTACCACTTCCAGACAAACGCGTGTGACGGCAGCACGAGGCACCAGCGTGCGCTTGTTCCTGCTGAACGAGTCAGCTCTTGGCCTCAGGATTCAGATGGCCTAGGACGCAGCTTCAGTGTACTCGAGAGGCTGGCAGCCGTGGTATTGTTTAACAAGTAGCTGCCCATGTCCCCAGTTTAGAGTACCATCGCCGGGAACCCTTTGGTACTGAATGTTACAGTCTGCTGTAGATCTGGGCCATTCTGTGAGTGAATTTACCTGGGTGGGAGGCTGAATTATTTTCTTCTACGTGGACTTTAGGAAAATACTACGAAAATCACTGTGTGGTACGCTTGAAACGAGTGTCAATGATACTTCAATTAAAAATAAAGGACTACATACTTTAATAAGTAAATTGCTCTTGCTTTGTTTCCTTTTATTTTCATGACAGTTATTAAAGAAGAAAGGAGCCTCTACATTCCTTCAGCGACTGGAACGGGGAGGTCCCATCACCATTGCATCGCAACTCAGGGTTAGTTGGTTTTGTGGTTTTCCAGAATCTTCCAAAAGTGAGATTTTGATTATATCAACTGTAGAGGGTACATGTGTATTTTCCCCCATTTTTGACCACTTGAGTACCCTCAGATCAAAGTAAGCACTCAACGGGCACGCACACACACACGTACACACACGGACTCATGCCACAGAGACTTCATAATAAAAGAGTTACGGATCAAAGATAAACATTTTTATTGAAAAGCTCTTTATATCTGCCATCAATGTCGTCTTTGGAGAATCAGCTGAGCTTTGCTTCTCTCCTTAGAAGTCTCTGACGGATATTATCGGAAAACTTCAGAAGCGGACCCCACACTTTATTCATTGCATCAAGCCCAATAACTCAAGGCTGCCAGATACGTTTGATAATTTTTACGTGTCCGCTCAGCTACAGTATATTGGGGTCCTGGACATGGTGAAGACCATCCGATACGGTTACCCTGTTCGCCTTTCCTTCTCGGACTTCCTGTCAAGGTAAATCCTGCTCTTGAAACATTATGTATGTGCTCGGTGTGACATCCTGCTGATGTGCTAGCAAGGGTCTCCAGTTTTGTTCTTTGTTTCAGGCCTTGGTTTTACTGTGTATACAGTTGACTCTTTGAACCATAGGGGAGGTTGGGGCACCTGCCCCCGCACACACAGTGGGAAATCAGTGTGTAACTTCTGATCCCTTCACAGCTTAACTACTAACAACCTGCAGTTGACCAGAAGCCCTACTGATAACACAAACAGTGGATTAACATACATTCTCTGTGTTATACATATTATATACCGTATTCTTACAATACAGTGAGTCAGAGAAAAGAAGATATTATTGTGAAAATCCTAAGGGAGAGAAAATACATCTACAGTGCTGTACTATATTTATATATGATAATCTCTGTATAAGTGGGACCGTACAGTTCAAACCTGTATTGTTCAAGGTTCAAGTACGTTCTTCTAAGCCCAGTAAACAAAATACTCTGGAAACAATGAAATGCACTGAGCAAGCTTTTTGTAAAAAGTTACTGAACTTTGATACCTTGGAAACCGTTCTCATGTTACTTTATGTGAGTAAATTTTCTTTGATTTAAATATTTCTAAGATTATTGCATATAATGGTCACTTAAAATTTTTTATTTAAAAGAATATAGGGGCCCCTGGCTGCCTCAGTCGGTAGGACATCCGACTCCTGATTTCAGCTCAGGTCATGATCTCAGGGTTGTGAGATCAAGCACCACGTCAGGCTCCACACTAGGCATGGAGCCTGCTAAGGGTCCCTGTCTCCCCACACTGCCCTAAAAAAAAAAAAAAAAAAAAGGAGATTCTCTCCCTCTGCCCCCCACAAAAATAAAAATAGAAGAACGTATATATGTGATTATTTTCTCCCTTATGTCCGTGAACAAAATATTTTTCTAGATCAGGGAAACTACTCTCATTGGCCAAATCCAGCCCCCACCCCTATTTTTGTAAATAAATTTTTATTGCAACATAGGCACTGGTGAAAATAACAATGTTTGCTCTTAGGCAATTACAAAATAATAGGGAAGTAAGCAAAAAAAAAAGAAAGAAAGAAAAGAAAAAAGTATTTAGTAATGCTGTATAAAAAAAGATAAAGTTTTAAAATAATATGGATATAAAATATTATCAATATTACAAGAATAAAATGTAGCATTTATGGTTCAAACTAACTGTACAACTAGTATGGAAAATCTATTTGACAAACCATTTATTTAAGAAAAGAGATTTGGTGGCGCCTGGGTGGCTCAGTGGGTTAAAGCCTCTGCCTTCGGCTCAGGTCATGATCTCAGGGTCCTGGGATCGAGCCCCGCATCAGGCTCTCTGCTCGGCAGGGAGCCTGCTTCCTCCTCTCTCTCTGCCTGCCTCTCTGCCCACTTGTGATATCTGTCTGTCAAATAAATAAATAAAAATCTTTTTTTAAGAAAAGAAAAGAGTTAAATTTAACACTTGGATGACCAGAAGTTCCACTTGAGCCCCTAGCATGAGGAAGCTGCTAACTGAAAACAAGTTATTTGAATTGCCCTATTCCCCCAGCAGAGGACGGTGAACATGGCTGTGTGTGCCCACGTGTGTATCTATATTACATATCACAATGATTAGGAAATGCTTTCTGCCTTGTTGTTGGTTTTTTCCCCCCCTAAGTCTACTTTGACACTCAACCAGGACCTCTAGGAAAAGAGTGTATGGGATAATGTCTTTTAAAACTAAGTACAGCATTTCACATATACGCATCTCTTGTCTACCATGACCTCTCGGCAGGGGCCATGTCTTACTCAATAACAATTTCTGTGCATTGTGTTTAACCAGCGCTTTCAGAATGAACCTGTCCTTGCAGATTATTCTTTATTCAACTTAAAGAAATATTTCTATATAACAGAGACTATAACCATGGTTTGTTTCAAAGAGTAGCAGGGATGAGAAATGATATTTTTTGGTAAATCTTTGCATTGTTTTCACCAGCCCCTTATTTAAAAGAAGATATGATTTCTACTTATCCTTATTCTCAGTGGCATGTCAATGGAGATGGAGTTATTCATTTACATCAGTGGAAATTTGCCACCATTTTTTTTTTTAAGTAGGCTCCGTGCCCAGCATGGAGCCCAATGTGGAGCTTGAACTCCCCACCCTGAGATTAAGACCTGAGCTAAAATCAAGAGTTGGAGTCTTAACCGACTGAGCCACCCAGGCATCTTGCCACCATCTTCCTTAAATGAAGGATGGCAGAGCGGGCTATTGTCACAGAAAACACTGATCCATACAGAGATGATCCATCTCTATAGAACTTGAATAAAATGTAATTCACATACTGTCATGTCAGGAAATAACATAATTTTTGTATTTGAGTATAGTTGACGCACAGTGTTACCTAAGTTTCAGGTGTATAGCATAGTGATTCCACTATAATTTAATATTTATTTAGGAAGCTCATCAGAACTTTGACATTGCCCCAGACAATCAAGCATCATTATATAAACAAAGATTAAAGGTGCAGTTTGATAGGAAGTTTCGTTTGCCAAAACTTCCTATTACATTGATAACTGATAACAGATGTATTGTTCCTATGTGAAATACTTATTTTCTCTTCCTATCACCTTGTCCTAATTGTCAGAGAGTAAAACCCTTTGAAAACAAATTACTTCGTTTAGTACACAAAAAGGAATACGATCGCCACAAACATATCAGACTGAGAAGCAAAAGATGTCCTGGTGTGAAGCAAGCACCTACTTATCTGAGTGGCATTCATTTTTCCTGAACCCCAGCAGACACTCCGTGGGGATAATGACATCCCTGTGGAATCTGCAGGTAGATGTGATGATATTGCAAATTTGCTTTGTGGTATTTCGGCTTTAACAACTGTCGATCGTTCTGAGACTTCCTAACTAGACTGGAGAATCGCATTAGCCTAGCGGATCCAGTTTTGATTAAATGTAGAGGTATGCCTGCTAAGCGTTGGCCTAATAGCATCAGTCGCTTCCCGGGGGATGATAAAGATGTAAGGTCCTTTCTCCCACAACAAAAGACTCCGCAAGTTTGGACATACGAGAAAAAGGAAAGGAGCGTCATGATCCATAACGGGTTTCCTGTTGCTATGAGCTAAGTCGTATATCGCTCAAAATTCGTAGGCGGAAGCTCTAACCCCCACTGTACGTGCACTTGGAGATGGGGCTTGTGGGAGGGAATCCGCGTGGAATGAGCTCATGGGCTGGAGCCCTGATCCGACATCATTAGTACAAGAGTCATCAGAGAGAAGGTGCGTGCTCCCTCTCTGTGTGCTGTGTGAGGACACAGAGAGAAGGTGGCTGTCAGCAAGGCAGGAGGCAGGAGGAGACCTCCATGGAAACTAAATTGGCCGGCGCCTTGACCTTGGACTTCCCAGACTCCAGAACTGTGAGAAAATAAACTCCTGTTGTTAAGCTGCCCGGTCGGTGGTATTTTGTGAGGGCAGTGGCGACTGGCAAGGATACCTGCATTTGTAGGGTGTGTTTCCATGGTGTCCATGGTAGCCAAGCTGGACGGATTACGCTGGGAAATTTTGGGTGCTTGTTCTTGCTATGAAATGCTCTTGTGTTAATGAAGGAAACAGAGTTTAGGTGCACATGTTCTGTGGCTCCAAAAATTCTCTCATCTTTCTTGCCTTTGTGTCCGTTTACTCAGCAGTATTTACTTGATATTCAAGATTCACGTGGGCATTCCCTCCTTTGGAAAATCTTTCATAGATTCCTAAATTGCTTGGTGTCTCTCCTCGATGCTTCAGAAAATGCTTGAGTAAGACAGTTGTTGTGTGCTCCCTGGAAATAGCCTTTCACGGCCTACCTCAACCACTGGACCAGAGGTGAGCAGACCACAGCCCATGGGCGAGATCTGGCCTGTCACCTACTTTCATATGGCCTGAGAGCTAAAAATGTCTCATGCGTATTTAAATTGTTATATTTTAAATGGTTAGCTACATACTTCATAATGTCCTCAATGTTGTCTCCTGGCACGCAAAAGGCTGAAACGTGGACTCTCACCCCTTCCAGAACATATTTGCTGCCCCACAGGAGGCCATAGGCTGCTTGCATGAGGGACAGGTCCTACTGCACGCCTGGACTCTAGCAGAACACCTGTCACCCTTCGTGCTTCTCGAGTCTGCTCAGTGACACTGAACGGACGGTTCTCTTCTGTCTCATGACTTTCTCTAACGTCGGTCTGGCTTGTGCAATTTTTCAGATTACTTTGTAAATGACAACTCTCAGCAGTTGCTTCTGCAGAAGATAAAATCCCACGTCCATGGCCTGTGATAACAAAACTTTCTCTCTTAGACTCATTTCTGTGATTTGGAAGTAGTAGAGCAAAGCTCAGCCCAGCTCTGATATGGGAGTCTTTTCCATGACGGTCCCAGGAAGAGCTGCAACGTGGGACGTGCCCTTTCTGTGTCAGAGGGAGAGGAGAAATGGCCGGAATTCTTGTTACAACATCTGCCGAGCTGTGGCACTTGTCACTTGCTTATATTCCATTGCCTAAAGGCAATCCATTGGCCAAGGCCATCATGAATAGGGTGGGAAAATGTTTTACTCCTCGGAGAAACTATACAACACACAACCAACTTCTGGCTCCATTCGTCAGCACAAAACTTCATGACATAAAACAATGTATTATTTCTCCTGGTTCTGTGGGTTCACTGGGCTCAGGTGGGCAATTCTTGCTTGGGGTCTTCCAAAAGTTACAGCCAGATAGCCGAAGACACTCGTGTTAGCTGGGCTGGATGTGTACAATGGCTTCTTCACTCGTGCACCTCGGTGTTCCTCAGCAGAACAGTCTGGAACTCTTCCCTGGCAGCTCCCAGTCCTTGGGGCAAGAAGGGAAACTTGCAGTCCTAGAAGCTGGGCCTGGAACTGGGCCATCATGGCTGCCCTTGTGTTTTCTTGGTCAAACAGTTGCAGACCAACCCATGTCTACCCCCTGGAAGAAGCAATGGATTGTGGCCAATGTCAGAATCAGCTACCGTATCCCCTTGAAGGGAGAACATGCAAGTAATTGGGAACAATAAGAAAAATCGTCCACAGCTGTCCCTATGTGTAAGGATTCCTGTTATTTCATCTCTTCCCAATAAGTGTATGTGACTTCAATGTGTTGAATAATATAACAGCATCATGGTTTTGTTTTTGTTTGTTTTTGTTTTCCAATTCTAGAATTGAGGGAAGTATAATATGAGGCAATGCTAAGGAAATTTTTTTAAGATTTTATTTATTTGACACAGATAGAGCATGAGCAGGGGAAGTAGCAAAGGGAGAGGGAGAAGCAGACCCCCTGTTGATCAGGGAGCCCGATACGGGGCTCGACCCCAAGACCCTGAGATCATGTCCTGAGCCAGGACTGACTGAGCCACCCAGGCTCCCTTAGGGAAATTATTTTGAGAAGTCCTTCAAGGAATGGTACCATGCATTTTACCTTGTAAGGTGCGGTACCATCATTTTCTAGAACTTTCTTTCAGTTCTGGGCTTGTGACATCGTAAAGAACGCCACTTCCCAGGGGGAAGCCAGCCCATGGCAGCTCTCACTCCCATAAGTCTCTGCTTTGCTCAGAGCATGAGCCCCTCGCGTTTTCTCTTCTTCCAGAAACACAGGGAAATCTTTTGGAATCTACCTCTGGATGCTGGGGGACGAGCTTGGGGCTCATGCCCACCGTTCATCTATGGACTGACTGACAGTTGGCAGGGGAGAGCAGGACAACATCACTCCAGAATTCACCCTTTGGGGCTGCGACCTTATTTGGAAAAGACTGAAAGACGTGCCCTTGAGAAGCACCCCCGGTAGTGGCATTATGTTTGGCGTGGTGAGGGAGAATGATCTGTCCTCTGAGCCTGTCACTGGATGAGATCCCTCTTAGAAATAGTCTGAGCCATTGAGGTTGTTTCAATGACACAGTTGTTGCCGAAAGGTCAGGCTGTGGAAGCACATAGCCCTGATAGGAAATTGGGTGCGGGGAGACAGAGGAAAGAAGCCACTCTTCGGTTTTTTGGACTCAGCCCGTGGGGAAGGCAGCTGCCCAGTGAACCAGCATTACCAGAGCCCTAGGTCTGAGCTGGAATCTTCTAGAAGTTCTCCTTGTGACATGGACAGGCTGCCAGGTGCTGTCAATGTGTCCTTAATAGAAACGTGGATTAGTAAGTTCAGGAGCTATTAAATGTCCTAAAACTTTAATTGGCAAAAAGATCTGTTTCCTTTGGTGTGGTCGTGCCACGGCTGACCGTGTTCTTCCCACTACAACTCATCTCAGGGCTGGTTCTGTGAAGTTGGGGAGGAGAGGACTGGTGACTTTTCAGTGAAATATGAAAATGGAAAGAGAAGGGTCAGGGGATAGGCTCTAGAAGCCATTTCAGTGGAAGCATCATTCTGTCTTTATTGGGAACCTGTTTGGGGGCTCAGTGGGTTGTGAATCATCATTTCCCCCATAATCTACTCAGGGCATGTGTGAGCTTTTTCTAGAAAAGGCCACATGGTCGTGGTTGTCAGCTGCAGGCCACGAGGTCACTCCTGCCCATACCCGGCTCCGCGTGGGGCCCGGCTCAGCTGCCAGCGGCATGTGGGGGAAAGACCCACAGGAGCAGAGAGCAGGTGGTTTGAGGCACAGGGCAGCGGACCCCTTATCTAGGTCCATCCTCCCTTTCCAGTGGAGCTGGGGAACCGTGTCTGTAGAAAGGCGGCAGAGGGAAAGGTGACTGATGATTGCTTCTGCGTCTCCGTGACCTGGCTCGGGGTGTCCGTTCCCGGGGTTGGCATCCCTTGTCCCTTTCTGCCTGCCACGCCCGTCCCTCATCTCTTCGTGGAGCGCTCTGCTGACTCAGATGCCACTTGGGTGGGAGGTCCTCCCCGTGCGCCGAGGCCCGCTGCGGGTCACGCCCCAGATCGCCGCTGCAGGCGCATTACTCTGGTGCTCAGAATAACTTCCCACATAACGACTCTCATTACCCAGATACGAGTTGTTAGGTCCTTACGGGTTGCCAGCTTTGACTGAAATATGCCTCAGGCGCGTTCATCAGCGTGGCGGGGGCCGGGCACTGTGCTGCATTGTCCCCAAGGGTCACTCATTTCACCCTCACTTCCCCCCTGGGCTGCCGTTACTGCTGCATTTGTTTGCCCGAGGAGCAAACTCCCGTCTCCAGGGACTTGGGTACCAACTCACACCTCTCACCTCTGAGGGTGTCCAACCCATCCACCGTGCTGGTGCGGTGTTGACATTGGCCTATTCCCACGTCCTCACGTTCCCCACGTCCTCTTCCTGCTGGAAGCGCGGGAACCCCAGAGCAGCACCCTGACCTCCATGGGGAAAAGAAATCCCTGGAGATGTCTCCAGAGGCAGACCTGGGCCCTTCATTCTGCATTTCCTTTGCTCTGCTTCCTGAAAAACAGCCCAGTTAGCTTCGTGGGGCTCACGGCCACTGGGGTCCCTGTCCTCGCCAGTGACCTTGCGTGGTCACGCAGCGGCAACGGGGCCGCTGGCTGATGGAGAATGGGCTGATGAATTGTGACTTCTGGAAGGTGAGCTCCAAGTGAGTAAGAAAGGTGATCCTTGCAGACGGAGAACTGCACGATTTCATGTAAAATAACAAAAAATGTGAACGCAAAAATGTTTTACAATTTTCTTTTTTTATTATTATGTTTTTTATTATGTTAGTCACCATAGAGTACATCATTAGTTTTTGATGTAGGGTTCCGAAATTCATGGCTTACACACCGCACCCAGTGCTCCACGCAGTCCGAGCCCTCCACAACACCCACCACCAGGCTCTCCCCAACCCCCATCCCCCGCCCCTGCAAAACCCCGGTTTGTTTCTCCTAGTCCACAGTCTCTCATGGTTCATCTCCCTCTCTTGTTCCCCGCCTTCGTTTTTCCCTTCCTCCCCCTAATGTCCTCATGCAACTCCTTATGTTCCACAAGTAAGTGAAACCATCTGATAATTGACTTTCTCTGCTTGAGAAACTTCTAACAGTTCCTTGGAGACATACTGCACACTGACCAGTCTAAAATAATTTACTAAATAATTCCACTCCAGTAAGCATCCAATATGAAACGAATGAAATCAGGGTGATTATGCTGTTCCAGGAAAATAGACAGGAAGCTACAGGAATTCAGTATTTTAACAATTAATGCTATTGTATTTCTAAAACAGTTTTATAAGAACGTTAAAAATTCAGTCCCAGAATTCCGAATCTTATTATTCATGACTTGATTGGTATGGGCTTCCCCACGCCCTCTCCACTGATACATCACCATGTTTTTAATTATAAGTTATGTTTGGCAAAACATGATCACAAAATGATCTTGCTTTTAGGGCCAAACCAGCTTTAAATACTTACCCATAAGTTACTTGTTTCATGACTTACACATTATTTAATTCTGTTTATAGAACAACAGTGGTTTTTAACGTGACCCTTAGCTGGTGGTTTTCACTGATTCTATCTGAATGATCTCAATAATTCAGGAGTCGACAAAGAACCTCGGGTTGTTATTGGGGTCTTCGAAGAGACCTAATCAATACCATCTTTATCCTTTTTCAATTTTTGACCGAAGTGGGAAGACAAAATGATCAAATGTCACCTTTAGAGACATCACTTGGCTTAAGAGCCGACGGTTCCTGCTAATAGCGTCCACCCTCAGACCGGTCCGCCTGACCCTCAGTTACAGACAGCGCGGACCCAGCAAGACTTTCCCACGAGGGGAGGCTGTTCGGGGAAGGCTTGGAGCCTGGAGAAACTGAGGAAGACCACCGTGAACCAGGGGCAGTTGTTTATTATTAGCAGCTGAGAAGGCTCTGTGTTTTTCTCACCAAAATTGCCAGTCACATTGGTCCACCACCACACCCTCCCTTACGAAGTGGCCGGGATTAGAGGAGAGTGTAGTCTGCCTGCGTCTCTAAGGAAACAGCTGAAAGGAAGAGGAAGGTCCTTGGTGAATCTTCGCGGTGTTTTGTGTTCTGGGGTGTTGGACTCCACCAGTAAACCTGTCAGCAACCTTGGGGTGTGGCCAGTCCCCTGAGGGGACGTGCTGTCCTTCATGAACACCCCACTGCATCTTTGGGTACCTTCTGGGACCACTGACAAGCAATATAGATTTTGCACCCAAAGTCTCTGAAGTGGCCCAACACTGCATTACTTTAACGGGTTTCAAGGCCACTCTGTATTCATGGCTAAGTGCGTTTTATTTCCAGTTGCAAACCCTGTCTAGACAGGGTCCAGCTGAGTCTGTCAGAGATTCTGCAATCCCAAATAAATGGAAATATTCAAATAAAACAAAAGAGCAACTCAGATATTAAAATCCCAGTAGCCTAGATGTTCCCCAAATTTGACTATACATCTTCTTCCACTATTAAGATCCCCGGGAGAAATGAAAGTTCAAAGATTAATACGTCTTGTAAATGAAAGTCCTGAAATGTTCAGTTCCAAAGGAATTAAAGTCCCAAATCTGATTATCTTGCCTTGTTGAGTTAAATGTCCAGAATTCCATGCACATAAGTTAAATTTCTATTTCTGAATCATTCTCTCTGGCTTCTCCCTCAGCTCCAATGAGCTAGAGAAGTTCCAGATATCCTGGCTGAGCTGGGGACCCTAGCATGACCGTGCAAGCCATCAGTCGCTGTGTCCGTCACAAAACACTACAGACTCATGCCTTAAACAACAGATAGTTATTTTCTCCCAGTCCTGGAGACTGGAAGTCCAAGACCAAGAGGCCAGCAGGGCTGGCGTCTGGTGGGGGCTCTCCCCTTAGACTGTAGACAGCTGCTTTCTTGCCATGAACCACCACTGCCTTTCCCGGAAGCGTGAACACCAAGAGAACGAGAGAGTGAGATCAGAGACCAAGAAGCAGACAGAGAGACAGAGCAAGAATGCACGCAAAATCCTACTGAATTAGGACTCCATCCTTAGGACCTCTTGTAACCTAAATTTTCTTTTACAAGAAGACCCCATTGACAAATTCGGTCACCAAATACTGGGTGTCAGAGCAACAATCACTCAGTCCATCGTAGTCGTCCTTCCCAATGAGACTAATTCTACATTACGTGTTGTGTTGACTCAGTGCCCGTCCCTGATCACCTCCATGTTGAGAGTCCCGGGACTAAACAGTGGAAGTGAGCTTCTTCACACACTAACTTCGTCATACACACTAAATGTAGGAACCTGTCCCTAGTAGATTTCTCTCTAGAGAGAGCAGGGTACCACAGGCAGAATGTTCTAGAATCTAACACTGTTGGTCGCCAGTGACCAGGCTGACTCTAATATATCGACCAAACCAGGACACGTTTTATAGCAAAATGGCAAAACCTTAATTAATTTTGACAGGAATGCAGGTATCAACTGGGACCACCCCTGGCAAACCAGGACATTGGCCACCCTATCCACCCTGCCCGCACTGCTCAGGAGTCTTGGCACATTGCCAAGAATCTTTAATCTCCTCCATCCCTGGTAGACACAAGCTCTCTTAAGGAAACCTTCTCCTCTGTGCACGTAATAGGTGTCTAGCCAGTATTTGTTGGAGGAACTAAGGCACGAATTAGGAATGGTTTATTTTCTGTACAGTTTCATAGCTGAGCTCTAAATTTGGTGTCCAAGATGGAGTATTCATTGATATCCTCTTTAAGATTCATTAGTGCCCAAAGAATTGTCCATATCTAACCAGCTTAAAATGTTTGCTCGAATTATGCCAAGATATTTCCATTTCTGGACATCCCTGTAGACTTGAGCACGAGACAATGGTCCCAGGTTTGCCTTTGCCACAGTTTAATAATATTCTCACTCCCCTCCAAAATACTGTGAGTCATTCCCTGAAATTTCTAGGCATATAACTATCCAACCGTCCTGGATGTGTACTCCCATGTTGGTTTAAGAAATAGCTTCATTTTATGACTTTTCTCCTCTGTTCTTTGAAATGCTCAGTTAACGAAAGGCAGTTTCTGTGGTACCACAGGGATGGAGGACCAATTTATGCAGTAGAAATGTATTTAGGAATAAAAACACCAAATCACAGTAGACTCTACTGATGACCTATGTTTAGGGAGATGCTATTCTAACTGAGTAATTTACAGTTAGAGCTGACCCACGTTGTGCTCTTCCCACAATGTGCTCACTTGAACCCTCTATCCAACTCTCTTGTTGTGAAACCCTATCACAAAGCCTGAAAACTTACTTCTGTGGCAGTTTAATAAGTAAATATTTATATTAAATGAAATAAGGACTTCTACATTGAGCAGAATGTATTCAACTTCAGAATAAAGGCAATTCGTCTTATTGTTAGGAAGCCCATCATTTCTAGAAAATCGTAGTTTTAAAAATATGGTGATGATAACGTAGTTTTAAGCTTTAGTATTCTTTCAAATCTCTCCCAACGTGTTTCTGTGTAGGGCCTCAGTTACTTTCTGTAGAGCTGGAGAAATGGGATATCTGATATTAGGCAGGAACTTATAAAATATTCAAAACAATGAAATCTGCAGAAAAATGAATCTTACAGAGTGATCTGAAAATTGTCAATGCACATAGTGAGGGACTCCAGAGGAAAGTACTTTAATAGGAATAATATGAACTATCTCAACTGACAGATGGTTAGAGATAGGGGCAGTGTGACTTTTTTCCAGTTCTGATCATCATGACACAGAAAAATCAGAGTCCCATTCAGGAAGTCGAATACCAAATGTGGCATTCATCGTATTCATGCGCTCCCTTTTTTGAAGAAAATTCTTTCAGGTCTCTGCAAAGCTACCAAATGGAAGACATCATTTATACATTAAATTCAGTAAGGCAGTAATTATTTAACAAGACAGAAAACAAGAAAGTTGTATCCATACATTTTGCATTAAAGATACACACATCATTTCAAGACTGACTTTTACAGAATTATCAGGAAAAAGCTTTTTATTGATTGATTTGTTTAGAGAGAGAACGTGCATGAGCCAGTGGGGGAGGGGGAGAGAGAGAGACAGAGAGAACCTTACGAGGACTCCATGCCCAGCATGGAGCCCAGTGCAGGGCCCAGTCTGATGATCTTGATGACCCTGAGATCTGGAACTTTCTACAAGAAAAGAGTGTCAGGGATCATGACCAGAGCTGAAACCAAGAGTCAGAAACCAAGTCAGCTTACCCGACTGAGTCACACAGGCTCCCGGGAAAAAACTTTAAAAGGTATCATTATTACCACGGGCTGTTAAAAAATCGACAGGTCCTGTCCCAGTGAAGAGTCTATTTGGAGAAAATGCAGATACAGGGAAATCGGTTTTCTATGCCCAGTACACTCCCATGTCAAGACCAGCATCAATGCCGTAACCATCGTCCCACGCCAGAGTTTAACAGCTCAACCCTGCTTAACTGGACACTTTGATACGTTGATTTCTAATTCTTTATGACGCTTTGACCATTGCTACAGATGAAGCATGTCCACGTTCTGATACAGGACACGCATCGTCCCCAGCACCAGTCCAGTGCCCTTATGCGATGGTTGATTGAAGATCTATGTTCCAGTCAGGTTTCCTGGGTCCTGGTCACTCTAGCCTCCCAGGACAGGGTGGATGCTCTTAGTCAATACTATCTTGATGCAGTCCACCAAGGACGGTTAATTTCAACATGCCATCCTGTAATGCACGTTAGAAACGGGGTGTTAATGGTAATTTTCCCATTCTAGCTCTTTATTATTGGAATAGAAAGATTTGGAATAAAGAAAGTTTCCTCTTATTTAGACACAGCCTTAGTGTTCCACGCTGGTCTCTTATTTTAGATCGTGTCCACAGCACCTGACGCAGGGCCCGATACAAGTTTGGTGACTAATAACCGCGTTGCTATTAACAAAATGTTCAGGCTGTCACTGGGAATTTTCCAGGGAATGCTCATGTTCCTTGCATCTCTGTACATGTTTGTAAAACCTGTTACTAAACACACAATGTGTGTGCGCATGCATGAGCACACACACACCATACACACACACACCCCAAGCATTCTTAGGAGCAAATTTTTTAAATCAGTGCCCCTCAACCATACTGGCTAAGTAAACTCACTAAGTTAAAATATATATAATATTTAACTTAGTGAGTTTACTTAGCCAGTATGGTTGAGGGGCACTGATTTATATATGTATATATACACACACATATATGTATATATATATTTACACACACACATATTTATATATATATTTTATATATATATATTTATATATATGGATAACCTTCTAGAAAGTTCCAGATCATCTTCTATGTATAAGGGATTCTTAGCTGCATGAGCTTATTGAGGACTTTTGCAATTCTTGTAGACTAGGCTACTCGAATCCATTATTTGTATAAGATACGCCTCCATTTTGTATTTGTTTTGCCATTCACAATTGCTGAATATTGAGTAAGAATATTGGGTAAAAGGATGTGACATCTTTATATCATACTATGGTGTCTAAATTTGGTGATCTCTACTCGACTTATTTAAAAATACTAGGAAAAATTAAATCATTTAACTTGGCATACATTTCAGCCTGTGTCCTATCATTCCAAGATACAGGGTCATCCACTTGACCCTAAAGAAAATATGGAGATCCATAGTTCCTTATACAGACGCGTATTTCCATATACTTTCAACACAACTTCAGGCGTATACGGAAGTGTGGCCGTTGAGGATGTGAAAAGGTCATTAAGATTCTCAGTAGCTGACTAAACTGTATCATAACCAAATTACACTGAAAAAGCTACACATATGAAAAAACTAACATTTTTTTTCTACCCTTCAGTATATGCTGTTGAGAATAATCCTGATCCATTAAATACACTCAGACATCAAAAATGCAACACCAAATACGGGTGACTGGCATTTGACAGTTCCGCTGTTGACCAGACACATCAGAACATGTGCTCGTATCTCCCAGCAGTTCAGCGAGCTTCCTGTGCTTTTCACCAACATCCCAGACTCGTCACTTCCCGGGCACCCATTTTCCTTGCTGTTCTCCGTCCTGGCGCAAACACTCTTCTGTGTTTACGTAACATGCCAGCTAACATCAGAAGGAGCGGGGACTTTGGTTTCTATCATAGGCATCCAGAACAGATTTTTTTTGCTTAGTTTCTCTGAATTCTTTTTATGAATGCTAATTTAATTTATTTCTAAAATTTTAACAGTTTTAATAAAATAGAATTGACATGCAATAAACTGCATCTGTTTTTAGGTTTTAATAAATGACAAGTTTGGATAGAAACCTACGTCCTAGAAACCATTCCACAAATCACAGTGGTGCACGTACCCATCATCCCACGAAAGATTCCCGGTATCCCTTGGTATTCCTGCCTTCTCACCCAGCCCTGCTTCTCCCTCCCCAACCAAGCATCAGTACAGTTTTGCTCATGATAAATTAGTTTCAATTCCTGAAATACCATACAAATGAAATCATCAAGTGTGTACTTGTTTTGCCTGGCTTTTTTTCACTCAGCCAGTAATGTTGACATTCACACGTACAGTCATGTGTTTCAGGAGCTCACTGAGTCATACTCCTTTTCCATGTTACTCACACGTTACAGATCATTATTTGTCCCCAGAATTTGGTGATTACAAGTAGAGCCAGTATGACCATTCATGTGCAAGGCTTCAGTGGACATGGTTTCATCTTGGGAGTGGAGTTAAGGGTAAAAATAGAGGCGTGGAGTGGCTGAGACATATAGCTTGTACACATTTAACTTTTTAAAAAAATTCCCAAAGTGCTTTCCAAAGTGGGCATACTGTTCTGTACTCCTACCAGGAGGGTATGAGAACTCCGCTGTTCACACCATCTTCAACGCTTGGTTTGACCAGCCATCTTGTTTTGGCCATTCTAATGGGATGTGTGTTAGTATCTCACTGTGATTCACTTTGCTTTTTTCTAATGACTAAGGACGTTGAGCGTCCCTCCATGGACTCTTCTGTATGTCGTTTTTGGTGGATTTCCTGTTTGTTGCCTAACTTTTCATCAGGTCTATTAATTTTTAGAGTTCTTTGTAGATTCTGGAGACACATATGAGTTAAATATTTAATTGGCAAACATTTTTCCCAAGAGTGTGGCTTGTCCTCTATGCTGTGGAAAAGATTGTGTAGAATTGGTGTTAATTTTTCTTTCAATATTTGGTAGATTTGCTAAGGTGACAGCGTTTGGGTGTGGAGAATTCTTATTTGGAGGGACGTTAAGTATAAATCCAATTTTTTTAAATAATTCTAGGGATATTCATGTTACTTACTTTATCCTGGTTAGATTTTAGTAATTTGTGTTTTTTGAAAATTGCTCTGTTTCGCCCAAATTGGCACATTTATCTACATGGAGTTGTTTATATCCTTCCCTTATTATCCTTTTAATATCTACAGTGTTAGTGACAACATCTTTTCTTTGCTTCTGCTACTGATAATTTTGTTTTCTGTTTCCTTTTTTACCAGTCGAGGGTGTTATCAATTTTGCTAGAGTTTTATCAATTTTGTTTATTTATTCAAAGAATGAGTGTTTGATTTCAATTATCCTTATTGTCTTATGTTCAAATAATTTCATTGATTTCCGTTCTTATTTTTATTTTGTCTTTCTTTCTGCGTGCTTTAGATTTACTTCGTTGTTCTTTTTCCAACCTTATGTGGTTTGGATTAACAATAAGAAGGCTTTATTTCTTCTTCTTTTCTTTTTAAAGATTATTTATTTATTTATTTGACAGAGAAAGCAAGAGAGCAGGCATGGGGGAGGGGCAGAGGGAAAGGGGGAAGCAGACTCCCCACTGAGCAGGGACCCTGGTGTTGGGCTTGATTCCAGGACCCTGGGATCATGACCTGAGCTAAAGGCAGAGGCTTAACTCACTGAGCCACCCAGGCATTCCAGGAAGCCTTTATTTCTGTTTTAATAAAGGCAATTAATAAAACTCACCTTTGTTTAGTTAAGTAGCACCTTTGAGTTGATGGTGAGTTTACCATTTTTCTGCAGGATCCCCCGGCCTGGAATCCAGGCATCTCTAAACTCAGAAGCTGGTGCAAGCAAACAGCTCCAGAAGAAGCCCCCTACTTCAGCCTCAAGACACAGGATATGAAACTCGTAAAGTTCCAAGTGTGTGGAAATACACTGTTTTTTTAATTTCCTCCCTTCTCTCATGTGCCAGCGGCTCACAGGCACCTCTCCTCTGAGGAAGGGGAGCCTTCCTCCCCAGTCAGAAGAATGGTGGTCCCAAAAGTGTGGGGTGAACCCCTATCTTTCTTGGCAGCCTAGATCTCAGTCCCAGATGCAGAGGCACTCAGTACAGGGCAAGAGGGGTAAATAAAGCCAGAGACATCAGGCTAGAGGACAGGAAAGGGATATCCAGGCAACAGGAAAGTGCTCATGAGCCTGGGCAGGAGGAGGAGCTCTGGAAAGTGTCACAATAAAGCTTTTCATGAATCCATGGCTCACCTCCAAGCTATATGTACATGGATCATATACAAATGTCACCTTCCTTTTTTTTTAGTTCAATTTCTAAAAATTTTTATACATCATACTTTAGAGCACTTTTAATTTCACAGCAAAACTGATTCAAAGATGGAGAGATCGCCCCCCACACCTCTGCCCCCACAAATGCACAGCCTCCCCCACATCCACACCCCCAGCAGAATTTTGTTAAATCTCTCTGGATGTTTTTACGAGTGTGAAGATAAGTTATTTACGTGGTTATCATCCCGTCGGTGAACCTGCACTGACCTCCATCATCACACACTGTCCGTGGTTTACAATACAGTTCCATCCTGGTGCGCATTCTCGCCTTCCTTTACGAAAGACATTTATATAAGGTGAAATATCGTAGGTTGTCGTGTTTTTCCTGCTGGTGTTTTAAAGGTACTACTTCTCTGGGCTCTGCTCTTTCCAAGAAGAAGTTGGCTGTCATTCTTTGCTCTTCTGTGTAAGATTTGTCTATTTCCTTCCTGTGTGCTTTTACGATTTTCTCTTTTTGACTGCTTTTGAGTAATCTGAGAATGATGCAATTCGGTGTGATTTTTTCCTTGTTGCTTGTGCTTTGGGCTCATCAAGCTGCTTCGATCTGTGGGTTTCTAGGACCTCTGAGTTTCCAGGTCTCATAAAATCTGGAAAACTTTTGTCCATAATTTCATCAAATATTTTTTCTATCTACCCTTTTATTTCCTCTAAGTTAGATGGTACAGTTCCCTGTGTGTCAGATCTGTGGGTTTGTCCCACAGACTCTCATCACTGATTCGTGCAAGTCACAGATGTTCATCAGTTTTTAGCCTTGATTCTGTTTCGTTTTGGATAGTTTCTGTTATTATATCTTCAGGTTCACTAATCTTTTCTTCTGAGATGTCTAATCCACACTTAATCCAACCCAGTGCATCTTTTGGTTCAGATATTGTAATTTTCGTCTTTAATTCACTTTGGATTTTTCAAAAACCCTTCATGTCTTTCGCATTTTATCTTAGTATCTAACTAATTCCACTGTTCCATTTCTGGGTCAATGTCAATTGATTAATTTTTCTCTTTCTTATAGATAAGATTGTTCTGCTTCTTTGCATGCCTGGTAGGTTTTGATTCAATACCAGACATTACATGAGTTTTACTTTTTCAGGTGGTACATATTTTTGTATTTCTATAAATATTTTTTAGTTTGGTCCAGAAAACAATTAAGCCGCTTGGAAACAGTTTCTTGTTTTGAGGTTTTGCTCTTATGTTTTGCTGGGTAGAACCAGAGCAGTATGTAGTCTGGGGTTCATTATGCCATACTAATTATACAAGATAATTATCTTCTTTATCCAGTGCCCCATAAATTGTGGATTTTTTCACTCTGGCTGATGGGAACAGCCTTCCTTGTGTCTCATCTTTGCCTTGGGATGGTATTCTCTCCTCCATTTAGGTAGATCTTCTCTGGGACTTAGGTAGTTTATCCACATGTGGGAACAATATTCTACTAGAGACTTGAGTGGGGCTCTGAAGCTCTCTGGAACCTTCTCTTGGTGCGCTGTCTTTTCTCAGGCTATCTTCTCTGTGAACTGAAGCTACCTTGGCATCCTTCATCTTCCAGGGCCATACCCTCAACTCAGGGAAAGCCCTGGGCTTCACTTGGGATCCCTCTTTGGACCACAGTCTAGAATCTTCCCTCATGAAGTAAACAGGGAGGTCTTAGGACTTACCTTATGTGCTCTCAGGGATCACTACCTTCCCTGACTGGTGTTCAGTGCGTACCCAGAGAACCATTGCCTCACATACGCTGTCCAGTTTTCAGTTGTTTGAGGATGGAGGGTAAGACCAGTCACTCTTGTCCCATCTTGACTTGAAAACAGAAGTCTGTGAACTTATTTTTAATATTGTTTCCTACTGGATGGGTACTTTATCTATTACATTGTTCCTGGACTTTCTTGTGAGCACCTATAATCTGTCCTTAAAACAGAGAACTTCTGAAAATGAGAGTATTATTTGAAAATGTGTATTTAAGATAATTTTGATAGTTCAGATAATGGTACACTTTTCTCCTTTGATTATTCAGATTATGTATACTAATTTTTCCTAAACAGACTTGTATTTCTG
The DNA here is from genome assembly GCF_922984935.1 of Meles meles. Lineage (NCBI taxonomy): Eukaryota > Metazoa > Chordata > Mammalia > Carnivora > Mustelidae > Meles > Meles meles. The sequence continues at coordinate 82,942,123 of NC_060079.1, forward strand.
TATAAAAATTAACATAGAGCAGCTGGTATTTTATGAAATGATGATGCTAGACAAGAGTTTGGGATAGGAAGTGGAGGCGAATACTATATTTGTTTGAATGTGCATGGGATTTTAATTAAACTAAAATTAAGCACGTTAGAAATTGTCCAGGAAGCTGATGACTTTCCTTCTTATTCTTAGGGAATTCATGGGTTGGACGTCTCTAAGACCAAAATGGTCAGAAATGCATATTTATGTACAGGATTCTAAACAGGCTTATGAGCATTCTGCCCCCCATCCCATGCCAAAAAAAATGCTTTGGCTCAAGAATAAAAAAGCGCCACCTGCTAGGTCAACAGTAGAATTTCAAGACTTAGCAGGAGATCTCCTATTCTCTTATTGATTATTGACCAGTACTTTACGCAGGTAAACCCTGAGACATCAACAAATTCTTAAGACATTCCAAAAATTAATAAGTAATGAGATTTGGAGGATATGCCTTTTTTAAAAGTAACTTTATCTCAGAAACCTTTAGAGCAACCATTACTCTGCAAATACTGCTGTAACCATTTATCTGACAGGATAGGAAGAAGGCTCAGAAAATTAAGATTTAAGGACATACCTCTGGCCTTTACTATATTTCACTGTCATTCCTTTACAGTGGTCAGGGAAATTATAGATACAGATGTAGATACAGAGCTATGTTTCAATAATTTATCTGTTTCAAAGAAACAAATGTCCTGATGAAGACAGACCTTGAAAGATGAACTATAAGTATGATTTTTTTTTTTTTTTTTTTTTTTTTTAAAGATTCTATTTATCCATTTGACAGAGAGAGACCACAAGTAGGCAGAGAGGCAGGCAGAGAGAGTGAGAGGGAAGCAGGCTCCCCGCGGAGCAGAGAGCCAGATGCGGGACCCGATCCCAGGACCCCGAGACCACGACCCGAGCCGAAGGCAGCGGCCCAAACCACTGAGCCACCCAGTCTCTCAGAATTCCCTTACTTCATTTATTGAAGTATTTAAAATTAAGAAAATAATAAATAAGATCTAACAAAGTAAAATGTTATATAACACAGGTATTTTATTTTCTTCAAAAAATTTTTTTTATTTCTTGCCCTAAATCTTACCCAAGTGCTCTTCAAAGACCCAGAAGATTGAAAGCTCAAAGACATTGCTATAAAAGTTATTAATTCAATTTGATACTGAGTTCCTGCAGACTCTCTGTGGCCATTCTGAGTGCCGGGGATATGAAGATGGGAACGTCTTGCTCAGGTCTAGAGTACCTCCCAGTTGAGTTGGAGACATAGACTCACCAGAGGATTGTAGTTCATTATTGGATCCTGGGAGTAAAGCCTGTTACCTCGCCAGATGGAAGCAATCATAAGGAATTCCTAGAGGAGTCTTGAGTAGTGATGAGAAATAAAGTTATTGAAGGAGATGATAACAGAAACCTCAGACTTAGAGGAAGACCCAGGCTGGATAAGATTAATATCATTAAAGGGAAGAGGTGAGGAGCATCCTAAGGTACAGGGAAAGACCTTCTTCCTGCAGTAACCTAAGAATGAGCACAGAAGAATAAAAGGAAGCAAAGAAAAGGACATCAGGGAGAAAGGCAAGGCCTGTGTATTTTAGGATGTAGGGAATTTATCCTGTTGAAATAAGCATTAAGCGTTTAGAAACAGGAAAATAATGTAGTTTTGTGTTCCTTTAAGTAAGATAAGGGGACAGCATACTATGGCTCACAGGCCAAAACTCTTTTAACAGCCTGTTGATTAAATACAGTTTCTCTGGCACCAAGCATGTCTATTTGTTTCTGCATTGTCCTTGGTCACTTTGGTGTTACCAAGGTGGAGCAGAGTAGTTGTGATGCAGAATATGGCCCACAAACCCTAAGTATTTACTACCTGCTCTTTATAGAGAAAGGTTGCTAACCCCTGAGCTGGATCTCCCTGTCATAGAGTTTTTCAACCTTGCCCCTTGACGTTTTGGGCCATGTATTGTTGTAGTGAGTTGGCCTGTGCATTATAGAGTGTGGAAGCATACCCAGACTGTACCCACCAGAGTCCAGGAGCCCTCTCCCTATCTGCATCCCTATCAGGATATCGAGAAATGTCCCCATACCCTCCAAAGGTTCCCCAGGAGGGAAGACTCACCTCTGGTTAAGAACGACTTCTGGCAGCTAAGTGGAGTTTGGTTTTAAGTAAACATGAGCAGAGCTAAAGTTAAAACACTGGAAACCTGAACAGACCTAAAAGACACAGATGAAAACCAAAGTATTTTGAACATGAAAGCAGTATCATTTAGTGACTGTGAACATGGGGCTTCAGACAGGTGAGGATTGAGGGTGGGCTTCTGAGGTCTGGCTTGCATTACAGCCTGGTCATGGTGCCCATGACAGAGAGGAGTAACAGCAGAGGGGAAGCAGGTGTGGAGGGTTGAGAAGGAGGCCAATTTGGATGCAGTGGGTTGGGGTACCACTGGCTAATGGCTACTGAATATGTATATTTGAAGTCAGTAGATGATAGCTAGTGTTGTAGAAGAAAACCAAAGAGCACCGTGTCTGAAAAGCGACAGGGATATGAAGCCTCTGGAAACTGTGACCAGAAGGGTTCGTGTGGTGGAGTGAACCAGACATATGGAGTACAGATTGTCCGCCACATCTTTAAATTGGGGAATGACTCACTGAGGGAACCAGAAAAAAGAAACGCCGTGTGGATCAACGCGTGCATGATAGTGAAGAACTTTTGAAAGACAGAATGAGATGAGGGAAAAGGAAAGAGAAGAGATTGCGGTGAGGCATTCCATGCCATCAAGGGAACACTGTGAAGAGAGTCACCACTTAAAACTGGCCACAGCCATGTTTAAGAACAGTGCAGGCCAGCAGGATGCTTAGCTCCAATGGTTCGCAAGGGCGGGTTTCCTAGGAACCTTGCCCATGTATGGACGTTGCACTTGGTAGGTGGTGATTATGGCAGCTGCAGAGGGTTTCCAGGACCACCGGCATTGCAACAAATCCTTGCATCAATCTGTGGGAGAGGTGGGGGTCTGGGATTGAATTCATGAGGCTGTAGCCTGCGTCTTTTCCTTCCGTAATGGAGATCCGTGCTCACACGTGGGATACACCGTTCCGAGCAGCACACATCGTAGGCATTACATAGAGATGTAGGCATTACATAGAGATGTAGGCTTCAAGTTGGTCTGTTCTGTCACTTTCACTGAAGTTCATCTACTCGGCAGTCCTGTTTTTAGACAGTTTAAAGTGGTTTTAAATAAATTGGCCACAGACTTCTTTTAATACCAGTCAGTCTGGACGTGTAGAAGCAGCAGCAGCATCTGAGGGAAAGGGGTACTTGAGAAACTTACAGCAGGGAAGAAGAGGAGGAGAGCACTGTGAGGGCACCTCCAGCAGGAACCGCAACTTGGGGAAGGACCCTCTGCAGAGCAGACCCCTCCCCGTGACCGGCTCCTTCTCTCCCGGCGGCCACCGCCAACCCAGCCCTGCCTCCTCCCTGCCTTTCCGGGGGTCAGCGAGAAACCCGCCAGTCACACCCAGCTGGAGAGGACGAAAAGGCAGACAAAAGCCGTCAAACCCCTTAATATGTTAGAAATAAAAATAGGGAGATGACTGGCTCTGGAATTCTGCCTTCACCTTGGTGACTATTAAAATACGCCACGTAATAGTGCAGTCACTGGTTTTTAGACATTGGTGTGAGGGGGTGGTCACCGGAAAGGCAATATCCTTTCATTATCATTAAAATAATACCAAATATTTTAAAAAATATCTAATGATATTTGGCTTGTAAATAAAGATGCTTACTTATACGAGACTGATAGATTTCATTACATTAAAATAACAGTTAAATAATCATTAAAATTGTATTTTCTCCCACTTCCTCATTTCTCTTTTCTCCTCCTTGCTTTGCCTGCTCACTTAAGGATACTTTGTTGGATGTTTTCCACATGTCCAATACTGTGAGCTACTTTAGGGATGAAAATATGGAATGTCTAGAGCATTCCGTCTCAGAAGCCAGGGAAATGACAAAGACCACGTGGGCAGTGCGTTGCGGATAGCGTCTGCACCAGGCGGTGGGGGAATCCAGGGAGGGGACCCCCAAGATTTCTTGGAGTCATTGACATGGAGCTGAGGTTTGAAAATGTTTGCCGTCGTCCATGCAAGCATGTTGGGAAGCACATCAATGAAGAGAATGGGGGTTTAATACGTCTCAGTGTGGCGGAAGTGGGGGACCCTCACGGCTAGGAGGTGTTTAAGCAGGAAAAGGCACGGTAAGGATGTCACCACTAAGGACCCCACAGCGTGTGTGTCCCGGATGGTGAGTCCCTGCAGGGTGTTGACGAAACAGTGTGAAAAACTGAGCGGACAGGGTAAGGCAGGGATATTCAGGGCCTGGTTGATGATGGAACTAAGAAGGCGGTGAGGCTTTATGGAGAGAATTTAAGCAAGATGAAGGAGGGCTCAGCCACGTCAGAGCCGGACGTGGAGGAGCAGGTCTCGGCGGACTCCAGGATGCACGTGGGGAGGTGGACCCGTGGCAGGGCCCGTGGAGCAGGATCAATGGGGAATGTGTGGCAGGAGGGCGGCGTGGGACCCTCTGGGCTCCCGGCGTGGTCGGGAGACCCGCCCTGTGCCCTCTGGCAGGCCAATTACCATACTGGTGTGCAGTTCAGGCAGGTGCTGATGGTGTTTAGGGGCACAGGAACTTCCCATCATTAGTTCATAAATGCTAGCGGCAGCCGTAGTGCGTCTGAGGCCACTCGGGGAAGACATCCCAGGACGGCCGGAAGCAAGTGCAAGAAAGCACGTGCGCATGGTAGCAGGACAGAGGGGCTGGCCGGGAAGGGAGACCGGGATGCGATGGCCCCGTGGGAGGGAAGCCTTGGGATGGCAGGACCCCAGGGGAAGCCGTGTCAAGGAGGGAGAAATGGTGATATTGGGTGCTGCAGAGCGATCAGGTTATACGGAAACAGAGAAATGCAGCGGGAGGAGAGAACCCTGAAATGCAGTTACTGGATCTGACGTATAAAATGGTTGCTATCTTGACACCTGGGGTCTCGACAAAGGAGTGTGTCTGGAAACGGAGCCCGAGTGCAAGGTCGGAGACCATCCCGGGACAGAGAAGTGATTGGGCTTTGATCGTGGCTGGAACGCAAACCCGCCCCTGCCGAAATCCACAACCCCCACACCGGACTGCACTTAAGTGTCATTTTTCAAAAAGGTAAAATCAAGGCTCGCGTACCAAGATCAGGCATCGCAAGGATTTTATTCAGCTCCTTCGGAAAAGAGGGAACTAATCAGGCGTTAAGCCAGTCCAAGTGAAACTCTGATTTATGCAGATTCATCTTCTCTACTGACAGAATTGCTTTGCACGGCCAAGGCAAATGTCAACTGCGTGGCTTTGGATAGGAATTACCGGTGTTCTTCTCAGTTTCTTGCGGCTTATGTTCTAGCCCTGCAGAGCTGCAACATAGCTTAGTCGAAAGCAATGACTCATCACACCTCTATGAATCTCAGTAATTTCCCGGAGTCCCCTCGACAATGCCCGGGATTCAACGGAGAGGACACCCAAGAACGACACGGTGTCTTGTTCACCATTGCTTCCGGTACTGAACTATTGCACAATTGTGTTAATTTTAATTTATAATCCTCAAAGGAAGTAATGTAAGAGGTGAAACTCAGGCAAACCAGCTTTCTTTTTTTTTTTCTTTTTAAAATTTTTACTTTTTCATTGTTTATGCACCACACCCAGTGCTCCATGCAATACGTGTCTTCCTTAGTACCCACCACCTGGTTCATGCACCCCCCCCAACCCCCTCTCCTCCCAAACCTTCAGATTGTTTCTCAGAGTCCACCGTCTCTCCTGGTTCATCTCTGCCTCCAATTTACCCCAATTCAGTTTTCCTTTACCTCTCCTAATGTTCTCCATGTTATTCCTTATGCGCCACAAGTAACTTAAACCATACAATAATTGACTTTCTCCGCTTGACTTATTTCACTCAGCACAATCTCCTCCAGGCCCGTCCATGTTGATACAAAAGTTGGGTATTCATCCTTTCTTCTGGCTGTGTAATATTCCATTGTACATATGGACCATATCCTCTTTATCCATTCATCTGTTGAAGGGCATCTTGGCTCTTTCAAAGGTTTGGCGATTGTATCATTGCTGCTATGAATGGTGGGGTCCATATGGCCCTTCTTTTCACTACATCTGTATCTTTGGGGTAAATAGTAGTGCAATTGCAGGGTCATAAGGTAGCTCTATTTTTAATTTTTTTGAGGAATCTCCACAGTGTTTTCCAAAGCGGCTGCACCAACTTGCATTCTCACCAACAGTGTAAGAGGGTTCCCCTTTCTCCACATCCTCTCCAAGACTTGTTTCCTATCCTGTTGATTTTGGCCATTCTGACTGGTGTAAGTGGGATCTCCATGTGATTTTGACTTGAATTACCCTGATGGCTAATGATGATGAACATTTTTTGATGTGTCTGTTAGCCATTTGTATTCATTCTTTGGGTAAGAGTCTGTTCATGCCTTCTGCCATTTCCTGATGTGATTATCTGTTTTTTTTTTCAGTGTTGAGTTTGAGGAGTTCTTTATAGATCTTGGATATCAGCCTTTTGTCTATACTGTCATTTGAAAATATCTTCTCCCATTTAGGGGGTTGCCTTTTTGTTTTGTTGATTCTTTCTTTTGCTGTGCAGATACTTTTTATCTTGAAGTCTCAATTTTTGCTTTTGTTTCCTTTGCCTTTGGAGACATATCTTGAAAGAAGTTGCTGTGGTCAATTTCAAAGAGGTTAGTGCCTATGTTCTCCTCTAGGATTCTGATAGATTCCTGTCTCACATTGAGGTCTTTCATCCATTTGAGTTTATCTTTGTGCAAACCAGCTTTCTAAGGGTGTGTACGTCATAGCTGTGGTGTGTTAGTGGACATAAAGAGACCGCTCATTTGTTAATGCCTATTTTAATCACGTCTTTTTTTGAAGATTTTATTTATTTGAGAGAGAGACGGAGAGTGCACGTGTATACACACACAAGCGTGAGGTGGGGGAGGGAGAGGGTCAGGGAGAATCTAAAACAGGCTCCACACCCAGCACAGAGCCCAACGTGGGGCTCAATCTCACGGATCTCACGACCCTGAGATCATGACCTGAGCTGAAACCAAGAGTTGGACCCTTAACCGACTGAGCCACCCAGGCACCCCATTCACATCTTTTCTTAAATTAAAACTTTAATTAAATATATCAGTACCTATTGGTGATAGGTAAATTAAATTAAAATTTCTGTGCAGTATTTACATATGATGAGATATTAATTCAGCTTAAAAGTGAAGGAACTGCACCGTTTATAAGAACACGGATGAACCTGGAGTTTCACAGAAACACAAAAAAGACAAATGCAGAAAGGCAAGTACTGTATGAGCTCACTTCCATGTGGAATCCAAAGCAGTCCGGCTTGTCAAGGCAGAGAGTGCGCTGCTGGGGTTAGAGGGAATGGGGAGACAACAAACGGCACAAAGTTTCAGTTCTGCAAGGCGAGTCCGTCCTGGAGACCGGCACACCAGCATGCCTGCAGCTGACAATGCTGTATTCTTTTTTTTTTTTAATATTTTATTTGTTCATTTGACAGAGATCACAAGTAGGCAGAGAGGCAGGCAGAGAGAGAGAGGAGGAGGAAACAGGCTCTCTGCTGAGCAGAGCGCGCGATGCGAGGCTCGATCCCAGGACCCTGAGATCATGACCTGAGCTGAAGGCAGAGGCTTAACCCACTGAGCCACCCAGGCGCCCCGACAATGCTGTATTCTATACTTAAATTTTTTTTCTAAGAGGGTAGATCTTATATTGCATATTCCATTCACCAATAAAGACACACACAGACCTGAAGAGGGTGGCGGGAACTTTCAGAGGGGACGGGTACGTTGATGTCATAGATGGCCGTAGTGGCGTCCCAGATTTATCCTCATTTCCAAACGGATCCTGTTAAATACAGTAAAACCGTACAGCTTTTTGTCAGCCCTACCTCAGCAACGTGGTTCTAAAAATCGTAACTACGGTTGACCTTGAACGCGTTCAGTGTGGGAGTCAGGGGCGCTCAAGTCCATGCCGTCAAAAATCTGAGTGTAACTTTCAACTCCCCCAACCTTGACTACCTGCAGCTTACTGTTGACTGCAAGCCCTACCAACACCATGACGGGTCGGTTCGCACGTGTCTTCTGTACGTATCATATAATGTATTCTTAGAAGGAAGCAAGCTAGAGAAAAATGTTGTTAAGAAAATCAGAAGGCAGGGCACCTGGGTGGCTCAGTGGGTTAAGTCTCTGCCTTCGGCTCAGGTCATGATCTCAGGGTCCTGGGATCGAGCCCCATATCGGGCTCTCTGCTCCGCGGGAAGCCTGCTTCTGCCTACTTCTGCCTGCTTTTCTGCCTACTTGTCATCTCACTCTCTCTGTCAAATAAATAAAATCTTTTTTTAAAAAAAATAAAGTTTCTTTAAAAAAAAGAAAAAGAGGGCTCCTGGGTGGCTCAGTGGGTTAGGCCGCTGCCTTCGGCTCGGGTCATGGTCTCAGGATCCTGGGATCGGGTCCCGCATCGGGCTCTCTGCTCGGCAGGGAGCCTGCTTCCCTTCCTCTCTCTCTGCCTGCCTCTCTTGTGATTTCTCTCTGTCAAATGAATAAATAAAATCTTAAAAAAAAAAAGAAAAAGAAAAAGAAAGAAAATCAGCGTTTTCACATTTATAGTGGCACACTATAAAAAAAATCTGTGTGTCAGTGGACCCACTCAGTTCAAACCCGTGTTGTTCAGAGATCACTGTGAACCTGTCTGAAATTAACCGACATAATTAGGTGCAGACACTGATCTCTAAGTCGTCATTCAAGCCTGTCACAGACTCTCAAAGTGGATGTTGAAGAGACAGTTTCATTGTTGCTGGAACAGTGTGATCTCGGCGCAGGTCCAGGCTGTTCTGGTGAGGAGCAGAGCCATTCTCCTTTGTGCTCTGCTAACGAGGCATAATGACAGTGACATTCTGAACAGCAGGTTCACAGGGTAGTAAGTAACGCATTCGATGTCTGAAATAGGCATAAACTTATTGGAATAATAAAACTGGTGTTAGCTACCAATCTCCATAAAATGTTCTAGCCACGTCCACGCAAAAGGATCGCCCGCTGTTTGATAGGGAGAGAAAACAGTGGAGTAACAAACCTTTCTAGCCGACAAACTGACCTGCCTTGGTTTCCTGTCCCTACTCAAAAAATAGATGGTCACGCTGACCCTGGTAGGTCTTTGAAAGGAGGAAATTGCTTTAAAAATGGGATAATTTTACCCAAATTGCAGAGCTTAAAGTGGTCTCTCATTTAAAGGCTTGAACAACCAATGAACACCTGTTCTTTCAGTTTAACTCAACGAGCTGTTCTTGTACCTGATAAAAACAGGCTGTGTCCCCGCCAGTAATTCTGCAAAGCACAGAGGAGGAAGGACACAAGCCCGTCCGATCAGTGCAGGCCGACCGTGCTCAGGGACCTCCCGCTGTGGGTCACAAGCCCAGGAGCTACAGCAGTAGGGTCTCTGACCGTAACGTTATCTCAGCCCCATCACAACTTCCGTGCCCTTTCAGTGCCACCATGGGAGATGGCTCTGGAGTGCCGGCGTGCCCGGGTGGGGTTTCTGTGTAGGAAAACACTCATGGGCTCTATCTGGCGCGAACCCAAACCTGGCTGAGGTCGGTGGTAGGCTTGCAAAGGCTGCTTAGGAAACGGAGCTCCGTGTACGTTCCCCACGGGGACTTTCTCATTCGGTGTGTCCCTTTCATCCCTTTTCTGAATACATAGAACGCCCGTGACGTCGCGCAATTCAAATGAAAGGGAGGGACCAGACGTGACAAGAGAACTTGAGAGCCTTGTCCTGTAAATTCTCAGCAGATGTTCTGAATTCGTTTTTTGTCGGCACAGAAGTAGGCTGATCCCAGGAGCCCAGGTCTAGTCTAGCATTTAAAAAAAATTTTTTTTTTAAAATTCACCTCCCCCGTTGTCTGGGGTGGGAACCCTGGCTTGATGACACAGATGCGTGAGTGAGTGCCCTGGGACAAGGCCGCATCTATAGGCGGCCGGGCTGCTTGGGCACAGGCTCAGGCTCCAGATGCTTCCCGGGAGGGAGGCTATTGAGGGGATGGGCGCATCTCCAATCCCGGCCGCATTCACAGCCGCCGCCCTCGCCCCACTGGCCAGCCGTGTGTCCCACCAGCCGGTACAGCAGCCGCTGAAACACAAGCAAACCCCACACCTTCCCCAGAGCTCACAGAGGGCCAGCGGCACGCAGCACGGGGACTTCCCGGTGACTGGGAAGGGCTTGGCCAAGCCTCTCGGGGACTGCAGGGTGCCCTCACCCCTCCGTGCCACCTTCCTCCTCGTGGGACTCTCTCCGCGGTGGTGTGCGAGCCAGACTTTGAGTGTGAATGCTGGGTGCTGTGTTTTAGTCTTAACTGATAAATGCTTAACAGTGGTGGCTGTGAGGACCTCGAAGTCCTACTGTAATGTTACTAACATCGTAGTAACAGAAGCAGCTCTCACCCCCACGATGAGGGTGAGAGAGAGGGAGAGACAGAGGGAGGGAGAGAGTGGGAAGGATGGAAGGAAGAGAGAAAGGGACTAACCCCAAAGCTGAAGACGGGGAGCATAAGGGACGACCATGGAGTCAGGCTTTTCCAGGTTGTGTCTTAGTGATATTCTTCACTTATATATTATTCCGCATGATGGTCCCCTCTGTCCTCTCAAGCCCCAAAGCAACAGAGGCAAGGTCTCATTTCACCTCATCTCCCACGTACCTTAGTAGAAGCCAGATTAGCCCCAAGCCCTGCTCTAAACTACCTGAAGGTGTCGCACAGCTTCCTGGGGTGGTGAGAATTCCGTGCCGATGTGCGGAAGCCTGGCACGGCACCTGGAACCTGTAGGCTTGTTGTTACTCTCCCTCGGTCCATCTCTCCTGCTCCCTGCTTCCTTTCCAACCCCGGAGACCCGCCCACGGCAGGTGGGGGCGCGAGGCCCCTAGCTCCGCCAGCAGATGGCCCGGTGTGGGCTGTAGGGTGACAGGGCGGGGCAGGGGTGCGGCTCTTCCCAGCACCTCCCCACTCTTCCCGAGGACTGTCCTCCCTGGGGTTCTCGCACCGGGAGGCACATGGGAATGTGAAATGCCACCGTGTCTTTGCATGGTGCATCCGTGTTTCTAAAGATGACGGCAGCCTATTTGCCATAACTTGGAAAGAGCTGGGAAGTCAGTCTCGACCAGCGGCCTCAGCAGGAGGCCTGGGACTGTCCTAGTGCCTTTTTCCTCGAAGAGTCATACGCAGTTCCTGGTGAACACGGAGAGGCTTAATGTGGATCCCAGTAGATGTGAAAATAAACTCACGTCCAGATTCCAGGCCTGCACCGTCCAGGAGGCCCCAGAGCTGTAGCAGCCTGCAGCTCGTGTCCCCTTCCTGTCCTTCCAGTAAGTATCCGGGGGGGTCGTGGGTAGGCGGACACAGGAGATGCACCAGGACGTGGATCAAGCTGCTGAGCCCCAGGCAGAGGGTGCAGCAGGTGCAAAGAAATGTGGGAAGGTCGGACGTGGAGCTGTGGGAAGCTGGGAGACCCGGCCCAGTGATGGGCGGGTGCACCAGGTGAAGGCTCCGCGTGGGTGGTCGAGGGGAGCAGGCCCGGCCCTCTGCAGGACGGAGAGTTCAGGGGACGAATGCAGGACCAGCTGCCACGGGAGGTGGAGTCCTTAATCCCAAGTCATGGGAAGGAGAGAGAGAATGTGCACACTTAGGGAACACGATGCATTTTTGTGTGAATGATGATTTTTAGCAACTTTCTCCCTTTGCTTTCACGTCGTCTTTAAAAGAAAAAAAAAAGTGCTCTTCTTTAGTTGAAAGGCACTTCTGCGAAGCCTGTCTCTCTCTGCCTCGTTTCTCTTCCTTCTCCGCTCCCCCCACGTCGAAATAGATTTTATTTCTCCCCCAAGCCCTCTGTGCTCCTTTTCCTTCCTACTTCTCACTATTTTCATGATGTATGTCAGTCCCGTTGCTAGGCAGCTGTTCCACTCAACCCACCACTCAGCTTTCTGAATGCTGGAAATTAGCCCCAAATAGCTAGAAAATCACCCCTCCGCACCTGCACTGTGTTTGCTGTGAGAGCAGGCATAGGACCAGCAAAACAAGCCGTCCCGGCAAGTCCGCACAGCAAGGGAGATGCAACCTCGTTCCACTGCAGACACACAGCCTCGTTTCTGGCAAGGTGGAAAGCCCCGCAGTGCCCTGTGGGGAAGTCTCAAGGAGATGGTTCCAGAAGAAACCCTGTCCTTGTCCTATCAGAGCTAACAGGAATGAACCCAATAATCTGGAGAAAAACAGCAGTATTCCCAAATAAGCATGAGTAGAACATAGGTTTTGTGTATTTCTATAAATGTGGACTATGGGCTCCCTGGTTCTTCCCCGACCCTGAAGAAGAAAACACCCCAAACACTTTGCTTGGTTGTACCTGCCTCTCGAGCTGTCGACCTTTTCTTTCATCGATGCTACGAGTCACCAGAGCCCCAAGCTTGTGCCCCACCCTCTGTGGAGGTCTCGGTGCCATCCCCTGCCCTTCCCCTCCCTCCTCTGCCTTTCCTGGATGCCTCCCCATCCTAACCTCCCTTCTAGAGCTCCAGCAACACCCCCTCTCTCTCTGTGTATTAGCCAGTCCCGTTCCTGAGGGATGAGATTAACGGTGCTCCCTAAACTTCATTTTGTTGTTCCTGACTAAATAAAATAGGGCCCTTATAAGAAAATTTCATGAGGTCTTGAATTAAGAAAACCACATCTTTTCTGAGATACAATTTTGACCAAAAAAGTCATCCATGAGCATAGGCAGTCAAATGAGAGGGTCGCTTTGCCCATCCTGGTAAGCTGTGCACGTCTTGGCAGGCTACCTTGTTCGTAATTGGTGCTTAATCAATATTTGCCGACTAGAATTAAATTTTGAGGGGTTTAGGGACCAAAACTTTCACAACAAAATTGTGCTCGAGTGTGAAGAGACGAAGCCAATATTCAGCACACAAACCATGTCAGAGAAATTGCTCTGAGGTGGGGTTTGTTGTTGTTTTCAGTGGTTTTGTTGTGTTTTGTTTGTAAACATGAGCTCAATACACATACCTTGTGTTTTTCTAAGGAAGTGACTCTGCGGTTCCATGGTGGGCTTCTTACAGGAGTCAGCTGAGTCTCTGCTTTGTTTAGCCTGCCTCTGTGGTCACCCCGTAAGCTCTGTTTTGTCTCTAAGCTCACGAGAAATAGTGCATCTGAGTTCTCCTTGAAGCTAGAAGGAACGATCACTTTGGAAAAGACAAATCCTTACCACGTCCCTTCGGTTCCCCTGCACACGTCTCAGTCATCAGCTTCGCCCTTCCTCTTCCACTTCGGCCGGCCCCGCTCAGACTGCAGAGACCCCGAGTGAGCACCGCGGACGATGGGTCCTTCCACCCGTGATTTCTGCCGAGGACCGGGATGTCTGTTACAACTCCCGAGTCACCCTGTGCCTGGTGGTGGGTGTGAGTTGAGGAGAGTTTTCGTATTTGAACCCTTGGTGTGCAGAGGGCACTTACCGACTAGCCTGCAGGTTAGAGAGTTTTCCGGAACTGAGCTGGAACTCGCCGCCCAGCCCCAGCGCTCATCCAGTATCGGCCATCGGGGCCAAGAGCGTCTGGGGGAAGGAAGTCGAAAGTCGGCAGACACGTTCCCAAGGGAAGCCAGACCCAGGGTTCGGTTTCGGCCTCAGGGACCCCCGAGGACTCAGCCCGAGGAGGCGTCTTCTGGACGCTGGGCACCGTCCTGGCCAGGAGGCAGTGGCTGGTGACAGGCGAAAGGGGCCCCAGCGGAGCGCCTGGCAACAGGCAGCAGAGATGTCTCGGGGCGTCGGCTGACTTCAGGGACCCCCGTGACTTCCTGTGTCCTCCTCTGTGGCATTGACCGCCACCTCCCAGTGTGAAGCGGCCGCTGTCCCCGGGGCGCTCCATCTCCACGAATGTCACTTCTGCCCTCCAGCTTCACAGGGACCCCTCCCTTCCCTCCCGCATCCGCGTCCCTCCCTCAGGAAAGCCTCCTGTTTGCCGCCGGCCTTGGGCTGCGCACACCCAACTCCTCCCGCGGACGCCGCCTCCCGGGCTGCAGGGAGGGCCTCTGGGGAGACCCCTGGGCTGTCCGCTGTACATGCCCACGCCCGGCCGCCGGCTCCTGGGGACCCTTCTGGAGTCCCAGGGTAGGACTCATCTGCTCAAACCGCTGTGTCCTGGGGCTCTCAGGGTCAGAACCGAGGGCTTAGAGTCACCTGCAAGGTCACCTCCTTCCTGTGAATCTGCCCCTGGACCTTTCCTCGGCCTGCTCCGCTCCAGCCGCGGCCACCACCCCGGGATTGCTCACACGGGCGCACAGGACCCCGCTCAGGGCTTGTGGGTTTGCTGTTCCCTCCGCCGGGGTTCCCATTCCCCGGAGGGCCCCACAGCTCCCTTCCCTGCCGGCAGACACCTGCTCTCAGTGAAAACTCTCCTGCCCCATTTTTCTTCGTGTCTCTTGTATCTGACGTGGCTCCTCGTCTGTGTTTCCGGTCTCCCGTCTCCATCACAGGCTGTCAGGGTCTGCCTTGGACGCGTTCCGTGTGCGTATCCTGTGCTCAGCCTGTGCTGCCGTTCGTGTCGGCTAATTGACTGAATGAGCCCAAAAGAACGAGCCCGGGACCCGGGTTCTGGACCTGGAATTAGATCCCAATGATTCCCTCCAACCCAAACCAGGACGAGGCAACAGTGAGCTGTTGACATCTTCGAGTCAGCTGATCTGTCTCAGACACGGGCAGGTACCAGTCTGAACACAGAGCTCTTCAGTGGGTCGAGGTGACCTCGTCTCAGATGACAGAGGCTGAGAGGGTGTAGGGAATGGAAGCTTCGGAGTCCCATGTCCAGTCACACCTGCGCTCAGCACCCACACGCTGTCCCAGACTCATTCCTAACCCCCTGGTCGTGGGTTGGAGTTTCTGCGAGATTCTGTTTTAGCTCAGTGATCGACCTGGGACACCACCCAGAGATGACACGCACGTTCCAAATAGCAAGATGTTTTTAATTACACTAAAAGAGAGGCCCTCACTCGGGATGATGTGTTTGTCGTTTCGGTTGAAATGTCAGAATTATACCATTTTAGATGTCACAAGAACAATATAAAGTGGGGAAAAAAGCCCCCCATGTAAGATCTTTGTTCTGACTTGTTCATACTGTCTTCAGATACTCGAATTACGTCAGTTCAGTTCTCCGTGATAATGAGCAGAGCTCCAGAATGAGACAATTGTAAGAGAATAAAAAGATAATTTGAGTGATTTCATTTCATTGTGTGACTCTGGCTAAATGGTAGGAACGTGCTGGCTTTCCTGAGCGCTTGAATGAGTCTGTATTTCATTCTGAGCTGAGTTTTCCGTCAGAGGCCCAGTCACCCAAAGGTCGGAGAACCTGGAAATCGTTTCTCTGCAAGTCCAGTGTGCTGCTGATGCTGAGTGCTAACCTCTTCTGTTTCTCATGTCCCAGCCCTTTCCTTTCTGCTCTAGAACCATCTGGGGCCATCTAGACCGCCGTGGGAGTCACGTGGGAGTCACGTGGTCCTGGGCTCAGCTCCCTGCTCAGCTGCTGTTTCCACCTCTTGGTGGAAAGGCCCAGGCTTGTCCTAACAAAACACCCCAAACCAGGGGGCTTAAAACCACAGAAATGCACTCTTTCGAATTTCTTAAGCCTGGGAGTCCCCAACGAAGTGTCATCGAGGCTGTGCCCCTCTGAGACTCTGAGTGGAGTATTTGGGCGCCTCTGTCCCACTTCCGGTGTGGTCGGTCACCCTTGGTGCTCCTATGCTCGAAGTCCAGTCCCTCCAACCTCTGTCTCCCTCGCCACACGGCGTTCTCCTTGTGCATCCCTGTCTGTCCGTGGCATTCGCCTCTTCCTGGACGGACTCCGACCATGTCGAACCACGGCCCACCTGAACGAGCTCATCTTAACTGCATGACATCGGCAAGGACACTATTTTCAAAGAGAGTCATATCCACTTATCTTTTGGGGGAGACACAATTCAACCCATAAAATCGCCTGTGTGAACCTGGGCAAGTGCCTTGATTTCTGTGACCGTGTACTTTCTGGCTGTCGAAAGAAGATCACCATGCAGGCCTCCTGTATCTGGGAGGGGCACGGACAGCGCATGCTCCTGTTCAGTGCGTGACAAATGTCCCTTCCCACCTCGCCCCCGTTGCCCCAGCCCAGTGTCTGAGTCTCCCATCACTTACCAGTACTCATGGCTTGCAAAGGCAATCCAGCAGACTGTGGAATGCAGGAGATGGCCCAGCCCGGGGAAGCTAACCCACTGTGAGGTCCCATAGGAAATAGACTGGTGCTCTTAATACAATAAAGAATTCATGTCACATCCTGAAAATGCATGCAGGGGGAACGGAGGGGAGCATCCCGTGCAAAGTGGTCGACCAAAGGCCTCGAAACAATTCTCTGCAAAGTTAGACCCCCAGGCTGTGTTTAGGTCACCCACCGGCTTCTCCCAGATTCAGACCCATGGTGCAAGTCTGTCACATGTCACCTTTGAAGCACGGAGATGTTATACACCTAATCTGTGTCTGCTTACTGGTGTGTGCATGTCACGCGCCCACAATTCTGGAAGGCCCAACCCACTGCCCTCTGCACACAACACTCCCCGTCCTGGCCCTTCTCACCCACACGCACACGTGCACACACGCACACGCACACACCCCATTCCACGCATTGTGTCTGTTCTCTTCTACCCTGGAGACACCCTTCTCTCTCCTGCAACAACCACACACTAAGACCAGTACACGAGATAGACACCAACTCCAATGCCTACCGCATAGGAAATCCCATTCTTGCCTCTTATTAAAAAAAAAAGAAAAAAGTCACTGAATACTTCCATATTCCACAGATCCCTTCCGTCCGTGTGGTGTGATCCGAATGTGAGCGAGATTTTTCCCGTCCTTGCCTCTGGCACGCTCCTGTTCGCGTCCAGGCTCTGCTCCCTGCTCTGGTCACACCCTCCTGTGCCCTGAGTCCGATACAGGAGCAAAATTCCGTGTGTGAGAAGGAAGGGTTGTGGCTGACGTTGATGCATTTCATCTGACGTGCGGCTGTGGAGATTAGGATCGTTGTCGGCCTGGGTCGACTAACAGACTAAGGGCTCAGCGGTGATGCCAAGGACGGAAAAGGAAATAAATGTCTGCTACTGACAAATTCACAATAGTGTGCTTTCTCGAAGTGCTTTTTACGCCAGACCCACATGCTGGGCACCTCCCTGCGTGGGGACACTGACAGAACCCCAGAGGGGGACCACTCTGGGGTGGCGGTCGGGGGGCACACGTCCAGTGCTCTCCTGGCTGCTAAGAGGGAGCCCGGTGGATACTGGATACAGACGGGGAAGCGATGCACTTCTTTCCTTCCTTGCTCTAAGGAAGCAACAACTCGTTTTAGAAATTGCCAGATTTCAGATAAAGGGCTAGTATCCAAAATCTATAAGGAACTTAGCAAACTCAACACCCAAAGAACAAACAATCCAATCAAGAAATGGGCAGAGGACATGAACAGACATTTCTGCAAAGAAAACATCCAGATGGCCAACAGACACATGAAAAAGTGCTCCATGTCACTCGGCATCAGGGAAATACAAATCAAAACCACAATGAGATATCACCTCACACCAGTCAGAATGGCTAAAATGAACAAGTCAGGAAATGACAGATGCTGGCGAGGATGTGGAGAAAGGGGAACCCTCCTCCACTGTTGGTGGGAATGCAAGCTGGTGCAACCACTCTGGAAAACAGCATGGATGTTCCTCAAAATGTTGAAAATAGAACTACCCTATGACCCAGCAATTGCACTACTGGGTATTTACCCTAAAGATACAAACATAGTGATCCGAAGGGGCACGTGTACCCGAATGTTTATAGCAGCAATGTCTACAATAGCCAGACTATGGAAAGAACCTAGATGTCCATCAACAGATGAATGGATAAAGAAGATGTGGTATATATACACAATGGAATACTATGCAGCCATCAAAAGAAATGAAATCTTGCCATTTGTGACGACGTGGATGGAACTAGAGCGTATCATGCTTAGTGAAATAAGTCAATCGGAGAAAGACAACTATCATATGATCTCCCTGATATGAGGACATGGAGAAGCAACATGGGGGGGTAGGGGGATAGGAGAAGAATAAATGAAACAAGATGGGATTGGGAGGGAGACAAACCATAAATGACTCTTAATCTCACAAAACAAACTGGGGGTTGCTGGGGGGAGGTGGGATTGGGAGAGGGGGAGGGGGCTATGGACATTGGGGAGGGGAGGCGAACCATAAGAGACTATGGACTCTGAAAAACAACCTGAGGGTTTTGAAGGGTCAGGGGTGGGAGGTTGGGGCAACCTGAGGGTTTTGAAGGGTCAAGGGTGGGAGGTTGGGGGAACAGGTGGTGGGTAATGGGGAGGGCACGTTTTGCATGAAGCACTGGGTGTTGTGCAAAAAGAATGAATACTGTTACGCTGAAAAAAATAAATAAAAAAATGAAGTAAGGAAAAAAAAAAAAGAAAAAAAAAAGAAATTGCCAGATTTGCCGCAACAAACTTCAGATGGAAATCAAAGACATTTTACAGAAAGTCACAGAGAACTTAAATGATTTACCTTTGGGCATTAAATTCCCAAAGCAGCCCAACGTGGGAATCGTAAACACAGTCCAACTAAATGCAGTTACACGAATCCTTCCTGTTTCTTCTCTGCCCCTCCCCCTCCTCCCCCTCCTCCTCCTTCTCCTCCCCCTGCCCCTCCCCCTCCCCCTCCTCCTCTTCTCTTCTTCCTTCATCTTCTAACACGCTTTACCTCCACGCCAGGTTAAATACCGTGCAGGCAAGGGAAATTTTACATCGATTTTTTAAGTGGCTGGTAGAATTTTGAAAGGCATTTTAAAAAATCCATAAAAAACCATTATATTGCCATGGATTTCAGCTCAGGAATGTCAGTCATTCAGAGGAACTTTCAAATAAATAAATAAACAAACAAACAAATGTCCATCTGGAGGATTGATAATACCCTATAGGTAACATAATGGGCAGAGCCGCTCCAGATCCCCCTTGAGTAAAGCTTCCAGATGTTCTGATTTATATTATATATTTATATATATATAAATATATATATATATAATATATATATAAATAAATATATATATAAATAAATAAATATATATATAAATATTATATATTTATATATATTAATGTGATTATATATCACATTATAGAGTCTTACTACCTCTCGGTTCATTTCAAGTGGTCATAAGGAATTCTAAAATTTCTTAAAAGGCATATTTTTAAGAGCATTCTAAATATTTACATGAAAACTAGGAGTTTTCTTTCCTTCAGTTTCTTCGGTTAAATGGTTTCCGTCAGTCCTTGATAACAGTGTTAAACCTGCGTTAAAGGATTGAAACACATATTTGGCTCATTTTAAAAACTCATCGTCACGTGGCAGAAGGAGGTTATTTCGCAGTTGGAGGAGGTTCAGCACACGGCGGATGGAGACTTGGGGGCTCGGGGGATCAAGTGGGGTTTGGGGACGTTTTGAGAAAGAGTGTGACCGAGATGACCCTGCCGGACAAAAGAAGCATTTGCTTGACACACTCAGTCACGGCTTTCGTGTCCCCGCTGCTTTCCACAGGTACAAGCCGCTGGCCCATACGCTCCCGGGCGAGAAGCCGCCGCTGTCCGCGGAGGAGAAATGTCGTCTGGTTCTCCAGCGCTGCAAACTGCAAGGCTGGCAGGTGAGTGACCAGCGAGCGCCCTGGCATCGCGGCCCGGGATTCGAACGAACCACCCGGGTCCCCGTGGGTGCCGGCAGGCTCCATGGCAAAAAGGGGAACATGTTTGCGACGAGCCATTGGCGTGGTCCCTGGGAGCACGTGGGTCTTTCGGATTTTCCCGTTGTTGCATGTGGTGGCAGCCATGCAAGGGGGGCCCGCGGGCTCCCTCCACGGCAGATGAGAAGTTCGTGCTGCCTGTTGTTGGCCCAGGTGTCAGTCCCCCTGTCACTCAGGCTTTCTAAGGGAGTGAGCGGAGAGCGGATGAGGGGGTTGGTTTCTTGGCCCCTCGCCTGGATTCTGCCTTCTTCAGACCCACTCCCTGGCTCGTCCGGGGCTGGGGGCCCCTGCTTGCTACTTCTCAGCTGCCACACCGGGAAAGGTCACTGTCCCTTCTACCTCACTCCGTGGCAAAAGGTTCGTGCCTGGAAACATTTAGTCTTTCATGGGACCCCTTGGTTGGCCAGAGATGCAGGCTTCTCTTCTGATGGTTCGGAATCACTGGTTGTATGTGGCGGCGTCCACTGTGCGTCTAGGTGACATCAGGGGGACCGCGGGGCTGGCATTGGCCCTTGCTGCGTCTGTGGCAAAGGACACGGGACCTGGAATGTCAGACGGATGACTGCTGACTCCACTTTCTGTGCCGCCCTGTCTCTCTCTGTCCTCTTCGTTCCTTTCCCTTTGTTTTCAGCTAATAATGGGACGAGCTTTAAATAGTCTGAAGGCGGAGGCGCATGCGGTCTGGAGGAGTCGTGTAGTCAGAGGTTGGATTGGAAAGGGAGTGAGGGGGAGTCACTAACGTGGGACGGCGTCCGCTCACCGCTCTGGAGCCAGGGGCAGGAGAGGCGGGTTCGCACACGGAACGGTGACACAGACTCCAGGAAGTGGACGTCATCGTGACTGAGTCACTGCTGGGATTTAAAGTCCTTGGGCGGTAGTGGTTCCTGAACACATAACTCTGAGATTTTCTCGTATTTTTTCCCTTTAAAGTATAGTCCGAGGGATGCCTGGGTGGCACGGTTGGTCAAGGGTCTGACTCTTGGTTTCGGTTCAGGTTGTGATGTCAGGGTCCTGAGATGGAGCCCCGCGTCGGGCTCTGCTGAGCTCGGCGTCTGCTGGAGAGTCTCTCTCTCCCTCCTCCCCTCCTGCTCGTCCTCTTGCCCATTCTCTCTCTCTCAGAAAAAAAAGAAAAGAAAAGTAAGAAAGACGAAGAAGAAGAAAGACTCGCAGACAAGGGTAATGTGCTTCATTAATACTGAAAGGCGGCGTGGGTTGTGGAGGAAGGGTGAGGGCGTCTGGAGGGGTCGTTCCCCCAGCAGGTGGTAAGCCCGTGTACGACACACATCGGTCCTCTGATCGGGGTCCCACACAGGTGCCTCCTGACAGCCGTTCCTTCTGCACCATTGCGCGGGCTGGGACACTCGAAATCGCAGCTGGGGGAGGAATTATATCGCAACACGCATTGGAACTTTGAAGAAGTGCGTCAAAATAAAAAACGGGAACTGGTTCCCATTTCATTGCACTGGTCGCTTTTCCCCTCTCCTTCACTCCCCAAAAGGAGACTGAGCATACGGGACAAAAGAAGTACATGAACCCTATTATTCTCTGCGTGTTGGGTTGTGTGTTCTGTAGTGAGTTGGTAGGAAAGACGGTTTTCTTCAGCTTCTCCAAAACGTAACTTCTCGTGTACTTTCTACGGTAAGAGAGATCCTTGGCATCCTAGAGATAAAGCCTGTTCATGTACACTTTTATGCAGACAGAGAGCAAAAGAATTTGCAATTAAATAATTTATTTAGTTAGAAAGAGAGAGCGAGCGAGAAGGGCAGAGGAGAGGGACAGAGAATCTTCCACAGACCCCGTGCCCCCTGCAGAGCCCCAGGCCGGGCTCGATCTCGAGACCAGAACTGAAATCCAGAGCCCTGTGTCTGACGCACTGAGCCTCCCAGGTGACCCAGCAGAAGAATTTTTTTAAAAAAAAACATCATTTATTCCTGACCTGGAAAGTCAGACTCGTCAGTTCCAAAAGCACAGTGTGTGTCTGAAACGCGTCCTTCGCTGCCGGAGGAGTGGCTCTGACGGTGCACCAGGACAAGTCGACCGCGGAGCCCGGGAAGCCCCTGGAAGCCGCGGTGAGATCCTAACGGACGGCTGTCGTTTCATAGCACGATTCCCAAATCGCCGAGAGTCATGATGTGTGTTTCTATTAAGCAGTCAGTGTTCATCCTTGGGTCGGAATGGTTAGCGGGAATTAATAGTCACTCGTGCCCATATTTTTAAAAGCGGCGCTAGGAGCCAGCAGGGATCGGAGCCATCTTCACTGTGTGAAACTGCGCGGAGCGTTAGCTGGAAATTCAATTCTCTTCGCTAAAAGTACGATGAGCCTCTTACTGCCGCTCTGGTGGGTCTTGGAGGTGTTGGTAGTGGACGCTGCCGCTCTCCTTTACATAGATCAGACTCTGTGCAGGGAAGCCTTGGAGGCGTCAGCAGGGGGTCTGAGCCCCATCTTCTCCCACTTTGGTACATTGTAGCCACGCGTCTCCTTCTGTTTCAGAGGCAGAGAGAGACCTGCCCTGTTCAGTGCTGTTGGGTTTGTTTACTGATTTATTCTCCGGGGAGTTGTGGGTCTGGAGTCAGCGTGGGAGGCCCTGGAAATGTTAATATTTTATGCACGATGATTCCTCTCATCTGCAGAACGTGTTACAACTGTTCCGAGCTTTGGCCTTCTTTGATTTAAACCTAATAACAAGGGTACATGGAGAAAGGAAGGTCAGCTGGGTGAACAGTAATGACCTTGTTTGAGACAGGAGGCGATGGAGCCTTGCAGATGGGCGTGCTGATCAAGGTCCCAGGTGCGGTTAATGCTTGGTGTCGGCGCAAGGGCCGCTCTGCTGAGACCCGCATCTGTGTCTTGCTAGGCTGCGTTCTCTCCTCGGCATTTGACTGGATCTGTATCTTTTAACGTAACCATCTGAAGCGCTTCTATTCAGATGATGCAACTTGAAAGGCAAAGGTTCTGAGTCGCAGCGTGAGCTTTGATCAAAGGCACGTACGGATCTCTTTATGGCTCTGAGCAGATTGTGGTCCGTGTCTTCTTACACTGGTCACTCACCGGGTAGGTGAGGGAGAGTCACAGGGACGGCGGCCGGTGGCAGGTGGGTTCTGATCCCAGCCGTTCTCACCCAGACCGTCAGCCAGCGACCCCCACGTAGCACAGTGCTTCTGGACTCCCCTTCCTAACTGCATCTTGGGGAAAAAGGAGGAGAAGGAGAGAAGGGAGAGCAAGAGGAGAAAGAGAGGATGGAGAGGGAGAGCTGGAATCAAGCAAGGATTCTTGGGGGCATGGGGGGGTTCACTCCAATCCGTCGCAGACCGAGCCGCTGCTCCGGCCGTCCCCAGGCAGCCTCAGGGCGGGAGACAGTTCTGGGCGACACCCCTGGAAGCGGAGTCAAGGTGACAGTGGCTTCCAGCGCACGACTTGCGCGAGGGCAGTCTGAGAATAGTCGTCGCAAGCCGTTTCCGTAAATCCCCAGCCCGAGCCTGCCAGCCTGTCCCTCCCGTCTTCGGACCTCCCGGCACCCCAGCTCTCCGGAACGCTCCCTCCCTCCTCTCTGCTCTCTTCTCACCCCCAGGTCGCATACCTTCTCTAAGGTTGCCGATGCTCTGTCCGTCCCCGGGATTGGTGTGTGTCCAGACTGCTCCTGCGTCCCCAGGACAGGGGGCAAAGGGGAAGGAGGCGCGGTAGACGGTAATGGATAAGTCTTGGTCCCTAAGAAGTGGCCAAATCATACTATATATTTTACACGGATACACAGAGGTTTGAGACCGTTTACGATCTGGAATAATTCACCACCAAAACCTGAGAGTGGTAAAATCTAGGGCATTGTTTTGAGACGGCAGTCAGAAGTGCAGGCTATCTCTATGATTCAAAGATAATGTGTTCATAAATTACTTTCTGTAATTGAGAATTATTTTTAAAATTTGTTACCGCCCCATAAATACAATTTAAATAGAATATTATATAGGGTCAAATTAATTATCTTGATCATTTATGAAAAAGACGTGTTAGTCTCACTGACTCTGTTTTGCTCCAAAGCGTTTTCGCCTTCAAGTCCTAAGTAACCTGTTGTATTTTCCGCCTCACTTCTTTTTTTTTTTAAGATTTTATTTATTTATTTGACAGAGAGAGAGAGAGAGGGGGATCACAAGTAGGCAGAGAGGCAGGCAGAGAGAGGAAGGGAAACAGGCTCCCTGCTGAGCAGAGAGCCCGATGCGGGGCTCGATCCCAGGACCCTGGGATCATGACCTGAGCCGAAGGCAGAGGCTTTAACCCACTGAGCCATCCAGGGGCCCTACCGCCTCACTTCTTGAAGGACCCTTCTGCCTCCTGTCACGGGATTCCAACCGCTCACCACAACTGTTGGTAAACCTGCTCGTGCTGCTGTTCTCTTAACATTCTCAACGTCGTGGCTTTCACATCAAGTGCTGTTGTTTTGAACAAAAGTGAAAAATAACCAAGATGTAGTGGTGGTTGCCAAGGAGGCCTTCTTGCTGGTGGTTCCTTGTTCGTTAGACAATGAAATGGTATGATGTGTTTTTTAAAATATGGCGGCCTCGTCAGAGCCTCGGCCTTATTGGATGGTGGATTTACGCCAGTTGTTTGAGGAGGAATGGAAGGTTCTAGAAGTAAGCTGAGTAGACTCAAGATGACTGACTTCCAGTACTTTTGTGAGAGCCCCATGTTATCTCTTGCAGGATCTCTGTTTTCTCTGCCGCACCAGGTACAGTTCTCTTGATGAAACAGAGTCTTCAGATTACTTCACTTGTGGAAAAAATACAGAGAGCTTGAATTAAGTCACAGAGTGAAAACAAGTTGTGTGGATCCGCGAGTTATTAACCTTCCATTGTTTGTTTCTAACAATGATTATGATACGTGCTCTATCTAAATACGTCCATTTTTAGTTCAGTCCTACTTTCAGGCGCCTTTGAAAATAATCCTTCCGAAGCTATGCACACGGAATCAACCACTTTCTGCCCTGGTTTCCCCACGCCACGGAAAAGTGACTGGCAGGCACTTAGGCCCATGTGGAACATGCTTGTTTTGCTATGTTATGTCATTTATGTAAAGTGAAAACTTTTGAAACTACTAATTCTAAGTGGAAAAATAAATGGTATAATCTGATTTTCACACATTTTATATGAATCAACTGGTTATAGGATGATTTTTTCTGTGTAGTTATTTGAATGCTATATTCATTTTAAAGCCATCTGGTGGGATGACGAAGGGAGAAACAAATCTGTCGGAGTCCGTCCAAGCGCGGCTAGGGGCGCCATTTCCCAGCACAGAGGCTCGGAGCGCAGGGCAAGTCGGTGGTGGGGAATAGCTGGTCTGCATTGGGGAAAGCTTTCACGGTGGAGTTCCACTGTCCCTTCAGTCATGTTCTGAGGACTTTGGGAAGTTCTGTGGGAAGGCAGGGAGGAGAGTCCTGTGAAGGGAGGCTCCTCGAAGCAGGGGCACACGGTAACTGTTGCTGGAAACCGTGGAAGAAGTTGAGAGAATGTGACATGGCGTCAGGATGAGAAGACAGACCCAGGAAGACTTCCGGTGACTTAGTCACGACTGGTCAGGCAGGAAGTGGGAAACAGGATGGGAACGTCAGCTTCCTCCCAACTAGCCCCACGATACGATGGCTACTCTCACGCGTGTGGGCGTGTGAGTGTGAGAGAGAGAGAGGGACAGAGAGGGGCAGAGGGACAGAGATCCTGAGAGAAACAACCAGGGCTCTCCCAAAAGACAAACCCCAAATCCTAGTGAAATACGCTTTTCCTATTTGTGTTGGTTCACTAACAAAGAAATCGCAAGAATTATTTTCTTTACCGTCATCTTCTAGTGTAATTTTCACAGGGTGGCCTCGATTTCGTGGCACGTCCCCATAAAATATATGGTCTTTGAAGGAGCCCCTCTTACAGTGCTGAGCATTGCATGATTAACATTTTACCATAACATTAAATAAAATCAGTTGGATGAAGGATTTATTGTTTCATTAATCTAAAATAGTACAGTAGAGAAAAGATAATAAAAGTAAGAGCAAGAAACTGTTGAAGTTTTAAGCACCTTCCACTTTTTTTTACATCTTCTAAGACAAGACAATGGTATTAGAGCCCTTGGCTCTTATTAGCACAATAAATTAATGGTTTATAACCTTTGTTTTATTACTCAAGGAGCACTTCATAAATCAGCTGTAAGTACAGGCTAGAAAATAGCCTATAAAATTATTCTTTCTCTCACATCCCTTCCCTTTGTCTAGAATTATTAATGTTGAAAATAATAAACGTTAGGGATCTTAGAGTATCTCTTGGTACTATGTGCATTGTAAACTGAGAATTACTATACCCATGCACAATATTGATTTCCTTTTTTCTCTTATACTAGACACACACATATATATGAAGACATTTGTGTTATGAAAGTAGTGTTTATTCTTGATAAGGAATTTGAAAAATAGTGAAAATTAAAGAAAAAATACAGATCACCCATCATCGAACTACCCAGAGATACGTACTCCGAAGGTTGGCTGTGTATTCGCTGACTCAGCTTTTAAAAATAATATTACAAAGTCTGATTCCTGGGCAGTGTGTCTCTCTCCTCTTTGACTCTGAACTCCATTGAGGAAAACTCTCACATCTTTTTCAGATCTATCTCTGTAGATACATGCGATATTTATTGTCGTGTGTGTGTGTTTATGTGTGTGTGTGTGTGTTTCACTATTACATTCCCAACAGCGTCTGGCACACAGTAGATACCAAACATGTATTTGCTGAAGGAATGAATAAACGTACTGACTACCACATTTTTTCTTTGGAAATGAAGGTGTCTGTCCACCATCAAGCCTGCCCAATACGCGTGGTACCTTCTTCATAGCGTTCCTCTCGGCTTCCTTGCACAAAGGGCTCAGTGTAGTACCTGCACTTAATAACTGATCAGGGAAGCATAGTCGTGCCTGTTCCTCATCCAGCTCTCATCGCCTACAAGTCCAGTTCACTTCCTCTATCTCCTAGATCGTTGGCTGAGTCAACAAGCATCTTTTGAGCACCCCTGATGTCCCTGAAGCTACACGAGGAGACACGGTGCGTTGTAAAGGCGGAACGCCATGGCCCTCTTCCACAGGCTTGCAGGCTAGTGGGGTAGAGAGAGGGAGGGGAAACCACAGTCAACTAACAGAGAAGGACAGGTTGGGATCCATGCTGGGGAGGAACCCACAGGACCCTGGTTTTGAGAGGCAGTTGTTGTACAGAGCATCTCTACGATGAACATATGCGGGCTGAGATGTAAAGGTTGAGGAGCAGGAGGCAGGTCCAGGGCGGGAGCCAAGTGGCCACCCCCTGAGATAAGTTCAGCTGAGGACTGGGTGGGGGGCAAGGTGACCCCAGGAACTGGGAGACAGGGAAGAGAACGATGCCATGGGGCAGTGTTTCTCAACCTCATGCTTTCATTATCACAGCACTAGGGAGGAAAATTAATGAGAGAAATTACTAACAAATTGATTACTGGGAAGAGTAAAAAAAAATTCTTCACTCTGACAGTGACTTGTGGTCCTCCAGAGCTCAGTCCTCCCAGACGGTCATTAACAATTGCCTGACAGTTTCTAAAAAGTGGTGGTTCTGTCCGTGCCTTACCCAGTGCTCCATCTCGTGTGTATCAATCTAGAGTTATTTAGTCCTGCAGCAAGCCTTTATGAAGCACCTATTGGATGCCTCAAACCTTGTAATAGCCAAGGATTTTTTTGCCGATCAGGAACCAGGTTCACCTTTTGGGGACACCAAGTCACCACCTTGAGAAGGAGGCTTAGCGGTGAGCAGGGACCGAGCCCATGGGACCTTGGTTGCATCAAAACACCACGTTCTGTTTCAAGTTCACCGTGAAGCCATCAATAAGCTTCAAAGAGGATAGTAAGGTGACCTGATTTATGCTTTAAGCATGAACCAGTGTGTTGCCGGACGCAAGAACAGGGCTGGGAAGCCAGTGCACATGGCCTGCAGCAGCAGGGGTAGGAAGGGACAGTGGCCTTCGGTAGATGGGCCTATTAAATCCCTTGAAGAGTGAAATCTCCTTTAAAACCGACGTTATGAACAAGTGCGAGTCGGCCACACGAAATAGGGCGGATCTCGAGACGACACGAAGCCCTGGCTCTGGGAGTCAAAAGCAGAAGACGGTTCACGAACACACATGCAGGTGAGTCTCAGAGAAGATGTGAACACACCACGCTACAGATACTTGGAAAATTAGGAAACCGATGTAAGTATCTTTTTTAATATCTAAAAATGCTCTTTAGGACGAACGATATGAGAGCCGGGCGGCACGAGGAGCCCCAGTTTTAGAAGCAGAGCAAACCTCAGAAGGCATACGAGGCAGTGACTTGGCGGACGCTGGTGGGGGAGGGCCCCCTGCATGTATGTGTGTGTGCGCGCGTGTGTGTGTGCAGACCTCGGACAGGACAGAGGGCTGTGACTCTGTGTCCACTGCAGCTAATCATTTATAGCATGCATATTCCACGAGGCAGGTAATTTTTCATAGTATCGAGGCCATTTTGTTAAAAACAGAGACCGCTGTTGCTCCTTCAATGAGTGCATCCACCTCTCCGATGTCCCCTCCCCTCTGATTCTAAAGCCGACCAGCTTTGTGAGGCTCTGGCTTTGGTTTGCTTTTCCTGATGGGTGACTTTGAGCGGAAGAGCTTTGCTTTTGTCAGGCTCTTGACCACATCGATATGATTTCTGGAATGAAGCCATGTGTGGGATCACATAGGGAGTTACTCACCAGTCAGCTCAGAATAGGAGTTTTTGTTCATCTCTGTTTGCTGTGCAGGTCATACTGTTCTA
Source organism: Meles meles (assembly GCF_922984935.1). Classification (NCBI taxonomy): domain Eukaryota; kingdom Metazoa; phylum Chordata; class Mammalia; order Carnivora; family Mustelidae; genus Meles; species Meles meles. Next base: position 82,970,886 of record NC_060079.1, read on the forward strand.
GGTGAGAGTAATTCGTTTTCTTAACCTGTAATTATATGTAATTCGAGCCGAACCACCTTCCTCAAATACCTGAAGATGTGGTACTCTGTTCAATGTGTGTGGCTGTAATTATCTTCTCTGTGTTGAAGTTAAACTTCAAGAATAATCTATTTATAACAAAGAGAACTTGTATTTTAGTATAAATGTATCCTCTGAGGATGTTTAAAAATACATTTAGAGCCAGGCTGAACATTAGAATATTTCCATTTGGTAGTTTTTCAAAGCTACCATGAAAATGTGAAGTATTGAAATAATTACAATGAAATGTACACACATAAAATAATGTCCATCCTCAGAAACGCAGTGAATCCAAGAAGCAAATGGGGAAATATGTTAATTCAGCCTGAGGAAGATGAACTTTAGTTAAATGGTTATTTCTCTGAACTTCTTGAAAGGATAGGCCATATTCTATTCATCCTTGAGGTCCTAGAACCTGGTAAGGTGCTGGGTACCAGCCCCTGGCAAATGTTGGGATGGATGGATGGATGGACTATTGTATAGCTGGCTGGATAAATGGATGGATGGATGGATGGATGGACTGTTGTATAGTTGGCTGGATAAATGGATGGATGGATGGATAGATAGATGGATGGATGGATGGACAGACTGTTGTATAGTTGGTTGGATAAATGGATGGATGGATATATCAGTGGATGTGGGGATGAATAGAGAGATGGATGGAGGGGTGATTGGATAGAGGGAGGGATAGATGGAGCAGTGGATGGGTGGATGGAGGGATGGATGAATGACTAAACAGTTGGAGATGACAGACCACTGATAGGATAGATGGGTGAATAAATATGAGCCAGGAAAATCAGGAAAACTATAAGATACAATGCGCCCGAGAGTATGTGAAAATGACACAGAACCAGGAATAAGTGCAGGACTGTTCGTGGTGGGCATATGGAAGTCTTGGGATTTGGAGCTGTTTCTGTTTGGAAAAGGTTACCTAGTAGGCACAGAAAGTGCTTTGCATGGTAACAGTAGAAAGAACCGTGTTCTAAAGGAACACAATGACATTCTCGGATCAGCAGGAAGGAAAACAAGGCTGATGGGAGAGTGATGCAGACATCAAAACACATAAAAGAAAGACTGTATTGTTCAGAATCTTGTCAAGAAAGCTGTTTTAAAATTGGGAACAGACCTACTTTGGTAGGGCCCTTGACGAGATAGTGGGCATATTTTTGGAGAGCTTGTATCACAGTCAATGATGCAACTATGTATGCAACTTTTCGTGCAGCTGTAACATGAGATAGCGTGTCTTTAAATGAGAAGTCTTTCTTACAATAAAGCTAGTGCTTTTGAGTAAGGGATATTAACATTTTCAAGGATTACTTCATCAATAATAAGGAAAATAGAGCATTTTTGCAGCAAAAAAGAAAAAATAAGCATTCACCAGAAGGTATTATTAGGTGTATGGAGATCCTTAATAAAGATATTTCAGTGATAATAGGTATAGAGAAGGGCAGTATCTAACATCACACAGACAGCAACAACAACATTATTTAATGCAAATTCCATGCACAAGAATGCTGTCGTCCCTCGACAGTGTCTACAGAAGTCTTGCATCGGTTTTCTGCTCTCCTAGAGTGTGTGGGACGTTGAAGTAACAGTAAAAAACACCTATTTTAGAAGAGTCAAAGATGTGAGCTCTTTAGAGATGAACAAAAATCATATTGTGGAGGGCTTTGAATGCTGAATCCAAAGTTATACATGTAAACTGCTAGGCTACATGGAATCATGAAGGCTTCTGGAAGATTAATAAACCGGAGGCAAGGTGCGAGTCCAAGGCAGATAAAGAATTGGAGGGTGAAACTTGGGAAATCTGGGAAATTTGGTGGCCCCAGAAATATGCAAGGTTAATATTTTTGTTCCTTGCTCTTTTCCTTAGATGCGTTTTTGCAAAATGACCAAGTTCAAAGAGTTTAAACAGATTTCGTTTTTAAAATGTATGTAAGTGAACTATTTTTTAGTATCTGAGTTCATGTTATAGCTCGTGTCCTATAAAATCACTCTTGAAATTCTGCCTCCTTCATTTTGGTGTCCCGTCTACTGCCATCTTCTCCACCTTGATGGATGTTAACTTGAGAGCTTCATATTTGCCCGACATCATCCTAGCCCACGGTATGTCACAGTCGAGTTGAATATTCAGACGGGTATACAAATAATGACAAAAGACAGGAACTAGTGGTGTTCTGGAAGCATATACGAGGTGTGTTAGCGATGTGGGTAAGCTATTAAAATGAATTCATTATTTTGAGGTACACACTAGACTCAGAGTTCACCAAGCCATCTGTGTTTTAAAGGGTGGACAGGAGCTTCTCCAGTAGGTGATTTGGAGAAAGGTATATAGTACGTGTTCAGTCAGAGAAGAAAAGCAAGCTTCCCTTTTGGAATAGCAAGCAACATGATATAGTTAGAGAATAGATATATGAATGCACTGAATAAAGCCATAGTATAAAAAGTCTAATAAACATTTCCAAAGAGCTTGAACGTTATCCTGAAAATGGCCCGCTATTAAATCATGTTAGGCTTGTAAGTTACATGAGTTTGATGTTTAGAAAGATCACTCTGAAGATAGTTTTGCCCATGTCTCCCAGTCAGTGAATGGGGGACATACCTAAAAGGGCGAGGCCAGTAATAGGCTCCTCCTGCGGGCATCCTTGGGTTGCCATGGAAACCCATGGAAACCCGGAGTGTCTGTCCTTCTACCCCTCCACAGGAGGGCCACCTCTGCCAGCAAGCTTGCCCCCCCCACTTTGTCTACACCTCTGTGATCGGAGGCAGCCTTCAGTGATGGTGAGGAGGAAAAGGAGAGAAGAGAGAAGAGTGTCTTCACGGGTCCCTTTGATCTCTACCTAGGGCTGCCTCCAGGTTACCTGCGTGCCATCCATGTGCTCTCCAGCAGCTGTCTGTGCTCCCTCAGCCCCCCCAGAAAGATCCCCAAAACTGTAGCAGGAATTGAAGCTCTCGAAGTCATCAAGGACAATTTTGTTTAATCCTTTAAAATCTGTCACTTCAAAAAAAAAAAAAAACTAATGGTTTTCTAATAAAAATAGCAATGACTATAATTCACAGATGGTCTACTTTTACAGGAGTCGGAATGACATTAACATTTTAATCTCAGATCAGAACACTCTAGCCTCTAGGGAGGGCACAGGGAGAGGGCTCAGGAGGGGAACGTTTTAACCTCTCCTTCTCCTTCTCTCTGGTCGTGAGAAACATCATTTTATAAGAGAACACAACTGAAATTAAAAATGTGGGTGATTGGAACATTTGGTTGCATCCAAAGGAATCCTAATTTATTAGATTTGGTATAGCACACCACGGCAGAGATGATGGGAGTAACTTGACGTGAATTCATTCCATAGAAAAAATTAAAATGGCCAGCGTTTTTCTCCTGGTCAACATCGTTAATAGACAATAAAAATATAGAATCCTTATGATCTTGTCTGGGTTTCCTGGTTAAATAAGATTCCCAGATTTATGTCCTTAGCCTGAGGGATAACAGAGGACTTAAGACTACAGTGTGTTATTCAAAATAGTTTCTGATAAAGAAATCCAAAATACTACTAAATGATGAATTTCATTCTTCAAGGAAAGAAGAAGCATTTACTCTAAACGTGACATCTCTAAAAGACCAGCAAAGTCAAACAAATGTTAACATTTCCAATGAGTATTTCCAAATATTCCCAATCCACAAATAAATTGCACGGCAAAATGTATGTATGTGTAAAGAGTGAATGAAGGAATGAATGGGTAGGCCCACGGGGTAAGCACAACGTACGCCCAAGGAGCCGAATGAAGAGGTTTTTGGCCATCTGACTGTGACGGCGGCACGATACCCAGCCATGCCCACAGAGTCTCAGGCTGTGCCTTAGCGGGACACCTGTGTAGATTTGGGCTTCTGTCCCCTCTCCTCCCACTGAAACGGAAGCCCCGAAGCCTCCCTCATTACAGAACCTTTGGTTTTACCTCTGGGGAATTCTCCTGGGCACAACCACACCAGAGCCTCAGAAGGAGGCTGGCGAGCAGGTCCAGCCCTCTGGCTCCCAGAGGAGCATCTGCCTGTCTAGCACCGCACCCTCCCCCGCCAATGCCCATGTCTCACGTTCCCACCCAGCTCCGCCCTTGCCATTGTCCCAGTGCATGGATCTCAGGAAGGACGCCTTTTATCCCGCCTGCACGACAACCGGATCTGCTGTGTGAAGCATTCAGACCTGCCTCCGGGTCCTGTGAAATCTCTGAGACGCTGTGAAAAAACCCTACTGCCTTTGTATTTACTCCCCTTCTAATTTAGCCTCCATATGCGAACTGGAAAGTGGACGTTCCTGAAAATACTGTCAGGAGGTTTCACTTTTTCTCACTTCCTTTGTCTCAGTGGGGGAGTGGGGCTAGCTGACTCACTGCTCCCCAGCCTTCTGTCTTCCGTCTACACCACTTGTAGACCATCTTCACCCCACTTTTCTTTCCTCGCCCCCATTATTTGTCCTATCACCTACTGGCTGCCATGACTTCTTTCTGGTTTGCTGAATGACTTAGGGTCCGGCTCATGTTTTCAATGACCGTCATAACTTATTTTCATCCTTGAAGACATTATCATCCATTGCGATGACTCATCTCCTGTACGAGGACTTCACAATTCCTTATGTTCTGTTTCTAATCTGAATCCACCCTCCCCACATCCCCACCACTTGTGAAGCTCAAGAATATATCTTCATATTCTCCAGGAGAGATGTAAATGTATATGCATAATGGCAAGTATGCAATGCAATATAATAAATGAGGAATCATTCACAGGGTGCTCTGGGAACACAAGTGAAAGTCATCAAAGCCTACTAGAAGTGGATAAACGGCTCTCAAAAATCTAATAATGGGAGTGGGGCTTGAGCTCGGTAATGAAGGATGAATAAGAGTTGGCCAACACACAGGCAGCAGTGGTAGTTTCTTTCAGATCGAAATCATTGATGACATGATACTAACTCATTCACCAAGTACCTCCCAGAGCCAAGTCCAACAACCCATTCTTCAGATGGTTTTAAGAAGGAACTTTATAAATTTCAAATACAATTTCATGAGTCATTTTTAGGAAATTTAGCTGGGATCCTCTTTCAATCTTCCAGGGGATCCACGTTGCTCACAGAAGAATGTCCAGGTGGAATATTCTTCACGATGTGGCCACCGATTACGTGTGTGGACCCTTCCCGCATCACTGTTCACGCAGCTAGCCCCCAACATGGTTTTCTGCCCCTTGCTGTTCACAGGCTGCTTTTTCTGCCCCACATTCTTCTTCTCCCTCTATCCCTAGACACCCTGGAGAATTCCTGCCCATCCTTCAAGACTAATGGCTGAGGTAACTTGCTTCTCCGTGAATCCTACCTAACCCATCTCAATTCCTCTTCCTTAGATGTAACTCTGTCATTTTTGCTCACTGCTGATCGTCCCCAGGAAGCTTCTCTTTGAGGACGTTATCTTCCCTCATATCCCCAGCATCTCAAGATCTACCTACTCCCGTGTTTCGAATTGCTGTTAGAAATGTCACTCTTGGAGCTCTTTGTCATCCTGTCCAACTCCCTTCTCATCCAGCCAGGGTCCCCACTTAATTAAGAGAGTGGAACTGTAACCTAGTTGTCTTAATTCCATTCCATAGGTCTTTTCCCCATGTCGAGCGCCCCCCCCCCCCCAATGAGTTCCCCTAGTGATTGTCACCGACTCCACACATTGGGTCATATTGCCGGCTATCACTCTTCTGGACATGCCTTTTGGGACACAGGTTTGCATGCATTTTGCCTTTGCAATTCGGTTTCCCACAATGAGTTCCATACGACAGTCAGCGATGAACAGAAAGACGCCATGCTCCCTCCTTCCCGGTGCCTGTCTCACAGATTTGTTCCGCGGCGCTCACAGACAGTACCAACTGTTCTTCCTGTTGGCTGCCAAAATAAGTCAGCAGTTGGGAAGGGGGGAAGAAAAAGACTATGAATTATGGAAAATAACTCGGGAGAGGGAATGGCAATACAGTGAGAAAAAGTAACAACTCTCTGTAGCCCCCCGCCCAGGTGAGTGTCTCAGATCTCAGCAAACTACAAGAAACCTCAACAAAGAACAGCCTCCAGTCAAGCGGGAGCCTCTGAGACAGGACAGTTGTTGAGAACTTGCCCCCTTGATCTGACTCACCGGCCTGACCGCCACCATGGACGACTCAGGCCCCAGTCTCTTGCACAACCGTGTGTTTCATTAAGACAGCTGATCATGGCGAAGGGGGCAGCTCGATGGATGTGGCAGCTAGTGACAGCTCGAAGAGGCGTGACAACAACGTCTGGAATAAACTCAGTTTCCAAATAAAAAGCTTCATAAACTGCCTCTGGCCAGGCATTCTGGAGACAAGTCGGCCTATAAACCCTTCTAGTGCCTGACAGTGTGTGCCTCCACGCAAGCCGCAGGTGTCCTTGTGATGTGGGCTGGAGGGGGCGGGCGCTCCATCTTAAGGACCCAGCGCATGCTTGGGAGCCCACGTGTGAGTCTTCTCGTCGTGGTGGCATTTGTCTCAAGTCCTAAGAAGATGATCATGAACGTGTCACAAGGGGCGCTGGAGCAGTACTTTTCCTTCATCTAGCAGAACCTCACCTCCGAGCTCCCCCAGCATCTCGTGTCAGCATTTACCAGGCTCTCCGCAATTATTTACGCTTGCTATCCCCCAAAGCCTGCGAGAATTTACATTGCGAAGGGCATTCCTCACACCTGCCCAGTTCTGGGAATTCTTAGACAATACGCACAACACCCAAGAAAATTATTTTGAAAATGCATGGGTGTGGTTTATGGTTCTGTGGCTTAAGGACTTTGCTTTGGCAGCTGTCTTCCTCCGCAGCAGGGCGCCCGGGCCAGCTTGCACACCACCGCAGCTTTTGTGGACCTGCTTCGGTAACATGCTTCTCAAAAATGCTGCAGAAAAATAAATAAATAAGATAAAATAAAATAATTAAAATGCTGCAGAGAAATTCTCATTGTATTGTCATTTACAGAATCACCTTGATGGTTATTGCTCACACATGACTTTGTTAAGACTTTTTATTTGGGGCTGCAGCTTTGTAATGGTGGGTGTATGACCATTCGATGTATAATAACATACAATAATATGTAGTGGGAAAAAATGATGGAAATGACACAGTTATGTGTGTCTGCTTTGTGGGGGTCTGTTGGTCTTTTTGTTGTATCGTTTTCTTTCTCATAGACTCAATCTCTCTGCTTTGAGTTGAGGAAAGAAAAGAATCACAGAGGGAGGAGAAGGGGATGGTCTCGGCTCTCGGTGGGGTCAAGGCCTGTGTTTCTCCTTGGCCCTGCGTGGCGCGGTCACCACAACTCTCGTGTATGGACATTTGCAAACATTAATGACAGTGTGTGCACACAGCAAGCACCCTTATTAGAATAAAACCTTTGGGATTGCGTGTAGATGTAGTAGCGTTTGGAAAAGAAATTAAGGAAAATGTACGGGAATTAATTTTGTTGCTGCGTTTCTTCTAATCCTCTTCTGGAAAAATCTCTTGCCCGACTGTTCCCCCATCACCATGGTCGGCACCTTCATGCAGTAATGTCTCCTGCTGTTTGTGTTTTAGATGGGAGTCCGAAAAGTGTTTCTAAAATACTGGCATGCCGACCAGCTCAACGATCTGTGCCTGCGGCTCCAGAGAAAAATTATCATCTGCCAAAAAGGTAACAATCACGCCCTCACCTTTCTGAACCTGTCTGAGTTGTGAAATACACAATCTCGTAGGGCACCCCCGAATCGAAATGTCGGCGGGACCTGCTCCATGGTGGGCCCCTCCGTCCTTGTGATGACCCCACATGCGGGCAGAGCCTGGGGGCTGAGCCGGCTCTTCGCATAAATCAGCGGATGCCTGCTTGGCCCCCGCTGTGTCTGGTAGTCATTCCACCTGAACTTTCATATCTGAGGTTCACCCCCTCACAGTTTGGAAGAGGGACTATTCGTCTTTTATAATCTACGCAGCCACCACCTTGCAAATATTCACACTTGTTGATCACACTTGTTGATTCACACTTGCTGATTCACACTTGTGCAGAATGCACAGGCAGGAAGACATAGCTTTGAATCTTCACTGGGAACCGCCGCCGCCCCCCGTCACCACAACCAGGCACTGAGATGCCCGTAAGAACCGCATATAAGCCATTTCCATCAGGACCACCGGTGCGCTGGGATTTTACAGAACCCTCCACGTGCCCTGGGAAAATCCTTGACTCTTCCCTTTCCTTTATAAAGACAGTAATATCGGAGATAGCAGACAGCAGCATTTTCGTGCTGGGAGAGATCCCGTGCAGGATTTTTTCCCCTGCAAAAGCCCAAGTGACCATTGCAAATGGGCACATTAAAAAAAAAAATCTTAACTATGCCACCCATAAAATATATATAGACTTACTAACATTAATTTTTAATTTGCTTAATGATTTGATTATATTAGATATTATCAATGATATCTAAGGAGAGGTAAAAGGAGATATAGAGGCTAGTTTGGGCAGAACCTGTTATAATGAGCTTAGCTTTCTGATCCCTCCGGAAATGTTAAACACAAGCAGAGCTCGTGGGATGCAGAAATCGGTTGGATTCTGTTCAAGCCTCTGTCTATGGAGCCCCTGCGTGAAATCTTCAAGGGGGGGTCCCATCACTTTCTGATCGTTAAAAAACCCTGCTAGACGCTGGGGCCTCAAACCGTCTCCACAGAATTGTTCAGGCCCAGTCCGAGAAACGCTCAGAAGTCAGAACTACCTTCCAAGTTAAACCATCCCTCTTGGCCGCCGCAGGCCCTGCGAGGTGGGGTGGGGGGTCTGGGCGTGGGTATCGCCCTGTCTACACACCCCTGGGGCTGGCAACAGGGAGGGCACAGGGCAGCCCTTCTGCCTGAGTGGCCCCCGTGTGGGCTGGCCTTGGGGTTCTCTAACGTGGCTGCAGGTGTTCCAGGACGGCTCTTGGCTCTGCGGGAGCACGCCTGCGGGAGCACGCCTGCAGGAGCCTGGGTGCTGCTCACCTGAGAGTTGGCCTGACCTCTGCTGCAGACAGTCACCTGGACCTCTCCCCCGGCCGCTGGCCTGTGCCCTCAGTGCTCTCAAATAAGCCCCTTTCGATGACTCCCAGCAGTCGTCTCTTTCATAACATGGACACCTAGTGCCCGAGAAACACAGTAGGAGGCCCCGGCACAGTCCGCCGCGTCCTCCAGACTCCGCGGTCTCATGGCTGGTTCTCCGCCTGGGCTGCCGAAGCCGCTTGCAGCAGCCTGGAGGTCAGCAGTGGTGCAGGGAGCCTTGGGGATGGAGGCGGTCTGCCCCAACGCCAGGCAATCCCCGCTCCTCTCTGGGTTATGAGCGTCTGGCCCCTTTGTCCCTCATCCTCGGAAGGCGGGACGAGGCTGTGTCCCAGGTCAGTCTGCGCTGCCACCACTGCGGTTCTGTGCATGGGCTCAGCCGCTCGTCTGCTGTGCCCTGGGAGCACCACCTGGGAGCCAGTCAGAAATGCAGAGTCTCGGGCCCCCCACCCCTCCACATTCAGCATCTGCCCTTGCAGACTCAACGGGAGCTGGGATGGGGCCCCGTCGCCAAGACCAGTGCCCTCACCCCTGAGCTCTGGAGCCAACGGAGAATCCCATTTACTGTCATGGTGTCCGCACACAGAACGGGATCCCGAGTTCTCCTGGAAATGTCCCCTTCCATACAATGAGAAGAACGTGTGCCCCTTCTTCGCGCGGGGTGCTTGCTAGGAACATCTCTCCGATTTAACAGCAAACGTCCAGGTGACCCTACTGACCCGAAAGTGAAGAAATGAGCAGAACTCTAGGCATTCCTCCATGTTGAAAGATAAAAACTGAGGCAGGTCTTAAAAATGTGGCTTCACAATAAAATCCATAATTTCAGATTGCGTAAATGAAATAACGGAGGTAAAAGTATCTTTAGAACTACAGGCTCTTCAATGCAAAGCATTAATTATTGATTTTTATTTTTATATCTCTTGGAACAATCCCTTCAGTACTTTTCGCTGGGGTGAAATTTACTCAACATTTATACAATCTGGAGTTATTTCCGGTTTTTCAAGGGCTGTCATTTTTCCTTTGTACAGGGTGGGGTTGGGGGGAGAAAGCCTAAACCTTAAGCATTTTAAGATTCAGTGACTCCTAATGGAAGTTTCTTCCTGACCCTACATGTTCACTTGGTCCTGGCTGGAAGCGTCAGGAAAGCCAACTTTTCACTTGTCTGAGAGAGAACAAGTACTGGAGACCAATTGTGACAAATTATTTTTACTGGGTGGCTCGTACTGAGGAAGGCAGGTCTCAGCAGCTGGTATATCGTGTTAAAGACTCGTTAAGGACTGCCAGTAGCGAGGGTGAGAAGACAGAGTCCCCGGATGCGGGACAAGGGGCCCCCGGGGAGTGGCCGCGCGGTGAATAGCTCTTCTCTCACGGGGCCACACAACGTCCGCTGTGGCCACATTAATCTTCCCTTTATTCCAAAAGGTTAAACATCTTGAATATACCCTCACCTTCCCCCTTGCACAAAAGTCAACGTCTCCGTTTTTTTTTTACTGTAACAGGAACGAGCAAACGGACCCATCTGAGCGCTTCTGTTTTCTCTCAGGCCCACCGCTGGTTAACACTTCTCTCTTTCATGCTGCATTTTTCATTCCTGGGAGTCTGATCATACCTTTCACTGCGAAATCTTTTCCCCCTTTAGATGGGTTCGACATGACTGTTTCACAGTGAACTCAATACAGCTGCCTTCCAAAGTAACTGAACATTTAGTATTGCCACTGGCGGGGGGGACTTGAGCATTTTAGATGTCTGCATAGCACTTGCCTCCGGAGCCATAACTACGGAAAGTTGTGTTCGGCTTCCCACCTTCTAATCGAATAAAGGCATCACAATGAATATTCTAGATAAGCCGCACGTTTTACTTCTATCAGTGGAGAATAGTTTAAAGCACGTAATGTTTTACAGGCCTCCCCGCCCCCACACTATAAACAAAACAAAGTGTCTTTGCTACACACATCGGTTTTTCCCCCTGAGATTGTAGTTCTTCTTAGGATTCTAGCAAGTCCTTCTGACCTTAGAAACTTGGAATTGGAAGGGGCGGCGTCCTAAGGTCAAAAGGCGCAGCTGGAAATTTGCACCTGTTCACCGCACCCAGGAGAAGGGGCGGTTGAGCCTCTCAGACACGCTGACCCCCTCTCGCAGGAGCTGGCCCGACCTGTGTGCACACTCCGCTCATCGTTAGAAAGTTCTTCTTCATGTTGACGACAATATGCTTCCCTGGGATGTTCCCATTGGTGACCTGCTCTCTGGGGAGCTCAAGCACCATCTGCGTGGTCTGAGGAAAGGGAATGATTTGGGTGCATAAGCACGGAGATTTGAATCCTGGCTCTACCGTCCATTGGTTGTGCTTATGTGGAAGAACCTTCTTAGCTTAAGTAAGCTTCTCTTTCTCTGGGTGCACGACGGAGATAATGGTTTATGACCCATCCTTCATATGAAATGGGAATGGAACGATAGAGAGCCCGACACATGGAAATGCCTGTAAATGGTGGGCATTGTTATTTCTGTTTCAAGTCTTACCATTTGTTACTGACATATTAATGACTTCCAAGTGTGTTCAATCATTTGTTTCTCCTAATTCTTACACATTTTTCTAGCTAGCACCCCTTCCCTGGAGAGCAGGAAGGATGTCCTCAATTCACACATAATCTCTTTTCAGAGTCTTAAATGTGCTGCTCGTTTTTTTTTTTTTAAGGAGTTCAATCATAGTCTTATTAACAATACATGCGTGTTTTTGAAGACAACTTCCAGAAGCCTCAGCTGTTTTTGTTCTACTCGGATATAACGAGAGATGAGCGGTGCCCCCTAAAGTGGCCCAGTTACCATCACGCTGCAGAATTCTCTGTGGTTTAGACCTGGTTCCTCCCCACTGACCTTCTTTCTTTCATCTGGACCATCATGTCCAGCCTGTGTTCCAAAAACAAGTGTGGATGTCTCATTCCTTAGGTTACAGATTTCGCCTCTTAGGTGTTATCGTTGCTGAGTGCAGATCCCTTTCCAGACACGAGATGAGAAGGTTTTGTAAATCCCAGTTCTGAGTGAGATGTATCTGCCGAGGCATCCATGTGTTGGGACTCTGTGTGTGTCTGGATTTTGCTTCTGCTCCTCTCACTGACCCATGATTGTGTTCTTTTCTGGAAGTTGTAAGAGGGTTTCTAGCACGCCAGCACTTGCTTCAGAAAAGGAGCATCAGACAGCAAGAGGTCACGTCCATCAACAGCTTCCTGCAGATTACGGAAGACATGGGGTTGAAGACCTACGACGCCCTGGTCATTCAGAACGCTTCTGACATTGCGCGTGAAAATGACCGGCTGCGGAACGAAATGAATGCTACTTACCATAAAGCGAAGGTGGAGGCCAGACACAAGCCAGAGGAAGGAACCAAAAGGTAAAGGCAGATCGTATGCAACTTTAATTACCCTTATCATTGATCAGTGGAGTCAAGAAAATCCCAGTAGTCCTTAATGCAGGGTTCTGTCGAATATGACGGTGGTTACGGGAATGAGCATGGATGTGCGTGTGTGTGACTTGCTCTTTGAAACCTCCGAGCAATCTAAAAGGGTCCCTTCTCATGCTTTCTTTTCACGCAATGGCTGCCCTCTGCTAGTTTCTCCGTCTGAAGCGGCTATCGCTTCCCCTACAATGCTGCATCGCTTACCGTCTCAAGGCCACAGTTTTAAGAGAGCCCATATTTCTGTCTTAGCAAAAATATACAGCTCGGTTCTTGACATCTTTATACAAGTATTTTACATATATATATATATATATATATATATATATATATATATATATATGGTGACTCATAGAAACTTCTGGAAATCTGAACCAAACAACGAAGAAGCCACTCTGAACACAGAGAAGTGGAATCAATGCTCTGTAGGTATTATATTTCCCTTAGTAATTTGTCAGTTTCTTTGCCAACGGGAAAATTTGGGGGAAGCACTTTTCATTGTCAAGTTCGCTTTGGACGCTGAGCTTGGGATAGAAGTGTGGAGGCGACCTGGTGTGTCTCCGTCTTACCGGTCTTGCCTCTCCCTGAAGGACGGGGACACCCCTGATTCTCGGCCCCCCTCTCGGGAGGGCAGGGACCTGGGTCCTCCCTGGGCGTCAGGCAGGTGTTTGTTTTTCCATAGAAACTTGGCGTTAGCTGGTCGTTTCTCACGGAAAATGACTCCCCTTCGCCTCGGCTGCCTGTGTCAAATGATTTTTTATTAAAGATGAAATGGCGATGTGTCTCTCGCTAATTAGCTTCAAATATCTCCGTGATTAAATACTGAAAAACTTCCCTTTGTACGGAAAACTGTAATTAAACATTACAGGGAAAACAAATGATTCACTGAGTGCCCTGCTTTCATCTCCGGCTAGTTCATTTTCCACACGGGCGTCTGGCTCTGCCTCGTGGTGGCTTCCCCACCCCGGCTGGTGTGCTGCCGCACAAAGATATAATTACAAACACAAATGCTCGGAGACTCCTTGTGCGATAAAGGCATTGGCATCTCGTGGGTACATGATTACGTTGACGTGTGAAGCCAGAAGGGACTTTTTTTTTAAACCAGATAACTATTAATTTTATCTGACTTCCCGAATAATATTTATTATTTTCGCTGCTGGAACTCGACAGCCACCTCAATTTCCCCATTTGATTATGTATTCATTTTGCCTGATACAAATTAAGTGCAGAAGTCTTTCCTATTTATGTATTGACTACCAGCAGTTCGCTTGGCATCGTGCACACCGATGGGGGAACTGAACAAAAATAACAATTCTGCCCGTCATGAAACAATTGCTCGTGGAGTTTCAATGGCAAGGAGAAAGGGGGAGCGAGAGAGAGAGAGAAGCGTAAACCATTGACGGTTTTAAGTCAAGAGCATGCTCTTTGGCAATGGGAGACGGTGATGAACTCCCCGCATTTGATGCATCACTAACTCTCTATTAAGACGGATTTCCCAGAAATTATCATTCAGATTGAAATTCTGGTTTTTTGATTTGCTTAATAATCAGAGTGTGAAAAATTCATTCAGCGAGCGCCTGCTAGAAAGCGTGGCTGTCTGTAAGAAGTGCTGTGTTGGCGTGAGGTTCTTAGAGTCGCGTGATGGTCTGCACCGCGCTCATCCAGCGCGAGCGGGGCCCGGGAGGGGGGGCAGCGTTCCCTGGGTGCGGCCCGTCCCAGAGCACGAGACACGCATCCTTGGGCCGCGGCAGGGGAAGGCCGTTCACCGAAAAGCCGGGATCATGCTTGCTTGAGTGGGTTCACGGTGACGGTCTCAATAACGCATCTGGGCCACCCCGCGGGGTACCGCTTGTGTTCTGTTCCCCCCAGAGCCGAAGACAGGGCTGGACCCAGGCACGGCCACTACAGCTCCGTCCCGGTCCCCCTGGCGGTGGACGGCCTGATCCAGGCTCTGGCTGGCCCGTCCACCCGGTCTCCTTCTCTGCACTCGGTGTCCAGCCTGGATGAAGGCAGCGGCCTCCCCTCACCACGGAAACAGCCTCCGCCCAAGCCCAAGAGGGACCCCACCACGCGGCTGAGCGCCTCCTATGAGGCCGTGAGCGCCTGCCTGTGGGCGGCGGCCCGGGAGTCGGCCGGTGAAGGTCAGCAGGGGGAAGGGGGGGGCGCCTGGTCGGGGGCCCTGATGCTCTGCCTTCCGGTGTCTGAAGGCCCCGGCAGCATCACTGCCCTAATCTATTTTTAATAGAAATAAGTCCTGCTGTCAGCTCGCCAGCAGCTCTTTAATCATTAAATATAAGCCCTATGTACTCAGCTCTCCCGGGTGTTAGGGAAGAGCTACTTGTGTATCCTTTCCTCACTGTCCCTCCCCCATCAGCATTGTCAGTGCGCGCCTGGGGCCTCGGACCAGAGCACGTCAGGGTGTCTGTCCTTGTCCGGGGAAATGTTCACTGATTAAAAGCCTAAACTCTCATAGGGGCGCCTGGGTGGCTCAGGGGGTGAAGCCTCTGCCTTCTGCTCAGGTCATGATCTCAGGGTCCTGGGATCGAGCCCCGCGTCGGGCTCTCTGCTCAGCAGGGAGCCTGCTTCCTCCTCTCTCTCTGCCTGCCTCTCTGCCTACCTGTGATCTCTGTCTGTCCAATAAATAAATAAATAAAATCTTAAAAAAAAAAAAGCCTAAAATCTCACAATGACTAGTTCAGGTGACTGTCACCGCCTAATCACTCATTTTTCAAAGAGCGGAAACAGAGGCAGGACGTGTGGGCAGGGCAGGTACGTCAGCGCAGGATAACATCCTATCTGAAACAAACGGGATCATCTTTCCTTACGGGGTTTCCGTTCTCGTGTGGCAAGACAGATGCTCGACACAGTGAACAAGCCAATACATAAAGTATTTCAGCGTATCGCGGCTTCAGAGAAGCGTACACCAAGTAGGGGAGGAGGTACAGGATGGGGGTGAGACTCTACAAGGAATGGGGTGCAGGTTCCACTAGAGAAACTTCCACCTGGACACGGGATGGATCACGATTCCTTCCGTAAGCAGATGAGCCAAGAATACAAAATCATGCTGAAGCCGCGCACCCGTCTGGGGGAGGAGATGGTGATACCAGGGGACAGTGGAAAGACTGTGGCTCTGACGCCAGGAGCAGTGAGAGCCCCCGCTACCAGGAAAGAGGCTTCTTCATCATCACTTTCAGAAAGAATGGATTTTTTAAAGTTTTTTTTTAGAATTTTTTTCAAAGATTTTATTTATTTATCTGACAGAGAGATATCACAAGTAGGCAGAGAGGCAGGCAGAGGGAGAGGGAGCCCAATGCAGGGCTCAATCCCAAGACCCTGAGACCATGACCTGAGCTGAAGGCAGGTGCCCCAAAAGAATGGATTTTTAAGAGAATATTTAATTTTTTTTTTTAAAAAAAGGCCATCAGTATGGTAATGTATGAGTCATGTCATGATAATACAGAGATGTAGGAAATGTAGGAGAAATTCCTAAGCTTGGGGAGAGGCGTGCAAGTGTGTTTCTGAGGTCACGGCACCAAAAACAGCTACGAAAGTTGAAAGCTTCGACAGGGGAATCTCGGGAGGACAGGCTCAGGGGGATGTCAGTGCGAGCGCAGACCCAGCGTTAGAGCTGGAACGGTGGAGATGCGGGGCCTCCTCCAACGCCCCCGCGAACCACAAGAGGCTGTCGTCTAAACAGACCGTAAACCCGCTCCCGGGGCGAGGGGGTACATCCCATTCCCAGTCCTACTTTCAAACCTCTGCCCAGGATTTGTGGTATAGAGCTGAAAAAATTGCGCCGAAGGAAGCTCCCTTGGGTTTATTGGAAGAGGAAGAATGGCCTCCTGCAGGTGAACACTGATGCGATAAAGAAAATGTGGACTAGACCCAGGATAGCGTCAGAAGCTGGAAAAACACGAAACAAGACTGACCGTCACAGCCCACCCAAGGTGGCTCCCTGTCCTGACTCCAACGCCGCACACGGGCGCTACCGAGTTGAGGAGGTCGGCCCCAAAATGGTCCGTCCCATCTGAAAACCCCCGTGCGTGCCCATTCCAAAGCCGTCTGCCCTGGACTCGAGATTCTGCAGTATTCAGCTGGTGGCAACTAGTCGTGTCATCGGGAAGGGAGAGAAAGTATTGGGGATGACATCAAAACACGTCCATTAAGAAAAAGGGACCGGAGAACCACAGGAGAGAGAAATGCATATAAAAGCAGGTGACAGGACATTGCCACTCCTGTGAGGACGCACCGGGCAGCCTCGCCGTTCAAAATACATCATGGGATGCCATGAGGGTTGCAAGACTTTCAGGAGAAAGTTAAGTTCTTGGAACCTAGTTTCAGCTGGCTCGTGACCAAGGTCACCCGTCGGGGTCTCCCCCGCAGGTCGAACCCTGTGAACTCAGAATGTGGAGGCCAGCCCCGGAGGTGGTGTGTTGACTGCTGTCTGCGTGGTGTGTCCTTTCTAACAAGATTCCTCACGCGACTCTATGCCCACCCCCGCCTCTCCTGCCGCTGGAGACGAGTCCTCCCTCAAACCTGCTAATCCGATCAGGCAGGTGTGCCCGCTGGTTTCCGTAGCATCAGGAGTCAGGGGCCAGTGGGGATCTGGTCACCTGGGTTTCCAACCCATACGCCCTTCTGAGAGAAATCCACCATGCACAGGGGCTCTGGCCCCATTTATGCTTTTGCGACAGGAGTGGAGGTGTCCAGGACAGAGGCCACTAGCCATGTCTGGCTGTTGACATTTAACTTCAAATTAAGTGAAATTTAGAACTCAGTTCCTCAGTCATTACTATCACCGTGGGGTGTGGAAGCTCCAAACAGAGCAGAAAATCCTCTCAGACACCACTGCTTCTCCACGCTTGTACCCCGAGGACAGTGCTGGGCTTTTTGTATATGTCACAAAACTGTCCTTCTGGAGAAGACAGGAAGAAACTAGGATTGCTATTTAAAATGCTGTGTCAGCCTTGATTTCCTGAGAACAGGGACCGCAACCCAGTCAGTTTCTTACCTGATTCATTCCTTTTGGCTTCTGAAAAGACCGAGTTCAGACACTCTTCTTTTGCAGGGAAAGCTGCTGATTCATCTGCGAAGGTTATGTAGTGAAGGGAGGTCTGATGAGAGGAGAGCCAAAAAGCTTAGAGAAACCAAAGATTAGGTCACATTCAGCCTTTCCCATAGGTTTTCAACCAGTAAACACGGTCATAATAAAGACAGGCAATGGAGAGAGCTCTTTTATTTTTTCTCACCGTCTTTGTGCCTGAGAAGCATGAAGCAATTTTCTGAGCCAGTAAATTCTGACACTTGTGTGCCAACTATTAGCAAGTTAGGGCTGACTGCTTGCGAGTGGAGCTGACCCTGGAACAGCACCGGCTGGAGCTGCCTGGGTCCGGTGAGACGTGGATCGTTTCTCGATAGTGTACGACACCGTGAACACATTTTCTCTGATTTTCTGGGTAACAGTTTCTTTTCCCTCACTTACTTTGTTGTAAAGATACAGTATATAATACGCATGTAAATTACACATTCATAGACTGTTGCTTCTGCAACAGAACGCTACATCAGTAGGAGAATTTGGGGAGAGTCAAAAGTTACAGGCAGATTTTCAATGGCAAGAGCGGTGGGCACCCCAGCGCCTGCGCTGTTCAAGGATCAACTGTGCTATTGTTTAAAAGTCTAGGGTTGCTCATTGCCAAAGTGACTAGGGCAGGAAGAACGGGGCTGCTTCTTCTGTCTAGGGGGTTCCCAGCTCCCAGCTCGTGCACCCTTCTGGAGACTTGATTCTCTAAGCCCACAGTACAGACTTGTTCCCAGGTTTGGGGTAACTGGGTGGGGGATTGCAAGAGACCGGTTTTGCTGGAGTAGAGGCTGCCTTCACTGTTCACTCTCCTGTCATGTGATCTTCACACCCCCCATCCCTTCAGACAGCAGCAGCCCATTCCTTACAAATAATACTTGCAGAATCCGTAATTTTTAAAAGTAAATTGCTGTATAACTCCATTCCCAACAAGACCATGTATGTATTTATAAATGATACAAATATAAATTTGTAAGTTTATATTTATACAAGAATAGTTCATCTGTGTAGCTTCGTTTGGAAATGACATTCCATCTCTTTTTCACTGTCTGTGTTTATCTTTACTCAAGAATACCCCTTAGTACACAGCGGGCATTCAGGAAATATTTATGGAACAAATGCATGTTATAGGAATGTATTTCTTTGTATTACTTCCATTCACACAGAAGTTGATTCTTATCAGCAAATCAGAATGACCACAATTTGACCAGGTTTAAAATGTACCCTTGAGGGGTGCCTGGGTGGCTCAGGGGGTAAGCCTCTGCCTTCGGCTCAGGTCATGATCTCAGGGTCCTGGGATCGAGCCCCACATCAGGCTTTCTGCTCAGCAGGGAGCCTGCTTCCTCCTCTCTCTCTGCCTGCCTCTCTGCCTACTTGTGATCTCTGTGATCTATGTCAAATAAAATGTACCCTTGAGATTTGCTGGATTTGGCCTTCCAGTGCATTTTTCACAGAAGCCCCTTGACTATATTTTCCTATTAGCTAAAATTTGACAGAAATTAGATATTTGGTGAACACCATCCTGAGAATATGTTACTGAATAAAGAAGAATAAGAGTGCGTGTTTCACAACTTAGGACACATGAGTCCATTCGACACACAGTAATTCCTTGTACTCCATGAGGCCGCCTCCCCCCAGAGGGCCACAGAGACAGGGTTGGAGATAAATGGGTGAAGGAATTACAAGATAAGCAGACTAACGGCAGAGAGAGGACGTGGTGTGGAACACAGGGCAAGGGTGCTCACCCTTGTTGGAACCTGGGAAGGGGTTGGGAAGGACATTTCAGTGACTTTACCCATACGGGGTGAAGTCCGGTGGGTGTAGATGGGGTAACAGCAAATGTTATGGGCTCCTCCCACCAAAAATAATGTCATCAGGTCACAGTATGTCACGGCTCGGTGGAAGCACTTTTTTCCTCCCTTTTGTAGCTGGTTGTAGGTTGGTACTACGTTCACTCGTGTATGGGGCTGGTCCAGCGTCCAGCCAGCTGGCGTCTAGCTGAGCACTCTCTGTCCAGGGCCCTATGCTAAGCCTTAGGTTTGCTCTGAAACTAGGCAGAAGCACTCTGAAGGGATTGAATATGGTGGATATGCCCATGCCCAGTCAGAACTATCTTCTCGATGAACAAACTTCTCATTCATTTTCTCTTTCTTATAAATTAACTATGAAGGTCTACCTGTTTTTCAGGGAGAATAGGGCCAAATAACTTGTGTCCTACTCAAAAGGGTGCCTTAAAAGCCACCTGACATGCCTCAAGGAACCTTCAAAGGGCATGTATTCTGTATAAGAACATTTTATCTCCTAAAAGAACCTCAGCATGACGTTAATTCCCTAGATCGCTGCACGGTAGCGCAGATAAGAGACGAGGTTGAGAATGTTTGGTCTAACACTTAAGCTACTGTTACAACACCAGGCCTTGCCCTGAAGGTGTCCTGTGACCATGGAAATGAATGTCTGACCCCATCCGGATGGAGTCCTAGGTGTTGTACCCATCAATATTGGGAGTCAAAACATCGTTAAGAAAATTCTTTATTTTTTTAAAGAAAATTCTTAATATAAGTTCATTGTTCGTAGCCCTTCCATCCATATTTAAAATGAATTATTAGTATTTGTGTGAATGCACACATACAGAGAAACAGCCATAAAAGCAATGAGACTTTAATATTCTGTGGTTTTGTAATTGTATTTTATGAAGACTGAAGCTTCTAGTTCTCACGCCCAATGATTCAAATTCAGTCGTTGTGGGCCCCTCTGGGTGGTCCTCAGTCAAGGTCCTTCAAGAGGCTGCAGGTTGGTAGTTGGAATCATCTGAAGGTTGGCCCCACGCATGCTGGCTCGTCGGCCATGTGAGGACTGGGACGGCGTGGGCGTCTCTATCTCCAGATATTTCCTCTACATGGTTTATGCGGGGTGACAGCTTTGGTGGGGGCTGGACTTCATACACAGAGAAGCAGCAGCGTGTCGAAGGCACGTGCTCCGGGAGAGAGGACACCAGGCAGCCTCACGGTCACCACCTCCCTCCCATCTGCCAGGCGGTCCCAAGGGTGCACCCAGGTTTACAAAGGAGAAACAGACTCAACCTCTTAACAGGATTGGAAACACTATTGTGGCCGATTCTAGGAGAATACAATTCCAACCCACCCACTGGACAAAAACAACTCACACCCTTCCCACATATGAAATACAGTCACTCCTCTTCCAACTCCCCAAAGCTGCCTCTCCTCAGTCCACCAGGCCCAGACCCAAAGTCCCCATCTCATTGGGTTGGTCAGACGCAGGCTTCCTGGCAGCTCGGGTGCACAGCTCTTCCAGGATGCCCCATTTGGTCCAAAGACAGGCTCTACCCCTTGCGTGAGAAGATCCTGCAGGGATGGGTGCAGATGCCCTTGACCGGAGATGGGGCGCTTGGAAGGCACACAGCAGTTCTGAAGGACACCTGGGCACAGGTTGCCTGGGGCCTTGAGTAGGATTGAGTCCTGGTGCCTGGAAATGGTTTTCCATGGCTCTCAGGCCCATGTTCTGCAATCTTGGCTCACCTTTGAGTTATAATTCCTAATGCACAAGAGGCAACTTGTTTGGGGCTGATATCTCTCAGCCTGCTTTCTGCTCATAGCATCCTGAGACACCAGAACCTTGCCATTTGGTAATGACTCTGCCCTTTTTGGTGAACACTGATACAATTCCTTTAAAAGCTTAGTGAGTTTCTTGTGAGTCAATCTGTAATCCACTCCAGTGGTGAAAAGCCACAGACACTAACTTTTTGAGACAACGTCATCTCTACTCTGGGCTCTCTACAGGAGTTCTCTGGAACGATAATCTTGATATTCTCAGAAGTCCTAGGGTGTTGCTGCTTGGGAAGTATGCATGAGACACTGCTTCGAATCTTTATGAGGTCTTGAGAAAGGGTTTCAAAGTCATGACCTTGGCTTCATCTTTAGCTAGGTTTTCAGGGAAATGTCCCAGATTTCATCTCCGCCTGGAAGTCACATCTTCACTCCAGAATTATCTGCTGTCTGGACAGCCTGGCAGTGAGGAGCCGTGTTATTTTCAAAAGGGGGAGAGAGAGAGAGACTCCTTTATAGTTGATAGTTATGAAGGAGTCCTAGCTCCTTTATAGTCACTAGTTCCTTGTTTGCCTCATGTCTCTACTCTCACATTTACTAGAGGCAGCTAGAATAATCCAGAAGGCAGCGTTCCCACTCTGCCTGCAGCCCCCCTTCTCTAGGTCGTCCACCTCCATGAGCATCCCTGCAGGGGATACTCTTGTGAACCCCTCTGCGGTGGCGTATGAAGGGTTGCGTTTCCTCCGGCTTCCGGCATCTTCTTCACTTTCCTTGACGCCTCCCCAAGAGCCTTCTTGCGCATCACCACACTTCCACTCACACTGTCCTCAAGGCTCCTCTGATCTTCCAAAGCCCCTGCCATACTTATCGAGTCACTTTGCAGCAGCACCCGGCCGGTACCGATATCGGCATCAGTCCTCTGTCGCTGTGGAACAGTCCTCCGTCGCTGTGGAACAGACCTCGCCAAACTCGGCTCACAAGAACAGTAGTGATGATCCTCTGTCTCTCACAGTTCCAGCAGCTGGCTGGGCTGAGCCAGAGCTGTGGTCAGACAGTGGCTGGTGCCAGGACCGTTGAAGACTCGGTTCACTATGTATTTCTGGTGTCTGGGCTGGAGACACCCGGACTGGTGAGGCCTGGAGCAGATGGGGTCTCCTGGCATCTCTCACTTCCATGGCCTTTCCACGTGTTCTCCACAGTGGGGCTGCTCCAGGGTAGACAGACTTTGTGCATAGAGAACAGAGCCCCCAGGACGCATCCCAGGGGAGCAGGAGCCAAATGAAGCCATGGTGCCCACCACCAGCCTCAGAAGGCAGGTGACTTCTCCTTTGTCACAGTTGATTCATCAGGGCTCAGTCACAGAGGCCCTGCCGGTTTCAAGGTTATGGAAGAACATGTGGGATTGGAAAATATTATTGAAGCCAGTTTTGGAAAATACGGTCTGCCACAAATCCTTTAAATTATTCAAATCTTCAGAACAATTCGATAATACTAATGTTAAAAATTAGTGTGGTTCATTAACTTTCCAGAAGCTTATGAGCGGCTGTGTCTTAGCACATTGAAAGCCTTTGGAATAATGCTTATGAGTTACAGAATTCTGCATTTTTGGTATTTTCCATTCTTAGAAGTTGGCTGCTTTGGCGAACCCTGTAGGACACTGGCTTACAAAGATGTCCAGTGGGCTAGAAAATTAGCTGTGTTCTTTTTCTTTCTCTCTTGCATATCTCCCATTTGACTCACGTTTGCAATGTACCAGAGCAGGAGCTGAGCACTTCTCTCCCTTTTACTCCTCTGGGATAATGACCACTATCACCATTTTGCGTGTGACCATACTGGAACTTAGAGAGATTTTCCCAACACCCCTTTTCTTCACCGCCCTGGGACCCCCTTCCTGTGGCCTGCTGTTCCTGGTCCTCGTGGTGTGTATCACGTTCCAACATGCGAGAGAATTTACTCATCTGCTTTATTTACTTGCTGTTATCGTCTGACACCTCCCACTAGAGCAGAAGAAGGAAGGGAACATTCTGTGTTCATGAATGTGTCGCAGTTAAACACGACTTGAATGCATGCCCAAGTGAATGATGGCACGAGTGAATGATCACTCTGGGATATGAATCCAGAGCTGATTCCAAAGTCCTTACTGTTAGCCACAAGACCCCACAGGAGCCCCACAACGAGAGACAGAGATCGCTGTCAGACATGCACAGTGACCGAAAAACCCGGCTGCCTGAAACAACTCAGGAACTCAGCAAAATTAGCCGCGCTTACATACCTTCCTTCAGATTAGTAAAATACCAAATTAATAAAACAGTTCAAGATTTTCTAGAAGTTTTGCTGCTTCAGCAAATTTTACGCAGTTTTCTGACATGAACATCTCAGTTTCCAGATAAATTATAGTTAATAAGAATACTATGACAATTTATGGTAAAAATACATTAGAAAAAAGAAGTCTCTTGGAATCTGGGAGGGGATTTTTTAACCAACCTTTAATAAGTGTTTTAGAGTCGTATTTAAGTGGTTCTTCACCCTCTTTCATCGTTTTTCTGAGTATCTCCCCTGTTTCGGCCTAACAAGTTTCTGTCTTTGAAGTTTTTTGTTGTTTTGTTTTGTATTTTAAATAATCTCTGTGCCCAAGGTGGGGCTCAAATTCTCCACCCTGAGATCAAGAGTCACATACCCCCTGAGCCAGCAGGGCGCCCCTCCCCCTTAGAAGTTCTCCATGAATCACCGCCCTCTTGATTTCCCTGTTAAATACATGTTTCTCTTAAGGATTCAAATCTGTCGTAAAACTCAAGGTGAGCGTCGTGTTCATCAAGTTCTTTTCTAAGAAAATCTCTCCGTGCACGTTGGTGTTTTTGTTGTTTTGTTCACTGTGTACCCCTTACAGTGAGCCTAGGTATTTCCTTCTGGAAGCATCCATATGCCACTAACTAGCTCATGGGCTTGCTGGCCCCAGTCTTTATTTTCTGGCCTCCAAAGTCGGGAGGATCGGTTCAGCCAACACTTTCTCCACAGCGGCCTCAGGCCCCGAGCGCACACGTGCTGGGTTCCCGCAGCAGAGCCGGAGGCGGGTCCCAGGGCTTTCCCAGGCCTTCCCCTTCGCGGGTGGTTGGCCATGCCTGCCCCCCCCCCCCCGAGGCCCACAGGACGCCTTCCCCAATGGCGAGCTCTGGTCCCCTGCTCCAAGATCCCGATAGGTTTTCTCGTTGGCAGCCTGAGGCTCTGGAAGGTGGAGGGAGGGAGGCACATAGGGGCTGGAGGTGGGACCCCGGGGACCTGGCTAACCCCTGGTGCCTCCCCTGCTCCCCCCGCAGGGCTCACCCGACCCCGACCTCACAGCGACGACTACAGCACCATGAAGAAGATTCCGCCTCGCAAACCCAAGCGCAGCCCCAACACCAAGCTCAGCGGCTCCTCCGAGGAGATCGCGGGTGCGCGGCGCAGAGGGGGCCCGCAGCGCGCGCCCGGGGTCCCCGCGCCCCCCGCGCCCCCCACGCGCGCCCCGCCTGAGCCGGAGCCCGAGCCCGTCTACATCGAGATGGTGGGCCGCGCCGGCAGCCCCGAGCAGGCGGAGGCCGTGTACGAGGAGATGAAGTACTTCGCGCCGCCCGAGGTGTCTGCGTCCCCCCCTCTGCTGAGTGACACTCGGAACCGCGTCACCTGCGAGGATGGCGAGGGGGGCGGCCAGGCCACCGCCGGGCCCTGCAAAGACGCGTGCGACATCCCGGCCCCCTTCCCCAACCTGCTCCCTCACCGTCCCCCGCTCCTGGTGTTCCCCCCGACCCCGGTCACCTGCTCCCCGGCGTCCGACGAGTCGCCCTTGACGCCGCTGGAGGTGAAGAAGCTGCCCGTGCTGGAGACCAACCTCAAGTACCCGGTGCAGGCCGAAGGCTCCAGCCCCCTGTCTCCACAGCACGCCAAGAACCAAAAAGGCGATGGGGACAGGCCCGCGTCCCCCTGCCCGCTGGCAGCGAGCGGGTCCCCTGCTACGCCCCCTCCCCCGCCCGCGCCCCCGGCTCCCCCGGCTCCCAGGCCGCCCACGCACTTCGCCTTCCCCCCGGAACCCCTGGGGAACGCAGGCCGGGCGGCGTGCCCCAGCCCCGACGTGCCCAAAGCGCCCCAGCCGCCCCACTCCGCACCCGCGGGGGGCCCGTGCGGCTCCTTCTCCAAGGCCCCCTACTCCCCCGGGAGGGCAGCCAGGGCCGAGCACAGGAAGGCCAGCGCCAGCCCCTCCTCCCCGGTGCCCTACAGCCCCCCGAACTGCAGGGCGCTCGGCAGCCCCCTGGACGAACTGACCAGCCTCTTCAGCTCTGGAAGGAGCGTGCTTCGGAGGTCCGCCGCGGGCAGGAGGATCAGGGAGCCCGAAGGTAGGGGAACCAGCGCCCGGCTCTGCGCGGTGAGATGGACGCCCATCTCCGCCCCGATGCGCGCACTTATACCACACTGCAGGGGGTCGGGGGGGCCGTTCCGAGCAGATGGCAGCTTGAAAAATCGAAGGCAGCCCATGTGGTCTGGTAGGTGGGAAGGCCTGTGTCCATTTCGCACCAAAAGGCTCCTGATCTAAAGACACGTAGTGCCTAAGCTGGGTGCAGTACGTTTTCATGACGTGTAAGTATTAGAGCAAGATTAAATTTGGGCTCCCGGTCTCTTTTCTCGGGTAATGCTCCCTTCCGACACGGAAGTGGTATTTTTGTGGCGTTATATGGCCGATTCTCATTTGATTCGGGGTTCACCATGAATGCCTGAGTGTCCTTCTGTCTGGCTGTCCATCTCCTTTCCGGGCGGGTGTCAGGCAGAGAGAGAGGGAAAAGCAGGCTCCCCGTTGAGCAGAGAGCCCGATGTGGGGCTCGATCCCAGAACCCTGGGATCGTGACCTGAGCCGAAAGCAGAGGCCTAACCCACTGAGCCACCCAGGCGCCCCGCTAATAATTTCTTAAATATAGATCCATTAATATATGAAGTTGTCTTTGTAAGTAGAAGAATGTTTGAATTTCACAAGTCATATCTTGTATTTTTTTTGAAGATTTTATTTATTTACTTGGCAGACAGAGATCACAAGCAGGCAGAGAGGCAGGCAGAGAGAGGGGGAAGCAGGCTCCCCGCTGAGCAGAGAGCCCGATGCCGGGCTTGATCCCAGGGCCTTGCGATCATGACCCGAGCTGAAGGCAGAGGCTTAACCCACTGAGCCACCCAGGTGCCTCTATATGTTGTATTTGAAGGAACAAAATGGAATCTATGAGAAAAGTATAAGATGAACAAATTAATATTTGCTTTTAGAACGAAAAGTTAATTAAAACCTCATGAAGCTCATTTTACCGTAGTTAGGAATTGGGTGAATTCTTCTTGACTTTGCTCGGGAAAGCGAAGTGAATGGATTTCTGGATGCATCGCGTCATCTGGAAATCCCTTAGCTGAGGACTCAGTGTAGTGAGGAATATAGCGGGGCCTCCGGGCGTGGTGTGTGAATTTGCTAATTATATTTCCCTGTGGTGGCATTAGCCAGCATTTGAGAACACATATCGAAACCTCGAGTACAACACTGTTAGTTCACATCTACGATGATAAACTATTTTCCTACTGTGGAATTTTACAAAACACTGATTTGAAAAACTTGGCTTGAACCACATATGACTTTCTCGGTGTAAGTCCATGAATTAGCAACTTCTGCCCCAGCGGGGTATAGCTGTCATAACCGAAAATGGAACAGTAGGAGACCGGGTCGTCCCCGCACCCCAGATGACAGGAGTTCCAACCCCACGTTTGAGAGCTGGGTGATTCTTGATGGTCCGCCATGTGGGAAATAGGTTTGCGCGTTGGCATGTCATGTTCTCGTGGGATCTTACAGGTCATTCCTTTCGAAAAAAAGGGGCTAAAGATAAGACGTGGGAGAAAAGCGGTTTCGCGCTGAAGCTAATCACCAGAGCCGCTCTCTGATGATTAAGATTTACACAGTTGGATCCCAAAGTCAGTAATCCGTTTTCTTCTGAATGACTTGAATGGCCCTTATTAATGATTTACTGTAGTCTTGGGATTTCTTCCCTTTAAGGTTTTAAATCGTCTACTTTACCCTCTTTATGTTTAAAGATATTCTTATTTTCACCTGAAATGGCTTTCTTACCAAGTAATCCAGTGGGCGGCAAACTCACCCTCCGGGCACCTGAATTAATTACAGCTCACTTCGCGCAGTTGTGGTCTGGGGAAATTGTTCTGCAAATTTTGCGGAAGCGTTCCAAATACCCCCTTGCTTCTTTGGCAAGTGACCTTGAGGAGATGGCGCTGCTCACTGTCACCCTGCTGGGGGCATTTCCAGTCAAGTACAAAGGACGATGAGTCGTGTGTAGCAATGCAGCCCTTGGGTGTGTAATTCTGCTCCCTCACTTCCGCGGACTTGGAGGATTTCACAAATATTACCTTCCCCCAAACGGGTGATTTGCTGTTGACTTGAGGGCGTGCGACCTGAGGCATATGAAGTCCCTCAGATTCTAAGAGTTCAGGACGCGTGGCATGCACACAGAAGGCCGTGGACGGCGACCGGCCCGCAGCCCCAGAGGAACAGTGGTGGCGGACAATGGCCATAGAGCTCACAGTTACTGTTTTCATGACCCATCCAGTTCTCTCAAGACGAGAAGCTGTCTGTGACGATTATGCCCCTCTCACAGATGGGAAAAATGAGGCCCAGAGAGGACCCCCGGGCCCTCAGTGCCATCCTAGTGTGTGAGACGTCGAGTGCCTCGAGCGCCATGACTTATCTCCCTGCATGGGGGGCCTCGGGCAGCGGGGGACAGAGGACAAGGGTTGAGTCGTTTGCATTGGAGTCCTAGAGTTGGGGGAGAGAAAAGGGTTTCACAAATTTGAAAATGCCAAACATGTGCCTGACAGCTCCGGAGTGCGTGTCCGGTTTTGGAATACCGTATGTGGGCCGCTTGGCCCTTAGCATCTAGAATGACTAAATGTTTAATGATCTATGCGGCAGTTATCCCTTTCATTCACAAAATGTGCTTCATCTGATGTTATAGCATGACTAATATTAGTATGCCAAAGATTTCTAGTTGCTTAGTTTCAAAAATCACGAGACCGAACGCGAAGGGAAGGAGAGATCCATTGGCTCGTGTAGACCACTAGGGTGCTCCATTGCTCCAGACGGCGTCCCGCAGTCCGGCTGAGTTTATCCGGAACAGAAACAAAATGAGCAGACCAGGATGATAGGACTTTGACAAAAATGTGGCACAGCCCCGAGATCTGGAGTAAGAAGGAGGAGAGCCCCACTGAACTAAGGAAAAGTCTGACGTGCTGACTATTTTTGCCAAAATTGTCTTGTGACTTTTGATACTGTGCATCCATAGTTTATAAGATATAAGTAGGTGGTTTAAAGTGATGTAAATGACAACAGAAAATGTACAGCTTTTCTTTGCATAGAGTAGGTGTTTATTAAATACCTATTTTATGAAAAACTACCTGAAAAAAAAGCAGTTTGCCATATGACCATATTTACTAGACCCAGCCCTTGAGCCATTTTTGCTTAAAGAGACTCACCTAAGCCAAAGGGAAATCACTGTTCATTTCATTTTATCCTTTTGCATTTACATTGGCATTTGCATTTATTTTATGGCATAAACATTCTGAGTAAGAATATGTTGGGTTTTAAATCAGTGTTCTATCGCTGAATTTTCACAGTTCAGTATTTTATCCCATAGGGCCATTTGTTTAAAAGGGAGTTCTTTTTTTAAAGCTGGCCTTATGGAAAATTTCAGGCATTCGCAGAAGTCGAGGGACTGGATGAATGAACTCTCCCCGTGGCCTGTCCTGCTTCATCCCCGGGCTTGTCCAGCCCTCTCCTTCCCCACTGGATTGATTTGAAGTGCATTCCAATGTCCAATCATTTATCAATAAATATTTACAAATTATTTTAAAAGTCCTTTAGAAAACAATAGAAGATTTACTCCTACATCACTTCAATCTGTCCAGACCTGTGGATCCATTTCAGCCTTCCCTGACCTGAGAGAAACCTGCTTCTGGAAACTGGCATATCAGTTTTCACAATCGAGACTAGATGATTCTCGAGTGAGCTTTCTCCCAAAAGAACACTGAAGCCAGTGAGGCGGGCAGTGGGCGCCGGCAGCCCCTTGTACCACCATGAAAAATAAAATAAAATTAGGAAGGGTGGTCTCTAAATATGACACCCAAACAGGACCGAGAGTAAAAAGCCAACGTTCCAAAAAACATACAATCACTTCTGAAATCAACATTTTATAAGGTTTAGATGCCTCCATGCCAAATTAAGTAGTTACTTATTCATTGTTTAGCAACAAGAAGCGTGCTTTAAAATCACTGAAATGTCATGAAATCACTGGCAGAAGTCTGACTTGCTGGAGGGCGATGTCTGGAAGCTGCCGTTCTCTCCCTGCGTTGGAAGCACAAGTTTGGACATCGTCTCTGCTCGGTGTCTGGCGCGTTCTAGTGAGATCACAGCAGAAGAAACTGCCGTGCCTCATGCAAGTCTCAGCCTCCCAGAGCAGGACGCAGAGGCTGGCATCCCCACGGCTTCCTGCCTCTCCTCGGCTTCTCCCAGCGCTTTGTCCCGTGCGGGGCCGGTCATCTTCCTCCCTCCCTGCACCGTTTCTCTCCGTCATGATTTATTTTGGGGGGGTGGAGGGCAAGAGGTAGAGGGGTGGCCTGAGGCATCTTGAAAATCATGAAGGGTGTGGACAGACAGACAGACACATAGTTCCCTGATGTGTCGCGGTCCGCCTTCCCGCCTCACCCGAGAGCCTGCCTCACATGACAGCAAGGCATTCCTCCGCATTCTGGAACGATCTGGAGTCAACACTCAATGCCCCTTATTTTCCAAATGAGTAAAGACGAGCTTAACATCTCAGGCAGTCAGGTTCTCCATTTCTCACCAAGTGGCTCGGAGGTAAGTCTGTGCCGTTCGGCTTGCCCTGGGCCAGGGAGCCTGAGAAGGAGACGGTGCCTCTCGTGAGAAGCCTTTTGTTCGCCGAGCTCTTGTCCCTCTGCAGGAACCAGGAGCCTCTGTGTTCGGGGTGTGTTTTCAGGATTTCTGGTTTCCCAAATCTTACTTAGCCCATCTCCACCTAGAAATAAGCTTTCAATTCTGATTAACCGATCCGTAGCCCAACTAACCTATGTTGAGAGCACAAAGCCCTTTGTCTTTGATATGAATCAGACAGTTGTTTTTAAACGTCTGATGTTTGTTGTGAGTGTTTGTGACATTCTTTTCCCAACTTCCAGCACCTTCTCTTTAGAAAGGCCCAAGAATTCACACAGGGCCGTTGTGCAACCGGGGGCGCGCGCGTAGGGCACTTGCATGAACTTGCAGGGCTCGTCCCCTAACATTTACTGCGTGGAAGCCCAGGGCTTGCTACTGGGAATCCAGAAATGGAGAAATCCACGTTGCCCCTGCCCTCTCACAGACTGTAGGAGGCAGACGGGTCCGTCCGGTTTCAGTGAGTGAAATCCTAGTGGAGCAGGGAGGCTTTTTAGCCTGTGGGTCACAAACTACTTGTGGGTCCATAACTGAGCTCTGAGTGGCCCGTGAGTCCCAGTGCTAGGCTTGTTCCTGATCTGGTGGGGGGCATCCCGGGCTCCATCGGATTGTCACAAAGTGTGTGTGGCCGGGGAGAAGCACAGGGCCACGGCGGTGAGGGTGCTGGTCACAGTGTGCTTAGCGCGGGGCTGCTGGAGGAGTGGGGGAGAGCCTCCTGCCCGGGATGCCCCGTGAGCAGGGCGAGGGCCATCGGTGTGGAGAGGATGGAGTTCTCCAGGTGCACAAGCAGGACGACAGGCACGGCAGCCAGAACCCGTGTGCACGGGGACCTGTGGGCTCAGGGTACACGGTCCCATTAGAGCCCAGGTGTGAAGGCTGCAGAAAAGGCAGAGGGAGAACAGAGGGCACTACTTGCCTTGCATGGGATCAGAGCAGGACAAGCTTTCTACCTGGAAGCTGCAGGACAGGGCTCTGAATGCCCTCCATTGTGTCTCCTCGTCACGTGGGAAGTCGGCAGGATCTTCGGATCTTGCCCACAAAGACTGCAAAGAGCCCGAGGAGGGGATGACCCAGAGGGCTAGTGGCAGTTCTGAGTACGCACACGTGACCTCCTGTAATGGAAAATACTCAGAAACGCGATGGAACGTTTGCTAATGGTGTTCTGTCAATGACACTAATAGCCGGCGTCTGCGAGTGGTTCTTTCCTGTTGGCCAAGCAGGCCGATGTCTTCGGTCCCCACCTCCTTGGCTCTGTGTGAGGCCACTGAAGCGCGTGTTGGCCCCCCCATTTGCTAATGAGAGATCTGAGAGTTTAAGAGATTAAGTGACTCTCGCATAATGACGGGCATGAACTGGTCCTAGCGTCAGGAATGAGACACGGTTCCTTTCTCTGAAACTCGGAAGAAATGTCTATTTCTGTTCTGTGAGGCCAGTCACAGTCTCCACAAACAATTAAAAATTTTAACTGAGGGATGCCTGGGTGGCTCAGTTGGTTGGGCGGCTGCCTTCGGCTTAGGTCATGATTCCAGCGTCCTGGGATCGAGTCCCATATCGGGCTCCTTGCTCAGCAGGGAGCCTACTTCCTCCTCTCTCTCTGCCTGCCTCTCTGCCTACTTGTGATCTCTCTCTCTCTAACAAATAAATAAAATCTTTAAAAAAAATTTTTAACTGATACAAAGTCAATGTCTGAGAGAATCATCCCTTTCTGAAGTGAAATGGAAACTCATGACCAGGAAAAAATGTGGGAAGAGGGCATTTTTTTTTCTTCTCTTTTCAGTGATTTTCAACAGCCCCCGTGATTGGGATAGGAGAAAGACATTCAAAAAAGCTTCCATCATTCGCCTCTTGGTGACATTCTAGATGGAAAGCAAACAGTAACAATTTGTTAGTTTCTGAATCATGTCAATCCGGAAGCAGAGACACAGGTAACGGCGAAGGTAGAAACGTGTCTGGACAGAAGACTCGTGGGGCCTCCGGTCCCTGCCCCTCAATCAGGACTTGCTGGGAAAATACGCAGCCCACAGGTCTCATGACCTTGGACATCCACTGGACCATGCTGCTCCATGACCGCCTGAAACCCAGGAGCAAAACCAAGCAGAGGACACTGACAATTAACTATGTCGATCAACCTGATCAAGAAGTGACCTTTGAGTCACGTGAATTCACTTGGGAAATTACCTGAACGTATTGGCCATGCCTCTGTGGCCACCACATGGCAGTCTTACCAGAGATACGCGTCTTGCACAAACGGCTCGTCCCTTCTGCACTGAGCCCGGCACAGCCGAGGGCCCGTCACAACCGGGATGTTCTAGGATGCGCCGTCGGCCGGAGAAGCAGCTATTGTACCTGGGATTGGGAAGAAGAAAAAAAAGAGGCAGTCTTTTCAGAAGTGGATTTTCTTTCATAACCAGTAGATATTTTCATGCTATCAACCCGTTCAAGCAAGCAGCTGCTGTGTATTGTGGGTCTCTATACGGGATCGTGAATGAAACTCCCACGGGGGGCTCCAGAGAGAAGCCCAGTGCTCGTCTCGTCAGGCATCAGCAGCTCTCCTTAAGCAAGTTCATATAGACCTTCCTGACAACCTGCATCTCATTATTGCCACATAATACAACATCCTGGGGTTCTCTTCCTTTTGTAAAGAAATGCTTAAAAGCGACACGGTGCATGGAAAGTTTTCCTAAAGATGGGCTGGATCGGTGCCAAGTTCTTGTTCTCCCTAAGACTCTTGGTGGAGGAAAACGGATTTCTTAATTACCTACCAGCGTTCAGGTCCTTTATGCCGACTTGAATCATTTTTATGATTAATCCGCAGATTAGCCTAGAAAAGCTCACACTACCCGAGAGTTAGCTCTCCGCAGTACCACTTTATCCAGCGCTCCGTTCCCTGAGCCCCTGGTGGTCACCAGCCTCCACGTGTGTGTGAAGCTTTGCAGGCTTTTTTCTACTCTGGCTTTTACTTCCGTCTTTTTCTCGTTTCTCCTTGAAATCTGCAATGTTCGTACCCACATACGGAGCGTTTGCAATGACTGGCCTGTTGCAATCCCACAAGTTCATTGTGATAAGACTGTAAACAGCAGCCTCGTTCCTTGTGCTCCCCGCTCAGGTAACTAGGTCCTAGAAAGTGCAGCGTCCAGACGACGCAGGCATGGGCTAGACCTGACCTTACACAGATTGACATCAGAGCACTCACTGTCCTGCGATGCCTGAGAATTTGTGCGTTACCCAGAATTGCCGAAAAACCCACAAGAGAGCTTCTTCGCACCCCAAAATCTGGCTCATCATCAAACCCAATTTTTCAAAGAAAAATGTCCTTTTAAAGAATGAAAGAAGGGCCACGTACACACTGGGTACATGGGGTTGTTTCCTAGGCAAACATGCACGTTTGGGATTTGGGTTTAGTTATTCTTTGATGTGGAAAGATGGACAATCCACAGAGAAGTTGAGAGAGAAGACGTGGCCAAAGCAGTGGGGGAAAGCTGTGCTCCCTACAAAGGCATTTCCATGTAACTGAAATGTGAATCAAAGCTCCCAGCTATTAAATTACCTTCTGACATCACCTCTGTTTGCTGGAGCTGCATTTGCTTAACCTGTTCTCAGATGAGATCACCAGCCGAAGGGCCGGGCTGGTCTTCACAGCAGAATGGAGGGGACACATCAAAGCACAAACACTTGATTTGAAGCTGGGGAGCCCTCCCCCTGGACGCTTTTACTAGCTCGCACGCCCTTTCTTAGGGATACAACCACTGCCCAGCCCCAGAACCTCTAGAGCAAAGGGGCATTTATGTATGTATTTTATTTTCATGAGAATTGGATGGACTCGATTTCATTTCTTGATATTCAACAGCCTTTCTATATAGTTAGTAAGAGAGTCCTCCTTGGATTTTTAATAGATAAGCTGCTTTAAAAATAACTCCTGAAACATGTAACCTACCTTGCTCCATTTTGGGGACATTAGCTTGCATTCCACGCTTCCCGTGTTGTTCTGCTGTGTTCTGGCCCCCCCTGATCTCCTCTGCATACACCAAGCACAACTAGAGGTTTATTGAATCGCTTATGTGTCAATCTAAGACAGTAAAGCTCGAATCGCTGACATTAATTCACCGGTGTCGCTGCGGTGTGCACGGAGAGGGTCTTCTCCGTGTACTTCCGGAGGCTAGGAGTCATGTCTAATTTCCAGAGGCTGAGGAGTGACACAGGACAGAGGCACCGGGCTCATGTCTGGTGGTAAGAGATCATAAAAATGCCTTTCTGATCTGATGATCATTAGAAAACCCAGCAACT
The DNA here is from genome assembly GCF_922984935.1 of Meles meles. NCBI lineage: Eukaryota > Metazoa > Chordata > Mammalia > Carnivora > Mustelidae > Meles > Meles meles. Next base: position 83,005,393 of record NC_060079.1, read on the forward strand.
CTATTTTGTGGTTCAGCTGTCAATCAGAGACATTTTCACTGCTGTGAGGATTGAATCCATCCTAGGAACCGTCTGCAATGACTGCAGGAGAAATGTTCTTTTTTTTTTTTTTTCCAGACAATAAAATCATTCTATGAATGGCCCCAAAATGTGCAGTTCTTCTCAGGACTTAAGAAAAAGTAGAGGTTAACTCCAGGCAAGACAGTGGAACTGGCAATCGTATTTTGTCCTGCTGTTTGCCTCATGTTTTCAAAGAAGTTTGGAAAAATCACCCAGTAAGAAGGGCAGGCTTCACTCATTTTGTTTGTTTATTTATTCGAAAAACACACCAAGGACTCTATTTTGTGCCAGGCATTGTACTAAGTGGTATGGATTTTTTTTTCCATAAAATGTGGGGTCTGTCCAGAAGCAACTCACAGCGAGGAGACCTGAAAACTCCAGCGTATCCAGGCGGTGCGAGACGGTTTGTGTGAAGACACGATTTGGGTGTCACAAAACACTGCTTACTCTCAAAGCTTGTGAAATGCAGCATTTTTATTCATTTGGTTCTACTCTCCTTCATCTCTAAATGCTTATCATGACCCACTAAATTGATTTCCCAGCCTGTAAATATGTCCTTCGGAACACTGGTCTAGAAGGTGGGATTTATATGGAGGGACAGGAGGGATTTGAGACCAAACTCGAGGAGAGAAAGACCCGGAGCTGAAGGACCCCAGCCCCCCAGCTAGGGGCCAGTTTGTGTTCTGATCCTATGCTGGGATTATAGGGTTTTGTGCAAGAAATGGAGACCTAATCAGGTTGTGTTTTGGAGTAACTCCATTAAGGTATGTGGAAAGGACAGATGTCTCTCTCTGACTTTTTCTACATCCGTTTAAATGGAAAAATACACTTTAACAACAATGAGTGAGAGATGCTTAGTTGCGGGACAAGTGGTAATGGGATACCCCAGCTTCCGACTGGAAGGTTGGTGGTTTCTGTAGTGGATGAAATGAGCCTGTGAGATGTAGGTTCAGCCTCGCCCCCCAGGGTCCCAGGGGCTCCTCCCTTCCGTGTGTCTGACATCAGCTCTGTGATATGTCACGGCAGCGGCTCCGGGGAAATGTGCTCACAGGCACTTAGGACTCAGAGGCATATGGAACCAGGAGCGCCAACCCTCCCACCTTTCGTAAAGGACACAATCCCAGGAGCCACCTAAAACATGGTCCATGTGGCTCATCGCGGATCTTGACAAGAATTTTAATCTCTATAGATACTTTTATTTTGTATTTTATTCTTTTAAAAGGTGTTTTGTTTTTTTTTTTTTAATTTTTTAGAGAGGGAGGGAGCACGAATGGGGGGAGAGAGACAACCAGACCCAGCGCTGAGCAGGGACCCTGATGCGGGACTCGATCCCATGACCCTGAGATTGTGACCAGAGCTGAAACTGAGAGTCACCCAGGTGCCCCTGTATAGATATTTTTAATTCATTCCTGAAGGTCTCAGAGCTGCGGTCTCATCGCGCATCTCCTTGAGAGATGAGCGGGACCATCCTATTGTTAAAATATTAAAATGTCTCTGTAGCCACTGGACATGATGGCTAACTGGGGCCTGCCAGATTCCCGAGCACAGCCACCCCCCACCTGGGGGTCCTGGCCCCAGGCCTGTCCAGGTTCTCCCCGGTTAGATGTTGGCACAAAAGTCTTAAGATGCATGGTTGGGCCTCTTCCGTTGGCTTTGGCCTGTGCCCTTGTGGTTATTAGTATTTAGGTGGGTAAACTGTGATTCCTCCTGAAAAGGACTTTGAGAAGATCCCGCATACGTCACTGCATTTTTTTTTTAACTGTTGACGACTTCCCTGGTTCTCTCTCACCTGCTGCAACCACACCAGTGAAATCAGTGTTCACAGCTAGAGCTTCCCTGCCCCATGGGACCCGTCCGTGAACCCGTAAGCCTCCGGTTGTGGGAAGGTGTGTATGCGGCGGAGATCGGGGCTGGCCAGCAGGGACTAGGACTTCGTGGTTAAGGCAGAACGCAAGCTAATATCCCTGAAATGAGGCAACAGAGATTCAGTTTTTCTCAAGGACCAAAGTAGTTATTCTGGAAGCAGATCATCTGTTAAACGTGCAGGAGGGACTCAATGACCAGCTCTACAGAGAAGTGACCAGAGGCCGGGAGACAAAACAGACTCCATACGATTCTCATTAAAAAGATAAATAAATGCTCCTTGAGGTTCTGTAAGATCTGCGGGGTGGGCAGCGGCTATCCGCGTAAGGAAGGATGCGGCCGCCGGTGGAGGTGCACGGGGCTCCTCTGTGTTCCCTTGAGACGCCGGCCCCACTAGCTCGCCGTCCGTGACGCCACGCAGGTATCCCAGGCCCCACACCTTCCCAATCAAAGAGTGGAAGATCATCCTCTTCCCCTTGGCTTTCTGGAGAAAGCGAGGAGGACCCCTTCACCCTAACCAGGGCTGCCCGGGCCGACGGAGCTCTCTTTGCAGGCGCTGCGTTCCCCGACTCCTGGATGTACGTTAGCACCTGGCACTCGGGAAATGTAAAAATAACCACGTATAAATAACCGCACGACCTCTGAAATTATACATGAGGAGTGGGTCTCCGGGCCAGGCGAGCGTGGTGTTTAGATGTTCATGTTCAGCTAATTATAGGACGGGCAAGCTACCCGAGTCCGCGGAGAGGGAAGGGATTGGCGCGATTTGTTTCCCATCCCGGCAGGGACAGAAGAGATCCAGTTAGTTAAATTTAAAGGAAAATTGGCACAACATAATTTTCTGTGCATTTTTGGGTTCTAAAAACCTTATTTATACTGACAGTCACTTTTTAGCTTTACTATCAATATATTCTTCCCCGGCTCGGCACATATGTTGTTGAAGATATCACTCTATTTCCTGATTCAGCTGGCGTTGCCTGCGCAAACCCTCTCCTTGCACTTGGCAGGAGCTGGGAGTAGGGACAAGGAAGCATCTCCATTCTACCCCGCTTAACCCGGAGGAGGCGTGTTGGGGGCACTGTCTGCCGCAGAAGAAATGCCTAAAACACGACTCCAGAGGAATTTTGATCTACTCAAGAGTAACGATTTCTGAAGGGTCCTTAAAAAGTGGGAAGGTGTGCCGGGGGCTGGCGCTAGCCTTTGAAGGTCAGTAGCCTTGGACAGTTGTGTTTTCTCAACCTGTCCAACCTTTGCAATGGCTAGGGTGCTCTATTTTTTCTGCCTTGTAAGGTAATGGGTTCCTGTAGGAATGCAAGTGAATAACGGCACATGGGTGTGTCATAAAGGTGATCGCACGGAAGCCCCGTGCTCTGTCCCCAGGCTCCCCCCTTACTGTTAGAGACTGAAGCCTGCTCTTGACACATTTCTGCAACTCTCAGCAAAGGGACGACGAGGTCCGATTCACATGGCTTGGGGTCAGTTAGAGCTGTACAAGACGTACAGAGACGCGGCGTGCCAGAGGACACACCGCAGGAAGACCCGCTCGGCTCCCATCTCTGTCTCGTGGCGCAAGCCCACACCGGGGGTGGCGTGGTCTGTCTGCATGTTTGAGGCTTGGATCCAACACAGTCTAGATGTGTCCTTACACTGGACGTTTGTCCTCCTCGGAGGCAGCAGGCCCTGTGTTTGGGTTATGTTAGCATGTATTTTTCAAAAAGTTTAATTTGCTCCCTAGAAGCTTGTTATAGCAGAGTGCAGGGCAACGTGAGGGTGCTCAGTCCTTACTTATAGTTCTTACCTGTGGTAATAGACGATGCTACAAAAATCAGAGGCGAAAGAGACATTATTCCTCGTAACTCACACACTAGAGGCCGATCTGGGGTCTAAGTGATCCCATCCACACTGAGTTAGTTACGCACCATCTATGTGTGTCCGTGAGCACAGTCGAGCTGGAACGCCCGGGTTTTAGGAACGAGAACTTGAGAAGTAGAAGGACTATGCCAGCCACATCTCTCAGTGTTTGTACCTTTCCTTAATGCCAAAGAGGAAAAAACAAGCGCATTCCCTCCGTGCAGTAGCCTTTCTGGAGAGGAATTTTCCTATAGAGTTGCGGAATGAATTAGAGCCAGCGTGAGTAATGAGTTTAAAATGTATTTGCACATTTTTTCTGCCTTGCATAGCACTCTCGGTATTAAATCAGTCAAACAGCAATAGTTTGTTTTTCTCCTGCGTTACTGAAACCTGGATCCTGTCTCCTATGTTTCCAAAATATACTCTAAAATTATCTCAAGTTAAGGTAACCAAGAAAGAAATGATGTGTTTAAGCATTCTTCTCAAAGAAACACTCTCTTGCTCACTCCTGACTCATTCTCTGCGACCTTTCTGTGGCACACATTGCCGTCAGCCTTTCTCTGCTCTCCACTGCCCCTCCCCCCTCTCCAAGTCCACACCTGCCTGCTGGTGTCCACTCTCACCATGCCTCGCCTTCCGCTGCCCCTCTCTACACGATCTCTGCAAGAGATCTCCCTACTAAGAGATGCTTGAGTCTTTCTTGCACATTTTCTTTTCAGTCCTAATGAATGCTGTGACTCAGATAATTGCCACTCAGTTTCACCCTTGGGCGTGTGCCTGTCACTTGAAGGTCAACAGGTCCTGTGTCCAGGCACTTCGCTGGTGCTGACTTCCTCTGGTCCCTAAGCTCCAAGAGACCTGTAAGGCGGACTGTCCTGACCACCCAGCCCTGCCTCGTCCCTAGTCTAAATGCTCCCAGCCCCTGTCTCTGACCTGTCCTCCAGCCCCATCCAGCTGGACTCATTTCTGCCAGAGTAGTAGCATTTAAAAAATGCAGTTTATGTTCTGCCCTTGCCTAAGTACTGGCTGGGCCCCTGCTCTGGTGACGGTGCGTAAGTGACAGATGTGCCCCAGAGTGTGCAGAACCAGACTCCCTCTCCTCTCCTCTCCCCTCCCCTGCCCTCCTCCTCTCTCCCCTCCCCTCTTCTCTTCCTTCCCCTCCTTTCCCCTCTGTCCTCTCCTCCCCTTCCCTCTCTTCTGAGCAAAAAGGCTTTCCAGACCATTGTATTTTCCAAACCACAGGGCAGGGGTGGGGTGTCTTTAAGAAAGGTAATTACAATGACAAACATTTAGGGAGTGAATGGAGCATTTGTTTAAAACGGGAAAATAAGCAAAGCATACATTGGCCAAAGCTGTCTTCTGCGACCTTTAACTGGGCACGCATTGACTGACCGACTGGCGCTTGGGCCTTGGACATGGCCTTGGCAGGTGAGGGAGGGGTCCACGACCATCATCCTGTAGACTCCTGGTCGACCCACGCCTCCTGTCTCTAGGCACCAAGACTCCAGAGCCAAGACTTGTCAAACCGATGGCAGTTTTCTGAGATTACAGGTCGCAAAGCCGTGTACAGTTAAGATTTTTAAACACTGAGCAGGCATGAACCTCCCATATCCGTGGGACAAGGAGGACATACTCATCAGTGATAACTGGTAGTGAAACCCTGAATGCACACTGCAGGTCAGGAACAGATTTCAGATGTCCCAGCGTCCGTCCTTCCCCTCATGTTAATGCTCAGGTGGAAAGCAAATGGCTCTGGCCCTTGGAATACATAGATTTTCACCTTGCTCAATGAGAAGTTTCCTTACCTCATCATTGTAAAGAAGCAGAGATTAGAAGCTCAAAGGTATGTTCACGGTGAAAGTCCTTTCATGTTGTCAGTAATCTCGTGTGAGTGAGGACAAACACTTACCAAGATTTTCCCATAATCATTCCCACGGATTCCATAGTAAGTAACTTGGTCAACTGTTTTCATTGCAGAACATGGAGTTTCCTTCTAGAAAAGAAGAATTTCTCCAGCAGTTTGGTGGTGATCATTCACTTATTTTTTCCTGTTTTCCCCAAGTGAAACAGAAACCAGTGGAGAGACCTGAGTGGGCACATAGCAGAGTCTGACTTAGCATTCAGAACGAGGTGGTCAGCCTCAGGCCAGCCGGCCTCCTGGGTGGGAACTCCTCTTGGCAGGGGCTGGCTGCCCTTGGCTGGGGCTTCACGGCACCCCTGGCCTCTGCTCACTGGACACCAGTAACTGCCCCTCCTCCGGGGTGGGGACCAGCAAGGTCTCCAGTCATGCCCAGATACTCCGGGGGACAATATCACCTTCTATGGAAAACCAGTTTTCCAAGGATAACACACACCCAGAGTGATAGTTTAGTTATATACATTTTAAAAACAACCAAAAACAACAACAAACAAAGAAAAAACGAACACAGCGAAGCTGAGATTTTTTCCTGCCTCCTCATTTGCAGATTCGCTAGAACTCTCCCACTCAATTAAGATTTAAGCAACCCGTGGCCACACTGCGTGCTCGTAGTTAACAGTCTTATCCTGGGGTAAAGGCCAACGTTTTCTCTTTGAGTCAGATCCCAGGGTGATTCACTTCTCTCGTACCTGTGCAAACAGCACCGGGCAGGGGTCACAGAGAAGTCCTGTTTACAGGCTCAGAGGGACAGCCCCGGTGTGCAGACGGAGCGGCGTCATGGTTGCCGTGAGCTCCACAAACCACTGAGCACACAAGACGCGGGAACACACAGCAACTCAGACTCGCCTTCAGTCTTTCTGTGGGATTTCACCGCACACGCTCCCTCCCTGTTGGCTTAGCGCACTCAGAGCCTCAAATATTTTCTTTTGGTGTGACTGTGACTGACTGTTCTTCACCCCAAAAATCCCAGTGGCCGCTGCTTGGAGGCATGACGAGGCCTCACGACTTTGTTGGCTCTGGATCATTCCTTGCAGGGCCCTCCCTGCAGTACAGACCTTGTGTACATGCCCTTGTAACTGGGACTGCTCCCGACTCAATCCCAGGGTCCTTGGGCTCCTCCTGTGCCCGAGTGCAGGGTCACGGGCATCCTCTCGATGAGGAATATGGCAGCTGCTCGCTAAACACACCTTTTGGAGCAAAATCAAACCGCGGAGGGTTTCTGCCTTCGCTCTTCATTGTGACTGAAACTAGGCATTAGCAAGTTGGGGCACAGGCGCTTGGACATGTCTGGATTTCCCTCCGAGCCAGGGTGTTTATGAGCAGAGGCTGACACAGAATTTAGGACGCCAAGAACCACCCCCACAATTAATATTCATGAAGAAGGATAACCCTAGAGGGGAGACGTTGGTATAGATGTTGCAAGTCCAGTTCGTGGCTGGAGGACAGTGTTCAGCCTGCAGTTCCCGGTTCATTACCACCAAGGCACGGGGGATCCAGGGAAGCCACAGAGAAGCAGCCGCCATTCCCTTTAGATCAGCAGATGCAATGACGGGAGGCTTTACACAGAAGGGCCAAGCGTAGGAATGGGTGTGGGTGGATGGCAGAGCCCGAGTGCCTCCGTCCGAACCCGGCTGACTCTGAAATGTTTGCAAGTTGGTTAACCTCCCCGAGCCTCTGGGACCTCATCTTGAAAATGGGTGTGAAAGGGACAGCTCTTCAGAAGCAGGAAAACCAGGGCAAAATCAGATGTCGCGTCTGGTGGGGGATTGGCACATCCTAAACCCTCAGGAGCTGGTGATTATCATCAGAACAAGGTGAATAATTATTGTTCGATTGGCCATCGATTCTTACGTTTTGCTTGAAGGACTTCTTTCCTTATTCCAACCCAGAGCTATCCCCGAATAGACCTACGCTTTTAAGATAGAAACACAAAGAACATTTTAGAGGTAATGTAAGAATCACCACCTGACTCATACGGCATGTTGAAAACCAGTCTTTGGCTGTAGTGTAAGCTGCTGATGAGAAATATTTTTAAAACCTTAATAGGAAAATTGGAGGTTTTGACTATAAAAAGATGGATTGTTTAGGAGCCAGAAATTGGTGAAGACGGATGCTAACATCTTGTTTACAGCAAGAGTCTACGCAGTGCATCCGAGTACTGAGTTCTGTCCCCATTCACCCAGGGAGGGACACCCTGGTTCCCAGGATTGGGTAGACTCCCTTTGCACCAGCACAGAACCTCAACTCCTGGCGCGATGGCCGTCCGTTTGTCATGGTCGTTATGGCACATGGGGTACATGAACACTGCGAACACATCGTAGGAATTCAATAAACAACCGAATCAAAGAGCGAGAAAAGGACCTTGAAGAGAGGCTGACGAGCATCTGTGTCTTGAGACGACTTCAAATCCAAACCGTGTTGCTAACTTGCAGATTTCTCTGAAAGGCAAGCGAGAGTCGGCCGAAAGAAACAGGTGGTCCGAGAACTCCGACGGTCCTGCCCGATCACTGCTCTCAGGCTCACACCCGTTCTTCGCACGCTGGCTGAGCCAAAGCTTTTCTGCTTGTTTCCAAGTGCAGGGATCCAAGAGCCCCCGTGGTTTTCAAAGACCTGTCCATTTTGCCTCCATTCTATCCCTCCAGCATCGCCTGCTCTAGCAGCAGCTCGCTTTCCTGCGGGCCAGACCTCCCGCACCCTCCACTTCTAAGTGACAGGTCCCTGGGGCTCGTCCGACCACGAGCCCCACTGGTGAGGACAGGAGCCGCCCCAGCTGGTGGGAGTGCCTATGGCAAAGCAGGGAACATGGGTCCGTGTGGAGCGTCTGCATACGGGACCGTTGCCTGTCGTGCTGTTGGAGGGTAAGGCTCGAGGGCAAGGGGAGATCAGCATAAAGGCAAGAGGTAGAAAGGATCCTGCCAAGTCCAGCCTGGAGAGACAAGCTCTGAGGGCCAGGCTTCTCCCCTTTTTCCCTCCCTCTCTCCCTATACTCTTCCTTCCTCCTCTCCCCTCCATCCATCCTTCAGGATCACTGGAGATAAACCATTCTGCCACATGTAAAGTATAATAAAGCAAATGAGGCGTTTTATCCCTTTCGAATAATCTGTGAGCCTTAAACTTTGGAAAGCCCTAACCAGAAGGCAGTCAGCATCCACTCTGTACCACCGAAGACCAGAAGCAGCACCCACATCGTCCATATTGAACGAGGATCCTCCACAACATCCCTTGGGAAGCAAGCGCCAGTCACAGGCTCCCCTGGCCAGCCCCAGAGAGGGACCGTGACTCCAGGTGGGGGGAGGGGCGGCGGGGACCACACCTGACACCCTGGTGGACAGTTGTCCTTCCTTTGCTCCCTCTGGCCGTTCGTAGACCCTGCCTCAGGCAGATGCCGCAGACTGTGCTCCAAAGCCTGGCATTTGTTACAGTTTACTTCATTATTTCTACATAGTTAGAAAAAAAAATCATCATTTGGCTCTTCAGCCTAACTTGGGGGACGGCTTCTTGTACTCATTGATCCCTGAGCACTCAACATGGGACACGCAGTGAACAATTAGGTAACGTTAGGGTTCAGAATGCAGAGGTAGGGTTTTGAGGTTTAATAGTCCTCCATGGATAATAATAAAGTTGGTAAGATGCTGTAAGTGTATTTCTTATTTTTTCAAACCTGTAGGGATTGTCTCAGCTCTACTTAATTTAGTAATGGAGAAAACTTGTGAAACATGAATTTATTTCCACGCTTCTTTTAGGAAATAGCGTTCTCAAGACAGACGGCACTCTAGTGACAAGTTATTAGGCACTGACACCAAAAATTCTGTACAGACATGTTTGAAAAGAGCAAATTATGTAATTCATTAACACCGCTAAATATTCCCCATTACGTTGGAGACTGCCGTGACAAAATTTGGTGGACATTTTGTAGGTCATAAATTTAATGAAGGATGAGTATTGATTTACTATTTAAAATACAATTAGTGTTTCATTTGATGAGTTGTATTATTTTCTTCTACTATTTTATTAAATTAGTGGGTGCATTTTATCCCAAAAGAGTAACCCTTTCTAAAATTTATTTTAGGTTTTGAGACTAACATGAACTTCACTGGCCGAGAGGATGCTGGTAGATCAGAAATTGCATCTGAGACTCAAGATAGAAATGCAAATAACCGTGGAATTCAATTATCTAATTCACTCTCGAGTGCTATCGCTGCTGAAAATGGGAATTCCGTCTCAAATGGTAAGTGCTTTTTAAACTCGGAAGTAAATAGATGAAAGTATTAAGTTCTGTCAACTTTCTAGGGAGAATGGATTTGAAACGTAAAATGAAGTAGGCTTAAAAGCTGGAACATAGATCATAAACTTTGCTGGAGGGTATATTGTAGCATTTTATGGGTTGGGTTAAAGAATGATAGTTGTGTTCAGTGTTAGCTGACTTTTCAAAGATTGTTGTGGAGTATTTGCTACGTTGGAACCGATATAAAATGAGATTATACAGAACAGAAGGAGGAGATGGGGTTGTTCTAATGGTACTTTTAATTTAAAAAAAAAAATACCTTTTTCCAGGTGGTGGCTAATAGGGAGGGCACGTACTGCATGGAGCACTGGGTGTGGTGCAAAAACAATGAACACTGTTATGCTGAAAATAAACAAATTAAAAAAAAAAAGACAAAAAAAATAAATAAAAAAGATGAATGCCTTGTGAAAAAAAAAATTTTTTTTCTTCTCGTACCTGAGTAGTGTGAGAGAAAATAATACTGAAGTTATGGTGAACACCAAACTGGACTTAAGTATTTAGCTGGTGTGTATGAAGGAATGTATCATCTAGAAATTGGCTAGACTGTGTTTATCCAAAAATCACCTGATAGTAGCTTAAACAAATAACTTATTTCTCTCACACATAAAAGCAGCCCATGGCTGTTGGGATGATTTTCCTGAGGACATCCAGAAAAGCTGGCCAAAATTTCCATTGTTGTTTAATCTGATTAAAGGCACTAGAAAACCATTACGACCTTGAGATCCAGGGAAGAGATGGAAGAAGGGGGTTTAGAATGCAGGGAGGACCACGCAAGGAAGCCTACATTCTAGGCTCTTCTGCAACGGACATTCAAGCCCTCTCCCAGTCCACAGACGCCAGCTTGGAAGCCGGACTGGATTTCTGACAGCCTCCTGGACTGTGGGGACAGACTAAGTCCAGGGTCTGCCAAGGCCATGCGTCAGAGCCTCGAGGTGTCCCTCCTAAGGGCTGGATGTTCCCAATCTAGAAACCACAGCTCAGCTCTGAATCGTCTCAATCCCAGCTGTTTGACGGACGTCCTTCAGGACCGACAGGGCCCACACATACCTGGGAGGAAATGTGTGTGGATGTCTATGTCTCAAAGGACATCGATGGCATCCGAGGCTTCAACATGACGTAACAAACCATGTTTCAAATCAGTGTTTAACACACAGTCAAAAACCAGACACATGATGACACAAGACAAGATCACAAATGCACAAGCAGAAATGGCCATCCACTGCGGCCATCCCTGGGAGCCCAGAAGACGGGAGTTCAGAAGCACGTGCTTTAAGCTAAGTGTGTTTACTATGCCCAGGGAGATGAAAGAATGAGAATCAGCAGAAATGGGAAACTATAAAAACGTGTCAAATGGAAATTCTGAAATTGAGAAATAGTCATAAAATTAAGTACAATAGAGGATGAGTTTCGAGCTAATTAGACACAGTCATTAAAAAAAAAAATCCTGAGGAACGGGAAGATCAGTGAGAACATTACAGAAGGAGACACAAAGAAGCAAGAGCAGATCGGGGATTCCAGGACATGGTTTGGAGGCAGGAAGGGTGGGGTAAGAAAGTGGCTGCAATTCTGGAGAGAAAGAAGACAAGACTACACGGAAGCAGGAAGACTGTGCCCATGAGGAGACCCATGTGCGAGGGTTTATTGGGCCATCACTGACCATCATCCAAAATGGACGCCCTTGGACCGGTCACTGGATCACTTGGTTGTCTCCTGCTCTGTAAAGCACCCGCCCACCGCCCCCGGAACTTAGAGAAGATGGTGACTTCACATGTCCCGTGGGTCAGGAGTCTGGCTGAGGCTGGCCCGAGTGCCCTGGTTTCAAGGTCCCTCGTGAGGCAGCTCAACTGTTGGCCAAGATTCTAGTCCTCTTGAGGTGTGAGTGCCCCGTGGAGTGCTCCCCGGGGCCATTTTACAGGCTGACTAGCACATGGATAAATGGTGCAAAATACAAAGCGGGGGGCACTACCCTTCTGTGCAACGAAACGGTGACTCTCGAGCACGTCGCGTGAATGAGGGAAGAGTCAAAGCCGACAGGTACGATCCGTGCACGTGATGTTTCGGAAAAAGCAAGCCTAGAGGCACAGAAAACCAATGCGTGGTTGCCCGAGGCTGGGTTTGTGGTCTGGGATGGACTGCGGTCCTGCTCCGTTGGGGCTGCTGTAACAAAATACCAGCCTGGTGGCTTCGGAAGGGCGGAAACACGCTGTGCGGGTTCGGGATGTCCGAGCAGCGTCCGCAAGCTCTGCTCCCAGGCGGCCCGCCTCCCGGCGCAGGCTGCCGGACTCCCGCTGTGTCCTCCCAAGCTGGAAGGACAGAGCCAGAACTCCGGGGCGCCCCCGTAGCGGCACTAACCCCAGTCCTGAGGGTTCCACCCTCGGGACCTAATCTCCTCCCAGAGGCGCCGGCTCCTACAACCACCACCTTGGGGGTTAGGATTCGAACGTATGAATGGGGTGGGGGACGCAAACACTCAGACCATAGCAGACAGCAGGGGGCCCGGATCACTACCCACCAGCAGGTATGCGCGTTTTCCTGGAAATGTATACGCGTGCACGGCTTTCTGTCTGTAGATGTGACTTTTGTTCAAACCAAACCAAACCAAAGCCTGCTTAGCACAAATAAAAAGAAAATTGCCCTGAGGCATCTCATAGTGAAACACTGATAACTAAGAGTGAATATTAAAAGCAGCCAGAAGTAAAAAAAAAAAAAAAAAAAAGACAAATTCTAAGGAACGGCAATTCAAAGACAATTCAAAAACAATGAAATAACATATTTAACATGCTCAAAGAGCTGTCAGTCTAGGTTTTCATAAATAGTAAAAAAAAAAAAAAAAAACTTCTTAAAAGATGCAAAGGAGTTAAGGCAGTTTTAGAAAGAAAAAAAAAAACTGGAAGAATTCAAGGCAGGGCAGACCCAAAATGCTCAGAGATACAAGCAGGAAAAACGAAGAGTAAACAATGCCGGTGAAATCAGGAGAGCGTGAAGCAGGGTTTACCGTCGCAGGCGGGTAACTCAGACTCGCAGGCTGTAATTTCAAAGGCAACCACTGAAGGAGTAATAGTGAGTATGTAATTTCTAAACCAGTTGAGAGAGGAAAACAGAATAATAAAAGTCAGTCCATTCAAAAGGTGACAAAAAAAAGAGGTGAACCGGAGTGACCTGGAAAACAAGACAGGGCACCCCGGTGGCTCAGTGGTTGAGCATCTGCCTTCAGCTCAGATCAGGATCCCAGAGTCCCGGGTTCAAGTCCCGCATTGGGCTCCCTGCTCAGCGGGAAAGCCTGTTGCTCCCTCTGCCAGCCTCCCCTCCCCCCTGCTGCTTGTGCTTTCTCTCTCTCTGTCAAATAAATAAATAAAGTTTTTTAAAAAAAACGCACACACAAGACCAATAGGAAGGCCGTAGATGCAGGCATAAAATCACCTCTGAAAATAACTAAACTTGAACTTAGTTCAAGTCTGTATTTCAAGCCATGAAAGTTTAAGAGACTCATTTAGTGTGAATTCACATTAGAGATAAATCCATTAATAAAATATTTTAAAGCCTAAGATTTCTGGAAAGCATATAAAACATGAGGATGCTAAAAATTTAAATGTGAAGGAACGGAACCAGGAAAGGTATGCCATGCAAATATTAAAAACAGTTTTCTCATCTTTCTGGGAGTTCTAAATTACGTCTCTAAGGGATCAGTAGACTCGGGAAGAGATCACAAAAAAGCAGAACTTTATAACAAATGACAATGAAAATATGACAGAACTTGTGGGACGCTGCTAATGTCTTCATCAGGGGAAATTTATGTCTTTTAACGTCTGTTTTGTAAAAGAAGGAAGGCCAAAAATCGGTTTTTCAAATGTCAACAAGTCAGAAACAGCAACAATTAAACACCAAGGAAGTGGAAGAAAGGATACAGTAAGGGTAAGAAATAAGTTATTGAAATTTATAACAAATAGCAAAACCAGAAGTCCGTTCTTTGAAAAAAAAAATCTTTGAAACATGAATAAAATGGAAAACTGTCTTGCAAGGATAGTAGAGAAATAAAGAAGGCGGCACAGGGGACGAGCTCTAGGATGCCGAGGGGATGCACCCCAGACGTTCTAGAGCTTGGAAAATAGGCGTATATTTGTATATGTATATTATGAACAGTTTATGCCAAAATAAGCTTATGAATTTAGATGAACAGACACACTTCTCAAAGAAAAGAAAAAAAAAACACACACACACACACAAAATTCCTGGTGGTGGGTGTTAAGGAGGGCACGTATTGCATGGAGCCCTGGGTATGGTGCATCAACAATGAATCTTGGATCACTGAAAAAATAAAATAAAATAAAAAATTAAAACAAACAAAAAACTACAACGAACCAAAATGGACCCCCAAAATAGGAAAGCTAAATAGTAACATAAATATTAAATCAATTAGAGTTGAAATTGAGTACTTTTCCCTGAGGAAAACCCAAATGACTTTCCCAGCAAGTTGTCTCAAAATTTTCAGGATGAAGAATGTGAGTGTTACATAAACTCTTCCAGAGACTAGGAATACAGAAGGGGAAGGAAAAAAACCTTCCCAGCTTGCATACATAACTGCTTAATTTATGACAAACTTGGCATTGCAGGGCGCTGGGGGAAGGGTGATCAATGACTATCCGTGAGAGGAAAAAAAATGGACTTGACCCTTCGTGCTGCACACACAAGAGACTTCGGGTAGATTATAGATCTAAGTGTCAAATATAAAATAATCAATTGTGTTGAAGAAAATACAGGATTTTTTAACCTCAGCGATAGCAAAAGAAAGGAGAACGTCTTAAGCCACAAAAGAGTGTTAACCATAAAGGAAAACAATTTTATGTATAGACGTATATATACCGGAATTATTTTCAACACACTTGACTAACGAAGGGTCATATTCAGAGTTTGCTTAAGATCAAAATGAAAGGCTATTGAATAGAAAATTGGACAGGGGACATGAATAAGCATGTAAGCATTTTTCAGAGCCCACCTTCACCGGGAATTAGAGAAAAACACAGGAAGGACACAGGAAATACTACTTTTCACACACCTGCAGGAGGGCAGCACGGACCAACGAGGAGGGACTTGGGCGAAGAGGGACACTGGGAGGGGACGGCTGCCCGGGATAGGACAGGGTCTCCCTGGAGGAGGAGGAGCCCATGGGGATTAGGAGAGATGATGACAGCGGCTCCTGGGTAACTGACACAGACCTGTGCTCGTTGCAATTCCACCAGTTAAAAAGATAAAGAGAAAAGACAGGAGGGAGAGAGAATGGGCGGGGAATCGAGGGGGCACGGAGAGTCCGTGTCACGCATCAGGATGGTGGCCGGTCCACACCCTGTCTCAGGCTTCCTTCAAGATCCGAGGGACCCCGGGGAGGCTGGCACCATAGCTTCTCAGCTCAGTATGTTCCTCACCCTCACGTGGTCACAGAGGAGAAGGGGATGGGAGGAAAACCAGGCAGGGGCCGAGGTTGCAGGGAGGGGGGTGGGGGCAGGTAGTTGGTCTGGGCAGCGTTTATTCAGGCTTAGCAGGAAGGTCTCCAGAGCAGATGGGAATTCTCTGTCGGCACTCAGAAGAAAGGTTGTTTGAATCACACGCACGGGGAAAAACTCAGGTGTGTTTATGGATCTCGCCCCCCCCATATTAAGCAAGGGTAACAAATAATGATCAGAAGGATCATCACAGGGGCGCCGGGGTGGCTCAGTCAGTCAAGCCTCTAACTCTTGATTTCAACTTAGGTCATGACCTCAGGGTCCTGAGATTGAGCCCCTGGTCAGGCTGCATTCTCAGTGGGGAGTCTGCTAGGGGTTCTGCCTCTGCCTCACCTTCTGCCCCTCCCCCCACATGTGCACACATACACTCTTCTCCAAGTAAATCTATCTTAAAAAAAAAAAAAGAAGGATGCAGGTCATAAAACAGAGGCTTTTTGGTGCAATGGTGGGAGGGGGGAGTGACATCCATTAGAGACAAAAGGATTTTTCTGCCAGCAACAAAGACTTCTAGAAAAAGAAACGGCCCTTACCAAATTCTGTTACCGCTGCAAGGAGACAGAAGTTCGGCCAAGAATGAAACAGGCTCCCCGACCCCAACGCACCAGCTTTCCTTCACATTTCCTCCTGACTGAAGTTCGCAGCTTCTAAAAACAATATCGTAATCAGATGACATTTATAATTTTATGCATTCTAAAAATTAATCGTGTTTCAGAAAGCAGAGAGAAGAGTAAAGAAAAGAATAAAAACGATCAATTCTGTTACCTAGAAATACTTGAAATACATCTCATATCCCACTGGGTCAAATTGTACGTTTTCATACAGTTGTTACGTGTGTGGTTACGTCATGTTTGGCTTATTTTTATAAAGTTTGAGTTTTACGATTCTGTTGCTGTCCCCACCTTAGGAATATTGTGTGGTGTGTCTCCACGCTCCCCAAGTTCAGATCTGCTTGTCTTAGAGCTAGCCACTAAGCACGCTCAGTGAAGGGCACCCCATCTTATTGGACGATGACTGAGCCCTGTGTGTTGGAAAGCAAAATTACACCTCAATTTCCCACCCTGAAAACAACACTGTTAGGGTGTCACTCCAACTCGATTTAAATAGGCATTTTGTCAAACTCTCCGTGTTAATGTTTGATGTTCAGTCTTACGTGACTCTGTTTAGCTAGAAATAGAGAGATTCAGTCTTTCTCTTAAGATGGTTACTTTCTGAAAGCTCTGATGCTAACCTTTTGGAGGAGGTAAAGGTCATGAAAACACTGTATACCCTTATGTGGAAATTAAGTATTCCTAAAATAATAAAAATGGAATTTAAGTGACAGCTGTAGCCAGCAGATATGTGATAGAATGATATTTCACAAGGGCTAGGAAGAAAGTAACGGATTCCTGTTCTACTTGCAATTTTGGAGTATTCAAAGATGGCCACACAAAAAAAGGAAATTTAAATATGTCCAAATGATAAAAACTGAATACATGAATATGTAAGAAAGATGACCATATACTCATTCACTTTTGCTAAAATTTCAGCCCATGCTTCTCCCTAGCTTGCCTTGGACAACATTTAACCTTACCACAAAGAAAAAGAAAAGAGAAACTTCCTGTCACCAAATTATTTAATTTGTCCATGTCTTGACTCAAAAACCAAAAGCTATGGGTTGGACAATGGTCCTGGAAAAGCCTAGTTAAAAACAAACAAACAAACAAACAAACAATTAAAAAGCATAGTTCAAACAAACAAACACCTGTGAGTTTACTCTAAAAATCAAAGTTAAAACCAAAAACCAATGGAACAAAGAAAAAAAAATTCCTTTAAACCAAAACGGAAATTTTTGTGGACTACATTGCCTGAAATTAATAATATCAAATTAAATATTTAGGACTTTCAGACTTCTAAACTTCAGCATGTAACAAACGTTTGAGCCCTGGAAGACAGGTATATGTACATTACCCCTTAAAATCTTATAGGGACCAGATTTTAAAATAAAACAAGTTCTATGTTGTCATTAATTGACAATCACTCAGAAATCTCAGGAGTTACAGGCACGAAAGGAAAATTATTTCAACTGGGATTTCAGTCTTTCAAAGCTACTCGACATGTTGATGTTGGTCTGCTTTCGTGAACACCATGGAAGTCTGGGTTCCCCAGATTACTAGCATGTCGGGCACAGTACCCTGGATACTTCCCGCTGGGGAAGCACTTAGTAGATTGGAACAATGTTGCACGTTACCGAAGAACCAGTGAGTTTTGTGCAGGGTGCAGAGTTAGAAAATTTCTCCTTGTCGGTATGATACAAACCGAACAAATGTTACCCACGTGCAGAATGTGATATATAGGTGATCATTGTAATTCTGAAAGCAGTTACTAGTCCTCATTCCTAATTCACAACATATAGCCAACATGCTTTCTAAATAAAGGCACAAGATGGAAATAAATGTTTAGAAGAACTTGAAATTCTTTTTTTTTTAATTTATTTATTTATTTTTATTTTTTTATTTACAGCATAACAGTGTTCATTGTTTTGGCATCACACCCAGTGCTCCATGCAGTACGTGCCCTCCCTATTACCCATAACTTGAAATTCTAATTGAACCAGAAATAGTGTTATTTTCTAGGAAATGATTTCTCCTGAATGCCAGTATCTGCATCCTACCTCTGCTTCCCAGAAATAATTATCTGTTTGTTCATTTGCTGAAATATAGTTATGTGTGGGTAATTATAGCTACCACTTATTTTAATTGCCAGGCTTTTTACTGATGTGAACACAGACTTAGATCTTTTTCTGGTGTACTTAATTATTCCCCGGACTTGTGGTTATTTATCATTAGATTAAAGAACAGTTTTTCGTGTTAGGACGTTTTAGTCACATCACACAAAATGTTGTGTGTATAAAGATGTTCATTTTGTGGGAAAATAAAGATAGGAAACATTCCAGCTAGACCCTTTTACGTCCAGTGTGATTTTCTTCTTGCTGCTCAGTGAATATGCATGATCTTGCTGGGCAAAAGGAAACAAGCGGCAGTTAAGGAACACAGTCGTTACATTTGGTCTGACATGTATCATTCCATGCCGGTGGTCTCCCTTCCTCGTCTGTTATGTTTCTCCTCCGTGCGCAGTGAGGGGTATCTGTGGCGTAAAGGGCTTTCCGCAGGGGAGGACTAGGTGAGACCCTCTGGAGGACAGAGGAACTCTGCGTTCTTTGCACGGCCTCCGGCCTCCAGTACCATTCTGAAGCCACCCCCATCGGAGCTCCAAACCGCAGTGGTTCTGGAAACATCTAAAAGTGGCTTTCGTCAGCCCCGCTCGAGAGAGATCCAGAATGCCGGCAGAGGATCCTCTCGTTTGAGGCCGTGAAAAACATTCAAGTGTGCGTTTTACAACATCGCTTTGCTTATGGGGATTGTATAGATTCTTTGGAATGCATCCTGTTGTCTGATTCAAAGGCTAGTAACTGCCAGAGGAAGCAAGCCTTCACTTGAAAATCTGGAATATTGTGCAATTATCTATTTTCAGCGGCAGAAGGGAGCTTTGCAAAGGAAGCCAGCCCCTTGGGCCTTTAGAAAGCCCTGCCCCGCTCCTTCTGGCTAAAAATATTTTCAAGTCATCTTAAATAATTGCTAATTTGGACTTCATTTAATTGAATTTCCTCCGCTGTGCTTGAAAAGTCAGGATTCAAAATGGCTGGCCTGAAATGCTGACTCTGTTTTTCCCCGGATCTGTCGCATTATTTCCGAATGTCCGTGTTCAGACCCCGGCTCTGATGCTTACAAACTCCATGCCTGGGAGTAAATTACTTAACCTGTCCAGTTCTCAGTTTTCTCATCTTAAAAATGGGGACAGTTAAAGGACCTGCCTTAGGATTGTTATGAGGGTTTTGCTGTGGGGCTAGCACAAGTCAGTGCTCAATAAACATTACCTATCGCCAGATACCATAAAAGCTTAGATATCTGGGGACTAGAAGATCGCTGAAAATGCATCCAGTAAAAGCAAAAAGGCATGCTGTAGAGGAGGTATGAGGCAGTGAATGAATTCATCCCAGACCATACAGACTTTAATGCTAAAATCAATGCCTTATGACCCAGTCCACACGCGTGTATGGTCAAACATGTGTATCGTTTGGTGGCCTGCGCTGGCATTCAATATGCTGACCGACGTCATCGTCGGGAGCATCCGGGATGAACGGAGATTGGGATAGACGGTGGAGTTCTGAGGAAGCTCTGTTTTGCCCCTCGGAGGGTTAGAGGTTTCAAAATAATAAAAAGGACAGATTGATGGGAAGAAGCGTAGAGAAGGGCAGGTGCACATCAGCCCATCAAAGCACTTATTAAGCACCCACTGCATGCAGACCTTGTGCAATGTGTGTGGAGCCATAGGAAATCTAAGCAAGTCAGATCTGCGCTGTGTGAGAAGACAGCGCACACAGAACGTTCAAAGAGGAGGTTTGTTCTGGGGCTTGGACTTGAACTTCAAGTGCTAAGAGGGACTTCTGGCTGTAGACAGTTGTTCCATAAACAATGCTTATAGTCTGGAAGTTTAAGGGGAGCTCAAGGATGGGAAGATAGAAGAGGCAGCATTTTCAAGGAAGTTGGAGAAGTGGGGATCCTTTATGGCATCAGAGGAAAAGATTTAGAGGGAAATGAGGGGACGTCTGATGGTAAAACCATGCAGAGTGCCAAGCTTGGAGAACTATCGCTTGAGAAGGGCAGACGTAGAGATGCAGAATAAACGGTCAGAGACGGAGGAACACTGATGTCCGATTTCACCAGCACCGGGAGAGGCATCATGTAAAGAGTTGGGGGTACTTGGTGAGCTGGGAGGACACGAAAGGAGAACCAAACCCCATTGCTGTTGACTAAACAAACTTGGGTTTGGGCAGAATTCCAGGGACTATGACCAGCAGGTGCCAACTGGTTCATTACATGATTTGCAGAGGGACTCCACTGTCTACAGCCTGCATCATGCTTCTTTCCTTGGAAGACTTTACATAAACCCTTAGAGTTTTATGGGCAAACGTCACCAACAGAGGCTCTCCCTTTTCAGCATCCCCTTACAAATCTCAAGGACGTCCAAGGTCTAGGTCCACACACACGTGATGGGGAGAATGTCCCAAATGCTACACAACCCCCACCCCCAGCACCCTGGGGAAGGATTCATGACCAAGCACCCACTACCCAAGGAGAGGGGGAGCCCAGAGCCTCCCCCTCCTACCTGTGCTCTCCGTCGGTGCTGATGAGTCCCCGACTCTCCCACTGCCCAGCCCCAATGCAGAGCAGCCTGTCTTCTAGAACACCACTCTCTACTACGTAGATTGCCTTCCCCAAGCCTGCCCGCTTTCTTTGAACAGAAGAGCGCAGTCTCAGGCGGGGAAGGGCAGGATGGGGACAGTTCCAGAAGACCTTAGCATCGGGACAAGCTAGACCTGCCATCATCCGGACAAGCCTGGCTCCTGAGAACGACGGTCTCAGCAAGTGGACATGCTTCCATCGGACCCACAGTTGCCACCACGGAACCCACGTGTGGAGGACACAGAACCGCAGCCACGGGGGCGATCGCCTCAGAATGCGGTCTGGGGAGAAGGCCGTGGCCACAAGAAGACGCGAGCGTGTTCGTGAAAACGCGCGAGCCGTCTCCAGGGATCAAAGCCTTCGTGGACGTCAGCAGAGAAACGTTCCAGTTCACTCAGATGTTCCCCCCGCCGCGGGTCAGGAACCTTCCGCTCGGTAGGAACATGGTGGAATTCTCTACCCCGAGACTTGGGGGCTTTCCGGGGGGGCCTTTGCACAGCACAGTGTCCCTGTACGAGGAAGCCCCTGGCCTGCAGGAGGACCTGTGCTCAGGAACTGGCACGTGAGATGACCCAGTTTCTAGGTCTTTTATTTTTTTTTCTTTAAGATAATGAGAAGTAAATGAAACAAGATTGAAATAATGCACATCCAGCTTGGCGATGGGCTCACGGAGTTTCACTACATTTTCTCTCTTCTTTCATGCGTGTGAGATCTCTGTAATGAAAAGTCTTGTCACGCTTGTTGTCTCGGTAAATAACATGGGTAAGTTGTTGTACGTCTACATGCCTTTCTTGGCATATTTATCCACTGATTGCTTATTTGTAGGTTTATTACCTGGTGCTCATTTCCTCGCTCTCCTCTCTGGACGTAGTCTTTGCCCGTGTTTTAAAATGTGACAGCCGGTCCTTTATTTTACTGTGTCGGGTGTTTTAAGGATAATAGAGCCTTTTATTCATTGCATTTCAATGTTCTGTATTGTTGTTTCTTAGTTTTCATTTTATCTTTACGATGTTTTCGTTTATATTTATTTTTAAATGTTCAAATAGAGGTACTCGTCCATTTGTTCTTTCACGGGCTTTCTCTTTTTCTTGTGGTGTCCTGTTTAGATCATTTGCCTTTAAAATGCGCTGCTTCTGAAATGGCAACAAGATAAAATATTTTATTCGTCCAAAACAGTACAAAACAAAGCTCTGCCTTGTACCGTTCCTGGTGCTTCCCGGCTGTTAGCCCAACCCCCGGCTCCCACTCCCTCGGCTCACCGGCCTGAGTGAGCTTCTCGCACCTGTTGGCCACAAGCAGCAGGGGTTCTGCACCCCAGGCCGGTGGTCTCCGTGCCCCCCCACCTGCTGCTTCGTGACGGGGAGGAGGTGGCCCACAGGCCATGAGCGCCTCTTCCTTCTCCCTCGCCGTCCCTCTTTGTCCCCACGCCTTCGCCTGCCCCACGCTGACACCATCTGCCCCCTCCCTGCTGACCCTGGCGCAGGTTCTGGGATCTGGGATTTCTTTGGCCGACAGCGAAGAAAGGCCTCGTAACACAGCGCTCGGGTAAAATGGCATCTCATCCCAGGCCCCTCGGCCTCCTCTGCCTCCCGGCACGTCCCGCAGGGTCCCCGCCTGCCGCACCCTCTCAGAGGCCCTTCTGCTGGGCGTGGAGCATCTGGAAGGTCATCGCCTCCCCCGGGGGTCTCCACGCACCCCCCTGCACCTGCTTCACCAGTCAGAGCTTCTCCCGGGAGGCTCAGATGTGTGGCGTCTCCACCGCCGCCGCCCTCCAGCCCCTCCCTCAGAATCCATCCGTGCTCTCCAGGATCCCGCTCAAGGTCACCCGTCCCCTGCCTGGCCCGTGACACCACTCATTCACTCCGACCCTGGCTGAGGGCGCTGGTCTCGTCGCCATGGCGTTCCCCAGCGCCCTGTTCAGAGGGGGACCGGGAGGGATTCTTAGCTTCCCTTAAAGGCCACCGTCCACAGCCCATTTGTGCTACTGACTCGGCTCCGAGTCTGTCTCCTCCGTGAGCCAAGTTTCTGTTTTTATTCGGGGAGTAAACGTCTGACTTAGAATCCAGTTTTTAAAAATGGGCCGCCACGTTCTTCCCTTTTGTCAGATTCCTGGTCTTCGGGAGATGTCCGTCGGAGGGTTTTCTAGCCGTGGGCGTTTGTTGTGCTTGTCGGTCCGCACTCTGCTCCCCCCACGAGCACCCACACTTCCACAGCCCCCTCCACGCGGACCCCGGGCTCTGCGCGGCGCTCTGCAGCGTGGACGCCCGTCTCACCGCCGACCCTCTGCCGACCGCTGGCCTGGAGCTCCGGCTTGTGACCAGCTCAGAGTCCCATGTTCCCTTCCCCTGGGTTTAGATCCCAGACCTCCCTGCTCCTTGATGACCGCCACCCCCCGCACCTGTTACTCCGGTCTCCCCCACGTGGCTCCCCAGCCCGTCGGACTTGACTGCTGCCTCCGGCCAGGCCCGTCTTCCCCGTAACCCCCGCCGCCGGCCCATCACGTTCCGGGGCGGGGGGAGGGGGGCAGTCTGCCCAGTCCGGACGGAGCGAACCACTTCCATGCCAAGGCATTCGTGTATGTAACAGGAAGACGGATCGGGGCCTTGTGGTGTGTGGAAGGGTCCTGCGGACCCCTCTGAGGAACTCACTCACGCCTGCGCGTGCAGAAGCGGGCAGCGACTCGCCGACGCTCCTCCGTGCAGGAAGCCTGCGGACGGTCAGTCGCTTACACCGTCCCGGGCAGTTACAGTTTTAGGTTAGAGCAGCAACCGCTTCGGGGCTTCAGGTCTCTGGCTTGAGCTCGTGCCATCAGGTGACCCTCCTCTCTTCAAGTGTTCGTTTTTATTAGCAAATCACTTGTAACGCCGTTTGGCCCCTCTCTGCCCTGGGCCGCAGTCAGGACTGATCTTGCCTCCGGGGCAGTCACAGCTGCTGGGGGGCTGCTAGCCGCTAAGGTAGAGACCAGGGACCCTACACAGGGCGGCCCCATGGCTGACAGGGAGGCGGCCCAGAGTGTCTGCGGTGCGGAGGTCGGGAAACCCGGCTTCCAACTTGAGCGATCCTCAGCAAAAGCCTTTGGCGCCTGGGAGGTGTTTCTGTGTTATTTTGGTGGGGGACATAACTGTCCCCACGGTGGCTGTTTCTCCTCCGGGCTCGGTTAGGAGCTGGCGTGCTGGGAATGTGCGGCCGTCCCGACCTCTCCCGCGTGGACCTCCCTGTCCCTTCCTCCCTCGGTGTGTGCGGCAAGCGCACGTGGACAGGCTCATGCAGCGTCTACACATCCAGAATCCCCGCCCCGCCTCCCTGCGGCCCCACAGAGGATGCCAGGTTCCCTCCGTGGCCGTTCAGGGACCCGTTCACTCTGTCGTCCACGTGCTTCTCCCTCCACCGTCGCTGCTTCCCCGAACCATCCTCAGCCTCTAGAAGCCCCTACCACGCCCGGCCGCATGCCAGCTCGGAACAGTTCCTTGTTACTCCCTTTATTGCTGTTTCCCGCGTGTTTCCTCTTTTATGACACGGAATCACAACAGTAGTTTGTGTTTCCCGCCCCCTTGGGAGATTTATTCTTGAGGGGCATTTACTGACCACCCCGTCAGTCCACGAACTGTGATGACTGGCGCTTACCACGGCCTGTACGCAGCTTGTCTCGTCGGGGCGGGACACACTCACCTGCTTCTTGGTGTTGACCTCCGCAGGTTTACCTGAAGAAGATGGACTCTGCGGGTTGTCTGTGAGCAGCTCCACGACCTCCTCGTTTCAGAGACCGAGAGAGAGCCACACCACTCAGGTAAGGACCCCTGCGTGGGCGCAGTGACAGCAGCGGCGGGAACGAAGCCACGAGCACGCACTCGTGAAGGTGGGACCAAGGGCATGTGTCCCCCCGGACTGGAGAACTCGCTTGTTCTCACTCTGGCCCCAGGTGTCTTCGGCTCCACATCCTTCTCTCTCCTCCTCTGTCTCAGAGACGCCAGCTTCCTGCTGGTTAGAAAGAGAAGAAGGAGAAGAATGTCCAAAACAAACACAATTAATAAATACTTCTAAGTGGGATATTGCAGACGTAATTTACGCTGTGGCATTTCAAAGTCACCATCACAGGAAGATGGCATTATGCTAACGCGTTCTCTGCACTTGACCCAGGACTGGGTGCCGGCGGTGGGGGAACACAATGCTTGAGCCACCTGTGGCTTTATGCCACCAAATCTCAGTGACCAGCTCTGAATTCCATGGAACCCTGACTGATTTATAATGTAGCATATGGGGCACCCAGGAGAGCACGTGGCTCTTGATCATGGGATGGGGAGTTCAGGCCCCGGTGCTGGGCGCAGTGCTTACCTCAAAAAAGGAGGTAAAGAAAAGAAAAGAAAATACAGCAAATGATCGGAATGCTATAAAATCAAAATGAGGTCACAGCTCACCAAACTGTTTTTGGTGGGTTTCAGCAATTTTTGTGTATAAGCTTCATGTGTCTGGCCTTAAAAAATTCACCAAATAAAGATGATCACTTTGAGGAAACAAAACACTAGGGTTTTTAGAAAGAGAAAGGATTTCTGTCATATACTCTAGTGTTCTTTTTATGCTGAAGTTTTAAATATGCTTTGAGTCATCCTCTTCGAAAAGATGAGTTTGCAGTCCAGGTGACAGAGTCAACAATGTCCCCAGAAGCTGGTTACCGGCATATTCAGGATGACTGCTTCAGCGACGGGGCTCTTACTTTGCATGAAGCTATGGTACTGCTTTCGGAACGTCAAATATCTAGAAATCTTTAAAAAGGGGGGCCTGGGTGGCTCAGTCAGTTAAGCCTCTGCCTTCGGCTCAGGTCATGATCCCCGGGTCTTGGGATCGAGCCCCGGGTCTGGCTCCCTGCTCAGCGGGGAGTCTGCTGCTCCCTCTGCTCCTGCCCCTCTCCCTTGCTTGTGTGCCTGCTCTCTCTCGCTCTCTCTCTCTCTCAAATAAATAATAAATAAGATCTTTAAAAAAAAAACTTAAAAAATACAGTCAGCCGCCTATCTGGCTGTTGCCATAAAATCAGTAGTCCACCCAGTGCCGCGTTTTCCTCTGAATATTTGGCCTTCTGCAGACAGGTCCCTTGTTATCAGCTGAGATTTTTTCTAAATAACACTGATGAGGGAGTGAGAAAAATCAATAACTTCAATCTTCAAACTAAATCTTGCGGTAGGCAGTCCGCTGAGATCATTCACAGTGACATACAGGTGCTGGAAAAGAAGAAAACGTGGCTGGGCGCGGTAAGAGCCTCTAATCTCCCCTCTGTTCCTCGAGATGCATTTGCTTTCCTCTGCAAACCTCACAGATGCTTCATCTCAGGCCGCTCCCAGAGGGCACCTACTTGTAATGAACACAGGTTTGGTTTTTATTATCATAAGACTGATTCCGGAGCCTTAGAGCCCAGCGGTCAGCCCCCTCCAGGGCTCCCGCTGCCATGGGGCTCATAGAGAAAAGGGTGATTTTGCAAGAAAGTGCATAAGGTGTGCGTCTCTTTTGTGGATTTGGCTAAGAAGCAAAGAGAGATGGGAATGAGCCTCGGGAATAAGTTGCCATTCCTCGTTGTCAGTGCGGGCGTTTTGCTCAGGTGCAAACTCTCTGCCTTCAGTTACCTCGTGGGGCCTTTTTTCAAGGAAGCAGGAAACCAGGCTCGTTGTCTTCCCTGCAAAAGTGCACACATCCTCATGGGAGGACGCATTTGTCATTGCTGAGAAGCGCTAAGACTTACGTCTCATGTGGCGTTTCTGCAGGAAATGTGGACACCTTTAGATACATTACCTTTCAGATTTTCTACTGATGCAACTAGGTAAGGATTCTATAAAGTCAGCCCTGGACTGAGTGGGTATGTAGCAATAAAACTAAATGTTGACTACAAATGGGATTGCTCGTTGCAGACGTCTATAGCCTAATTAGCCTCATCCGTGATTTTAGTGAAATCTCTTTCAGAAAGACAAAATGCACGGGTGTTATCGTACGTAGAGAAAACAGGAAATCGATTCGGTAACTTGCCGAAGATCATGACGAAAACTCAGCGTGCATGCTTGGAATGGATGCCAGGGTCCTCTGTCCTGTTTCTGAGAACGAATTTACCAACACCCATTAACAAGAATGGAAGAGTCATCCGACGTGTTCATAAAATTTGAATTGTCGGCCAAGACAAAAATCAGAGTAGCTGTGGCAGACATTTGTGACTCGGCTTTTTCGCCGTCAGTCACATGCTAAGTTTTCTCACAATGAAAATGTAAGGGGAGAGACTCACCCTGCTTCCATCCCTTGAGAGTAAGACAAAAACCGGTGAGGTGGGCTCGGTCGGTCTTTTGGATTATGGAGTGAGAGACATATGATGGGAAGCACGGGAAGAGTAGATGTCACAAGGGGGTGACATGTGGCCGAGGTGGCTCCCTTCTGTCACAGGTGTTAGGCGGCATAGGACCACAGCCAGTCCCTGAACCCGCCTTGGCCCTGCCCCCTCTATGCCGCGCCATTCCTTCTCAATGTATGCCTTTCCGTCACCTTCCAATACTCCACCTGTTCAGGTGTCTGGAGTTTTTGTTGCTTGCAAGTAAGAATTTTGACCGATACTGATAGAGATATAAAACATTTTCTGATGAAGGTCGCTCCTTAATAAATATTTGTTGTTGCTTTCCACGAGGTGCGGCGTAGAGACAATGCAGTTAATGTCCTATTCCATTATACAGGTTTTACAAATCTGTAACACAGAATGACCTTAAATAAAAGTAGTAAAAATAGGGGCGCCTGGGTGGCTCAGTGGGTTAAGCCTCTGCCTTTGGCTCAGGTCATGATCCCAGGGTCGTGGGATCGAGTCCGCACCGTGGTCCCTGCAGGGAGGCTGCTTCTCCCTCTGCCTGTTGCTCCCCTGCTTGCTCTTACGCTCTCTCTGACAAATAAATACATAAAATCTTTTCTTTAAAAAAGTAGTAAAAATAAATTTCACTAGAAATATTTGAAAAGCGTGAGAGCTGGACATTCCCCCATCTTGAATGTGGCTGAGTTCCTGCATGCTCCTCCTAGGGAAGGCTTGGCAGGTCGTTGCTGTGAGCAGAACAGCACAGTCACGACCTTGCAGGGCACTCGGTGCGGGGACACCCAGCCGGGAGTGTGCCATACCAGGCGTTCCTATGTGCTGGCCCTGCCATGGGGTGCGGGGCCCAGGGGACTTGGCGGCACTTTCCACCACTCAGCTCTGGAATTTCATAGGCTGTAAAAGTCACTTCAGGTCGGGTTTGAAATTAGATGGTATTTATAAAAATCATATGCCATTTATCCACTTGCTATTTTGGGAGATGTAAAATCAGTTTTTTACAAAAAGTGCGTGCCATTTTCGCCAGGAGACCCCTCCGAAGTAGCTCGGTGGGAAGGGACCGGCAGGGAGTGAAACACTGAGAACACCTTCCAACCCAGGGTGACTCGGCATTTTTTGCCCTGCTTGCCATCCGCAGACGGCCGGTAACCTGACGCAGGATCCCCACGGGTTATAAATAGAGCAAACGTGAAGCATGCGGCGGGCGGGGGCCCAAAGGCAGGAGGGTCCAAGGAGGGGATGGAGAGAATAAAATGCTGGTTCTTGCCCTCGGCCTGAGGTTGCCGGATCTGCCTCAGCTCAGGGCTCTGTGCTGCACATGGACGAGCCCTTTTCTCCCGTCGCGTGAACATACCTTATTGGTTTTTGTTTGTTGGTTAGTTTATATGGAATATCTTGTGATTGGGGGGAGTCTGGATTTCAGCATGTAGCTTCTTTGTTATTATTACTAACGTGCAGTGTGTTATTTGTTTTAGGGGTGCAGGGTGTGATTGATCGGTCTTACAGGATTCACAGCACACACCCATTATTCGTTTTTACGTCCGCCTTTTCGCTTTTCCAGCTGGTACTTCACGCCATTTACTCCCCTCAGGTGTCTGTCCTCTGCAGCGATACTGCGTGGTGTAGGATCTTTGATTTTCATTGTGGGCATTTATGGTATTCCTTACCGAACTTTGTGTTATAATTTTTTAAAGAGCATAAAACTTATTATTAATATCCGTCATACCTAAATACTCCTTGTCAGAAACCACAGATGCTCTCTGATGAAACAGTGAGTCTAGCCCCCGAGAGCTTAACAAATAGGCAGCCCGCTCCCAACAAAGCCACCGAAGGAAGCCGTACCATAATCAATGTACAATTGATTCACAATCAAGAGACAAATTTTATGCGTTTTGTTTTACTGAACCGTCCAAGAAACCCTTCGGTAACGTCACATATCAGCAAAATGAAGTGTTGCGGGCTCTAAATCAAGCCCGCGCCTTCCTGGCATATCCATTGTATCTGTCACGTGCACTGCCTGAGATGTGTCCTGGCAGGGAAGAGAAACAGTGTGCTAGAAAAATAACAAAACGTAGACACATTTAGTTCAGTCATCAAGGGATCATTCTAAAGCACGTGGTAGGAATTAGAAATTAGATAAGCACTCCGAAAGGAAACGTATGTATTTCTTTTGTAAGCTACAAACAGAAGCCAATCTAGCATGGACAGAAAGCCCTTCCAGGCAGTGGAGGTTTGGGGGAATCAGTATGCACCCCTCGTGACTTCCATATTACATGCGAAAAATGAAGGCAGTAAATTAATTTGATAGTATGAGTTGAATAGCAGCATTTTCAACAGAGAAGGGACAAATCCTGCCTAGATTCATAGAAACTTGGAAAATAAAAAAACAAAACCAGGTCTTATATTTTGTATTTTTCCCTCATAAGATTGCATCCTACGTAGTTCCAAAATGTATTCAAATGCACAGTGTTTCTCTAGGGAACATGTTGACTATTGCCAATGAGGAGATCTTTCAATTTTAAGAAATATTAAAAGAATGAGAAATGAAAAGGTCTTGTGACACATTGGCACACTCACCTCTGGGTGGGGAAGCTGCCGCGTGCCCACACTAGGGCACAGGAGAGAGAGTGAAACAATGGAGAGGACGTGGTTGAAGACAAATTCCATTTGACTCAAGAATTTCTGTGTTCATTTCATTAACTAAGTTTAATTTTGAAAATTAAAGAAAGGAAAAGAAAAACCAAGAACAGAGTATGAGTCCCATAACTGTTATTGAACTTGCGGGTAGAGAAAGTAGCGAGTATTTTTCAGATTGATTCAGGAAAATCTATATAATCTGACAAGCCTGCCCTCCAGTATAACAAATGCTTAAAAACAGTGTTTGCCGTATTATCTTGATATTCTTCCCCCCTCCCCCCACTGAGTCAGTATTCTGAACTTCAGTTCTGATTCTAACATAGTAGATGCTATCTAAAATATGCGGGAGATGAGACAGAGGGCAGCCCCTCCCCCACCCCACACTCATCGGAGATTTGGTCAAAACGGGGCAAGTATGTGATTTTCAGAATATTTTGTGGCTGAGTATTATAAACTTCGGGGAAAGAAGCACAGTGAGAGTGAAACACCCAACGTCAGTAAATCTGAATATTTCCCCATATTTGCTCTGGCACCAGATATTTTGGGGACCGTGAATTTTCGGGAAATCTATGACCCAGTTCCTAATCCCCCACCCCTGTCCTGGAGTTGGTGCACAACCCTCCAAGCCTGTTTACGTCTTCACTGATAGGGATGTAGCCGTAAATTACATCGTGCCCGTAGATCTTAATGGATGCTTGGCATGCTTTTAAAATGGTGTATCCCTCTGAACAGATCACTCCAGATTGTCTTGCTGTTGTACTTGTCAAGGTGTTTGCCCCCCACTTTGATACATGTTGCTTTCCTTTGCTGTTTTATTCCGGGTTAGCTCCGGGTTAAATGTAAGGGTCTGAAGGTGGGGTGTCCCAGGGAAGCAATAGGAAGGGAGATGACCGTGGACACACTCTTCATTGCCTTCAAGTTCCCTCAGCGGACTCAGCAAGGAGCAAGTCTATTGGAAGAGAAGAAGCCAAAGGAATGCACCACCACCTGGGGCAGAGCAGGGCAGGGCAGGGCAGGTCTCACCCTGCTACCACCTCTGGCCCCAGGGGATAACTGTGTCCCTTGCAGCCCCATTGTCTTCCTCCAGATTTTCACAAGGTGGTCAGAGGTGTCTCTCGGGATCCTGAGAAACCCAATCCAGCGAATTCCTTGGGAGATGCTGGGAAATGACACTGAATGCCCAGGGACAATATGGCAGCACGACTTCCCCACCCAAACATTTACCACAGGAATCTAATCAGGGCATTAGCACGGATTCTCACTGGTGCCTCAGAAGCTCTCTTGCAACACCTTCAAACAAAAGTTGTATTACTCACTTTTTAGGTGCAAACATGCCTCCTCCACTTTCAACTTTTCTCAGAATCAGGTTTCACACACATATATTCATGACATTTCTTAAGAAAAACAGATTTGCAATTTGACCAAGGGGAGTGGAAACTTGATCACAGCTAAGTTTCCAAATGATGACTGTTATAAACAATGCTACAGTGAGGATCATGGAGTACACCTCTAACTCGTCAGTAGGGACAAATATCCAAAGTTTTCTGCTGCATTTCTGGAGATGCATGTTTTCAACATGGAAGTTCCTGCTAATTATTCTCCAAAACTGTCATACTGAGTTATACAGCTCTAAAAGGGAATATTTCACATTTCTGTTTTGGTAATCTCTTGCTTTAATGAATCATATATATATATTTTTTTACCAATGTGATTAACTGTAAAACAGATCTTATTATGGTTTTGTTGTGCATTTCCCTGGTTGCTATGGAGTGTTTTCATATGTTCTGACCATACCAGGTCAGACCTGGTAGCCCGAAGAAGACATCCTTTTCTTATTTCTGAACTGGTTTGCATGAGTTTCTTGATGATTTGCAGGAATTCTTTACATATCCTGGATAATATTCCTTGTCAGTTGCAGGCATGGCTAACACTTCGCTTATAGTGTTTTCTTCTTAGTCAACCACAAGTTTGTCAACTGTATTGATCTTTTAAAAATAACTTTTGACTATTGATATATTCTTATTATTCTTCTGTTTCATTGATTTCTGTGCTCTTTAGTATTTTCTTCCTTTTGCTTGCTCTGGGTTTATTTGTTCTATTTCTAAGTTTCTTAAATAGCAAGCTTAGATCATTGATCTGATGCCTTCTTTTTTGCCTAATAGTATTTAATGCAATAAATTTCCACCTCTCTCTGTATTACCTGCATTCAGAACATTCTGATATGTTTTGCTTTTATTTTCTATCAATTCAAAATGTTTTCTGCTTTCCTGTAGGACTTCCTCTTTGACTACTGTTTTTACCTTCCAAATATTTAGAGACATTCCAGATATCTTTCTGCTTTTTATTTCTAGTTTAATTGCATTATGATCTCATAATATGCTTTGTTTAATTTCAGTTCTCTCCAATTTATCAGGAATTACTTTATGGCTCAGGATATCTTTGTGGGATTTCCATATGCACTTGAGAAGAAGGAGTCATCTGCTATTGTTGGATAGTGATCTGGAAATGTCTGTTGGGTCAGGTTGCCTGACAGTGTTATTGAGTGCTTCTCTATCTTGGCTGATTTTCTGTCCACTTCTTTTATTGAATTCTGAAAGAACAGCATCCAAGTCTCCAGCTATAATTGAGATTTTGTCTCCTCTTCCTTCCATTTCACAGTTTTTGCCTCACATCTTTGTAAGTTCTGTTGTTAGATATGTGATCCATTAAGATTATTACATCTTCTTGATAACTATATTTATTTATCATTATGCCTTTTTTTCTTTTTTCTCTCTGATGATATTCCTTCTTCGGAGGTCTACTTTGTCTGAAGTTAATATAGCCACTTCATCATTCTGTTGGTGTGTTTTTTCCATCCCTTTAATTATTTTTAGACAACTTTATTAAGATATAATTCACATATCATACAATCTACACCTTTAAAATATACAACTCAGGATTCCTTAGTACGTCCTCAGGGTTGTGCAGCTCTTACCAATCTTATTTTAGAGTGTTTTCATTCCCTCCACATCCCAAAGAGAATCCATCTCTTTACTTTTAACCTAATTATGTCTCCGTATTTAACTCGTGATTTTTATAGGAAAAAAAATGGATGAATCATGTTTATTTTTATCCAGTCTGATGGTCTTTGTATTTTAGTTGGTGTGTTCTGACCATTTACATTTAGTGTAATTATTAATGTGATTGGCCTTAGGTCTGTCCCTTTTCTCTCATGCTCTTTCTCTCCACCATTTTTGTGCTTTTTTTGGGATTATTTGAGTATTTTTTAGGACTCTGTTTTAATTTCTCTTTTGGTAGTTCAACTGTGTTTGTTCATATGTATTTTTTTCATAGCTGATTAGCAGTTGTAATGTATACACACCTAACTTCCAGTCTATTTGCAGTCAACCATATATTGTTCCTTTTAACCTCCTTTATTGACCTTTACTTTACAGTCACCCCACACATTCCATCTACAGTTGCAAATGTGTTACATCTACGTTCTTTATAGTTGTGCCATATGTTACATCTATTTTATAGTTGTCCCATACAGTACACCCACATACATTGAATATCTCCTCCCAGGCAATGCTGTAACTTTTGCCTTCAAATGTTATGCATGCATCAGACAACTTCAGGGGAGAAAAATCTCCTTTTTATTATCCCAGTACTTACCGTTTCTGCAGCTCTCCTTCACTCCTGAAGTTCTGAGTTGCCTTCTACTGTTTCCTTGAGCAGGTCATTCACAGCTGATCGAAGAATGTTCCTAGTTTTCCTTAATCTGAGTGTGTTTTTCTTCTGCCTTTATTCTCCAAGTTCTGATTCCCCCCCGCCCACAATTCACATGTTTTTGTTTACCTTTCTGGTCCTCAGGTAGATGTGTATGTTGTCCAAAATTTAGTTATAATTACTGAGAGAGATGGGCTGCTGTGGACTTACTTCACTGTGGCCCAGCTGATGTATTTATCCCACAGAAATGTATAATGTTAATGTAGTCAAATTAACCCTCATCTTTATAGGTTATGCTTTTTTGTACTGTTTAAAATTTGTTTTTCTTTTCAAAAAGTCAAAGAAAAAATCTCTCTTACCTTGCTGTCATAAAGATCTATCTCTCTATATTTCAAAGTTTAGGGTTTGGGGTTTTTTGTTTGTTGGTGGCTGGTTTTTGTTTTTGTTTTTTACATTAAGGAGTTCATACTTCCTGTACTTTATTTGTGAGAATAGTGTAAATTTACAATATAGTTTGACATTTCTCTGCTCCAATAACAATTGCCCCATGCCTTTTATAACATAGGACCATGCTTCCAATTTCCTTCCAATGCTGAGAGCATTGCCTGAAATGGACTGTTCTCTGCATTTATCTGTACCTTCTAGATTTTTCTTTAATGTTACTTTCTTCTTGTTGGCCTTCCTTGAGCATCCCTTCTAATCAAACTGGTTATTTGCCTCTATAAATTGGTTTCTGTAACTCTAGAATTCATATATCCTTTTATATAACCTATTTTTCCGTATTATAATGACGTGCATGTGTGTATACCCTGCAGACTTTTGAGCACACAGAGAATGCACTGAATGCATCATAATCAGCTTTGCATTCCAAACACAAGCACTCAATAAATTGCCGACTCAGTGCAACTGTCATCTGGTAGTGGCTTCAGATGAATTAAGAGAAGCAAACTGGTAGGATATTTCCTAAATTTGTTCAAATATTTAAACTCAGTCTCATGTTAAAAACATACCAATAAACTTGGTAAACAAAATCATAGGCAGTTGCATTACCGGTTGGAAGATATTAAAGTCACATTTTATTTGGTGATTAAGTTCTAAAGTTGGCATGATATGTGAAAGTCACATACAACAGGAGAGACTCTGAACATCCCTTATATTGCCTGTGAAAAAACAGTGGGCTTTTACATGTCTTACATATAAAACAGTATGCTTTTAATGTCTACAACTCCATACAATTATATAAAACAACTTAAAGCATTAATAGCTTTTGAATTCTAAGAAACTGAATTGCACAGAATTGAATTTTCAGAGGTTCATTCATTCATTCATTCATTCATTCATTCAACAAATATTCCGTGTGGACCAACTTGTGCTAGGCACTGATCTAGGCACCTTGGTCTACAAAACCAACATCCTTGCCCTCATGGGACTTAAATTCTAACTTTGAAAAGCAAACAATAAAAAATATTTAAATGAGTGCATAATATACTAAAAGGAAATAAAATACATTAAGAAAAGTAATCGGGATAAGCAGACCTGGGAGTGACAAGAGTGGGTGTGGAGGGAGGTGAATTGAGTAGCGACTTTAAGAAAGAGGATCAGCAGAAGCTTCATTGAGCAAAGACAGAGGAAGGAAGTCAGGGAATGAGCCATGCTGATGTCAGGGAGAATGCTCCAGTTGGGGGAACAGCAAAGATCCTGAGACAGCTGCATGCCTGTGTTGCAAGGTGGCCAGTGTGGCCAATGGAGCACTAACACCATGAATTACTAGATGTTTAGATGAAGACAAGTTGGAGTTAACATTCATTCTAAGTGTTAATCCTAGAAAAGGGAGGCTTTTGCATTATAAATGATAGTGGGAGGCTAAATGTAAAATACGAATTATGAATGTACTCTTCTGTCTTTTTTCGAAACCATTTACCAGGTTTGGAAACTCTGGTCTGCTCAGAATATAAGTGAAAGTGATTGTTTGCCTTTTCTGTGAGTGGAAAATATAGATGAACAGAGCTCTGTTCTTGCTCCAGATAAGGGAACTGGGAGCGAGGCCCCTGGGAAGCTAGGCTGCATACTCCCTGCCGAGTTAGCTGTGGAGCTCCAGACACGGATGTGATGCTTGTGAATGCACAGTTCTGGAAGGAATGGATACTTTGCCTTGTGCTGAAATTGTGAGTAGTTAATTAGGATGAAAAGATTTATTTTATACAAAATATAAGAAGAAGGGTTTATTTTCTCACCTTAGTAGACCTCGAAGACAGGATTCTTTTCCGATCTCTCTGATTACATTATTATTTGAAACTGTCATTTTGTATTCATGACTCTGTCAGAAATAGGTTCTAGAACAGCTGAACTGTGATATTGGGAAGAAGTGTCATGAACTCAATGATATAAAAAGCCTAGATTTTTGAAGCCCAAGTGGATTTAAATTAATTTTATACACATCCAGGTGATTTTTATTATCTATTTCTGGAAAGAACCCTTGATTAAAAAGATTTGCTCTCATGTGTTGCCTACTTTGGCAAAATCTTGTCTCTTCTCCTTCCCAACCCTTCCTGCTA
This sequence comes from Meles meles, assembly GCF_922984935.1. NCBI lineage: Eukaryota > Metazoa > Chordata > Mammalia > Carnivora > Mustelidae > Meles > Meles meles. Next base: position 83,041,372 of record NC_060079.1, read on the forward strand.
TCTGTTTTCCCCTGCCCTATGTTGTCTAGCATTTGTACCTGTGGGATTTGCCATGACTATGTCTCAAAGACACTGTAATGGACCTCAGAGTCACGGGGACTGCCACCGTGCCCATCAAACCCATTTCTCCTTAGACACAGAGCTGCCCGAGTTTCCCAGATTCCCTCATGGTGCAGAGCAGACCTGTCATTGACACCAACTCAGGGGAGCAGGAACCATAGTGAGCTGATCCACTTCCAAGCGTGGCCCATACAAACCCCCCTTTGCCTAGTGTTCCATGTCCTTCCCCATCTAAAAGCTGGGTACATGGTCCCAGAAGGAGCAGAGCACACTCACAACAACACGGAAGGCCAGCCACTGCTCAAAAACACCTGTTTCATCCTTCATCCCAACAACGTACTTCTTTCCTCCCGAGCCAGTGCTGTTTACGGCTTGTCTGTTGTAACAGCTAACTAATACCTCTCATCATTTACTTAGTTTAATGGCCTACATGTGCAGCTAAGCGGGATTGTTCTTAGTTATCTAAGTTCAACTTCCATTTTGTAGTAAAAATTATTTAAGATATCAAAAATCATACTTGCTAATGATACCATCATGAAAATATTAGAATACCACTTATTAGACACTGTAATACAAAGTAGTGATCAGTGGTGTGTATATAAAAATATATATATATAATTGTATATGTATATGTATATAATTGTATATATGTATATGTATATGTGTATATAATTGTATATTTATATATATAAACAAATATAATTGTATATATGTAATTATATATATAATTGTATATTTATATATATTGTATATATTGTATATTTATATATTGTATATATGATTGTATATATATTGTATATATATAATGTATATATTGTATATATATACAATCATATATACAATAGTATATAATAAATATACAATTATATATATTATTATATATAATTATATGATATGTATATTTATAAATTGTATATTTATATATAATTGTATATACAATATACATATACTATATATTTATATAAACATATATAAATATATAAATATATATTTAAATTGTTAATAATTATAGTAATCATTATATCATTAATATAATATAAATATCTATATATAAATATAGAGATACGTTATGAATTTTTAATTATAAATAATTATAAATAATATAAATACAATATGTCTTTGATTCTTTTTATTCTTTTCTGATATATGTATATCAGAAAAGAATCTGATATATATATCAGAAAAGAATCTGATATATATATATATCAGAAAAGAATCCTATCTTTGAGGTCTACTAGGTCAGAAAATAAATCCTTCTTCTTTAATTTTGTATAAAATAAATCTTTTCACCATGATTAACTGTTCACAATTTCAGCACAGGGGAAATTATATATATAGAACCAAAGCTTATAAGTCTTAACAAATGGTCTATCAGAAATTCCTCAAAACCAACAGACTTAATTTTCCTCAAGGATAAAATTAATCTCCTGTAACAAGTTGAACACCCTGAGAAATGTTTTCACACTTTTAGGAACTTCTTGCCGCATTCATGATTGTAAAGGAATGCCTTGCTTACCTCCCGTTCTCACTTGGATGCCTGCAACTGGTAACTAAAATTTGGAGGGAAAAGTCAAAGTTGAAGATAGAGAAGATGCCCTCTCTGGTGCTGTGACTTCCACAGCCAAGGGAGTTGATAAACTGTGTCCCGCTCCTCATTAGAGCTGTTTTTTAAAAATCTCCTTGGATTAGGTTATTTTATTAACATCTAGTTTCTTAAGGTGTTTGGGTTTTTTTCTCTTTCTTATTTCATTATATCTAATGCCACAACATACAGATTGTGGTGGTTTCCAGAAAAAAAATATGATGAGATTGTTAATAAATTACAGATAAACTGTGTCCTTCACAGCAGTGCAGGTCGCGGCCAGCTGAACGAGTCGGGGAAGGGATCCTCTGCAACCTCTCTGTGCTCCAGAGCTGTGGAATATTCTACTACCATGAACACCATTCCCTTTAGGACTCAACCCAAATGTCCTTGCCTCTTTTTGTATCCCACGCACCGTTTTACTCCAAATCAAGTACCCCATCCCAGTACGAATTTCTTGGCCAATATATCACTTTGAAATGAGTCGTGTCTCCTCTGTAGTCCAACGACAGTAATTATGCATACGCTGTTAGTTTATGCTGTGTTCCTCATGACATGTTTATGGTTCTGTGACGTTTAAGCGTCTCTATTCATCTGACTCTTTCTGCTTTTACGTTTTGTTGCTCAATTTGCATGGCAGCCCTTTGAGGAAGCAGGTCATACTGTGTGGTTCGCAGTCCTGTAGAATGCGTTCTAGAATGTAGAATGCGTGACTCTACAGTCACGGGAAGAACACGTGTTCCCTGATCGGCGCACCAGGAAGACTTCTTGGAGGCCAAAGTCATTGACTAGTACCCCGGAAGGCTGACTGAACTTGGTGTACTTGAATTTGTGTTCTGACTACACCACTTACTAGCCAAGCGAGCTTGGGCTTTAAAGATGAATTTTAGCATCTGTGAAATGAGGCTAATACTACAGAGCCTGCTTATTATTTTACATGATTATGAGAAAGTACTAGAATAGTAACGTGGGAAAATGCTTGAAGAATATAAAGCAATATCATGAAGATGAGGTTAGAAATACGCCTCCAAGATCTCAGAGGAATCTGTGTGTGAGCATACGAACTGGGACTGATGCAGAGAGAGAGCGAATTCTAGAATTCTAGGATGTGGCTTTGTCTGGTGGGACAGACATAGAGACTGTGAGGACGTATGGTAATGACATTGGACTAATCAGCGTGGCCAGAAAATACAGGACTTTCTGTAACCTCCTGAAGTGTGTAGACTTGCTTACTTAGGCCAGGCAAAGGGGTTGCATTGAAGATTTTAAAACACACAGATTATGTGAATAGATCTTTTCTTTGGAGACAGAAAATCTAGTAGATTAATTGTCCTCAATAATACCCTCCTGCTGTTTGCACTGAGTCCCCTATAAAATCCCGAGAAAAATGGTTTAGAAGAAATCATAATGCTATTACTTTCAGTATTTCCAATATAGTAGATTTATGTTTTTTTGTATATTCCATGGATTTGACCCCCATTACTGTAATACGCCATTATTATAAACATACCCTAAATATATGTTATCAGTTTTGTTAAAATCTAGTCACTTTTACTGATACTGTCATGTTTTCTTAAGTGAATTGAGGTAAAAGACCAGAACTCATACAAAATCCATAACCCGGAGTATCATAAATTAATTACATTGCATGATGTATAGTACAATCATAAATTTCTATTTTATAACTTTCCATTAATAGGAAGAAATATACATTCACTCATCAGAGTCCATTTTTATTCAAAGCTATTAACCTAAAATCAGCCACAAAATGCAAATAAATGTCCCTTTATATGATATTAAATGCATTCCAATATAATATTACTTATGAAAGTTAAGAACGGTTACTATCTTTTTTAAGAAATCAAAGTGTACAGACAACGTGAAAAGCTAAAATCCTCTCTCCCCCTCTTCACTGCCTGGTATCCAGAGCTCTACTCTTGCTTACAAGAGGATTTGTAAAGTGCCTTTGAAGTAATATTTTTCCCTTTATCGAACCCTTTGGTAATAAAGGAAACAAAATGGCAACAAGAGAAACAAAATAACAAGATGAACTTAATTGAATCACTGTATCAATAGCTATTTCTGAATTAGAAAGGATCAGCTCTTTGCCTAAACCAGAAATTCTGCTTTCACATTCAGTCATTTTCTCAAGATTTTTTAGAAGTATGAAAATATACAACCCTTTAATCAAAGACTTTTTTGAATCACATGTTACTCTATGCCCCTTCTCTAGGATCTATTGAGGCAGACTTTGGCTTTACATACTGTGATTTTCGAATTTCACTTTTTAACGTTTTTTTTTTCCTCCAACATCTTGTTAGCATCAAGTAGAAATGGGATTTGCATTTGAAACACTAATGTTCACCATTCAGTGAGCCAAGAAGATTCCTTTTTTTAATTTCCATAAATGTCAGTAAATGCCTCTTTTCACCTTTGGGTTGATTAGTCAATAGAAAAATCAACTCTGTGACAAATGAACAGCAACATGATTTTACGTATGAATTATTTAACAAAGTCTATTTTTATCCTGGAAGGGAAAGACTTAGGGTAAAAAATCAGCAGCAAATTATTAATTTACATGTATTAATATTATTCACAGAAATGCATATCCACAGGAAGTAAAGAAATTCATATCTCATTTTTAATTAGTTCATCTTGTAGAACTCTATTAATGACACCATAGATAACTATCGAAAATTAATAAGAAGACATATAATAACCTCATGAAGCCTTCACATCACAATGGGTTTCCCTTTGGGTTGTGAGAGATTCGGTGGATTTTGACCTGGAAAGTGAGCAAACTAATGATAAGTGTCCCCCTTGAGATGTAGAACTTTCAGGAACTCAGTTTTTATGTTCCTTCATCAGATTCTTTTCTTCATGTCCGCCTATACCTCTGGACATTAGAAGGCACAAAATAACTTTCCAAGTCCAGGTGGGGAAAGGGACACTAAGATTCATATCTTGAACTTCTAAGTATCAAAACGGCACGATTTTCTCAAACAAAACCCTTTAGAAAGAAAGAAAGAAAGAAAGAGAGAGAGAGAGAGAGAAAGAAAGAAAGAAAGAGAAAGAAAGAAAGAAAGAAAGAAAGAAAGAAAGAAAGAAAGAAAGAAAGGAAGGAAGGAAGGAAGAAAGGAGACCCACAGTGAGTTGTCGAGGTGGTAATAGCCAGTGTTTGTAAGTGGCCCTATTTTCTCAGGATTGCTGCATCGATGAAGTCTTCTTGTTAAGACCCCGCTGAAAGGAGAGGATATTGTTGGGGGATGAGTACTCCAGCCCACGGGGACATTTCTGGACCCTGGTCATTGATGTGTCTGCTCACACCGGCTGGGAGCTTGAATCAGGGGGATCGGAGGCACCTGTTTATTGAGTGTGGATGGCGTGGCTTCCCCTTCTCTGATCTTTGCTTGAGAGCAGAAGGGAGGACACGAGGCTGTGGGTTGGAGGGTCTGAGCTGACAGGAGGCTGTCGACGGCAGGCGCTCTCTGTCCCTCTCCGGGGCAGCACACATGGGGTGACTCCGGGGACGCTGCCTGCCCTCGAGGGGCTGAGCAGGGCCTCCCACCTGTCAGTTCCTTTGAGGGGTCTGGGTGTCCCAGCTCCCAGGGGACTGTGACTTTCTGCTCTCCCATACCAAATCGCCAAGCGGCTCCTAAGCTTTGAAGCTTTCGTACTTGTTTCGAATGTCAAATTTAAAAATAAAAATCACAGAATAATTTCCAGGTATATTATTAGATTCTCCACTGATACTGGTTTCAAAGGCATTGAAGCTGACAGATGGTCTGCACCCTTTTCTAGAAGCCTGGGGTTTGTACCTGTTATACAATAGTATCATTTTTTTCTCCCATGCCATCCAAAAATAATAATTCTGGGCATGGGACGTCTTAGTCTGTTCGGGCTTCTGTAAGAAATGCCACAGACCGTGTGGCTTATCAATGACAGAAATGTCTTTCTCAGGGTTCTGGAGGCTGCAAGCCCAAGATCGGGGTGCCGGCGTGGTTGGGGAGGGGCCCTTCGGAGCTGCAGATGTCTCTCCGCGTCCTCACGGGTGGAAAGGGTGAGGCAGCTTTGCGAGAGCTTTAATAAAACCACTGATCCCATTCACGGGGTCCACCCTCGTGACCTAATCGCCTCCCAGAGGCCGCAACCACGAACACCACCACACTGGGGGAGAGGATTCTGACATGTGAATTTGGGGGGGCACCGACATTCGGGCATGGGATAAACTTGTTGGAGTGTCAGAGGCATCGCGTGCGTCGCTCACCCGAAGGCTGGGGTGACGGTCCCGCTGTGTTTCAGGGGCCTCGATCACTAGCCATTCAAAGCCATCCAGAGTAACTAGTGGGCCTGGACCACCCACTCCTCATGTGATTTCAGGGCAACAGAACATTTTGAGTGAGTTCCCAGGGTTTTATGGTGTTTGAAAGGACCGTATCTGAATCCGTGACGGGAGTACTACCTCTCAGGTGTAAGATTCTGCTCGGGGTCCGTCTGGCATTACTTGAAGGATCTCTCTCCCTTTCCTTCCCTGTCCTGGATGGCGGCGAGCTGACCAGGGCCCCTAAATTTATTTTTTGAACAATGAAAACAGAAATCTAATAGACTGTGTAAGAGGAGATTTCAATACAGAGCAAGCAAACGCAGTCAAAAGAGTCTTTTTAAAAATAGCATCGGGAGGCCACAAGGGAGGAGGAATTTATGCATGTCCTCCTGGGAGGAGCCTGACTTGCTGCCTGCTGCATGCCCTCTGCCTGCACCTGAGTCCTTCCTCACCAGGACACCAGGAAGGTCCTTTGCTTTCTTCAGTTCAAGAGGAACCAGCTTTCAAAAGTTTCTATAACCCTACTATGTATATGAACCCAACCAACCCCAGTAAAGCCAGTCTTTATCCCTGTTGTAAATGGAGGACCTGACTGAGAACAGCACTCGTGACCTTCACCTTTATAACTCTGTCCTGTCTTCTCGGAGCATGGGAGTCAGGTTCGGCCTGAATCCTTCTCCCAAGCTGCAATTCCAGTGGCTCAAATCAATGCCTGTTTGCTTAAATTTTCAGCCAATTCTTTCTTGTTGACGACTGTGATACACTTTCTCCCTTCTCCCAAGCATATCCCTGGGCATTCGTACACGACCTCTGTTTCAGCTCTCCAGGTGCCCTGGGCACCAGCGCTGGGTCGAGATTAATTTACTCACTTTGCACTCGAAAGGACACCCCTGGTCTGAGCAAGAAACACGTTCTACCTGCAGGGACTTCTGCCCACATGGATCCACATTTTCCTACATACATATCTTACATGACCTCTTTTAAATTTTTTTTTGAAGATATTATTTATTTAGTTGAGAGAGCAGAAGGTGAGAGAGAAGCCGGCTCCCCGCTGAGCAGGGACCCCCCCCCCCAAACATGGGGGCCTTTCCCAGGGTCCTGGAATCATGAACTTAGCAGAAGGCAGACGCTTAACTGACTGAGCCACCCAGGCGCCCCATATGACCTTTTTTTTTTAAAGACTTTATTTATTTATTTGACAGACAGAGATCACAAGTAGGCAGAGAGGCAGGCAGAGAGAGAGAGGGAAGCAGGCTCCCCGCTGAGCAGAGAGACCGATGTAGGGCTCGATCCCAGGACCCTGAGATCATGTCCTGAGCCGAAGGCAGAGGCTTTAACCCACTGAGCCACCCAGGCGCCCCTATATGACCCTTTTTAAAATAGAAGCAAGATTCCCCTTAACCCTGAACATTTCTTAAGTTAATTTATTATAATTGTAAGACACACATTGTTACATAACATCTCTGTAGCCTTTCACCTCTCATTGCAGCTGTAAAACCAAAGCAAACTTACAAATTCAATACGACAAAAGCTTACAGAAACAAAAAATTGAAGTTTACAACATTCGTGTTAGGTATGATTTTGTTCAGCTGAAATGAAATGACTGATGACGAAGTGAAGGTGGTCCAGACTCAGATTCCATGAACCTGGGATCCTGTCTACCATCCCGAGCCCTTGGTGACCTCAAGCTTCTACTGCTTCTCTGGGCTTGAACTGCGGGGCAACTGCCCACCTCACCCAGGCTGCGGTGTCACTTCGCTCTTTATCAGAGGAGAGTGCCTCATTTGCATATTAAACGCATCTACCCTTTCCTCATTCATCTGCAGCGATATCAGTAATATTATTCCCTGTGTCGTCCTGCTTGTAAATAAAATACGAAGTCAGAGAATAAAGTCTTGCTGAGCACTAGCTTAAAAAGTAGGTATTCAAATGTTCCAAAACATGATTATAGTGCTTTTGAAAAGCTATTTTGTAAAGAAAAATGCAGAAAATACTAAATTATCCAAGAGTGGGAGGACCTCTGAAAATAACATATACAAATACCTATTTCAGAAATATTAAACAGCTGTTTAATGTATTCACTAATATCTGTTTATCTTACTCCTGAAATTCAAAGAAACTCTGGGCCTTTCATTTCTTCCTGTATAACTTTCTTTAGTTTTAAATTTATATGTGTGTATATATATAATATAAAATAATATATATTATTATATTATTACAATATATAATATAAAATAATGTATTTATATTTAATAACATATAAGTATAATTTATTTTATGATTAATAAAATATATTATTTTATTAAATATACATTTAATAATATATAAGTATATATTTATGTGTATAGAATACATCCAGTGGGTTGCTCAGTATATGAGAGCTCGTTGTTGATAAGGAAGAGACTATGTTATGTTATGTAGGGCCTCAAATTGTGAGAAGTGTTCTCACGTAATGTTATCTGTTTGACTCATCAGGATAATCATAATTCAGTAATGTTTAGGGTTTTTCTCAAGTCCAAGAGCAAACAATGACAAAACCATGAGACCCTGCATTTATAGGGCACTGGCTGCTTCTTTAACGTGCGCTTTTAAGTGGCCTGTGCACGTTACTCCTGTAAACCATCGTGTTTTGTTGAGGTGGACTGTTACTGCGAGCCCACCACACAGATGAGGAAGCTGACGGGCTTGTTCGCAAATGCAGGACTCTGGCCTGCGCCCCAGTTGCCAGGGACTAGGTTTTAGACCACGCTGCATCTCCTCGAGTGAGTCCTGGGGCGCTCGTGGACCAGTGACGCTTTGGGAAAGGAGGAAGTCCCGTGTCCCTCTTGGCCTGTCTACATTGAGTCCTATGGAAACGCTTCTTCTCACCTCTTCCTTCCCCTTTCCAATGGTGGCACCCTCCTTTTTCAGCATTCAGAGCATACCTCCCCTGCGGAGTTTCTCCAGACCCTTCTCTATAAGCCCGTTTCCCAGGGAGATCGGGGGAGGGGAGATCAACAAGTTAAGACAGTTGTGTGTTTTGCATGCTCCGGAGTTCCTTTAAAGGCAGGATATTTGCCACATTCACGGAGCACAAGGATGGGACAGCGTGGACAGCCAAGGGATCATAGGTAGGGGACAATTTTTACATTTCCAGTCGTTAACACTTGCTTTTTGGTTCTGAAAGATGACGATTTTGTGTCCGAACACTGTAATATAAAACACAGTGTTTTCTTTCCAGAAAAGAAAATAAGTGAGTGGCTAGCTGTCTGCAGGGACACACGGTGGAGATAAATCTTTGGAGCAAGGTAAACAAGCTTCAAGTTACAAGATCCCAGTAGGACACCTGTAGCCAAGGAAGAAATCAGGATAAATGGGGGGTGAGGGGGTACGAAGGCGCTCGTTTCCAGCTGTATCCTTGATCCCAGCATCACTTCCTCTCTTTCTGAAAAGAAATGGTTCCGTTTCAATATCAAAACTGATTTAAAAAAAATTTTTTTTTTCATCCTGTGAAGTCCTCGTCCCCTACTTCCCCCATCCCCCACCCACCTCCCCTCTGGTGACCAGACGTGTGTTGTCAGTCGTCACAAGTCTATTTCCCAAACCAAAATTTTTGTTTCAAAGTCATTCTTGCCTTCTTAATGATCATACGTAATTTATCATGAAGCATGAAATAGTGGTAGAGGAAGCTGTGAGGGTTTTGTTATTACCGACAGGACTCGAAACTTACAGAATGCAGAAACAAAGACTGTGATGTTTGCGGAGCGCTGGGTAACATTGTGAACACTTTGTAGTGCTCGTGTATTACTTGACCATCATTTAAATAATAGCTATAGTTGCCATTGTTTGCTATCCTAAAATATTAAAGCTTTTATGGCTTTTGAGCGATGTGATTTTTGTGCCTCACAATCTAATAAATTCAATAAATCTAAATAAAGCAGATTAAACATCGTTCAGGGCATACCTGTTCTTGTCTTCTGATCTTCTAATCACTGTCTCATGGATCATAATTTTAAAATCCCCTCTGAACTTCTCTATGTTGCAAGTAGTGACCTATGATTTATCCTTACACAGAATTTTAACTCTCATTTAAGGAATAACCTGTGAAAATTCTTTGTTTTTCTTTCTTTAAAGGAAAATCAATAATGTTAGTATGTTACCCTCTCATTTAGACCATTCTGGCAACTACCTTTAGGTACCTATTAGATTTTACTCAACACCTATTAATCTCCGTAATAGACAATAAAGTTCCGTGGGATCTCTCAATGAAGGGTTTATTCTTAGCATTCGTTGATTACTGCAAACATCAGTCACGTTTCTGCTTATCAAGGAAGCATGGAAAGCTCCTGGTTGTTGATTGGAAGATGGGGTTCTTCTTTACTTACTACATTATTCAAGACATCAATAGCCTCATTAAGAAAATGCTTTCTAGTGGATTGGGTATATAAGTCTCACCTTTTACAGTGTACTTGGGAATTCAGATATTTTTAGTAAACACTGAGAAGGTTTGAAAGGGTAGAGAGCATTTTTTTTTCCCCCAGTGAAGCAGTAACTCAGGGGATTTGGGACATTTTCCATCAAAAGCCCTCTCTGCCAGCCACCGTCAGATCAGCAGCCGGACAGTGGCTCTATCTGGAAGTGCGTCCCTGTTAGGAAGGGCTTGGCGGAGGGTCCCACCTCATGCACGGTTTTGGTCATTACGAAGGGCTGCGGAAAACAGTCCGGGATTGAGAAGAGACCCAGAATGGATGTGCTCTGTGCTTGGCGTGGGGCAGAGCTGTGTGGTTGTCCGGTGCCCCAGCATGAACAGAAATACAGTCCGTGCATCCAGCCATGGAAAAGCAAAGCCAGCTGCTCGGCGGAGATGTGCATTCTGCTGGTCCAGTCTTTATGCTTTACTCTGTCTTGTTAGACCTGCCTCCATTTCCATATGACTTCTGTATCCTTCTTGTTCTCTTTTAGATTAATGGAGTATTTATTATTTCACATTTTCTGTATGTAATTTCACGTGTAATTACATGTTCTCTCCCTGCGTGTTCTACGGTTTGACTAGAGGAGAAAGCGTGCATTTTCTACTTACTGCCTCTTAAGGGACTTTTGTTACTTTGACCATTTTCCTAGTGCTGCTAGAAGCCTACCACCTCTAAACTCCCTGCAACTGCTCCTGGCTTTCGCAGGTCGTCATTGGTGTGCATTCCGGTTCTACAGATAATGTATGGTCCGTAAGATATCCCAACAGCTAACTTCTATTTACCCTTGGATTTAATTCTGGTGTCCATGAATTAAGAAACTTAATTAAGAATTAAGAAATTAAAAAACTTAATTCTCTCTTAAGTTTCAATTTTTTTCCATCTGGGATCATTTTCCTTCACCTTAAAAAAAAATGAGAGACTTCTGATGGCAAATTTTCCCCTTTTTATTGTCTAAAAGTATCTCTATTTTACCTTTTGAGGGTTATTTTTATTGAGAGTAGAGTTTTAGGTTGAATTACTTTCTTCTGGTACTTTAACTCACTATTTTCTGGCTTCTGCTTAGAAGTCAGCTTTCCCTCTCATTGTTGTTCCTTTGAAGGGAATGTGTGTCTTTCCTGTAGATTTTAAAGCTTTTTCCTTTGTCTTTGTTTTAAGAGGATCTACCTTGTGCTTGCTCACTGCTGGCGGGGGCCTGTGTGTGTTTGCCTTTTGTGTGGTTTCGCTGAGCCTCTTGGGTGTGTGGATTGATGCCCTTTGGAGGTTTGGAACTTATCTCTTTGAGGACTGCCCTGTCACATTCTTTGCGTATCTCTTCCCTCTGGAATTCCTTTTATGTGTGTCTGTTCTGCATCTTGGTTTGTCCATCATTTCCTCTCTCCTAAGCATGTCATCATCACAGGTATTTTAAAGTCTCTATCGACGAACCCTACCTAAATCAGGATCATCTGTGAATCTGTTTCACCCTCTGGTTTTTAGTGAATTTCCTTATCTCTCTGCATGTCATTTCTGATCGCGCAGTAAGCGTCATGGGTCAACAAACTATAGATGCTGCCGAGGCTGGGCACTACCAGGGAGAGACGCCACCATCACATTAGGGGGCAAAAGCAAGGGCAGGAGTCCTCTGTCCAATCCCGGACTGAGCCGCAGCTCTGCCTCTCACCCGCAGGCAGCACCCGCCTGAGCTTTGGCCTGTGGGTCTTTTTGTTCCTTAGCTCTGGAAGAGCCCAGATGCACTCCAGCTGTGCATTTCAGAGGTCCTGCCCCCCTCTCCAGGCTGTGCAAAAGTCTGCAAGTCTCGAAGATGAGACTAGTCAGGCGCTTGAAGCTATTCTCTCCCCCCCATCCCACCCTCTTCTGAAGCACCTCAAACACCCCAGGGATTTCACTCTGGTTTTTTGTAAGCCTTTGGCCTAAGGCACCACTCGCGCATACGGCTGGAGAACTTAACAAATGTCTCTTGGGGAAAATGGTCCTCAGCTGAGGGTCTGCAAATTCCCAATCTGTGTCTCTCTTCTCTTACAACCGCAACATATTGTACAGTTTCTCTGTCTTCTAGAAAGGGCTCTCTGGACCTACAGAAGAGCTCAGAATTGGCAAATGTCCCAGGAGAGGGGAAAAAAAAGAAAACAGCTGGTCATTATCTGTTCAGAAAGATTCAGAATTTCAGTTTCTCTGGTTCTCCGTTTGCCAGAGCTCTCTGATGCTCTAAATATATGATTTTGGTAATTTGTCTCTTTTCTTTTTCATCTTTACAATGGGAGCAGTAACCTGACATGAACTTAAAATCCCTATGCAGGTGGGAAGTTTTCCTGTTTTGTTTCTAATTAGATCAGCGTAAAGTTACGTTCCTGAACAAAAACGATACCTCAAGGAAGTTGGGGGGGAAATCAGTTCAGATGGTAAAAATATTCTTCCATCAATTACATACACTCTCTTAAGAATAAATCCCGTGAGAGTGTTTTCCGCAGATTGCGCTATGTGCTGAACGTGGGCCAAGGACTGTGGAGGGACAGGCGCGCGGTACCCACAGCGTGAACGAGCTGGCAGCTGATAGTAGCCACCGGGTATCCACGACGGAGTTGAAGCGCTAAAACCCAATCGCGAAGGAGGCACCCGGATTCCACTGAATCCCATGTAGGGAGAGGAGAGAGAGAGCCTGGCAAAGGGACGCTGGTCTTTAGCGTGTCGGCTCCTGGACAGCCATGTAGAGTGATAACCTCAGAAGGCAGACTCTGGAGGCTGACTGGCTGGTTCCACCATTTCCCATGTGAGTTTGGGCTAATTGCTTTACCTCCTGGTGCCCCGATACCCTCATGGGCTCAGGGCGACCTGGCAGGGGTGGCGAGCTCTCAGGAGGATGGCTGAGTTAATATTTCTAAGGTGTTTCGAAAAGTAGCTGGTGCAGCGCGAGCACTGTGAAGTGCTTATGAAAAGTGTATTTTTTCCACCCTCCCCTTCTCAGCTCCCTTCCCTGAGCGTGGACTCCGTCTGGCTTCCAGGGGAGCCGTTCCTGCAGGGGAAGTCTCAGTTTCTCAGTTCCAGGTCATGTTGGTGCAGTCCCGGGAGAGGAGGAAAATATACTCCAGGGAGCGGCGGGGGGCTGCTTTAACCTCAATTCCCGGAGGTCCTCTCGGGGACAGGACAGTCACGGTCCTGTTTTCCATGCTTACGGTCTGTTTCCGGCTGTCTGTAGATTCAGCATGGGGCGTCCTTCTGCCAACAGCCGGCTGCGGTAACCCGGCTCTGCACTGAGGAACGGGCTTGGCTTGAGGCTTCTGCGGCTTCCCGCCCCCGTCGGACATCCCCCCCACCCACTGGAGTGTAGCTTCAGGTTCTCCCTGTGCAGCTAGAGGTAGCCTCAGGGGTCCGGATCGAAGTGCTGGTTCTAGAACTGGACCACTGATGAACCGCACTGCTTTCGAGTGACCGCTTTCCCAGAGGACCCGACGGTTCCAGCCCACTTCCGTTCACTCCCATTCGTTCTGCTGTGGAGGCTGGGAGTGGCAGGACAGCAAAGCAGGAGGGACTTTGGAGGTGGGCTGGGGCGTCTAGTTTCTTCTGAATTCTCCCCGGGATCCCCGCTGTGAAGTCTGCACCCTCACTTGAGGATGCCCAGAGAAACGGTGTCCTAGGGAAGCGAGAGGAAGAAACCTGTGCAATCACATCAGGATGCTGTCCTGCAAAGGTCCGACAAGTTCCGTCTATCTGGGCCCAAGGTCAGCGAGCACCCAGCTGCTGGTTCAGATCGCTGCTCTGATTTGCCGCCGCACCCTAGAGTGTGTGCTCAGGCCCCAGTGAGGTTGCAAGTGTTTTCAAGGACCTATAACTCGTTCCCTGCTGCAGGGTGGGCTGTCCTTGGCCTCACTTTGCTCCTGGAGACCGTGTCTGTATCGGTGCAGTTCCCTGTTAACACTGACCGTGGATGGGCTCTCTCGAGCAGCCCCATCCCTGGGCTGATGCCTCGTAGTCGGGAGTAGGGTCACGCTCCCTGTACAGATGTGGACTAGTAGTGCCTAGATGGGGGGGGGGCTAGAATCAGGGGAACCTCGAGAAACCCGAAAAGCTCTATGACACAGCCTCTCAGTTGTGATAAATGAGGGGGAGGAATGGGATGTCCTAAGAAGGTGTATCGTCATAGAGGGCGAAGGGCCCACCGACAAGGGCCCGCTCCTGGAATCCCCTGGATGTTTCTGTCCTCAGCCGGTGTTCCTGTCCTCCCTCCTCTGCTGTGTTGGCCGCCTGCACCTGGCAGCTTCCAACCCCGGGGTGGGGGCGGTTTCCCCAGGCAGCAGCGCCTGGAGGCTTGGAAGCCAGCTCAGAGCAGCCCCTGGGTGGCCCTCCCCCTCCCGTTCCTTCGCACCTGCTGCTCCAAGTCTCCCCTCTTCGCCCCCGCAGGTCATCCAGCAGCTGCGGCTCTCCCAGAACGAAAGCGCGGCCCTGCAGGAGCTCCTGGACTGGCGGCGGAAGCTGTGCGAGGGGCGGGAAGACTGGCAGCGCCTCCTGCACCCCCCAGAGCCCAGGGCGCCTCCGCCTCCTCCCTGCAAGAAGCCCACGCTGGTGAAGAAGCCCGAGGGCGCGTCCTGCGGCCGGCTGCCCTCCGAGCTGTGGGACTCCGGCCTGTGAGGGGCCGCGCGCTCAAGTGCCCGCCGCATCCCGGCCGGGGCCTCTGGCACGCGTCTACACGGAGTGGCGCGGACCCCGGACAGAGGCGGCCGGACTCGGCGCGTGTGCGTGTGCGCCCGTGTGCCCGTGCGTGTGTGTGTGCGTGTGCACGAGTGCGTGTTCCTTCTCGCCCGTGGGGGGCACGCGCTCCGCTTCTCGGGCCGTGACCCCCCGGCGGAGCAGGCGCTGGGCAAGCGCAGGGCAGCGCCAATGGGACCGGGCGGAGCCGTGGAGGGTCGCGCTCAGACTCTGGGGTCGGGGTCCGCGATGCTCCTGGCCCCCAGCCGCTCGCCGCCAGCACACCCTCCGCGACGGACGCCTGGTGTCTTCGTCGGCTGCGTCGTTTGGCCATCACGAACCTGATGGTGACCGACCGGTTTCTGACCCGTTTTCTAACTTTCTGCAGTTGGTGGTGCTCCCTTCAAACCAAGTGTGAAAACTCGTGTCTGCGATTCTCTCTCCCCCCGCGCCTTTTTTAAACCTGAAGGACCGAACCCCCTCCACACTGTGTCATTGCTTTAGCCCATGTCAAGCCTGTGCGCGCGCGGACTGGGTCCCGGGGTTCTGCGCGGGGCCGCCTGGGGAGGCCCGTCCCCCCGGGGCCGCGACTCTGCGGACGCGCACGGCCAGCTCCTACCGGACATCTCCTGTCCCCGCGTCACCCTCGGCCGCGGGAGCTCAGTGGAGCACGGGGGGCTCCCGGCTCACAGCTGGCCGCGTGACAGGGTCACCCCGGGGGTCTGCCCAGTCCAAAGGAGTTCGCGGGGCCCCGCTGCACCGGGCGGTGACACCGCCTCCCAGGGTGGCCGTCCCCTCGGAGCTGTGCCGCCGGCTCCCGCGCTCCTGTCCTCAGCCCTCCCGTACCGGAACCGCCCGTTTACCCGTGTGCTTCTGCGGAGGTCGGGATGCCTCCAGCGGCGCCCACCGACCGCGGTTCTCGCTGCTTGGAACGCCGTGTTCGTCCCACCGTCCCAATAAAAGGTGCAGCTACAGTCTTGGGCGGTGGTGTTTATTTGGGGTTGTTGCTGTGTCCCTGGCCGGAGAGCAGGGGCAGTGAAGCCCTCCTGTCCCCGCGGCCTGCCGTCCTCTGCGCTTGCAGCCCCCTGCAGGCTTGGGGCACTAAGGGTTTATTTGAGAATAAAGGTTTTATGAATATTCAGGTATAGCGGCCATGCAGGCAAATGTCAGTGTTGAGAATAATATGTTTGTCATTTAGAAATAATGAGGCTGCCAGGTCCACAGATGATTTCCCTTAAAAGGGTAGTTTCTTAAGGTGCCAGGCAAGGCAGCCTGGGTCAGCCAGGGGGCGACAGGCCAGGGAACCCATGGGCCCAAGCCTAGATCGCCAGGTGCTTGGGAAGGATGGGGAGAGGCAGGGTTTTCAGGTCTAGAATTGGTGAGTTTGAAAAATTTCAGGGGCTCCAGGTGGGAGGTTGTCCCTGGTTGTCTGGTCCGTGGCCCTGGGCCATGGGATGGGGGCAGGGTCACCACCGGCTGAAGAGGGACCCACCCATGAAATGGGTGCTTGAGTGTGGGCTCCGGAGTGGTTGGTGATGTTTACTGTATGTAGGAGATGGGGAAGGCTGTGAAAGCATGAAAATAGAGAAAATGGAAAGGCACAGTAAATACAGGGTCAACGACAACATTCCTGATGCCATCTAACAGGGAGGCCTTCTGGGTCACCTCCCGCTTCACGCCACACACTGCCACTCTCCGCCCTCTCCCTGATGCCTGACTTCCGCACCTCAGCCACCAGCAATGGAAGAAGCCGGCTTTCCTCCACCTACATGGCTTCCTACGTGGCTGGCCTTGCACACTGTGGCTGCCTAGTGATCGTGGACCGTAAGTCTGACCTGATCTCCACCTGCCTCCAGCACACACCGTGTATTGATTCGGACCAGGGTGAAAAGCAAAGTGCTCCAGCATCGTGCCTTTTGAGAATTTGTTTCCATTGCGCGCGGAACACTGGCTATGACCGTGCGGGCGCTTTGCAAACGTTATTCCTAACGCAGACCTCCCTGGAAATGACCATCGACACACTCATCCTGGAATTAAAGCCTTAAGTAGGCTGTCAGATCATAAACCCCCATCTTTATGGTTCCAAAGCCCATGTCACATTAACTTGATATGCAGAAATGTTCTACTCATTATATCAAAATATATCTTTAAAAATCTTCAAACTAAATGACTCTTGGGGGATACAGTGTTGAGTGAAAAATGGGAGGTAAGACTTACCTGGAAAGATTACGTGGAGTGGGCTGTCCCCAGCACGTGTGTGTCCAAACGGCACCATCCCCTGTTCTGTTAACCTGGTCACGGTTTTGGGCTCCTGTAGGTGTAGGCTGACCTGTCTGTCACCTGCTAGAGGTATCAAGGGCATCCGGGAGAGTTTATATGGGCTGAGTCTAGGAATCCCTTTGTCTCATCTAATGTTTGTTGACCTTGCAGAGGCAGATAACAAACCCTTTGAGGGCGTTCTAGTCCACATTCAGGTGTGTGTTTACTAGAACCATGTCATCGTGCCTGTTCTGATGTGACGGGACAGGCAGCGGACTGGAAAGCATGAATTAAGAGTAGTAAGAGTCCTAATAATAAGAGATAAAGTCCAATTCTGTGTGTAGGTATTAAAGGTACTCCCGGAATGGTCTTCTAATGATTACGACACTGTCAACAAAATGAACAGAGGTACTATTCTGCTTAATAAAGCACGGAATGTTATTCCACGTAAGCAAGATTTCAACAATTATGTATGTTGGCAATATACTTAGTGATGGTATTTTAATTGCTATCAGACCATAAGGTATGAATTATGATATATTATTGGGCCTGAGACCTTATGTTTAGCAATATAATTGGTATGAATTATTACCCCGTGTTCAAACACTGGCCAACCTTATTGCTTTTTTAAAAAATGCTTTATGAGTGGTCTCTAAAAACTACTATCAAAATGTTTATAGTGGGTTAAATGATTTAAAGTGTATTTTCTAGAGTGGAAAAATATATTACTATTCTTAAATTGCGGTACCTAATTTAGTAGAATTATGCTTACATAAATCTACCCCATAAAAGCAACAACCAATTAAAATCTTAGATTTGTAAATGAACATCCCATATAAACATTACATAAGTTGGACAAAAAGTATGTTATGAATTCCACAGTCTAGGAGGACAGAAAAATTTCTATCAAAATTCTATTGCTGTCAATTTCCAGCGAGACATCTAACCCGGCTCCTGTCACGATAAAGGGCATAAGGCTATTATATAATAACATTCTGCAGTGGAACACATTTCACTCCCGGCCATCACTCTGCACTGCCAATTTTTTTCAAGCTTTTAAATGTATATATTTAGCTAGAAGTTAATAGGATTTATTTTTATGCTTATTCTCATCCGAAAATTTTCAAAAAAAAACAAAAACCCATTAAATTAGCTGGAAAAAAACAACCACTGTGTTCCGAGTAACAGTTCAGTGTAATTTCATTACATTTTTCAAATTGTTTTTAGCTGCACATAAAAAAGCCATGTAATGCCGATGAAAGCAATTATATTTCTATTTATGGTGCAATGGTAAATTCTCTGCAATGCTCATGGTTTCCCAAAACAGTAGCACTGCTTTCAAAAAACTAAAAATACATTCTCTCCCCCCATTCCACTTCCCTTACGTCTTATTCATAAGCAATGACTTTATCAAACGGATTCTACTACAATGTTCCAGCCATGTGAGTTACAGACTACGCATATAGCACGGGGCTGTAGCATGCTGAGTTACCGATGGCAAAGAATTACCTTTGTAGTCCGCTTACTTTCCCTAAGTCCTGGCGACCCCTGGGCAGCTCCATTATTGTGTTTCCAGTAAGTTTCTCTAAAATCCAGCATGCTTTGTCAAACTTTAAAGATGAGTTTTTTAAAGGCTAAGTCTTATTAGCTGCCTATAATACATACCTATTACCCGCTCTAATTTGTCCCGTCACTTTTCAGATTAAAAAAAAAAAAATCTATTTATACCTAAAATATTTTGTATGCTTTGACAGCAGTACAATGTAATCTGGATATATGTAGTTTACCCGATCGTCACAATAGCAGAAGAACGCCTTGATGTCTTCTCAGAGAAAATATTAAAGGTGAATAAATCTATGCATTCATTTCCATTGTTGCTTCACAAAAGGAATGCATCGAATGTGTCTTTGCTTTGCTTTGAATTAGTCACCGGCAGATAGCCGGCGTATCTGCTGGCTTGCCTTGCCCGACAGCCCCGGGGGACACGTGCGGCTTCAAAGCAAGGTGTGAGCTTACCCACATGACATTTTCCTGATGTCACCACTTAGCTTCTAACGTCTAAAGGGAATGAAAGAGAATGAAACCATGGATAAATCCCAAGGGAGGGATCAAAGTTCTAAAGAAAAAGGAAATAAAACCAAATTCAATTTGAGGTTTTGATCTTTTAAGATTTCAGCAAACAAAGGGGCTGGAGGTCCATGATCTCAAACAATTGACTGAAAAGTGTATGAATTCTGCCACATTCTGAAGAAAGGTTTTCTTTACCGGACCTATTTTTGGGAATCTGTTCAACTGAATTTAATCAAACTGGGTCTTGAGTGGTAACAAGAGAAACAGTGCTACCCAACAGAGTCCCTATTATGGTTCATCAACATGACCATTGAATAAAATTACCAATCTTCACATCACAAGAGGAACGTTCTGATGCCGTTTTATGTAAGTCGGTTGTACATGTGCGTGGGTTGTGGGGGAAATAGCTCTTCAGAAAACTTTGCAATTGGTGAACTGCTGTCGTTCCCTTGGGTGTAGAAGCTGTTATAAAAAGATAACATTCTATATTTTAAAAAGCAAGAAAAATTCCCTGGCAGAAGAGAAGAGACGCCACGGGAAATCCACGTAGAGATTGCTTCAGTGCCTAAAGACTGTCAAGGGTTGGGAAGGAGGGAATTCGAGGGGACCCTGTCTCATTACTGATCTCCAGGAACATTTGCCTGTCAGCCCCGCATGAAAACCAACCCTACAAAGACAGAAGATTTAGTGCCAAGAGCATTCATAAGCCAAAAGTTTATCCACAGTGACTCAAAGAAAAACTCATTAAAGGTACAAGTTGCTACGTCTCCCTGTTCTACTCCCAGTAGTTGGCGTCTAGCCCTGGTGAGTCTCCAACCCGACCTATGTTTGCTCTCAGGTAGGCTAACTCTTTCAACCAACCACCACAGAAGCTAGGGGTTCCACACAGTAGGCTCTTCTAGATTTCTCCGTTACCTCACAGTCTGACACATGTTGACCCCAAGAAGTCATCCCGAGACCAAGGGTCCTTCTTCCCTCTCAGGTCTCCAACCTCCTCATGGCCTGTGGAGGGCTCCTCGGTCAGCCAGTGGGTGGAGGGGAACACACAGGGCTGGCCCTGGGGGAGTCGCAGCCTGCGAGAGGCGCATGTCACTTCTGCTCATAGTCCATCGGCCACAGCCCCGTTGTGTGATGACTCAACTGGAAGGCGAGACAGGAAGTGGCCCTGCTTTCTAACCCAGAGGAAGGGAAAATCATTTGTCCCATTCGTTAGGATCCGTCGTGCTATGTGAGGTCGGGAACTCCTAGCACGAATACCTAAAATCTATTTTCTATTTCCTTGTGTGTTCAGACGTCACCTAGGGCCATTTACCTTCCACCAACCATGAGTGCAGGACCTCCCTCCACCCAGCCACCCGCCACCCACCTTTCCCCATGTCCCCCCAATAATCTGTCCTTGGCCAGCCTGGAGGCTCTTGCATGAGGATGGGCAGGAGATGAAAGGAGACATGGGACCATTCTCACTTGCCTGCAGGCTCCGGCTCTGGGTCTGGTGGTGGAACAGCTGCTCCTCTTGTGGGAGACTCCCTGCAGGTCTTTTCTCTCACATCCGGGCACGTCGATGCCATTCTGTGTCCACTGCTGCCCGCAACACCTCCCGAGCCCTCGGGCATCGGGAGAAACGCCTCTCCTCCCTGAGGTGTCCCTCATCTCCATAGGAGACTCCATCGGGTGGTGCACTTGGCCTCTCCAAGTGTTCGTCTAAGGACCAGCAGAAATGACATCACCAGGAGCCCCCCCCGCCCAGACCTGCTGAATCAGAGTGTGCATTTTAACGAGACCCGCAGGTGATTTGAGTGCTCGGGAAAGACTGAGCAACACGCCATGGACTCGTCCATGCTGGCTCCCTGGTGGGACCATCTCCATCTCGCTCATTCTGAAGCTAAGGAAATCGTGACTCATGCTTGTCAAGCCATCTTCTATACTCTTTGGCAGAATGATGTCACCAAAGGTTTCCTCCAGGTAAAAACCAAGTGCTGAGAGTTGTAGTTTGCCCTAGACCAGGAACCTGGTCACTCACTCCCTCTGCTGTCCTAGGAAGCCCTCCGTTCTTAACTCCAGATGTCTTCAGAGGTGCAAGTACCCACCAACACTTTCTACAAACGTGCTCACTCAGTCTGGCTTCAGAGAGGGTCAGCAATGGGAAGACAGGTTCCAAACTGCTTGTTTGTTGCAGGAGCATTTCAAGCAGTCCCTGTCTTCTGTCTCTTGTGCTCACACTTCTGCTCCAATCTGGGACACCATGATACCCTCACAGGTGACTTTTAAGTATGTCACTAGTTTTTGGTTTCAGCACAACCTCGGTATCTAAAGAGCAGAGATGATGCTTGAATGAGGGGGTTAAGGGTGCCCATCCCTGTACACAGTTGAAAACCCACATATATTTTTGACTCCCCCAAAAACTTACCCACTAATGGCCTACTGCTGACTAGAAGCTTTACTGATAAGAGTCAATTAACATATTCGGTATGGTATATGTATCGTATACTATATTCTTACAATAAAGTAAGTAAAGAAAATCGTAAGAGAGGATGTATTTATAGTACTGCACGTTCTTTATCAAAAAATATCTGGGGGCGCCTGGGTGGCTCAGTTGGTTACGTGTCCAGCTCTGGTCGTGATCTCAGGGTCGTGAGTTCAAGCCCTGCACTGGGCTCTGTGTTGCGTGTGGATCGTACTTAAACAAACAAGCAAGAAAACATCCGCACACAAGGCGACCTGTGTTGTTCAAGGGGCAACTACAGTTTGCCTTATGCTCTAAGTCCCACTGATATTTTCATTTGTGACTATTCCCGGTTCAAAATTTCAGTCTTCCATTTGTTTACAGATTTTTACGTTATACTTAACGCTGAATTGGTTTGGATTTCCATCTCTTAAATCAGGGATAAGCCTTACCGTGACTCCTGCCCGGCCATTAATGCCAGGTGAAATGAAGCGAAAACCAATTTGCTCTCGACGAATTGACGTGTGGTCTGTGCTTTTCAGTATCATCTCTTAGTAAGAAGACATAATGGGATCTTTTAGCCCGAGAAGCACGCCGCTGGAAAACAAGTCAGTGTGAGAAATGCTCCAAAATTTTACCAGTGCCCTTCTAAAGAACAGACCCTTTCAAATTGTGCTTCTTGCTGCTTTCTCATAGCCTAGGTTGTCCTTCTTTACCTCCTTCTAGGACCCCTTTGTAGTCTCCCCACTTTACTGTCTTTACAAGAGTCCAAGTCTCATGTCCAGACCGTGGACCGGGTAGTTCATTTGGCAGCAGTGGCAGTGATGGGTGGCGATGGTGTCCCCCTCCCCTACCATGCGGCCGTGTCAGACCTGCCTGGGACCTGCTTGACGTTGGGGAGCTGGGCAAGAGTCGAGGCTCCGGGTTCCCCTCTTCAGCGGGTGAGTTGGGGGGCAGCGACCTGTGGAAAGGGACTGTCACTGCATTCTTGTCCTGGCTTAGTTGTGAGCATGAGAACGACACAGAGAAGTGAATACGCTCCACCGACATTTTCACGTGTGAAGCTGCACTTGTATTTTGGAACCAAAATCGTAGAGAAGCCCATTGAGATGAAGACGCTTTGAATTTATGTATGGTTTCCTGAAGCAAGTTCATTTACTGGAAATTAAACATTTTTCTGAAGCTCCTCCTCCGCATATTTGGCCCTGAATGTGTGATCCTGTTCACACAGATACGTTCCCGCTCCTACGAGGTTACAGTTGGGGGGGAAACCCCGGAGACCAATAATTCCGTGTATAACTATTTGAAATCAGTGTCACCAAGTGTTGTGAAGGCCAGGTGCAGGGTATGGCACAACTGTAAAGGAAAATCCAATTTACCTAAAGGAGTGACAGAAGTGTTTCCTAAAACGTATTTCTATTGGAACGTGAAAGGGCAGCTATGGGAAGAGAAGAAGAGTCTGTCACTTAGAGGCCATGCGGAAAGTAGAAAACCGCGGGAGCGGGAGAGAAAGCAGATGTAGGCATTCTGGGAAATGACCCCCCCGCCCCGCCCAAGCGCTCACGGTCCCCCGCCTCTCCCTCACTACGGCACCTGCAGGTCGGTGTCCTAATCTCCCATCTTCCCACTAAGTCGCGTGGATTTAAAAGAGCCTGGGGTTCCTCAGACCCCAGTCTTTGGTACAGCGGATGAAGCAGCCACGACTGAGGGAGGAGCACACGGAATGATGCATAAATGACTAAACCCCAGGGAGACTCTTTTCACGGTAGAAGACCGTAGCCCCTGATGTCCTTCTGCTCCTTCCCAAATCCCTAAAAAAAATATAAAGGCATTTTAATACTTAAATCATGATATAGGGCTTTTTTTTTTACATTTTTTTAATTTGTTTATTTTCAGCGTAACAGTATTCATTGTTTTTGCTCCACACCCAGTGCTCCATGCAGTACGTGCCCTCCCTATTACCCACCACCTGTTCCCCAACCTCCCACCCCCTGCCCCTTCAAAACCCTCTGGTTGTTTTTCAGAGTCCGTAGTCTCTCATGGTTCATCTCCCCTTCCAGTTTCCCTCAACTCCCTCTCCTCTCCATCTCCCCATGTCCTCCATGTTCTTTGTTATGCTCCACAAATAAATGAGACCATATGATACTTGACTCTCTCTGCTTGACTTATTTCACTCAGCATAATCTCCTCCAGTCCCGTCCATGTTGCTACAAAAGTTGGGTATTCATCCTTTCTGACAGAGGCATAATACTCCATTGTGTATATGGACCACATCTTCCTTATTCATTCATCCGTTGAAGGGCATCTTGGTTCTTTCCACAGTTTGGCGACTGTAGCCATTGCTGCAATAAACATTGGGGTACAGATGGCTCTTCTTTTCACTACATCTGTATCTTTGGGGTAAATACCCAGCAGTGCAATTGCAGGGTCATAGGGAAGCTCTATTCTTAATTTCTTGAGGAATCTCCACACTGTTCTCCAAAGTGGCTGCACCAACTTGCATTCCCACCAACAGTGTAAGAGGGTTCCCCTTTCTCCACATCCTCTCCAACACACGTTATTTCCTGTCTTGCTGATTTTGGCCATTCTAACTGGTGTCAGGTGGTATCTCAATGTGGTTTTAATTTGAATCTCCCTGATGGCTAGTGATGATGAACATTTTTTCATGTGTCTGATAGCCATTTGTATGTCTTCGTTGGAGAAGTGTCTGTTCATGTCTTCTGCCCATTTTATAGGGCTTTTGATGAACTGGAAAGTGGGAGAAATTCTTAAAATGTAGAATGGAATTTGGGAAGGAAACCGCAACCTCAAGTGGGTGAGATAGGATGTGGCTTCAGAACATGTTGCGTCCCCGTGGATGGGTCCTGGGACAGGAACACTGCCGTCACCTGCCATGAGCTCAATGCGCTCCAGGATGAAGGGTGAGGAATGTTTACTTCTACCACGTACAGTCGGTATCCAGTGAAACGGTCCGTGTGGACGCAGTGTGCGAACCGCGCAGACCTTGGTTATCCGGAGTTATTGCTTTGTTACTTAACCCTCCATGGATCTTTAAAGAACAAAAGAATACTTAACTTCTGCTTTTCTTAGATGATCTCAGACAGTCCTGAGGTAAAGGAAGAAAAAGAAGAAATGCATGTCCTGTTTGTTACTCTATTTTACCTCAGGAAAGACAGAACTAATGGCCAGTCCCTCTGATGCGCAGAGAGTAGGAGTTTGGGATCCACTCATTCACACAGAGCTCTAGACGGGGCTAGAGGGGTCCAGGTTCTGTGCTGGCTGCGTGGGTTAGCCTGCCTTTTCTTTTCTTTCTTTTCTTTTCTCTCTCTAATGTAAGATGTGTTTGAGCCTGTGTGCACACCTGTGTGCGTGTGTGTGTGTGTGTTGGGGACAGGGAAGGGAGAGGGGAGGAATCTAGTAAATTCCGAAGTGATTATTTTCAAATGCTATAAGTCTTCTCATAAGGTAATTGACATTTAAAAAAAAGAACGAGAGAGATGGAAGAGCTGAGATTGTTTTGTCCAGAGCAGGACGTATAAAAGTGATGGTCGACCCCAGATGTGTCAGACAGGAGAATGCGCCTCATTCGAGGCAACAAAATCAATGTTAAGAATATATACCTACATTAAAAAAACAAACAAACAAACAAACAAGAACATTAGGATTCATGTTCAAGGATTCAAGGATTAACCGTATTAGACACGTGAGCCCACCGTCTTCAGAGTGGCCATTGACACTTAACCCCCAGACGTGGCATTTCCTTTTAAGTGATGAAAATAAAAATCATTTGGAATTGGTAATCCAGCCCCTCCTTACCCATGTGACAGTGTTAGACCTTGCCTCGGGCGAGCCCAAGGAAAAAAAGACAAAGAAACACAAGGAATTCAGAGTGCCAAAGCTTATCAAAGTCAAAACGGTATCTTTTTAAAATGGCAAGGAGGGTTGAGAAGATGATTTCATGGGAAAGAACATCTAACCTGACCAAGCGGGGAATTCAGAAGAAAAGGGGAAGCTCCAAAGCGTGCCCTGCTTTCACACCTGTGAGGCTGCCAGCAGGCCCGTGGAAACCTAAAATCGTGGCAGGAACGGTAAAGTGGGTACTTAAAGAATTAGAGTGTGAGCGTGCATAAAATCTGGGAGGATCCTGAACTTGAAGCAGATGAGAAGGCCCAGAGCTGCCGTCCCATTGCACATGTTAAATACAGAGAACATTATTAAAACTGACACCAAACTACACAGACAGTACACCTTGTTTTTTTTTTAAGGTAATTTATGGTATGTTTTTTTCGTCTATAGTGATCTTCCCCCTGATTATCCTGAGGGGGTAGAAAACCAGAGTGAAGGAGTTCCTAGGTACGATTTCCAAAGGGAATACATTAGCTCATTGAAACAGCCAATCAGTACTTTTGAGCACTTGCTAAGCGTAATGCTTACAGTGGTCCCAGGTTTACAGAAACAATACAAGAAGTCCAGAGCCCCAGGTCTCAAGTGTCTAAGAATCCGGACCATGGAATAAAAGAAACAGCAGCAGTCACGCCGAAAGCGTGAAAACCCAGCCGTTCTGAGAATAGGGGAGGAGAGGATGGAAATTCATTATAAAACATGGAGGAGAGGCGCCTGGGTGGCTCAGTGGGTTGAGCCGCTGCCTTCAGCTCAGGTCATGATCTCAGGATCCTGGGATCGAGCCCTGCATCCGACTCTCTGCTCGGCCCCTCTCTCTGCCTGCCTCTCTGCCTACCTGTGATCTCTGTCTGTCAAATAAATAATAAATAAAATCTTAAAAAAAAAAGGGGGGGGAGAGGAGGATGCCTCCCCACTTGGCCTTATACCGTCAAAACAGGGAAAGAGCAGGAATAAGTGAAGGCTGATGAGATGGGTCGGTGTAGAAAGCCTCGCAGGAGGCCTGCAAATACTCTGAGATTTTGTGTGGCAGATGTCAAATACTGTCCCTGGGCATCAGCAACTGAGGAAATGCACCAACATGGAACAAAGGAGCCAATGATTTGATGTCATCTCGGGGGTTTTGTGTTTTACTGTGACCTGCGGTAGTTCCTTTCGCTCCTTCATTTCACCCCACCAGGGCACCAGCTGGGCTTCTCTGGGTTCCCAGGTAGCCACAAAAATGCTCTTTCTGACCAGGTGGGAGTCCGAGACCAGCAGAGGAAGGGACAGGCATCACAGCCGCTGTGGATCAGCCTTGCATGAGGGGAGCCGGGTCACCCCTGCGCCTCGCTGCGGGCACCAGACGGTGGTCCCCGGGTGGACACCTTACTTTGAATCAGCTCTGGGTCCCCACCAGCCTGTTTCCATGAGGTCATTTCTTCTTCATCATCCACAAAGATGTCTGCCCACAAGCCGTGGTCAAAGCACCAAGGACAGAAAGCCCTCAAAAGGAGAAAATAAAACACATCAGAGCCAGCCCGCATAGTTTCCATGTCACCATCCCCACAGCCTGACATTCCGTTCTCGTCGATGAGGAAACAATATAATGTACATTCCTGTCACCATGGCTATTAATAACTTGGATGACTTCCAGAACCACACGGGTCCAAGGGAATATTCCGTCCTCAGTAATCACATCACTGTTTGGATGTTTTCTTTCTGAGACCGTGCCTCTATGTCTCCTGCCTACCACGTGTGAAGGTTCTAATTTTCCAGTCACACATAAGCCCTGATTCGTGGTGATAAGGCAGTAAGTGGGACCGAATTTTTTTGAAGCGACTTCAAAAACCACAAAGGACGCCGAGTCCCAAAACACTCTATGAGCACTTTCCAGTCCTATTTTAGAAAAACCAATGGGAAAAATGTAAGATGGGGTGGGTTGGGAAGGTTTTCATCAAAGCGTAGCTGTAATTTTAAGTAGGAGTTTTGTATTTAAACCCCCTAACGGCAAGCATGATTAAGAGAAGCTTGGCTCTACTGTTTACAGCAGACTCTAATTAAATACAGACAAGCTAATGGAATGAGAGAGAGAGAGAAAGAGAGAGAGAGAGAGATCCCTTATAGAACGTCCTGCCGTCCTTCCTCAGAAGAACCGTCCCAGAGGGACAACAGAAGGAAGCACAGAGCTGGCCATCTGCCTCTCCCCGTCCCTCCAATTTTCCTCCATTCTAGGTCTGTCTGGCCAATTTGCCTGCTCTAACCTATCTTTTGAGTTTTGGCTTTTCAAAAAAAAGGTACACACGAACCTCCATTATATTCAGCATCGATCGCTGTGGACCTTCTGAATGCCAAGGAATAAGACCCATGATTGCACTGTGACCCCCTGAGAGGTTTTTTTGAAGCAAGGAAGTCTGGGTCTGCATTTTCCTCGGGACCATTGACACCAGGCAGCTGGGAGCTTGGGGGTCGGACGGCGGGGAGTGGCGTCAGGTGGTCACGTACTCTTAGGGGCTCCTTTCCCAGCTCTTCCCCTGGCTCCCTTCTGTCCCCGCTTCTAGAAAAGGAGTGAGCCCACGGCACGCATCACATCAACCAGCAGCAGAAAAACAAGAAGAATTCATCTGTCGAAGGAAAAAGAGAAAGCATTATGGCTACGGGAGAGCTCCAGCCAAGTGAGGAAGGAGAGGGAGGTGGGCAGTCATGGGACCTTGTTTCAGACGGTCTGATTCTGAGCCCAGGAAAGAGGTGCAGAGGGTTTGAGAGGCAGAGCGTGATGGGGAGCATAAGGGACGCCCCTGTCGGCAGCCCCTGACAGGTGGCATTTGGGGATAAGCCCAGGCAAGCAGACAGGTAAGGCTAAGGGAGGCGAAGTCTTTTCACAACTTTTCACAACGCGGAGAATTGGGAAAGCTGGTTCTGACAGAAAACAGTTCTTACAGTTAAGAAGGAGGTTCATGAGTGTGTGCGAGGATGGGCTGCAGATTTCCCCTCCTCGGCCCTCTCCGTCGTCTTCCCCCTGCTCGCCTCCTCTCCCTCCTCCTCCAGACGGCATGAGGTAAGAGTTAGGTGTTGTCACCTACTGCGAACATCTATTCAAAATGATCTTTCTGGGGCCCCTGGGTGGCTCAGCTGGTTTCAGCTCAGGTCATGATCTCAGGGTTGTGGGATCGAGCCCCACCTCGGTCCCCACATCGATCCCCACCCTGGGGCTCTGCACTCAGCACGGAGTCTGCTTGGGATTTGTTCCCTCTCCCTTTGCCCCTCCCCCTGCTCGCTCTCTCTCTCTGTCCCTCAAATAAATAAACAAAACCTTAAAAAATAATGAACTTTCTAATTTCAAGAATTTAAATGAAATGAATGAATTACATGAAAAGTAATAACATATACTACAATGAGATGTTAATAGGTTTACCAATGTAATTAACATATCATATATAATGTGTGAGAATAAAATAATGATAAAATAATCAGTTATTAATTACTTGAATTAATTCATATTGAATTAAAGTGAACTGTCTCCTCTGCCCTTCCTTTTTACCCGACAAAGGTGCCAGGCCATACGTGACTGCTTCTTTGCAGGTGTGCCACTGTGAGACCTTGTAGCACGTGTGAGGTGGCCTTAGACCATGGACATTTTGCTCGAAGGTTAAAACGTATGCCTTATACCCTAAAGAAACCAGTAAAATAACAAATTAGTCATAAATGTTACAGCCAATAAGCCACCATAAGAGATAAAATGGAATTATTAAAAAATACTCAGATCACAAGAAAGCAGGCAAAAAGGAGAAATGAATAAAAAGAACAGATGAACAGAAAACAAGTTGAGGGATGGCTAACTTAAACCTTACCATATCAATAATCATAGTTCATGGAAATGCTCTAAACACCTCAATGAAAAGATGGAGATTGTCAGTTTATGCACGGAGCAATAGAGATTACAAAAATGCAAGAGTTACGAATCACATTTTGATAAAGGATGCATGTCCAGGGTGTTTGAGCAACTTTCTATACACAGAAATCAGAAATCAATACCAAAGAAATGAGCAAAAACTATTTAAACAGACACTATACCAAAGAAGGCATACGAATGACCAATAAGTATGTGAAAACACACTCCACACCTTTAGCCATTTGGAAAAGTAAAACCACGATTTGATGATGCTCCTACATACCAATTTCTGTGGCTAAAATGACAGATTGATAATATGAAGTGTTGGCAGGGATGTGGATGAGCTTGAACTTTCATGCACTGCTGTTGGTCATGTAAAACATCATAACCAGTTTGGAAAACAATTTGGAATTTCCTGGAAAATGGGAATGTACATTTCTCATGTGATCCAGTCATTCCACTGCTCTGTATTTCCTCAGGAGAAATGAAAGAGGACATCCGTACAGAGACATAGATGGCTATTCACGGTAGCTTTATTTGTAACAGACCCAGACTGGAAACCGTCCACATGCCCATCGACTGGTGAACAGATAAAGAAATGAAGTGAGTCTGTACAAAGAAATACTGCCCAACCCTAAGAAGGGTGAAGGAGACACACACCACCACATGGGTGACTCTCAACGTAATTTGGTTTCACAGCCAGTATTCCTCTCCTTATTTGTCTCTCTCACTGGAGCTCCTCAAATATTCAAGCTTGTAGTCCTGTGACTGTCACAGGACAATTGCTCCCTTAATTCTTCTGACTGACTGGTCAGCCAAACCAATCAAAGCTTAGTCTCCAGTGGTCTCCACAGTCATGAGACAATGCCAGGTGGAGGGCAAATGCAGGGTTGTGAGCAAACCGGTGGATCCGATGAGTCTCCCTTTGGTCAAGGAAGCAGAGTCACTAGGATATAATAAACCATCATATATAACAGAGGATTTATTTTAGATATTTAACCTCGGGCAACTGTAGGCACTGGGAAAACCCTCAGTGGAAGCCATTTCCCGGCGTTGTGGGGCTGCAGCTTGGAGTCAGCGAGCAGATGGGAAAGGAAATGATGTGGGGACAGCAGGACCTCCTGAACCAGCTGGGTGGGAGGCCCCACAAGGACAGACTAGAATCTTTCCCTTTCCCATGGCCTCCAATTCTCCACCTTCAATGATGGAGATGTCCTTCAGGAGAAATTCACCCCTTTGTCATGTAAAAACAAAAATACGGCGCCTGGGTGGCTCATCTGGTCAGTGTCTGACTCTTGGTGTGATCTCAGGGCCCTGAGCTCGAGCCTCACATCTGGCTCTGCACTAAGTGTGGAGCCTGCCTGAGATTCTCTCCCTCTCCCTCCATACCTCCCACTCGCGCGCTCTCTCTCAAATGAATACATAAATGAATAAGTGATAGAGACGGTCTTAATCACACATTCACCTTGGTTTCACTTGCAAAGTTATATATATATATATATATAAATGCCCTCAGCAATCAAGAGTTCTGTCTCATTACTGCCCAGCACGTATCTTACACTCCTTTTCTCATCACTGATTTTTCTCGACTCTTCCAAAGGTCGACTCTCAGGCTCCCAGAGCATACAAGGAGCCAAGTACAGTATAATGATTTTGTAATTTTTTATATCTATGTAGTAATGTTTATGGTCCTGTGGGGCTAGAACTATGTGTTTTACTTCCAGTCTTTATTTAGAAGGTGAAAACTCAGTAGACACTTTCTGTGTGACTGATTGGCCAAAGGTTCTGAAAATTCTAGTTGGGTTTACACAGCAATCTTCTTTCCTATTGTCATTTGAGCAATTGCCAAATTTAGTTTGACGTCCGCATCTATGGAACCAATGGGATTTATTTAAACTAATATAGGTTGTTTTCTAGATCAATATTGCTAAGTGTTCATTATCAAGAATTCCCTGGACACCACCTGTAAGTCTGAACTGTTGAGCTGAGGAAGCTAATTGGTTTCTTCCAAGGTCCTTGAATCCATACTGACGTTTTCCAAGTGAAACTCCAACCTTAACATTCACAAAGGCATTTTATGAGCTCATTACACAACGTCGAATAAATGCACCACATCAGAGGTCATTTAGATGTAAGGGTGTGACAAGAAAAGCCAGGACCTTTGAATGACTGGATCATGGAGGATTTTCTACTCTGACAACAGGTTTACCAAAAAAGTCCGATTGAAGATACAGTGGAAAACCAACTAGAAAGGACTGAAGACTGAGAGACATATTCTCTATTCTGAAGTGTTGTCACAACAGTTCTTATCATATTAAAAGTGTAATTTGCATTTCAGTTAAAGGGCCTGAAATAGGATACATGGTTAGGTGCTCTTTAGCAGGACCCTAACCAGATTGAAGAGGAATCCAGTTCTTCAGCTTGGAAGGGAAAACCGTGGCGTTTGGTCTGATTTAAAGTAGGAACTGTTACTTTATAAATTTTTTCCCTCATTCACTACAAGTGCTACAAAAGAAGCTTTATTTCTTTGATAAAGAATGCGGAAGATGAGAGAAAGGAAAGAAGGAAGGAAGGAAGGAAGGAAAAGAAAGAAAGAAAGAAAGAAAGAAAGAAAGAAAGAAAGAAAGAAAAAATAAAATGGGGAAGGAAGGAAGGAAGGAAGAGGGAGGGAGGAGGAAGGAAGGAAGGAAGAAAGAAGGAAAGAAAAGAAAGAAGGAAAGAAAGGCGGGCAATGTTGTTTCTCTAGAAAGTTGATAGTTGGTCTTTACTGCGACCACAGAGCTTACTCTCGAGATCTTTGAATCCTGTACTGAGAATGTTCTAGGCAGTAATCCGTAGCTAAGTCTCAAGAGCTTTGGGATTAGAAGCAAGATCCAAAACACCTGGGGAAGACTGTTTCTCTTTATGACCGAGTTGGCACAGTTTGTTAGGTCTGGAATAAAGGGGATTTTGTTTGCTTAATTTTTGGTACAGAGATTCTGTCGAGTTGGCTAAGCTGAAATATTGAGTACTCTCTCCAGAATAGGACCCTTCGTTCTTAAGGGACGTAATCTTTCTCAGGCGATCGTGACCGTTCAAGGAGGGTGCTGAGGAGGTGATTCTTTCAGCAGCCGCTCCTCTGAACACATCAGGGCATCGACTCACACGCGACCTTCACGCTCCGAGGCGCCTGGACAACATCCACCCGAGGCCGGGCCGTTCTGCACCATGTCTAGCTCTCTACCCAGATTATGAAAGAGGACTCTGAGGGGACCACAGCCGATGTAAATGAGTGAGCATTTTTTTAAAACCAGAAAAGTAAGCAGGAAAGGGAAATCTCGATATTAAAAAAAGAAGCAATGAATCAAAAGCGAAAAATCAATCCCTTAGATAAAATATTATGTAATGGGAAGTTGTTTTATAGTTTTTATTGTGAGAAATTATATACATAAACAAAGTAGACAGAATGATAAAATAAATCCTCAGGTACCCAGAACCGAGCTTCAAAAATCACCAACCCAAGGTTAGCTTGGTTTTATCCCTACCCCATTCACTCTCCTCCCTTATTATTTTGAGAAAGCCCTAGGCATTTCATCATTTAAGTTTTAAATATTTCAGTGTGTATCTCTAAAATATATGAAACCATATTTAAATGAAAGAATCACTGTATCCTTGTGACACCTAGAAATGAATAATTTCTAATGGTTCAAATACGTAGTTAGTATACAAACTACTAAATATCTCATAAATGTCCCATTTTTAATAGTTTGTTTGAATCACAATCCAAATAAGGGTCACAACAGCAACTGTTGATATATCACCTAAGAATTCATGTTTCACTTCTCCATCTGCGTCATGTGCTTCTGAAGTCTTCTCTAGTCTGAAACAAAACCTTTTTCTGAAGTAGCACACCCAAAGAAAAATCGATGTTGGTGTCCTCTACTGAATTACAGGATTCAGATCTCTTTATTTGAGTTCACACACAGTAAATATCTAGGAACAATTTTCTTTGTCATTGAAAAAATTGGGGGGGATATTCTTGTCATCCTATTAGACAATTTCAATCTTTTGCTTTCCTTGGTTTTGAGGTGTGGGGAGAAGGTGTATTCATCTGTTTTCTCAAGAGAAGGAAGTATCATTCCAAAATCAAAGAAGGAATTGTGGCAGACGCAATTTGTATCTTCACCGAAGCCCATCTCATGACCATAAAGACTTGTGCACATTTTTCTGTGCCCTCTTTACCACGTATTTAAAATGGCAGAATCTTGGGGCGCCTGGGTGGCTCAGTGGATTAAGCCGCTGCCTTCGGCTCAGGTCATGATCTCGGGATCCTGGGATCGAGCCCCGCATCGGGCTCTCTGCTCCGCAGGGAGCCTGCTTCCTCCTCTCTCTGCCTGCCTCTCTGCCTACTTGTGATCTTCTCTCTGTCAAATAAATAAATAAAATCTTTAAAAATAAATAAATAAAATAAAATAAAATGGCAGAATCCTGAGACGTCTGGGGGGCTCAGTTGGCTACGTGTCTGCTTTTGGCTCAGGTCATATCTCAGGGTCCTGGGATCGAGCCCCGGGTGGGGCTCCCTGCTCAGCTGGGAGCATGTCTCTTCCTCTGCTCATGCGTTCTCTCTCTCTCTCTGATAAATAAATAAAATATTGAGAAAAGAAAAATTTAAAAATAAAGAGTAAATTTAAAAAATAATAAAATGGCAGAATCCTGGGTGCCTCATACACACTTGGAAGACAGTTGCCAGACCCACATCAGGCGGGGACGGACGTGTCACACCAACTGAGATTTAAGGGGTTTGTCACTGGAGCACAGTCTAGCTGCATCTGTCCTAACCGAATGTGGGGACCCAAATGTGAGTGCGGGCGCACCTTGTTTTATTGTATGCCACTTGATTCTGTGCACAGATACTATGTGGGGTTTTTGTTTTTGTTTTTGTTTTTTTACAAATGGAAGGTTTGTGGCAACTCTGAGCCGAGCAAGCATACCAATGCCATTTTCCCAACAGTCTCTGCTCATTGTGTGTCTCTGTGTCCCATTGTGGTAATTCTCACAATATTTAAAACTTCTTCGCCGTGGTGATGTTTGCTATGGTGCTCTCTGATCAGTGATTATGACCCTCTGAAACCTCAAGGGGTGGTTAGCGTTTTTTAGCAGTCAAGTATTGCCTAGTTAAGGAACGTGCATTGCTTTTGTAGACATAATGCTGGTGCGTGCTACTAGCCTACGGTTTAGTGGAAACGCAACTTTTCTATGCGGGAAACCAAATAAAGAATTTGACTTGCTTTATTGTGATGTTCACTTCACCACCGCCGTCTGGTACGAACCCTGCAATGTGTCTCAGGCGTGCCTGCACACCGTTGACGGTTAGACGAGAAAGGTATGAAACCCCTGTTGAAGTAAGACTCCCACTTTCATAATAAATTTACTTATTGATTCATATATTTACCAAATAAATTAAATGAAGCCTATTTTGAAATTGAACAGTAGATAGAGGCTATAGGGCTACATATTTTTAATTTTTATTTATTTATTTATTTTTTAAAAAGATCTTATTTATTTATTTGACACACAGAGAAAGAAATCAAAAGTAGGCAGAGAGAGAGGGGGAAGCAGGTTCTCCGCTGAGCAGAGAGCCCAATGCGGGACTCAGTCCCAGGACCCTGACATCATGACCTGAAGGCAGAGGCTTAACCCACTGAGCCATCCAGGTGCCCAGGGCTACATATTTTTTTAAAGAAAACAGTAAAATACGTAAACATTTCCAATCGTACTTACTTTAAAATCTACATGTGCATTAGCCGTCAATAGATGGAAAGGAAATAAAATGGCTACAGGGAAGGGGGGCCGCCACTCCTTTGGCGGATGCCAAATCAGCATAGAAGAAAACAGCACAGCTAAATGTTTGATTTG
The DNA here is from genome assembly GCF_922984935.1 of Meles meles. Classification (NCBI taxonomy): domain Eukaryota; kingdom Metazoa; phylum Chordata; class Mammalia; order Carnivora; family Mustelidae; genus Meles; species Meles meles. Next base: position 83,076,907 of record NC_060079.1, read on the forward strand.
AAAGCAATGATTTTTCAGCATTCAGAGGCATTTTCAGCCCAATGGTCTATTACTACTCTGACACAAGCAGCTAAAACCAACTTTCTGTTACACAAGTTCTTCCCCAAATCCCAGAGAACTTACTGAATCCGTGCTGGTGGAGTCGTAGAGGGGACGGGCAGCACCTGTGGGACAAGGGCCCGTCTGTCATCTCCCACCGGGTTCTCTGGGACAGGTGGTGGTCTCTTTGGGGCCACCGGTAGAAGTCAGCCCTCATGCCTGCCAGGAACCAACCCCCGTAAACCTTTCTATATCATTTAATCAAAATCTATTTTTATTCTCTCTTCTCGATTATGAAGTAGACAAGCCATAGTGATTGAAAGACAACATGCATTTTAGTCAAATGATACGATACAGAATCACAGAAATGGAGCAGTGGGAGAGCACGAAGATTGTTAGCTAAGTCCTTTATCACGCTGAAGAAGGACCTGAACCACCGAACCCCCAAGAGGCTTACACAAGCCCAGAACACAGGCGGCTGTGCCCACTCCGGCTCCAGACCCAATTTTCTGATTGCTGGCCCAGAGCCCCTTTTGTCTGCCTTTGAGTGGAACCTCATCTTAATACAATTTGCATATTCTAAAGAAACTGACTTATTACAAATCTGATTTAAATATGTATGGGACTTAGAATAAGCACTCTTGTCACTAATGAACATGGGGAACCATCTTTTTTTTTAATGTAGAATAAGCTAATAAGAGGCAGATTATTAAAATATAGAATGAATTTTGAAGGTTTTGTTCAAATCTCATCTCTTCGGCTTCAGCTTTCTCCCTTTCTGACTTTAGATAAGTTACTGACGTTCTATGAACCTCAGTTTCCTTGATTATCAAATGGGGTCATAACAAAGCCTTACTGAGCTCCTGGGGCAGCTACGGGTCCTTAGCACTGAGCAGGCTCTAAGGTCCTTACCGTGCGGCAGAACCAAGTTTCTGTGCATGCTGGTGCTGCTGGAGGTCTTGCAAAACCTTCATTTAAGATCTGGGGCTCACGTAGTGCTATTTTATTACGGCTTCAACTTCAAATTTTGTGCATCCTGGCAAACAGTCCCACGATACTCTATTTATTAAACCACTGATGGGAATACATTTTCCAGTGAAATCAACACTGTATGTTTTCTAGAAACACAAGTCAACCAAACCCTATCTTGCTTTCATGCCAATTTAATTGCCACAGCTAGCTGACGATTCCATTTTAAACCTAATTGCTTCAAGGTGGCAAGAAACATATAGAACTTTATTTGTTTAGGTTATTTGAGAGAGGAAATACAGCCTGTCACCAAGCACATTGTATTGATGTGGTAAAGCACATTGGGAAAACAGAAACACTTAAAATTGTGTAGCATTAAGCATAGCCCTGGTACCATGAAGTAGGAGACAAATGTGACACAGAACTTGAAAACCAGTAGAAACCCACAGTTCCAGTGCAGTGAGATGTCCGTAGGATGTGGCCCATGGGTCAAAGAGCTTCTGAAAAGACACTCCAAACTCTCTTTCTCCAACCCTTCCTTAATCGTCACTTTCACTTTCTAGTCGCAAGTATGTATTTTTCATATAGAAAGAAAGATACAAAGTTACAAAATACTCTTTCATTCCCCCACCATATGCCCCGGGCACTAACGCATAAACTGTGTAGCATTTTAAAATGCTAATACCTATAAATAGGAAATCTGTTTCCTCTTTGAAAACAACACAAGTTGGACTTCGTTATGATGCAGAGTTTAGGTAGGCGATCATAGGCGTAACGTGGAAGCGTATAAAAGACAAGTGTTAGAGTTGAACGTGTAACGGAGGCGCTGATTTAAGATACTGCTCTGGGATCGTTTTAGAAAAAGTTTTGCTTCATACTTCCACATTTTGAATGGTAAAACAGTTCCAGACTGAAAAGAGCTTCAGTGGAAATTTAGTTTTCTCAGATTTTTTTTTTTAAATTTGTGTGCTTGTGTTTCAGTTTTTGTTGCTGAGTGTGTGTGTGTGCATGCATGCAGGCACATGTACATGGAAGGTGAGGGACGGGATGCTTGTTCCCTGAGGACCACTGAGTTTGACCCCTACTTGACTGTGCTAAGGCAAACTGAGAAAAGTCCAAATGTGTCCCACCGCTTGACTTTCCAGGTCAGCTATGAACCAGATACTACGGGGTTCCATCAAGGAGCATATTAGAGATGCCTGGGTTAGGGAAGAAATGCGTGTGGCATTCCGGAAAGCCACGATGGGGCTTGAACTATAGAAGGAAGCTATCATCACCATTGACAGATGCTTGTTGTGTAAGTAACCAGACTCCCTAGAAAGAAACTGACTACCGATTTAAATAAAAATGGAAGCGACCCAAGCAAGACCAGGGACTGCAGCCACTCTGGTGGTTCCTGCCTGTTTCCATGCAGATAAGAATCATCTCTAATGAAACCAACAGCTCCACTGACACATAACTCCATGACAGGACATGTGAGCACGAATACTTGGAATTGCTCAGAGGGAGAAAGTCAAAAGTGCATTGTGCAACCCGACTCTTTGGAATGTCAGTGTGATGCATGAATCACCTGAGAGGCTTTGCCTCAGTCCATTTAAAGACATTATTCAAAGGAAATCTGTCTACACATCACTGCCCAAAAAGGAGACTTTTCTCTTTCAAAATTAAATGAAATCCTCAGCTAATTTCTCAGCAGCAGGTGTCCTGACTACTGAATATGAGCTCATCTACCATGTGTTTAGCCTTTGTGGGATCTGAAACTTAGACTCTAGGAAACTCAGATCTGTAAAGAGCACGGTCAAAGAGCAGGAATCCTAGATCCTAGATTGTGCCAAACCACTTCCCAGACAGATGACCTTGAGCTAGTGCCTTAATCTCACTGAGCTTTCATTTCCTTCTTTGTTAAGGATTGCCCAAACCTCTCATCACGCTGGAGTTGTGCGACAGTCACAAGACAATAGTGACTGTAAGGTTTGATATTGGAGTAAATGAAACTGTCCGAGAATACTCACAGGGCCAGTCAGAAAGAGGCAAAGGGAATAAAAGCCAAGAGGAAGACTAACACTGAGGAAGAAGACCTGTCCACGAGCAGGAGGAGAGCAAGTAGGGTTACTGAGAGTGGTGCTAACAGACATGTCTCATTTATAGAAGAAACAGACCCAGAGAGGTGGTCACAGGCATCACACAACCCGAGGGCAAGTAGGAAGATCATCACTGCATTGAAATCTTTAGGTTTGATCATTGGGAAGGCACAGCCTTATATCTATGAAGGGAGTTTTCTTCCGGTCAAGGACCACCTGTCTAGTGATTTTAACCAGACACTTGACATCATCCATGTTGGTCTGGATTCCTGCCTTTCTCCCAGAGCACTGGGCTTTCTTCTGGAAGGTTGTGAATTTACGTGAGCATCAGCTTGACCCTTATAATTCTTTGGTGGGATGTTTTTATGCTTCATTAGAATGGATTTACAGAAAGGCTAGTTTAGCCTTACTCCTGTGGTATGGCCTTTCTAGAGGCTCTACTGAAAGCCCTGGTTATTCAACAAGGTCTCTCCACAAAAGCTAAATGGAGGGCAAATATCTCCCACCTCTATGGGAACCTCAGTAGTTTTTTGGGGGGTTTTTTGTTTTGTTTTGTTTTTTTTAGCTTGTACTCCCCTGATAGTTACCTTCCCTTACTAGTTGTTTTTTATCCTACTATTAGCTCAGAAGAATGTTCTAACAGAGACCCAAGGGAAACTCACAGTAGACTCTGGACTTCTTTCTCTGTATGGCCCCTTGCTCTCCAGTACTCTGCCCCACAAATTCCAGATATGCATTCCCTGTGAATTCACCTTTGAGCCAGAAATCTCAGCCTCCCTGAATTCTGATCTCTATCACCCCATCTCAGTGAGGTCACATGCTCTGCTCGGGCCCCCCCTTCCTGGACCATAATGCAGAAGAATCATCCAGGCAGAAAGCCAAGACATCAAGCAGTCACCTCATTCGTGGCTTTCCTCTCATGGATTGTGTTCCCATACTTTCTTTTGCCTGATAGCCACAAAACACACATCTTGTACCATTTTTCTAGCTGTTTATGGCTTGAGGGCTAGTATAGTACAGCTACTACATTTTGGGCTGAGTCAGAAGTCCCATGAGGGTGCCTAGAAAAAGTACGTTCAGTAACAGCAGAGGAAGCAGAACTGAGTTTTCAGAGGATTGGGGGCATAAATGGAAAAACGAATGAGTCAGTACATATAAGAGACTAGCAAGGAAGATGAAAATGGAATCATGACCTGAGAAGACATATTAATCTTCCTTACTACTATTCAGTTACCTATAATTTAATTTGGACAGTATTTCTAAGAGTTAATGTTTGTAAGTCCTTAAAAGAGTGCCAGACTCCTCTGCTAGTATAAATTTCTGAGTACAGAGCCCTGGAAGATTCAAGGTCAGCACGACTTATCACAATTGTAAAAAAAATTACTGTGTATTTTCTCTTTAATGAACCTCTTCCCCCTCAGATCATAAGCCCTATGTAGGAAGGAACTGTGTTTACTTTTTTAACTCAGTCTCTCTACCCATTAACAAAATACCCACAACGTGGGCCCATAACAGTGCCTGGATGAATGAAGGCATTAATAAACCCTGTAGGATTGAACCCCTTCCATGTGGGATCAGAGCCTTTCTCCCGGTAGTGTCAGAATGGAGCAGATGTCAGAAGGACACCCAGTCAACGTCTGTTGCCAAGTTGGAGAACTGGCCGGTCTGTGGGGAAAATCTTCACATCTGGTCACAGGTGTGCTCACGGTGAGCAGTGGAGAAGAGAAAAAAAAAAAAGTAGTGTGTTCCACACAATGAACTTCAAAACCAGTACCTGCAGAGTCATAGAAGTAATATGGAGAAGATAGCTTCCCTTAAAATGCTTATTTTGTAAATTTGACCAAAAGCCCATGTAAATAGCTAATGTAATCTCAAACAAAACTAACTTTAGATTTTTTTAAAAAGCAAAAGCAAAATAAAAATAATGAATCTAACTGTTTAACACATGAGTGGCATAACCACAGGGAGAGGAAAACTTCCATGTAATTGTAAGAAATATTAATGAGCTATACTTTCCTAGTGGCTTGATGCTAAAACAAAACTGGAGAACAATATTATGCTCTTTTCAATAATCATATTGTTAGTGAGAGTATTGAGATAACCATCCTGAGACAATACTACTACCCTGTGTGTGTAATGAGTAATTGGTGTGAGATTAATCAAATGAGCAATTATGGTGTTGTCATTGAAAAGAGGAATTTTCAACATGGGAAAAGATACAGATGTAAGGTGGTGACTTTGAGCCCCACATTGGGTACAGAGATTACTTTAAAATATAAGATCTTTAAAAAAAAAAAAAAAGCTGCAAGGAAAACACCTGAAGCCACATATTTATTAAGAATGATTTAAGAGACAAGTCAATGAATTACAGTATATGGACCTTTATGAAATTCCTGAATTAAGCAAACTATAAGAAAGGAGAAGATTAGAAAAATGTAACACTGGATGGATATTTAGTAACAGTAAAAAATTATTGATAATTTTTTTTTAGTGTGATAATGGTGTTGAGGTTACCTTTCTAAAGAATCCTAACCTTTCAGAGATGCATTGAAATATTTATGGGAGAAATGAAATTGTGGCAAACCACCCTCTGTGCTTCAGAACCAAAATGTACCAGGAAGTCAGAGCTTGGGACAAAGAGGAACACTTGGTTTTATCACCTTGCCAGGCAGGCTGTGGTCTCCAGAAACCAGAAGCCCATGCAGAGGAAGGGGCTGTGGGGCTTTACGGGGAAATACAGAATGTCGCTGGTTTGGGCAGGACTTGTGTCCGAGCTGCCAGCCTGGTTCATCACCTTCCCAGGGTGGAACCGGGTTCCTGAGAGAAAAGGCCAAGAAGGAAGGAAGAGAGGTTTGCTGAAGAGAGGAAAATGGTTACTTTAAAATGCAGCTTCATGGAAGCATTCGTGCTCCCATTTTGATTCTCGTTCAACTTCCTGCTTTAAAAGGGTTTCAGGATGACGGATGGGGTTTGCTTCAATGCTACCAGGGAGGGGAGTGCAAGGTAGGAGTACCGATGAAGCAAGACTGTCTCAGGTTAACTTTTCAAGCTGGGCGATCAGTACACCAACTTACGTCATCCTCTTTCTCTACTTCTTATAGGCTTGAAATTTCCACAATACAAAATGCAAAGTAATGTCTTTAAAGGTGCCATGCTGTGGATATTAGTTTAAATAAAAGACATTTTGAAATCTGTAGAAATATAATAGATCTAATGATAATAAAAAGAGAGTCCAAAGTTAATATTCCTTAAATTCCAGGGAGAAGAAGGGACAGAAGGAAGGAGGGAAGCCAGGAAGGAAGAAGGGAAGAAAGAGAGGAGGGAAGGAGTGAAGAAAAGAAAGAAGGAAGAAAGGAAGGAGGAAAAGAGGGGGAGAAGAAGGAAGGAAGGAAGGAGGGAAGGAAGAAAGGGAAGGAAGGGAGGGAAGGAGAAGGAAGGAAGGAAGGAAGGAAGGAAGGAAGGAAGGAAGGAAAAAAGAATGAAGGAAGAAGGAAGGAAAAACCAGGGCCGATACACAAACTTTTCCAGTATTTGTATAGTTTTAAAAAGGTGAAAGTTGTAAATCTTGGTCACCCAAAATTACTCTGAGGTAAGGTCAATTTTAAGGCATTTTTACTTAGAGCGGCATAAGCAAGAAATCACATGTGGCAGAGTGGATGATCCACTGAACATGCCACGGGATCCTTGCCACCATGCAGCCACAACCAGCAAGGGCAGGCCACTGGTCCGTGGGGTGTGGCCTGGGAGGTGGGAAGCTCTGGCCTGACAACCTTCAGCTGGGAGCAGATTCAGGGCTGAGGCCCCCAGGGGTGAGTGCAGACAGCTGCCCCGGCCTCATCCCGGTGGGACAGGGTACACAGACACAGTAGATCAGCGGCGTACTTCTTACAACATTTCCCAGGATAGGGCTGTGGTCTCATTTCCTAGCAAAATCCTTCAACCTTGTCATATTCTAACCAAATCCAGATCCCCTCTGATGCAGCGGGGCCACAGTGGACCACCTCCCCCCCAAGCATCCCCAGCACCCCGGAGCACCACTGAAGTCCTGTCAGGGACCCCTGTCACTCCTTCAACTTGTCACATCCTGTTACCCCTGGGCTTGGCTTTGCTAGTACGCAAGAGTGGGTCGTCCTTGAACGTCTCACAATTCTCCATCTCTGCATCTCTTCACTGAAAACGTCATGGACCTTCTTTTCTCCCTCTCTTCCTACTTTCCTGTTTTCCTCTTAAATCTCAAAAAAAAAAACTGGAAAACTTAAACCTGGAGGCTCGTTCTTGGGTTTGACACACAAGACAAATGAACGGTTTCCCACCGATGAATCACCTTTCCGGCCCCTCGGAAATACAGGTTAGTTACGCGAGAGGAGGTCTGCCCTTCCGGACACGAGGCCGTCGTTCAGGTACCGGGAGCCCCGGGTGACTAGGCCATCGGCTGCAGGAATCCCGCTGCATAAAATCAGGGCCGCGTGTGAGCTGTCACAGGCCAACCTCCTGAACGCACTTCGGGAGAAGCAACACGCCACCATCACTCATGTTAGTGCCTCTTCGGGCAACGATGTTGTTTGAAATAATCGACCAATTCATCAAAGGCAACGTCGGACTTGGGGTGGGGTGGGGCGGGGAAGAAGGTGCTTTTTCAGGACTAGTGAAAGCAACGACATTTCTGTTTACCATTTGTCAGCTTTAAACAGTCAGTTCGTGTTTGCAACGACTTCCAGATTTTGGGGTGCGATTTCACTTATAAGGATATGCAATTTTAAGATTTATGGAGAAGGTGTTTCTTCCGCAAACACTCAGCTTTGATAATTATCAGGAGAAAGATTCGTTCTGTCTCGGAAGTTAAGTGCATGATAAATGGAATGCCTCTTAGGGCTTGCAATTTCCAAAATGTAAAGAATGCCCATTTCTTTGATCATCACCTCAAATCCATTCATGATAGCTGTAAGCATTTCGGGGCAGCAGCTTGGTTATAACGGTGCATTTGGAATAGTATGATGTCTACAGTAATTTCTTTTTCTTCATTCTCAAAGCAGATGTCACAAAACCCAGAATCATTTCCGTGTTTCCTGCAACCCTCTCCAGACACTCCAGGCGGGTAACAGCTCCTGGGGTCAGCAAGCTCTCCCCTCTGCCATCCTGAAACCCAGCGTGAATCTGGAATCCGAAGAATGTGTTTGCATTATCCAAGAACTCTGGCTTTACCACGAGGTCCACGCTGGGATTCCATTCTAGTGACTTGACCGAAGGCATCTCTCGTGACTCATTACTCAGTTCCCACAATCCGTTTGAGAACTTGTTTATGTTACCGAGAGCGTGGGGAGCCCACTTAGTAGTCTCTGACAACCGGCCATCAAAACTAAGATAAACACGTCTGGCGTGATCACACCGTCCCCGGACATTTGAGCTGCAGGGAATCAAGAGATCAGCAAGGCCTTTCGGATTTTCCAAATAAGCCCATGGGAAAGGTCACCCCCAAGTCACTCTGGGAAATGTGCCTGCCTATGATCCCATTCACAGCTTCTGGAACCAGCTCGTCCTGCCCCGGTGCTTCTTGAAGCCTGGTGCCCTTGAAAGAACATGTCTTGGGTGGACACCCTTTCCTGTGACCTATCTCATTCCAGAAGCGCACAGACCTGTACTTCAGCCCTTCTGTGTGTTTCTTCCTCCGGCCAGAGCACAACCATGACCACGCACCTGTCCTGGTCCCCAGACACCTGTTCCCTGGGACCCACTGGCTCCTGTGAGTGACTCTTCTTTTGTGGAGACTTACTTGAAAATGGGGTCTAAAAGCCCCCCTGTAAGACATATCCCCCAAATGAACCATGTTTTGGTCCCTTTCCCAACTGTGTGACGGCCACCAGCCCGTGTGTCTGGGTAGTCATTCATTCTGATGCAGGGAGGCTTGGCTGTGTTGACTCATTTTCTAGCAAAAGGATGAAACTGTGTTGTCTAGGAAACGGGATAGGAGTAGAGGGGTTTGGGAAGTGGGAATTTTATTCTTGCTCCGATGCTAATTCTCCTGCGACCTCAGCCAAGCCCTATGAATTGTTACTATCTGCAGAGTGAAGATAATGGACAGGCCCTCCCCTCCCCCAAGAGAGTCCTGGAGATTAATTAGGCAGCTCATTTGAGATTCAAAGCGCTGGCAGCCCACAGGAAAAGTGACTGGAGAACAAAGGGGGCTCACACTTCTGCTAGTAGCCGGGGACCACACCAAAGACACTCTCAGGAATCCATTTGGTGGCACACCCGTATTTGTTAATTAACTGGGATGAGGAAGTCATTATGGCCAGGAGGGGTTAATGGAAAGCTTGAACTTGCTCAAATCGCCCCATAGAGGTGTAAATCGAGGGCTCCTTTGTTCTGAAAGAGGGCGGGGCCCTCCAGCCTCCAGCTAACCAGGAGCGCTTCTGGCCCTTCCAGCACTTTCTAGGAACCCCAAGGAAGTCCTTAGGAGCTTGAGCAGTTTTCCAATGAAAGGCGAAATCCAGTTCTCCCCTTCAGGAAGGAAAACTCTTCTTAAAATACATAAAAGGAAGAGAACAAGCTAATGAGTAGTCCTCCCACCACCCTTGCACGGAAACGTTCCCTCTGGCCCTCAAACTGCGGCCCAGTGGGAGCCCCCGCTCACACGCACACACTCAGGCTTGCACAACCACGTGCACACCCATACTTATGCACTCTCACACACCCCCAATCACATTCACACTAACGCACTGACAAGTACAGGCACTCACACATACATGCCCATGCTCACACTCATGCAGTACACACGCGTGCTCGCAAGTGCACACTCACACGCACACATGCTCGCTCACACTTATGAACACTCAAACACATTCGCACACTCACACCCATACTCACACATGCTCACGTGTTCACACGCATGCACACTTATACACTCACGGTACACGCACTCACATGCCCAGTCACGACTCACACGCACATGCTCACATGCTCACACTCACACCTGTTTGCACTCACGCTCACACACACAAACTCACACGGATGTGCTCACGCACACAGCATGCTCACACTTAGACGCAGTGCACGGACATGCTCACACAGTCACACACACGCACTCATTCACACACACTCAAATAAGGAGTCTAGCCAGAAACCAGAAGGACACACTGGGAGGGTCCCCAAGAAGCCCTCAGCCAGCCTGGGGCGGGGGCGGAGGGACAAATGTGAAGGCTGGAGGCCGCGGCCAGAAGAGTGAAATCCATCTGGAATTTGTGGAGCGGGTCAGCTTTGCAAGAGAAGCTGGGAGGAATCCACACCAGTTGGGAAAGTCACGGACTTTGATGTTTGTCTTTCTGTTGAAGGCAGGTATCTTTGCAGGGCCAATTTTGGGAGGATTACTAGGGGAGGGGGACTGATAAAGACCCAGAGGACAGCATTCCTGGGCTAGCTTCCACCCCCACCCTACCCCCGGGAGCCCAGAGCCCAGGGTGGGTCAGAGGCACTTACAACTCCTCTAACCAGCTCCTCTAACCAGCTCCTCTAACCAGCTCCTCTAACCAGCTCCTCTAACCAGCTCCTACCGAGGCGCCTGTCTGAGTGGCGCTCAGTACAGACAGCCAGTGTGAAAACTATGTTCGCGGACCCTTCAGGGCCCTGCACTCCCACTTGCCCCCTCCCAGGAGCCAGCAAGAGGCATCAGAGAGCGGCAAGGCCAGCTGACTCCGAAGCAGGATGGAAATGTGTGGGGAGAAGCCCGTTCCAGGAGGAGAAAAAGCGTGTCCTTCTCCATCGTTCCTCTGGCTTCTCTGGTCCCAGAAGGCAGCACCAGCATCCTCACTAGAAGACGCACACCGGCTAATCACGCAGACAGCTCTGGTCCCGAGGCCGCTTTCACCCAGGGGACGTTTTCTGTCTACACCAGAGAGCTCAGCTCCCAGAGAGGAAAGACTGTTTTCAGAATTACTGCCACCGGCAGAAGGACACAGAGCCCGGGGTGTTGCACACTGTCTCTGGTCTTGGAATTTCTGAGTCGGGAGCAGCCAGAGCCTGTCAGGTGTTGGGGTGTAAACACGCACCTGCCTGTTTAGGGTAAATGAGATATTGCTGGACCAGCTCTGTGTCTCAGGACAGGAAGGCCCCTGGGCAGAGATCCTTGGGGAAGGCTGACTTTCCGAGAGAGGATCACAGGAAGCCACATTTCAGGGCTCCCTCTGTCCTTCCAGCTCAGCCAGACCAGAGAATGCAAATGTAAAGACTTAGAGAAAACAGATCTCTAGAGGAAGGGGTACCCCGTGGGACAGCACGATTTGTGCAAGCCTGAACACGGAAGCCATCTAACTCTAGAAAGTGGTCAGGTCCTCCCAGGGTCTCAGGATCCCACCCCCGCTGCCCCCCTGCTGGCTTGCTTCATCTATCTCTTCTGTTTCATCCTTGGCCCTTGGATCAGCAGCCATGGGAAAGGGGAACAGAATCCTCCTACATCCAAGCCCAAATGCAGCCCCAAGGGGTACTGAAGGAGGCTGACAAAAGGGCAGAAGCAGGCGGCCCATCGGACCTCCCCCCACCCAGCCCAGAGCAGGTGCAGACCCTCCCCATTCCCGAGCAACCACACATCCTTACTGTCCTTAACTCAGAAGACACGGGGGCCCCAGAGAATGGGAACCAGCTAAGGCTACTCGTGCCCCTCTCACCCTGGACCTGTCCTGTTCGTCCACCACCGCCCCACGCCTCGTCCAGCCATGGTCAAAGCTCACCGTCTCCCTTCTCTCACCTACGTAATACGGAACTCGTATCACTCATATTCAATGAACATGTGTGCTTTTCCCTGTGAGCCTGTCTCTTCAGCCTGGGCCCCCGAGAGTGGTGAGGACAACATTTTCTTGTTCTGCCCCTGCCACGGGTACGAGCCGCTCCCTCTCGGACCCCCCGGGCTCCTTATGTCCCTCAACATGGGAAGCTCAGGGCTCCGCAGGCCCTCGCCTTCCGGGTGCGGCCTGCCCTCCAGAGAGAGGCCTGGGCGGGGGGGGGGGGGGGGGGGGGGGGGTTCACTGTGTCTGAGTCAGCCTCATGGGACCCGGGACCAGACTCCGTACCCTTGGCTGCCCGACTCTGGATGCTGTGCCGGAGGACCCTCCCCCTCCCCCACGTCCTTTGCCAGCTCTTCCCGCACGGCTCTGTAAGTCAAGGAAGGACTGAGAGCCACTTTTCCAGAAGAACATTAAGAACAACACCGTAGCCCTCCCATGAAGTTTTCTCTCCTCCAGAAGTGTTCAGGCAGGTGACTTGGAGGCCCAATGGCTGCACCCAGTGCCCAAGACTTGCTACGGACCCCAGGAAGCTCTGTGCGGGTCAGCATGTTCGCCTGTACACCTGCGGGGGTATGAGCACCTCCTTCCTACGGCTGCTGTGCCTACAAAAACGGGAAGTACCCACAGACCCGAACTGCCGTCCTTCACCCCACCCCCCAGGTAACAGGGGAGTGCAAGGGCAGAACGTCAGAGAAGCAGTCATGGACGATGTCCCAGGACTTTGATCTCTGACATTTTAGGATTAGCATCAGTTTTTCATTCTGCAAACACGGGCGACTGTAATACTGGATCTTAGTCCCTTTTCCTCTTATGTTAGTATTTTGACATGGAGCTGTCAACCTCGCGAGGCGGGACTGAGGCAGGAGGTCGGGTAGAGAAGGCACAGTGACGCAGCAGACGGCTGTGTCCCCCAGATGTGGTAATACAGGGACAGCCTGTCTTCAGCCACATCAGACGGAACGAGGTCCTGACCTCTCAAAGGAATTTACGAAGGGTCTGAGCTTTGTTCTGTTGCTGTGACCAGAGTGGAGGGGATGGGCATTGAGGGGTGACAAGGGACAGGTGGCTTCACCAGACGGGGATGCAGCTGAGAGCCAGGGCCCCGCCAGTGGAGGAGAGAGCAGGGCTTAGATAACCCGTGGAGGGAAGGGGATGGCCCCTCCTGTCAGTGCTGCTGGATAAAACGGGGGCAGCGGGGTAAGCTGAGTGTCAGATACACAGCCAGCAGGGGCTGGTGGAAGTACGTCCGAGGTGACATGTTGTGCACCTACCCCATCCAGTCGGTTCTGCTTCTCCAGAGAATCATTAACCCTGAGAGCCTGCGAGACTGTGGGGCTCTCATGTCCAGCGTCTGCTGCTGTCTAGGGGGCTGGAGACCCACCGAACTGCTGATGTTGCTGTTTGAGTCCAAATGCTGTCTGCCGGCAGAATTCCCGCCTCCTGGTTTTTTCTCTCAGAACCTTCATCTGATTAGATGAGGCCCACCCGCATGGAGGAAGATAAGCTGTTTTATTCAAAGTCTACTGATTTAAATGCTAATCTCATCTTAAAAATACGCTCACAGAGACATCTAGAATAATGCCGGGCCAGAGGTCTGGGCACTGTAGCACAGCTTAGTTGACACATGGAATTCATTATCACGTTAGGAAAGACAGCTCGCGGAGCCCCGTGTTTGAAAACCTCGTGACTTCGCAGCGATTTGCAGCACATTCGTGGGAATCTAACCCCAGGCATGTTGAGTCATAAAGAGAAACAGCAAACCTACGGTGCAGCTATCAGAAGTGCTCCGGGCATTTGCCTCGTGGATGAGGAAATCTGTTCTTTTAAAGAATTGGTCACCTAGAGATGTTTTGTTTTGCTTTGCTTTTTCCTTCTTCTTCTTCTTTGTTTGAAAGGGCAGAGCTTTCTGGAGCCAGCCGAAGTTTGAAGTCTCTGGATCGCGACAGACAAAACAAGTCAGTGCAGCCAACTCGTTCGGCCACGGAGGCACTTGGGGCCTCCCATTCCAAGGCTAAGTTGAGCTCAGCCGTCTCCCCTGTGCAAAGGTGACAGCTCGGTCCAGGTGGACCTCTGGGGACTGTTCACGACAAGAGATGTCCTGCTGAAGGTACCGAAGCATTAGGATGTTGCAATCTGGAGCCCCGAGAAGCTCTCTGTGTGCAGAGGGGAAGCCTCCTGCACATTGAACGGAGGGACTCTGCTTGCTGGGGGCCGGGCAGACCATGAAGTCCCCGCACTCACTTCTGCTCCTCTCCTGTGCCCACGTAGCTCGCAGCCCCCCGCGCAAGCTGTCCTTGGAATCGGCCTATCGCACAGTAAATCCATTCAGGAGAAGACAGTGAAAACCCCAAAGCAAAGCTGTTTCCTCTAAAAAATCCTCAGCGAGAAAGGGGAAGTTCGAACAGTTAGCACGGAGAGCATCTGCTCTGCCCCAGGCTTTGTTTTTTTCCGCCTTCTTTGGAGACTGAGAAAAACTTTGTCCTTAGCTTCCAGAGGGAGACAATGGGGCCTTATTTCCCAGAGCCGCGGGTGGGGAAACGGGAGTGTTTGAATCCAACCAGCGCTGGCTCTAAGAAACCTTCCCAGTGGACGACGTGCGCTCCATCCCAAATAACCCACGTGAGGAAATTTCCCGGACCATCTCCATTCTGGTCTTACGCGACCAGAAAGGCTTCTGTCTAAATGGCTTTAGACAAATGACCCTCCCCCTGGGTTCTCACCGTCTTCCCAGGCACGCTCGCCAATAACAGTGAACCTGGCAGGAAGCGTTTTATTCTCACTTCTCCAGTGTTCACCGTGGGCCGAACACTGCCGGAGAAACCGGCACATGCCAACTTCTTCAATCCTCACGAGAACCCCACGATGTAGGCCCCCACATGGCATCCGGCCCCAGAACTCACTCTATTTCCCACGGGAAAGCATTGTTTGGGGACATTTCAAAACGACAACTGACATACAAAACAAAATGTCCTAGGACTCTTGAAAAAGAGTGTCTTCACAGAACTCATCGCATTTTCCTGCCATTACTGCCAGTGAGCTAAAGCGTCCCTTTCCTTCGTCCCATCTGGGGGAAGGAGGAGGGAGAGCAGCCTGGAAGAGGTGGGGGTCAGAAATCCGGTCCCCGCTTAGCGTCCAAGTCTTCCCAGACTCACACAAACCAAACAGCAATCCATCACCTTCCCCCGGAAACCCACCTCGTCAGTGATGACCATTCGCCTGCTGGTCTCCCAGTCTCAAAACCTAACCATCGGCTTTGGTCACCTCTCTCCTTCTCCCTCTTGCCTCTTGCCTCAGTGTGTCCTCTGGAAGGCACGTGTGCAACGGGGAAATGGCGATCCCCCAGCAGGACCGCACAGTGATGGGAAGAGCACCGTGGCCCAGAGGTCATGGTTTTGTCATCTCATGGGGGGATGCAGCCAGGACATGGATCGTGATGAGTCAGGGTAACAGATGACAGGGACACGAGAGAGGGAAGGCATCTCAGACCCTCACTGGATGTGGTGAGGCATTCCGGAGCAGGACACGCTCACCTCCGTGCGGCCGAGACGGAGAAGCGGGCAAATGGGGAGCTGCAACCGAGCCCCTAAGAAGGCACAGAAAAGGAGGCAGGGCTGGGGCTCAGAAGGGACGGGGCAGGGGACAGCAGTGAAGGGTCCCTTCTGGCGGATGTTTAGGGGGCAATGATGAGATTAGAAGAAGGAAGTCTTAAAGCTGAAACTTCCTAAAATCCCATACTTCTTCCTCTCCGGCTGCGGTGGGATCACGCCGGCCAAGGCTCTTTTCACCTGCTGCTTGCTGGACCGCCCTGGCTGCCCCGCCAACCACGAAACCCACGGGCCTCCCCTCTGCAGAGCGCTGCGGGCAGCCTCACGCATCCCTTCCCGTGGGGGCACTCATCATTCACCCATGGCTGTATGCCTTGCTCCCACTCCCTCCTTCCCTGTTTCCAGAAGAGCCTTTCTACTGAAGTTAAAGCCACCTGCCTCCCCGTGCTTTGGAGCCCCTCTCGACACACCCACATAGAACCCCCCCCCCCACTATTTCCCTGTGACCATCATGCCCCGAACAGTTTATTTGGAATCGGTTTGATGTCACGGGAAGCCCAAGGTTGACTCGGTGGCTACGAGACGCCGAGATGGCTGCGGGCGGTTCCATCTTGCTGCGATGCCCTTCTTAGCAGGTCACTGTATCTTGGGACGGTCACAAGATGGTTGTTCCTCTGTCAGATAGCCTTCTGACAGCGCAAAAGGGACAAAGGCCAAGTGTGATCTTTCAAATCCCCCAAAAGAGTCTGGAGGCCAGGGAGCCCCTTCAACCAGGCCTCATGTCAGGTGGCCACTGCAGTCGGGCGACCTGACGCCCACCCGGACGAAAGTGGGTTCTCTTGGGAAGGACCCAGAAGATGACCGTAGACGGCGTATTTCTGCTCTTACCACGATCTCTGCTCTCCCAGCACCGACCACCTCAGATGCCATCCAACGGGGCTTCTCGGAAGCCTCCTCTCTTCTTGAATTACCTTCTGGTGGCTTCCGGCACGGCACACGCTGCTGTGAGTTCTTACGTTTCTGTTCCTCCTCCATCTCTTCCACAGGCTTGTCCTCCGCTGCCTGACCCTGTGGTCGCCTTTCCCGTGTTCCTGCACCCAGGGCAGGGCGCTGGCTCCCCTCTGCTCCTGCAAGGCCGACCCCATGCTTCGAGCAACAGCACCACAGGTCACCAGCTGCCCCAGAAAGGGAATAGGTGGAGACGGGTAGTTACAGACCTTGGTGTGGAGGCTCAGAGGGACCGCGGCCAAGAGGTCTCCAGCGTCCTTGGCCTCCCCTTCCCAGTGTCAAGATGACTCTTGCCACCGCGGAGAGAGCGACCAATGTCTGTACGCCTCAGCTTGGATTTCAACGTCCTCCTGATTTGCCTTCATTCTTCTGAGTTGATCCTTCCTTTATACACTGCTTGTACCCTCCCCGGTCCTGAGCAGGGGTCACTGAGCCATGCCTGGCTGATGCTTCATCGTCACGGTGCAGGGGGACGTGAGGGCATTGCCGTCCCTCCCATGTCCACTCCAGCCCCCGGAGTGCTTCCTGCAGCCCTTTTTGGAAACGACCCTTCTCCTCAGCACAAATCTGCTCCTGTCATCCCTGAGGGTATGAACACCTTTCCTTCACGCCAGGGGAGGACTAAAACGGTGACCTTGTTCCACGGACCCTACCTTCCTCTCTGAATTCTCCCAGAGCGCCCGTGGCATCTCCACCACCCGCACCCCCGGTCCCAGACACCCCCCCGCCCCCGCCGCCCTGTCATCTCCTCCGCCCCCGCCCCACTTGTCACCGTCTCCTCTCTGCAGCACACGTCTCCTCCGAAGCACAAGGCCCATCCACGGGAACATTGCTTTTCTCCTCGGTGTCTTTTACTCGATCTGTTGGTTTTAGGCAGACGCTGAGCCCCAGCAGGAGGAAGTGTGTCCCGTCTGCCCCAGCCCGAGCGTGGGGCTCTTTGCGGTCACCCGCGGCTGCTCCGGCTGCGGCGGGCGCGGCGGCGGACGGGGAGCGTCTGTCCGGTTCCAGGCGCGGCCTCGGCCGCCTGCGTGCTGCGGGGTGAGGCCCGGGGCTCCCGCCGTGGCTCCGGCCGTGCGTTCCCTCCCGGAGTGCGCGCGCCGAGGACGCGTGGTTTTTCAGACGTCCACATGTCCAAGCTGCACTTCCCAGTGGCCTTTCACTCGGCGGCGGCTTGTGCTGACACCAGGCCCAGCTCCGCCTCCAGCGGGGAATCAGGGCGCGTCTCGCGGTCTGTAAAACCTTCGACTGGACGAACCGGATCCGTGCGCTTGGGCGAACCCCTTGACCTTGCGCGGCCCTCGCTGTTGGTCCGCGCCGCGTGCGACTCGCCAGGCTGCCGCGCCGGGGGTAAACCAGGAAGGACGACTGCGGGGGGCACGTCTGCCTCCGGCTCGGTTCGGGTCCTGATCCGGGGTCGGGGATGGAGCCCCCGTCGGGCTCCCCGCAGCGCGGGACCCTTCTTTCTCCCTCTGCCCCCGGCGGCCTGCGGCAGCACAGCGCGCCCTCCGCTCCTGGGGCTGGAATTGTCTGCCTCTCCGATGACCTTCTGGGCGTAGGAATCAACATTCAAGTGCCCCAGGTTTTGACCCAGCAGACTCACTGGCAGAAATTGATGTAAGGAAATGAAGAGATACACGGATACACGTGACGTGCTCTCAGCATTGCTTTCCAATACGATATGTCAGAAGCTTAATTACCACACAGACGGGTGTGTCCATTCGGGAGGATAAAACCTTACCATGCATCCTTTCAAAAATCACACGCACAAATACACAAACATGGAGAAAATTCTGGGAATAAAATATAGATAAATATATAAAATACAAAATAAATATAAAAAATTAGAACTGCTTTTCCCCAAAGGATTACTAGGATTTTTCCTTCTTTGTCATTATAATAGCATATGTTTCTGTTCCCACCATGGTCATGGTATCACTTGTACAACGAAATAATCTCTTGGTCTTGGAAAACTCATGATCTACCTTTCATGGTGCCTCCCCAGTCCTGCACTTATCACCCAGTTGGGCGAGGTCCGGAGAGATCCTGGTAGTCCCAGGTCCCAGAGCCAATGTCCTACTATTGATTTGTCCTAAGGGAAGGCATCCGTGTCATCATTTGAAAAGGAAGGAGCAGAGACAAGAGGAAGAGCGAGTGGGTGAACAAAGGAGGGGCCCTCTCTGCTGGTGACGTTCAGCCTGTTTGCCTCTTAAATTGAATGTGAATCGTTCCTATAAGTAACACCAATAGCACCAATAGTCTAAATTCACACAGGGAAGCGTATAGTGAGAAAGCCCACTCACACCTCTGGGAAGCTGAGGTTTTCCTGGGACTAGGGTGACGGATGCGTGGCTGCCCCGCCCCCACCCCTAAAGACCGGGCTCATTCTGAAAACCACTTGGGGCACCTTCGCCACTGCGGTCTCAACAGACCCCAGTGTGCCCAGTTCTTTCCGACATGAGTGGAAGGGGTGATTGATTTCTGGCCGGCTTTCTCACGCTCTTTGCAAAATCTATTCCGGATCAGGTTCTGGATGTGCCTGGTTTCCAGGGCAAAGGCTCAGAGAAAAACCCAGGATCCTTTCTCAGATTCTGCCTGTTCCCATCTCCTACTGCCGATGGGACCCTGAGGGCGCCCCGTGTCCCCGAGGAAAGTTGCTCTGCCCCCAGAGCTGTGACGGCGGGAAGGGAAGGACCCGCTTCCTCCCTGCATTCCAGCCTGTGACGATGGCGACCCCACTCTGAGAGGGACAGCTGTGTGTCCAGCACGAGCCAGAAAGCCTAGTGTCTCGAGCTATTCGCAGGCCTGCCTCCCGGACACATCTGGCCGGCTGTTTGTCTTTGTTAGAAGGACCAACTGGTCATTTTGCCAGGGGACTCTCTACCACCCTCTGTCACCAACATCTGCACGGAACAGGAGGCTTTGGAGGCTCGGATGACAAAACAGTCCCTCCGAAGGGGCCGGGAAAGATGGTAGTGTTTCTGTGCGAAGCAACAGACTGTGTAAGAGAAAGTGCCAACCGAGCCGCAGCCGTGAGCCGCTGTGAGGTCCGTGCTTGAGCAGAAGAGGGGTCTGAGGCTGCTAACAAAGATGGGGGGACGCGACGCGACCTTGAGCCCGGGTGCCACCCGCATCTGCCCCACAGAACACAGTGCCATTCTGCGGCCTCTGTCGCCTCTCGTGTGCCAGGCCCTGAAAGGGGACTTCACCGTGTTGTTGACCTTGTTTGCGATTTGTCTCTTTTCTCCTGTGGGAAGCTCCGGGAAACACAGGCGTACGTCTCGTATACGCAACCCTGTGTACACTGGGTTTGCCGCCCAGCAGACGCTACACCAAGAGCTGAAGGAAGGAGGAGAGAGAGGGGAAAGGCAGGGGAGAGGGAGGCAGGGAGAGGGAGGGAGGAATGTGCGTCCTGGTCCAGTGATGCTGCCCGCACCTCCCACACCTGACTGGCTGCCAGGCGAAGGACCGTGCCCCACGACCGTGCCCCACGACCGTGCCCCAGCGCTGCACCTCAAGGCCTGCCTGGCAGCGAGCGACGTCATCAGTAAACATCTGTTGGATGGGATATGGTCGTCAGCGTTTATTGGATTAGCAGGAGATTAAATTTGATACTAGAGCAAAAAAAAAAAGAAGGATGTTAGTGTAACCATGCTCATAAATAAATACTTTAAATGAATGGGTTTTATAAAAAGGGCATTTCCCTAGCCATTCTGGTAGCTAATTATTTTTGTCACTAAACATTCTAAATTCCAGGCACATGTAGGAGACAGAAGCAAGGGACCAGCGCCCGCCCCCAACTCCCGGGGGCAGTCAGCTCCTTGCAGGAGGTGGGCAGCCTTGATGTGTCATGAGGCAGGTCAGTTCTGGGGCCATTTGCAGGGCTAGCTCCTGGGGCTTAGCCAAGATGATCCCACCACTCAGTCGTCTTGCGACATGAAGATGAGCATGTGGTCAGAGTGGCAGTGGCCTGTTCACATCACGCCCGCCCAGGATGACAGGCATATGCTGCAATGCTCTGGAGGAAGGAAGACAGGAAACCCATGCGAGATCCTACCCTATCCGCAGCGCTAGATCTCGACCATTCAGTTTGCTCCCTGGGCTGTTTATGATTGAAAGCACTACGGGTTCGAGTCCCAGCTTTGGCCCTTAGGTGGCTGATTTGGGTGAGCCAAGGGACGTTTCTCAGTTTTCTAATCTGTAGAATGGGAATAAATAATGTCTGTCTTGATAGTACTTATTGCCAAGATCGAATAAAGGCGGTCATTGACATGAGTTGGTAAAGCGTGAATTACTACGCGACGTATCGCTACTGGTGAAAATATCCGCTGGTTAGTTAGCCCCGATGGTGTGTGAGTGTCTTGCTGAACACCACACTGCCACAGCAGTTAAAACTCAGAACTACCCCATAAGGAAGCTAGTCGTGGGAGTGGCGCTATGGTCATTTGTCCACCGGAAACTTACACAGACGTGGGTGACAGCGTGCACCGGACAATGAAGGAGACAAGTTCATCCAGGCCATGGTGACAGGGAGGACCGCCGCTGATCAGTGACACCTCAGAGAAAAGGGAGGGACTTGAGGTTTCATAGAAGCAGGGGGACAAGGACAAGTGGACCGCAGGGTCGCCCGTGGGTCTGTGGGAGCAGAAGAAGGTCTTATTAGGTCCCTGAGGCAGTGTGAAGGAGAGTCTTATCCTGGAATGGTAAGAATGGGTGGTCTCTCCTGGTTAGCTGGTTTCTGGAACAAAAAATGGATGGTGGGCGTGGGGGAGCTGACCATCGCTGTTTACTCGGAACACAGGATGGGGTGAAATTTCACAGCGTCACAGGCTCGAGCACATGCCCAGGAACCCACAGAGAGCGGGCCCGCTGTCCCAGCGGCACTAAGACTAACAAGGGTCCCGCCAAGGGTCCCGGCGCGCACTCACTCAAATCCTCAAGGGCATTCCAACCCAATAATTACAAACAGAAATTCTATTCCTCTTCCCCAGTTTACAGATCAGAAGGCCCCCAATGCTTCTACTTCAGAGACCCGAGAACCCGTGCAGGCTCCGAACGGCTCTGGAGGGAGGAAGTGTGGCTTTGCTGCTGGGCTCTGGCCCCCCACACGGGCCACCCAGCACAGCAGGGAAGCACTTCCCCATCTGAGAAGGCTTCGTAACACCAAACACCCGCATCTGGCGAGGACAGTAGAAAATTAGTCCTTGCCGTGAGCCTGCATTCTCTCTTTCCTATACGGCTTTTAAACCGCATCCAACCATCCCCTTAGATTCTGCAGCCATAAGGGATAACCTGCCACATACTGACGGTTTCTAAATTTAAGAGAATTGGGATATTAACTCGAAAAGTGGGCTAGGAAAGAGAGCTGGGGAAAAGCAGCATGAAAGACATCTTTACATCAAATCGCCAATGCTTGCCTGTCAGTGTGTGTACGGACTGACGCCCCAGGACGCGTGAACGCCCTCTTGAAGGTACCGTCTCCGAGAGGTAAACCAATGAATGAGGTTAAGATTGTCCGTGAAGGTGGAATTATAAACCGACCGGATGACTGTGGGGCACTCTAAGAAAATGGAGGGGCTCACAGGTTAACTTTATACTCCGCAGACTTCCTGGAAAGAGTTAGGTTATCTGGGGTGGCTCAGCCGGTCCAGTGCCCAGCTCGGTTTCAGTTCACGTCATGATCTCAGGGTTGTGAGATCGAGCCCCGTGCTGGTCTCCACGCTCAGTGTGAAGTCTGCCTGGGATTCTCCCTCTGCCTCTCCTTCTGCTCCTCCCCCCGCCACCCAGAAAGGAAGTAAAAGACTTCCTTTTTTGTAAAGAAAAAGAAAAAGAAGCCTTCGCTTCTTTTTCTAATTATGTGCTCACCAGGCCAGTCTAAGATACTCAAACGGAATCCTACTGTCCTCTGAGATTGGGACCAGTGGCTGCTTAACAGAAAAAAGAAGATTAAGGCCCAGAATTATACACGTGACTCCTGCACCCTTTAAATATTTGGTTGACATGTCAACGCTCCTTCATTCATGTGGACGTCTCTGCCGATGGCCCCACTAACTGGCTTGCCGTGGCATTTCTTGCATTAACACGCGCAGATAATAATTAACGGATCACAGCGGACTCCTGCTTCTGCTTCCTGAGGGCAGAGCAAGAACTTACCGGCCCCCGTGCAACAATTCCATCCAGAAAACTTGGCTCTAGAAGCTTCTCCTCAGCATCGACAGCGCCTCATCTACAGCAGTGCGGGAAAGTGATCGAAAACAAGATGAAACAGGTTGCTTTTATCAAATTCTTCCCTATAAGTTGGCTTCGGTTTTTATAGAAATGATGAACTATGGACACTCTTGTTCCACTGGGTTGGATCTCACAAGAGTCCATTAAGGTACGCGGTTCCCCTGAAAGCACACGGACGCAGGGCGCTGGCGGAAACACCTGATTCCTGGCCGGGACACACAGGAGCACTCACGTGTCCACTGCTAGGTGGACGCCAGCCCCGCATCGACCCCAGCATACACCAGGCAGCGTGTCTGAGAGGGAGGAGGATGTGTGAGGGGACGTGGCTCAGGAGGTGTCTCCCGTCCCCTGACCCTCTGGGGACACACATGGGGTGTCCCGACCATGGCCGGTGTCTGGTCCTTGCACTGTTTCTCCTGCTGAAGCATTAGCTAGATTTCGTGCCACACCCTGGTCTCTTTGCTGGACCCGCTTTCCTTGACTCACGTAGTCATCCCATTAGTTATTTGTAAAATAGGTAATTAACCCACAAAGTGCCAAAATCTGAAAAGCGAGCAATTTTCTCTTTGCACGTCTTCCGACCAACAAGTGCCGACTCCCCGGGGCACGTGGCCTTCCGCTCTCTGAAAACAGCAGGCGTCCTCGGCGGGCAGGGATCCCCGGAGGGGAACGTCTCACGTCTCACTGTCGTGGGGTCAAGGGCGCCCACCCCAGGACGCCCCAACCTCATACCACGCCCGCCAGGTCTCCCATTCATGCTCGTCTTAGCCTTTTCGCGCGTAGCGTGTAGGAGACAACGCATTACACATTACATTAAACTGTTCGGTGTGAGACTATCAGCCGCTATATTTGGAATTTTGTTGGAAAACTAACTCCAGCAGGCCAGTGTTAACGATGTGAAGGAGGACATTGTTGCGATAACATGGCGCATTGTTAGGACAACATTCCACTCCTAAAGCAACCTGCATTGACCACTGCCAAGAAGGGCACCCGGACAGGCCATCCGAAATGTGCCTCCTGGGCTTATGGATTACTTTAAGCTAAAGACAGAGGCACAGAAAGCTCTTTATTCCTGCTAACTGCCTGAAAATAGAGAATAAGTTTCCCCTTTCGTAAAGGAAATTCCCATTGGCAAAGATGTCTCTGTAGGAGGAAGAAAGTCACTCTGGGAAACAAGCCTCAGGACGCGAGAGGATGCTTATTTACCACGCCTCGCCTCCCTCAGCTGCCCAGGACTCGCTTTCCCTCCTAGAAGCTCAAAACTCCTTTTTCTTCGTGTGGCTTAACCTGCCCACAGGCCCCGATCACCCGGTACCGCACCGAGTCGGAGTCTTTGTGAAGACTCTTGCTCTTACTTCCCTGACTTAGTTTTTCCTCCATTCAGTCTTTTCAGCAGTTTGATTCGTGGGCCCCGGCCACTGCCCAAACCCTACTGGTCAGGTCACACGTGTAGTAAAGCAACTGTTCTCTGCTTCCTAGAGTTTACGTGAGGTCAGCCTACAACTATACGCCAAGACAAGAGGCAGGATGGTGGGCTCAGCGTTCTCACCACCCCGGGATAAGCATGCTGAGCCGGGAAGTACCGAGAATCCCCGCGAGTGAGCAGCACCTCCGCTGGGGGCAGGCAGCTGCAGTTCTGCCTCGGGCCCCACACCTCGGAGCATCTCGTGGATCCTTTTCCCACACACACGCGCGTGCACACGCGCATGAAAGGAAATTATTTAAGAGTACGTGGGTCTCTCGGTCACATGAGACCCAGCGCCCTGTGCGGGGGTACACTTTCCATGACCTTAAGCATCGTTCTCGGGACAAAGGTCCACAGACCAAACCAACATGTCACCATAGCTCTTTCCCCAACTTCTTTAAAACAAGAAGCTACTACGTCCGAATGCAAAGATCTGGGGTGGAGCCATTGTGGTATAAGTGACGGGCTCCGCGGAATGGCAGGACAGTTTACGTGGCCCCTAGGTAAGAGAAAAGACAAGTTAGCACCCGCCTGGCCCTCTCTTGGAGCGAGGATGGAATCGCCTGGGCGTGGCCCTCTCCCCTTTCCCCGGAGGGCAGGCCCCCAGTTCTCTTGCCCCTTCCCTAGGCACTTGGGGGGTCTGAAATCCTTGCCAGGCAGCTTGGCACGCCTCAACGGGCGCAGAAGACGAGTGTGCGATGTGAAAGACTTAGCATCCCGCTCAGTTGTCACGTCACGTGCTTGTGTGTGTTACTCACCCGAATATTGCTGTCCGTGAAGAGAACACCCCACGCCCAATATTAGTTACCTCCTCTTTCGTAACATACAGGTGTTCTGTATTTAGACCCCAAATTTGCACAGGCCGTCTATTTCGTCATTACACAGGTACATTTGGGAGGGTAGCAGGGATGGGACGTTTTTTATCGGATGGAATTCTGTTCCATGACTTGATGATACTGCGACGTGGGAAACCTGGGTCCCACTGGTATGTTTGCCTTGTGCGGACGGTGGTGTTTATGAATATGGCTTTCCCACCGCTCAGCCTCCAGGGTGGGCCGCCAGAAGCTCTCAGCTTGCTCTTACCATGAACACAGCTGTTGATGACGACCTTATTACCCGTCAAGATTATTCTCTTTGTTAGCGAGGGACGATCCTTCAGAGTGCTGAAGCAGACGTCCTAAGTAGACGACCACCTGATCAAACGCAGCTGGCCCACAGGGGAAGCCTGGCCCTTTCCTCGTGGAGAGAAACCAAGAAGGCATGATCTTTCCAAATTAGGCATTTGCACCCTAGTTCCCCAAAATGAGATCAAAACGCCAGGGCCTGCATTTCTTCAAGTCACCATGGACAGGGGCTGCGTTCCAGTAGCCTCTATCAGCCACCAAGTCTGCCGTTCCTCAAGGACTCCACTGCTCCCTTCTCCCGGAGCCCGAGGCAGCTGCCGCCATGGCCTTTCCTTTCCCACTGTTCTTCGAAGGCGGGGTTAGTCACCTCTGCCTGCCCAGGACACCCACGTTTGTCCACGCAGACTGTAGACAAGGAGCCACCTGGTGGGAGCCTGGCCCCTGGGCAGCCTGGCCTCGGAGCCTGGGGTCGTCCAGCTGGCGTCTGTGACCTGGGTGGTGATGATTCACTTGCGTAGACAGCGCGTGCGTAAGTTCTCAGACATGGGGATGGATCCCGGCAGAGTTCATCAGACTGAACCACAACAAGCACACGGGTGACTGAATATATTTTCGAAACCTGAACTCAGGTCCCATCAAGCACAGGGTCGACTCCAACAACACGAATAAAATGACTCAGAACGGATTGCTCACTCCGGGGTGTTATGGGGAGACCTGGCTGCTACGGTCTCAGCATCGAACCACACTTAGAAACAGGCCCCTGGGTCCCTCCCATATCTGGTGTAGACATTGGCATTTTATTCATTTTCCAATTAACCGTCAAGCCGTCTTCGGGTTCTCTGTTTGTAAAGGCCGGATATCACTTATTCTTCTCACTGACGAAATGCATTCCTACTGTTGAGGGCACGCGTCTGAGGTCTGGAGGGGCAGGAGTTCTGCTTGTGCGCCGGCATCTGGAGAGTGAATCGGAGCTTCTCTTAGACGTGATGACCCTCATTAGCGGATGGACTTTCAGCCCGCCTCTGGGGTATTTGTCATGAGCAGGATTGTGAGGGGCTTGGGAGGGAGAATAACGGATCCTTATTTGAGTCATCGGAATGAAGAAGGAACAACGCAGGGTACTTCACCGACCCAGGACGATAAATGGGTGAGAAATTCAAGCTGAAGCCGCTGTGTGAGGTTATCGGTTGTGACTTTGCAGAGCGTGTGATCCGCCCTGCATTAATTAAACAACGGAAGTGGACCAGGTGCTGATCGTCCGTGGGAGTCCGCAACCTTCCGTCCAGGGGTCTAATCCCGCCACCGTGGGCTTTTGTGAGTGAAGTCCCACGGCGATGCCTCGGCTGTGGCCAAGACCTTGCCCACTGCAAAAGCGAGTGTCTGGCACTTTCCAGACACGTCTTACTGACCCCTGCTCTCTGAGCTCAAAATCCCAAAGATTTGAAATAATTGGTTGTTGGGCAGCGTAGCTGTGGTCAGGAACACATGTATACGTTGGAGGTGGATGAACCCAGATTTAAAATCTGAGCCGTGTACTCATTCAACAAACATCAGAAGGGTCTTCACTCTGTCAGGTTCTGCATGAGGATGGACAGGGCAGGGCCTCCTCTCTCTAGGACCTAAGACCCTAGTGGGCCCATCGATTAAAGGCGGAAACTCAAGGGATGTTGTTTTTCTGAGGCGGGTCAGTTTTCTGAGCAAGAGAGAGTCAGGGGTCTGTAATGTGTAGAGTTACTGTGGAGATTACAGGAGAGACTAGAGTGAAGTACTCATCACGTACCTGACACAAAGAGCTCAGTAAACGCTCAGCATTACGACCTTACCATCAATGAACAGGTGGATGAAACATTGTTTTTGCCATCTCGGGGTCAACGCACTCAACAACAAGTTTAATTTGCAGTCCTGTTGCGGCCTGGCCAATGGTGTCGTGTGGGCGAATCTTGGGAAGTGAGGCAGGCACGGGGTGGTCGAGGCTGCCCATGGCAATGGTGATGGGTCTACCAGGACGCTCGGACGTCCCAGATGAGGACCTGGGGCGGGATCTGAGGGAAACTCTAATGATGATCTGATGATAACCAGACCCAGGGTTTAGAGAGAGCATTCTAGCACATGCTTGGATGATGGGTTTGGCTGGATAGTCCTCATTTTATAAGAGACAAATGGCACACCTATAAAACGGTGCCCACTGAATAATAAGACCTGAACTGTTAGTGTAGTAGCCAGTAGCCACGAGAGGATATTTAAATTTAAATAAATTAAAATTAAGTTAAATATAAGTGGTTCCTCAGCCATCTCGCCATGTTTGAGGCAGTCAACACCCACCTGTGGCCAGTCGTTGCCAGGCCGAATGATGCAGACGCAGGGTAACCCCTTGTCACCGAAGCTTCTACTGGATGATGCTGATTGTACTTTGGGAAACATACGGTTTAAGAATATTCTGTACTTGGTGCCAAAGCATCTTACTCAATGGATCTAAATATTGGACAGTTTCTCAGGAGGGAATGAGGACAGCTGTTGGATTAGAAAGGATGGAAATCCATCATCTCCACGAGACCTGAGACTTTGGGCTGGACAGTACCGCCCGGAGTGGTCTGGAGTGGATCCCGCCGAGGGGTTTTGGCGCTGACCTGTGCACTCAAGACCGGGCGTGAGGGCTCCCCCCAGCTCACGCAGCTGCTGTGGGCACTAGCTGGCCCCTCTAGAGGCAGCTGCGTGAGCTGGGTGTCATCTAGGACATAGGATCCAGGACAACAGAGGTGGAGATGCCAGGCCTTGGTTTGGCTCATCTGAGCTGGGAATGAATTCTTGCGATCAACATGGTAATAAGGACAAGTGTTGGTCCCCTACCACAGTGGGACACAGCGGCTCCCGGCCCTGTGGCTACGCATAGCCGAACAGCAGTCCCCAAGTCATCGATCCCCAAGGCAAGCCACAGGTGACAGAGGAGAAGCTGGAGGGGAAGACCGGGCACTGCTTCTGGACAGCGAGTCTCAAAACCTTGCAAAGATAGCTGGGAAGCGCTTTGAAATGAGCTAACGTCTACCAAATGGGTGGGTGATGTTGTACGCTACAAACACTGGGATACGAAAGTCTGTGATTTTATAGCCAAAGCTTGGGGACGTCTGGCATATGTAAGTTGTCATTTACTGTTTTCCAGCAAAAACAGTCCATTTGAAGGCCTTTTTACACTACTAAAGTTAACAATTCATTATTCTCTTTACAATATATTAAAAGTTGCTCAGTTGAAATGGATCACCCTTTGCAGAACAGCCTTAAAGGACCCAACCATCACTAGTAGCTCTGTCTGTCTCTGTCTGTCTGTCTGTCTCTGTCTGCCTGCCTCTTCTGTCTGTCTCTGTTTCTCCATCCATCTCTGTTCACCTCTCCCTCTTTCTTTTTATTTCTCTTTCTTCCTTTCTTCTCTTTTCTTATCCCTTTTTAAATTTCTTGAATAAGGAAAAGAAACTTGGTCATTCTGCCCACTTCTTCATCATTTCTCTGATGGACAATTACAGATTTTTTTAAAAGTTGTATTTATTTAGTGGGCCTTTCTGAATAGATCCTGGGGCTCCATGCTGGATGAAGGAAAGCTGTCCTGTCCTTACGTATGCAAGAACACATGGGCGACCAGGCCCCTAGTTTGTAGAGGTTCATCAGAGGATGTGGGGTGCAGCCGGGGCTGGGAATTGCCATTGAGTAGCCCGGGGATGGGCTGGAGAATTGTGGGGGATCAGGTCGCCTCTCAGATGCACTGTTGAATGTTTATTCTCTCGGGAGTATGGAGGAAAGAGCAGAGCCGGTGGACGCCTCTGACCTGCCTGCACTTGTCCGAAGAGCGTGAAGCACATTCACCAGAGGCTGCACCAGTCCTGGGCAGAGCATGTGGTCCATGGGGAGGGACGAGAGCTGCGGCCTGTCCCAGGAGCTGGAACTTGCTGGGCTTAGCCCAGGTGAGAACAGAGTGAGTGCGAGTGAGTGCCGGCTTCCTTCCTCATGCGGGAAGGGCTAGCTGGAGGGACCCGTAGGTGAGTTGCTAGGGGGTGGCCACAAAGCTCTGAGCTCCCCCGTTTTCTGAAAATAGCATCTGTGCTTGCCTTTAAGTGGGAAGGAGAAGTTCCTTCACAGAACACCCATTTTTGGTGCCTAGGCCTTGGCTTCGTAGAAAGAAGTGTGTGTGTCTACCCAGAAGATACACAAAAGTGCCCCCAAATCCAAACAAGATGGAGACAGGACCCCGGAAACCAGGCTTTGGATTCCAGCACATCTGGGTCCTGGGACTGGAGAGCTTGTCCTGTGAGGCCCCTCCCTACTTGGGGGGGAAAGGATGGTGTGTGTCCCCAAGGGGGCACCTTGCAGCCGTCCACAGTCACTTTGGGGAGTCAAGAAGGGCATGTTTGTGATCTGAGCCTCGTATCTGGATATGAGAATCATCAGATGCTTGAGTCGGAAATGACCATCTGGGCCGCCATCTTGCAGCCATCTGGGGCTGAAAGAGGTAATCCCAACCAGACATGAGATCCAGACTTGCAGTGAGCGCTTCCGTTTTGAACCAATGAATCCTCCAGACCACCAACAGGAAGTTAGCTGACCGTCTGTGTTCCTCACATGGCCACTTTGAGCCAAAGATGGCATAGGTGTGCTCTGAGATGTTAGCCAAGTACATGGGTCCCCAAGCCCCGGGAAGAGATGTGCCCAAAACTTGGGTCCCCCTGAGAGTCCCAGGCCTCCACACCTGCACAGGTGTATTTTCTGTGCATGTCTGCTTTGGCTTGGATCTGACAACACTCCCATTGGGCTTTGTCATGGAGGGTGTAAGGTGAGTCGGAGTCCCTAGGAGAGAGATAGGGGTGGTACAGAAATTCCGCTGTAGAAAGACATCCACATATCCGACAGCTGTATTTCTACATTAGCATGTCTCAATTTACAAAAATAATGGAGACCCATACGTTCTTTGTAGGAACAGCATCTTTAGCCGACGAAGACCCACAGAAATTCAGATTATCTTCTGCACTTAGCCTGCTTTCTTTCCATCACAGTTCTTTCCAAAAGTATACATATAACCAAATATGCATTTTATTATTTTCACACAGACCGTTAAACTCTCATGATGTATTAAACTGTTGCTGAGTCCTAAAATTTTTTAAATGCAATTTTTTCAGCTAAGATAAAAGCGAGGTTAGATGCACCAAGGGGATGAATATTTATGAAATATAATTTTTTATAATAAAGTTTTAAAAATATTTTGAGTATGTCTTCCTCTTCTTTTTGGTCTAGTTAGGTGGGGAAAATTACTATCCTTGGCATCTTAATTAAAATAATATTATAATGTTAGCAAAAAGGAAAAATGATTTGACATATTCGTGTGGTAATTACATTAAAAAAAAGATTACTCTCCATTAGTCTTCCTGATTGTACTAAGCCATCTGTGCTTGTAAAAATAATAATAAACAATGAAATGAATTTCATATGCCATATGTACTTTGCCGCTTAATAGTAATTAAGCAGTAATCCCAAAGCAATCACTTGTTAACTGTGATAATTGCTCAAAGGTAATTATTTTGTAATAAATGATAATCAATTATTTATAATGTTAACAATAGTTTTCTTATTTTTTCTACCGTTAGAAATTGCTGGTGGTTGTAGATGATCTCAGCAGCTGTGCTGGAAAATCACTCATCTGTTGTGTTAAGAACAGATTTTCCACAAGTCAAAATTCTGGTTATGGTCTATTAGATTTGTAATATGTGTTTATAGTATTTTTAAAATGAAACAGCTATAAATATCTCACCTATCTTATTATTACAAGTAAATGACTTTAATAAAACTTCTAGTACCGTGTAAACTACGGAATGATGGAATGATCGATATTTACAAAGCCCAGCATGAATGTGAAAATAATAGAACGTATGGCCTAAGTCAGAACAGGTGGACAGAAAACAAAGTTTGATTTAAGGGGGGAAATCATAAAATATAACCACTTATCCCCAATTGTATCCTTTTCCCAAGACACCACACCCAGTTTTAGCTCTAGACAGCCTACGGCCTCTTCAGGAAATGATACGTAATATTGAATTATGGCATTCCTTGTAGCAGAGACGTGACATAATCATACATATTTAAGCAATAAAACAATTTAGAATATTTATGATTCGCAACAAGTGTTTCATCTTATTTTTTAATATAGCAACGAAGAATGTATTAGGCTGAAACTATTCTTTCTGAATTTCACATCCAAGGAATAAAACCCATGGTTCTGTCTCTGGATTCCTAACATGGCATGGAAATACACAGAAGAATGCGTCCCCTGCCTCTGAATCAGTGGCTCTCTTGCCCTACGGGGACTTGTGACTGCCTGGGGATGTGCTGGTCCTCACACGCGGGGCTGGGGGCTGCTGGTCCCTGTGGGTAGAAGGTGGGGATGCTGAAGGTAGGTTCCATGACACACGACAACACCCGGCAGAGAATGACCCAGCCCACCGTGTCTATGGTGCCAAGGTTGAGAAACCCCGGCCCGGATGACTCTTTGCAGCCAAATCATTTATAAAGGACATCAAGCGTTTCGACTTTAAAAGTTCCAAGTGGGAATTAAGAGACCAAGTGACCAGGAACTCAAGTCCCCTCCTCTTCCAGCCCCACAAACAGGGAGTATCGCAGAAACCAAAGCTCCTCCCTCCAGATGTGGTCCTCGCCTGCCAAAGCCAAGTCCCACACTGGCTGTGTGAAGCCCAAAAGAAAGATTAATATGAAAGAAAATTAGGTAGCTCAAAAAATCATTGTGGGACAGCCCTGAGCTTCCCATGTCTAATGCGACCGATGTCACAGGGGTCCCTGGTGCAGAAAGTCAGCTCGTGCAGGCTGCGACGCCACGGTGTCTGTGGCCGGGGAGGTGACCTCTGTCACCACCCTTCTCCCTGTGCAGGCCTGAAGAGCAGGTCTCCGGTAGCTCCGTCTCATGGATGACACGGCACACACGGGCACACACGGGCACTCTGTGACACCGGCGGCTCCGAAGAGACACATGCCCTTCCAGAAGACAGGACTGGGGACACAGGGAGCCACCAAGACCTAGGGGACTGTGCAGGCATGGTTTGTGGCATAAACGGTGCTTGTGCTTCACGTCTGATCTTGGGATCACAAGTGCCCCCTTGTTCTTGGAAATAATAGGCTTGAGTCACGGAAGCCCCCTATTTGGGGGCGGGAGGAGGCGGGAGGTGTTATCTGCTTTGGCCACACCCCTTCTCGCCGTTTTCAGTCCACGTCTCTTGCTTTGTGTCTTCCTCCCTTCTTTCTCTCTTACCAAATGTCTTTCTTCTCTTACCAAATGTCTGCTTTGTGCCAGGGGCCATTCGAGAAGACCCTGCCATGAGTAGAACAAGCAAATTCCATGCTTTTATGTCCAGATTTGGGGAGAGAAATCAACAAAATGAATACCTAACCTTAATAAGTATCTTTGGCTATTCCAAACCCAGAGCTGCACACACACAGGTAAATATTTGGACAAATATCTTGTTACCCAAATTCTCATTTGCTGGCTATCTGAAATTCAGGCGCCAAATAAATTCAGATAATGCGTTATCTCTTGCTATTAAAACTCAGCACCCCAACTCACGAGTGAAGGCAAATTTAGACAATTGGTCAGATGGTGATAAAGGCCGGGGAGAAAAGCAACACAGGGAGAGTGCAGCAACAACCCTGCCGGGGAGGGATTGCAACGCTGATGGGCATAGAGAGCCTCACTGGAGAGGTGCTATTTGGAGGAAGCTCCAGACAGAGACTAGTGCGGAAGCTTCCAGAGGGAGCTTTCCGCTGAGTCTGAGAACCTGCAAGGACCCTGGTGGGGTTGGACATGCTCGAGGGAGACACAGACGATCGGACCAATGGAGAGGCCATGTGAGGAAGGTGATGCGATGTGGGATACCCAGAAAAGAAGGATGAGAAGTAGGAGAGAAGCTGGAAGGTCTTCCTCCACTGTGGGCTCATAAAGTGTGTCAGGCACGGCTGAAAACGGGACCACTTCGTTGGTGGTGAGCAGCGGCAGGAAGCCGCGGTGGGTGGTGGGCAAGAGCCCCACTGCACGGGGCTCAAGGGAGAACCAAGGGGCCACGGGACAGACAGCATAGAACGTGCAGGAAGAAGAAGGACCCAGAGGCCGGAGAGAAGACGCGCGTGTCTGGTAGGTGGTAAGGCTGATCCCGTGGAGAACATGAAATGACGTAGGAACACAAGCTTCCAGTGAATGACGGGAAGGTCCGAGGAGCAGGCCCACATCTTGAAAAGTCCCAGAGCCCCTGCCCCGTGATACCAGCATCTTTCCAGTTCTGGCCCTGACCTTCTGTGCTGAACCCACAAGCTCTGACGTGGAAGCTCCGTTTCGTTTTCTAGATTCTCAAATTGCATTTCCGCGCTATGTCATCACTGCCAAAAGCATGACCAAACCCCAAACTGCTCTGATTCAGGATTATCTAAAATTAATTCGTATGCTCGCTTTACCCAATATCCGCTCTCGTGGCTTCTACTCACATTTCTCTAGACGTTCCCTCTCTCTGGGCCATCCACAGCCCATCATCATGAAGAACTTTCTGGAAGCTCTGTAGCATAGGGTGCAGGGGAGGGAGCTGCAGGTGTTGGGAAGTTTCACCAGGAGAACGTGACATATGGCTTTTGTGGAGACACAGGCATATCATCGCTCCTGGACCATCTCGGCGAAGGCTGAGGTTGCTGACCCTTTGATTTTCTGAATACACCTGCCTTTCCAGGAAAATTCAGACATAGTTTCTTCCACTCTCTGTTATGATCAACCCGCCATGCCCTTATACTCAATAAGAGGACAAGAACATTTCCTGGGGCTCCGGCACTTGGATACATGGCCCATCTGAGAAGGAGCTAGCCCGGGCCTCCGCAGGGCTGGGGTCAGGGTGGTGCTGGTTGAAATCGTGTGGCAGGAGGCAGGCAAGAAGTGCCTCACTGAGACCTCTTTGTCTGTATCCAGCTCTACACGGTCCTATGGCAAGCGTCTGAAGCATGGCTCGAGATTGGGAAATACCTGTGTTCCTCTGGGGGTTCCCAGAGCACAACCAAGTTCTAGACTTCCTGGATGCTAAATTAGTATTATTTGATATTCCTGAGGACCAGTGTGGACGGCCAAAGGTTAGAACCTGGAGCCCAGGGAAGTGAATGGACATGCAGAAGAGGGAGGCAACCAGGCAAATAGAATCTGTGAAGGAAATGAGATAAACTTGGAAGACTGGAGGAGTTTGGGAATTTGATGTCGACCATGATTTTTATTGAAAAGAGGAAAAGGTATGTTAGGAAAATTGGGGGAAACCCAGGTCAGATGTGCTTTCCTTATTCATTTATCCGTGGCTAAGTGCCATAACAATAATCAGTGTTGTGCAAATACGTGTTTAGCAAATGGTTCTCCAGAGAAAGCAAGAATCTCTGGTTTTAGTGGCGGTTGATTTCTTTGGTGTAACGATTCCCACCGCAGCTGGTCTCAGGCTACCAACATGACTTCCTTAGATGAAGAATTGAGACAACGGGTGCACAGTAGCTCTTGTAAGCTCAGAAAGGCCAGCTCCAGCATACCCCTGGAGCAAGGAATACTTCTTACGAGTATAGGTCTTAGGTCAAGTTCTTGCAGAATCAACCCTGAGTCCAGGATTTGGACGCAAGGGATTTATGAAGGGCACACTCCCATGAGAGCAGGACAGGGCTGGAGAAGGAGTAAGCAGGGCTGCGAGCATAGAAAAACCCGCACTGGGCTGTTGAGCCAGGTCCCAGGAGGGAGTCTGGAGTACAAGACATGGCCCCATGTTGTTATAGCTCTCAGAAACCAGTGCTCTGTCATGGGGTGGGGGGATATTTTTGCTTTGGTGGTGGCGATTTATGCACCTGTTGCCTTTTCGAGTTCAAGATTCAGAGGAAAGGGCAACTCTTTAAAAAATATATATTTCATTTATTTATTTATTTATTTATTTGAGAGAGAACACAAAAGCAGAGTGAGGGTGAGAAAGAGAAGCCGGCTCCCCACTGAGCAGGGAACCCAATATGGGGCTCCATTCCAGGACCCTGAGATCGTGACCTGAGCTGAAGGCAGACACCTAACCGACTGAGCCACCCAGGCATCCCAAGAGTGACTCTTTTCACTAGCAGTTTGGATGATGGAAAGAGCAAAGACTTTACTATGAAAATTAACCCAGTGAAGAGCTTTGAAGGGTCAGCAGGGGTTCGCCTCCAAAACAAAACTATGATAGAGAGAATTTGACACCAAGAACACAGCTTGTCTAAACAGTGTGGTCCAACTGTGGCTGCCCATTAGACTCATCCAGAAGCCCTGAGAAGATGCACTTCTGGGACCCCAGCACCCAAATCCAGGGTTTGATTGTTTCAGACAGTGGTAATTGTTCAGCTTCTTGGTGATTTATCAGGTGGTCAAGGTTATGGATCAGTACAATAAAACTTCAAAGCAACCTGCCAGGGTTTTTTTGAGGATGCACAGTTTAGTGTTGTTGGAGCACGGAAGGCTGGTGTGTGTATGTGTAACAATGTAGCCCCTGGCACAGTTGTTTGTGTTACATTCTGCTGCATTTTGTTTATAAGTAACTTTGGGACAAGCGACAGGCATGTATATATTAGATGTTAAAGACAGATGTCTCCTTGCCAAAAATTAATATATACGGAATAAAAGCATTTCAAATCCAGTTCAGCCTTGCCTTCTTTTACAAAGGCTGTTCTTTTATTCAGCACTCGTTACAACACCACTTCTCATCAATCTGGTGTCTTCACAGCCAGCTAACTGCACGAGTACCTGCTAAATTGTGTTATTCTCTAATTACTTCTTGCCCATAAATCTTCTCATCTAGGCTTAAGGTCCTTCCAGAGAAGTACAAGGCGGCCTTATTTTCTTGTATTCTCCACAGCTTGTCCCCCACTGACAGAGGGAGAGGCTTGTCTTCTGGGCGCTCAGGGAACGGGTTAACAGGTGCAGATCCCCGTGAGATTGCACAGTCCCCATCCAGGTCTCTAATTCAAGGTATCACAGCCAATAAGGTATCTCAACATTTTAGAAAAAGAGGGCAGCGATTTGATAGTTGGGCTCTTCTGCCTGACAATAATTCAGAGGTTAGGTGAAAAGCTGGAGGTCTTGGTGGCTTTTCTGTAATACATAGAAAATCCTGCTTGTAGGGTCATCGACAGTAAAGACAGAGCTGTCGCCGTGGTCATCAAGGTGCTCTCCGGAAGCTTCACACTGACCTGGGTTATGATCAGCTGTGTGCCCCGCACTCTGGGACTGTGTGTATGTGGAACCGAGATAAGTGAAGGTTGGGCAAGCACTTGGATCATATAATCAATAAAAATCGTCAATGCTGTCATGTGTGGGTAGCATTTTCAGGAAATTTCACTTGTTTTTAGCAGAAGAAAATAATCGAGGCTTTAGCACAGTGCCGGGCACAATTGGGAGAAAAATGCGTAGGTGTGGAACAGCACTCTGGAAACAATCAGGCAGACACATGAGGCACTGAGACAGTGTCCCTATAAACCTCCACATACCACGCGAGAAGACGTGGATCCCCACCATCTCCTCGCGTGCTAGACCTGCTCTCGGAAGAGCTAACATTTATCTTGCCTGTTTTGAGTTTGGCTCAGTAGGAGATCTCACTGACGGAACAGGCAAATAGCACAACTCCCCCTGATAAGGTAAATATTGTGTTGAGATAATTGTTAACTTTGGAATGAGCCCCACTGTTGGGCATGTTTAACCACTAGCCAAAATTGCACACATCTCTCTAATTAAGCAAACCTCCCTTTCCTTGCAACATGGGCCTGTTGAGAACAAAATAAGTGGGAATGAGCCCAGAGACGACAGGAGAGAAAAAGCTCTGCATCATCCTTAGAATGAAATATGGGAAATTCGCTTATGTTCCACCCCGTCTCTTCCCAGTATTTTGAAGAATATTTAATTAGTGGCTGCAACCATTAATTGAAGACTTGGGCTGTGCCAGGGCTGTGGTTTATGAATGTCTTACATCTCCCTTGTGTCTCACAACCATCACCCACCAGGAGGGGCTGCTCCTCCAAGAAGCACCCCCCCCCCCATTGCAGAATGGAAGTAGGTCGTCCCTTCCGACTCCTCCGTCTCCAACCCTTTGCACCTCCCTGCCCCGAGAACGTGTCTGTCACATTATCTCCCTCCTGTGCCACAACAATTCGTAATTTTGTAATTGAAACTCCAGGGAACAAGTGACTGTGCCTTTTCGGGGCCAGACACTACATCTTGAGTCTGCCTAGAGACTGTCAGGAATTGCCCTGTATACACTTAATAGATCCATACACCACCTAGCCCATTAAATGAGAATCAGACCATAGGGTCACAAATTTGGAATCATGGCTTTTGTTGTTTGCTTATGTGGCAGGAAGAAAGGAGCTGACCCGAGCCACATGGAGAGGGTTCTCACACCTCAGCTCTTCAAGTCTGAGCACACTGGGTTTGCCAGGTCTCTTGATAACTTGGGTAGGACCCAAGACCTCAACCTACACTTATCTTTCCAGGAATTACCATAGGATTACAGGGGAGGAAGACCCTCCCACACACAAGTAGGCAAAGATGGATAATATTCCTTTAATAAATGACTGGACCATACATTTTGAAACACGGAGAAAAAACTATAAGCAAAATAAAATATATATTTGAAAAGAAGTTCAGATATACATTTTGGAAAATAAGCTTAGCATGAGAAACCAGGTGACAGCTATGTCTGAAAGGAGAAATAGAAATGCATTTTCAAAGAAAGCATATTTGCTTAGAACAAAGAGGAATATGTGACCGAGGGAGTAAAATAACGAGGCTTTCCCATTGGTACCTGTTACCATACCACTAAGTTCTGCCTCTTGTGGGAGGGCTGGTTTCCCCCTCAGCACTTTCTCTAAGCAAGACAACTGAGTATTGCACACTCCTGACCACAGTGATTACTCAGGGATAGGAACTGTCTCCCTGTGCAATAAATCTATTTAATTCTGGAAGTCCTAGGACATTTCCCTTGCTATGCCAAGAAAAATCAAACATGGATTTTTGGAACTTTGAATCCATCCAACATGGATGTTGGAAAGCCAACATACAAAAGGGAGGCCCAGTGACCTTAATCAAGCTTCTTGATCCAGCCATTCCTGAAGAATTTACAATGAGAGAAACAGAATACTTCTTTTGCTTGAGCCAGTCTGAGTTGTACTGATTGATTAAAATTTGTTTAGTTTTTCTTACCCAAGAACTAAGTGTCTGGCACATTATGGGTGCTGAAAAATATGCTCTTAAATCAGCTGGTTGACTTCAACGTGCCCCTTAGAGTCAGCCACCTACAGAACTCACTTTAGTTGGTTCAGTATTTCCTTGATTCCAAATAAATGAAAACTGGGTGGGAAGTGACACTTGGGAGACCATATCTCCAAATAATAATAGTTACCCAATCATATAAATCTCTACTCCATAACAACAGTAAACCCCCATGGGTCAGAAACAGACAGCGGGGGCGCCTGGGTGGCCCAGTCAGGTAAGTGTCTGACTCTCAGCTTTGGCTCAGGTAATGATCTCTTGGTCCTGGGATAGAGCCCCACATCAGGGTCCCTACTCAGTGGAGAGTCTGCTTGAAGATCCCCTCCCTCTGCCCCTCCCATCCCTCCACTTGCATGCACTTTCTCTCTCTCTCTCAAATAAATAAACAAATATTAAAAAGAAATACACAGTGGTAAGGAGGAAACCAAGGCTGTTCTTCCCATAGAAGCTAGACTTAGAACGGAACACTGGGGGCTGGAGTTTCAATGCCACGCAAGAATTGATGACAAGCATTGCTCAAGAGCAGAAACAAGCCCCTTGTGTGAAGTCAGAGGGTGTGAAATAAGTTCAATCAGAGTGAATTGGGATGAAACAGCTCTGCTTGTCTATCTGACATTATAGATAGAAACTTGATATTGCCTATGTCTCATGAGAAAAATGAGACAACTGCACAAGAAAGGGAACTAAGTAGCCTTGCACATGGGCGTGGAAACGTGCAATTGGTTGAGAATCCCTAAAAGAAGAAATGATTATGTACAATAAGAAGGAGGTACATGAGGAGGAGAATAGGACATGAACAGGAAAAATCTGCTGTGCAAAAGATCTCAAACAAAATTTGCAAAGAGCACAAAGAAACCCATTGTCATGAAAGTCGTCATCAGACTTGATAAATGGGATAGTTCACCCCAAAGAAAATAGAATAATGGATCAATCTAAGAAATTCTAAATCAGTGTATAAAATGCTATAAGAGATAGGGGAGGGAATATTGTTAGGACAAGAACCAGAAGTTGTTAAATAAAAATAGGTACCTTAAAATTAATAAAGAAGATGTGGTCCATATATACAATGGAATATTACTCAGCCATCAGAAAGGATGAATACCCAACTTTTGTATCAACGTGGATGGGACTGGAGGAGATTATGCTGAGTGAAATAAGTCAAGCAGAAAAACTCAATTATCATATGGTTTCACTTACTTTTGGATCATAAGGAATAGCATGGAGGACATTAGGGGAAGGAAGGGAAAAATGAAGCAGGGGGCGGGGAATCAGAGGAGAAGAACCATGAGAGACTGTGGACTCTGAGAAACAAACTGAAGGTTTTGGAGGGGAGAGGGTGGGGGAATGGGTGAGCCTGATGGTGGGTATTAAGGAGGGCACAGATTGCATGGAGTGCTGGGTGTTATACATAAACAATGAATCTTGGAACCCTACATCAAAAACTAATGATATACTGTATGGTGACTAACATAACATAATAAAAATAATAATAAAAAAATAACTGAAGGGAAATACAGTCATCATATGAAAAGTCCAGTAGAGGAGAGGAGTAGTAGGAGTAGACTCTGGTGAAAAGAGAATTGGTAAAATGGATAGTAGAATTGGAAAAAAAATTACCCAGAACACAGAACAACAAAAATGCTGAAATTGTGGAGGGTATATTAAAAATTCCAGCATTAAGTACAATAAAACAGTTTTCCAGCCTTGAAGAAAAATCTTCATATTTAAAAGCTAAAAAGAGCCAAGAAAAGTACATTATATGAAGAAAAATTTTAGAAATGCACATATCCAAATAGTCATAATTTAAGCACTAGAAGACTAATTTCGATATGAAAATTAGGGTCTCTTTCTTTACTACTTAAAACAGGAAAACAATGCTGTCTTGCATTTCTGGCGCAGTTGCAGAGGTTAGTTCCATGATCAAGGATTTGAAAGAGGTAGGAGTGATAATTCCTTCCAGATCTTTATTCAACTCACTTCTTGGGCCTGTGCCTATCGTGGAAAATGACAACAGAATATCACAATCTAAGTCAAATGTGACTGCACCACAACGGCTGCTCCAGGTGTGGTTTCGTTGTTGGGTCAAATCACCACATCCAGGGCATTTAGTATGTAGCTATTGATAACACTGATGCATTTTCTCCTCTGTAAACCTTTAGGTAAAACATCACTGAAGGTTTACTCTTAGGCAGTAGGGTGGCAATCTGCCTTCTCTTGCATACTTGAGAACTACATTCATATTCTGGTCAGAGCACTTGGTCACCTTTGCCCCCTATAGGACATCATGCTGGGCACTGATGGTACTGTCTTATTGGTCTAGTCAGCAGGAAGAGCTAACTCCCCCAAACCCCTTAGGAAGACACATCTCATAAAATTCAGAAGCCTGACATCATGGAATTTCTAGGGCACCAGTGGTCTGGGGCACGTTGGAGTATCCCTTTCGCAGTGAAGGACAGGTTACTGCATCTGATCCCTTTCCATCTAAGACAGCAAGAAAATGCCTACTGATCCTCTTTGGATTTTTGAGGCAACACATAACTCATTTGACATGATACTCCAACCCATCTACTAATCATGCAAAATGCAACCAATGTTTAGTAGGGCTCAGAAAATGACTCTCCAAATGATCCTGGAGTATGAAGATATTTGTATCCATGTGAATGCTGAACAAAGAGCAATGTTAGAAGAAGAAGAGGTCTTTAGTAAGCAGGTGGAGAGACAATGTGAACCATCCAAGTATATCAGTCAATCCCTCTCCCCAGCTACCCTCTCTCTTACTCAATAGACTCATGAACAAAGTGACCATGACAGCAGGGATGAAGATTATACATGGGCTCAGCTATGACTTTCATTCACGGGGATTAATCCGACTTCAGCCACTGCTGACTGCCCACTCTGCCAACAGACCAATTCTGAGTCCCTAGTTCCTGGTGGAACCATTTCCTAAGGAATCAGACATGCATTTTATGGAAAGTTGATTAAAATAAGACTGTTCCTTCATGGAAGGGAAACCACTTTGTCATTATGGCCTGTAATGCTCTGCCAAAAATATTGTCCAATAGGTCTTACAAAATGCATTCTCCATTCTCATGGGGTGTCACTCAACATTTGCTTCTGATTAAGAAGCTCATTTTATCACAAAGTGCAGGGATTTTCTCTTGTTTATGGAATTCCTTTGTCTTATCATGTACCTCATCATCTTGAAGTAGTTGACCTGATAAGACAGATGAATAGCTTGTGGTGCGACTAGGTGGTCATTCCGTGTGAGGCTGGGCTCATGTCTCACAGAACGTGGCCTACGCTCTCTGAGTCAGCAAATAAGACATCATGGTATTTCTCTTTAGCCAGGACTTGGGTCTGGGAATCAAGGTGGAGTTGATCCCCTGATTTTCTGTCTCTCACTAATACCTAACTGATAAAACTTTACCTTTTTGACTTTGCAAGTTTGGACTCTGATGGTTTATAGGTCTTAGTTTCCAAAGAGAAATGCCTTCACTGGGGACCAGTGGTTCCAAAAACAGATGGTGAGACTAGCTCTGGTTGCTTT
Organism: Meles meles; assembly: GCF_922984935.1. NCBI lineage: Eukaryota > Metazoa > Chordata > Mammalia > Carnivora > Mustelidae > Meles > Meles meles. Next base: position 83,119,011 of record NC_060079.1, read on the forward strand.
CACTTCTCATGCCAGTGAACCAATAGTCAAAGGAGGGGGTTACCGGATTGGCTAGAGTGATCATTCTTGATGATTAAGGGGAATTGGGTTGTATTTACCGAGATGGGGGTACAAGGAAGAGTGTATCTGAGATATTTCTGACTTCTCTCATGTCTTGTGGTGAAAATCAATGCAAAACTTCACGTCTACTTCAGGTAGGACTTCTAGTGCCCTGGACCCTTCAGGAAAGTGTCCAGTACTTCCCACCAGGAGATGATAAGCTGAGGTTCTTGCTGAGAACTAGACACTGGGTGTCAGGCTGTGGATCCTAGCACAGCTGGGTCCTGGGGACATGAGAGTTCCTCTTGTGCAGCCCCTCCCCATGTGGTGGTGGGACGCAGGATGTGTGACCCCCAGGGGAAACTCAGCATCTCTTCCGAATCTGCCTGAGGAGTCATGGAAGATGTATTGGGATGGTCCTCCTCTCAGGAGATGACAAGACTGATGTATCTGGAATCAGCAATAACCACATGGGCATCTCTGCCCTGGGTCTTCAGCCTGCCAGCCCACCCTACGGATTCTGAACTTGAACTTCCACAATCATATGAGTCAATCCCTTCAAATAAATCCCTCCCACATGAATAAGAACTTTCTCTCTCAGTACATCAAGTGGCTATTTTGTTGTTCTTAAAGTTCATAATGGATAATAACAGTTGAGATGCTTCTTGAGTAGCAAGGGAACAGAGTGATAAATATTAATTCTTGGTAGTTATGGTGAACGGGTGGTCTCTGTAGAATGTGAAAACTTTTGGCTAATTCAGGGCAAAATTCAGTAAATTTGAGAAAACAGTGGATCAGACCAACTATTTAGAGTCACGTAGAATCAAGAGGTTATCCCGGTAAAGAAATTTTTCATTTGGTGCTTCTTTCTCCTACCTGGTGTAGACACAACCAGCGTCCTTGGTTGTTCTTCATACCCACCCCTGAGGACAACATTTCAACATTTCTGAGGACAAAGCAACAAAGAAGGTCAAAATAAGCTATCCTGGGACTATGCCACTAATGGCTAATAAAAGGGAATAAAACATGAAAACTCCTCTATCTGGTAGATCCCAATGTTCCGAAAGCAAGATGGAAAATCAAAGGTACGAGTTATTCCATGTCAGAACACTATGGTTTGTCTGGAGAGATTTGCTGAAAACTCATTTGCTGTGGTGGAGATGTATTCTAGTGGACTGTCACGTACCCAGAAGCCCTTCATTCCTTACCAAAAAGAAGACGTTTGCTTGGGGTCAGGGGGTGGGGAAGTGTCCATCCATTCCATTCATCAGGTTCTATTTCAGTGTACTGGGGGCTATTCACCAAGAACATTCTTATAAAACAAGGTGCCAGCTACGGCTGAGGAGGGAGGAATAGCAGAACCGCTTAACAGGTGAACGACCCTGACACCCCTCCCAGACTGGTATTACCACTGGAAGTCGTTGCATGTGAGTTCGAGGGGGAGGCAAGGCAAGGAGCTGTTAATGATGTCTTATCCTTTGGTCATGTTCAAATAGAAAAAAAAATCTATAGAGAACAAACTGAGAGTGGCTGGAGGGGAGGTGGTTGGGGGGTGTGCTAGATGGAGGATGGGCATTGAGGAGGGCGCTTGTTGCGAGGAGCACTGGGTGACGTATGTAAGTGATGAATCCCTCACTTCCACTCCAGAAAACCATCATCAACCTCCATGTTCAATAACCAGAACTTGAACAAAAACCTGGGGGTGGGAGAAGAAAAAAAAAATTAACTAAACTGGAAATATTTAAAAATGAAGGAAATTGTGACGTACTCAGCCATCTGTGATTTGTCAGTTTGCGTGTGTGTGTACAGTGTGTGTGTGTGTACAGTGTGTGTACAGTGTGGCACGGAGAGAGAAGGAGGAAGGGAGAGGTTAAAACTGGGGTATATCTGTGCGGCATATGCTGTTAGCAAAAGGCAGAGAAGTCAAGTTTCTATACGTTTGAAAACCATTATCTCTGTAGATCATAATTTAAATAACAGAGCAAAAAGTGGTTGTCAGGTGGAGGCTGGTTCCAGGCTATACAGATGGCTGAGGTGACCTAAATTATCAGCCCCGAGATGACAACCCCCTCCCCGCTGAGCTTGGTGTGAGCCATGCTCTGTGGCTGCCCAACTGCTTGCACAGAGAAGTCGGACTTCAAGAGACGTCCAGCATTTACAGACGGCCGCCTGCACAGCCGCCTCTGGAGATGCGGGCCGCCACGTTTCCTCCCAGCAGCTGCCTGGCTCGCCCTCCCTGGGGTTGCTCTTCGCATCACTAAACGTGATTTTAAATCACTAATGTATTTGAGTGAGAAAAGGCCGTGTCGTCTCAACCTCAACTCCAGTTAGACTCGGGGAAGAGGGCCCGGGTGGCCGGTTGTCAACGTGCACACAAAGGAAAGTCGCTCTCTCGCTGATGGTTGTGTCTTCGCTTCCAAAATGTAGCAGAAACTTGAGGAGTGAGTCCCTTCCCCAAATACACAAAAACTGTCACATAAAATTCAACTATTCAGAAAGCAAAATTCAAAACAATTTTTATTATCCACTTTGGATCTGTGCAAAGAATTTGATTCTGTATCCTATCCCCAAACCCTAACAACCAATCATTGTTTGGGGTTTTTTGGAAGGTCTTCGGTTACTCTGTATTTATTTGTGTTTCGTAGGCATTAAGTGTCGACCAGCAAGCTCTCTTGGTGAGTAACAAACTTGCCTCTCAAATTTCAGAAGAATTCATTTTGTTTCTCTAGTGAGTTGGTCAAATCAGAACTGATCATTAACTGGATGTTTCCCCTTTGAGTGGGAACGACTAAAAGGTGCTTGGGCTTCATGGTGTCCTTTGTGGGATTTGGGAGTTTAGGATAACAGAGCCCCGCAGAGTCCCATGGAACCTGCCCCCCGCCACGTGTGACTCCTCAGCACCAGTCTCCTCACTGTCCCATCTGGAACCTTCTTCCGGGGCACAGGCTTTGTCTTACGGGATTATCTCAGGAGAAAATGAAAATAGACACATGTCCCTGCATATGGGACCGGGATCCAGAGCGCGTTAAGGTAACAGTACTTTCCCCGGGCTGGTCGGAGTGGTTCCCACTGTAGTGTGGCAGAGCTGGTCATCATTCCCATTGGGGATGTTTGAAGATGCCCGTTAGGGAGAGCTAAAGTGAGTCAGACGCAATGACTTCGGAGAAAATAATATGCCACTGATGGTCACTAACAAGAAGAGTCACGCAGGCTATTATTTTTGAGAACTGCTTGGGATGAGTCTCCACCACTCCAGCCTTTGGGAAGGACATTAACTTCCCACGCCCGGGTCTGTATTTTGCCCTTCGGAACCCTGGCAGAAATCTGCTTGTGTGCGTATTAAGAATTCCCCATTGATTTGTAAGTTGATGAGAAGTGCCCAGCACCCCGGGGAAAGAAAACACGGTAAGAATGTGGCTCGAGCATATTAGCTCCCTGTGCGCACCTGCAAATTCCGGTACAGAGTAAGATGGTGTGGGTTTTGGTTCAGTATCTGTGTGTTTAAAGGGAGCCTCTCTGTCTGGCTCACAGCAGAGGGTTTTGGTCTGTCCCTCTCCCTCATCAGCTCTAATAAACCATTTGTTTGCAAAAGGGATCAGATAAGCGTGTCTTCTCCCAGTTACGCCCTTCCCCCGAAGGAAAGTACCCGGTCCTAGCCGGCAGTATCAGGGCTGGACACCCACAGAAACCTTCAGAAAAGTGAGGTCTGCAAGGGGGGGTGGCTTTCTCATGCCCATGTAGGGTCAGGTCACCGTACAAGTCCTAGGAAAGCCACCAATTGCATCCCAGGGAGCCCAGATCCCAGACCTGCTGTGCTGGGCCGCCTCGGGCAGACGCTAGTGCTTTCTGAGGCTCGGCGGTTGCCTGGCCTGTAAAATGAGGATTAATGCTCCTGTCTCAGCACGTTGTGAGGGTTCAGTAACCCCATGAAGCTCTTAATTTGATGCCGAGCCCATAGGAGCCACTCAGGAAACGCTTCCATCCATCTGGACACTTGGAGGAACCCCACAGAAAATGTCTAAGTTTTATCCTTGATGCGTAGAAAGAAAAGCCCTGAATTCTTCCTTCCAAACAAGTTCATCAGAGAACTGGCTGCAGGAAGGGAAGCCGCCTTACAGAAAGGAGATGCGGGGGAACCATCGCCAGCACGAGAAGGATTTTCTAGCACATACCGAAAACCGTGAAAAGCACAGGTCGGGGCCCAGGCCAATCTGGAATACAACATGCCAGTGGAACTCATACAGGCCTTGGACATCGAGGTCAGCCGTCGTCCTAAGGTCTCATGTGTGCTTCTCATGTGACATGGTCTTGAAGAAAAATTCACTGTGAAAGCGAAGAAACCAGACCTTGAGCTGTATGCTCTCTTGTAGACATTAAATTGTTTTAAAAACCAAAAGTCTCCGGCTTGTAATCAGCTTTCCTGAGGAGCCGCTATCAAAGGTCTCGCCAAAAAGGCAGAAATTCCTGCCGAGAGAGGAGAGGGGATGAGAGTGAAGGTATTGACCGTGTGGGAGACTTTCCTGGGACACAGCATCGCCGGTGGCTCTGCGGCAAGCGGCAGCTCGGGCCCGTGAGGCTGGTTTCTGCCTCTGTCCACCACAGGCTGGGCGGGGTTGGTGGGGGAGGGTCTCTGCTCCTGCCGGTCCCATCGGCAGCTGCAGCTCAGAGCAGAGGGACGCGGTGCTTGTGACCGAGGGAAGGGTGTGTCCCTCTGGGTGTTTCTTAACAGCTGCTGGATGCTTGGCCTGATGAGGACATGGACCACTGCTCAGAAGTCACTGCCCACAGCCTTCTGTGACTCTGGCTCCACCTCAGGGATCCTTCCAGGTGCCCAGAGGTGGGGGACAGGGGAGATCGGGTAAACAGCCCAACGACTTTTCAGCCCCTGACCTAAGCACATGTGTGCAGGCCTAGAAGCCAGCCCTGCAAGCAGGTGGGAGTGCACGAGCACAGGGATCTTGGCCGGAACATCAGGCAGAGTCTCCACCCGCTTTGGATTGAGACTTGAGAAATCGTGAAGCCAAGTCCCGTGTACGGACAGGTCCTGGGCGTCGTAGGAAAGACCTGCAGGTTCTACAGGTGTGGCTGGGGGATGTCTCCTTTCTGGAGGCCGTGACTGCAGAGAGGCAAGGGGGAGACCAAAGTGACCCTGGGGCCTTGCACCCATCGCAGACACACTGGGTGCGGACAAAAGTCCTAACAAACTCAGAGCGTAGAAATCACCGTGGTACGCATATCAGTCAAAACCGTTTACATGTCATACATTAAGATGTGTATTTTTGTGCAGAGATCCTGATGGTCTGGTCCCCAGGCAGCAGCAACCGGGCTGCTCAGACCCTCAGGCAGAGGGCAGATTGCCAGGCCCGCACCCCAGCCTGCAGAGCCCAAATGCCGAGGGGGCGGCCCAAGCACCCCCGGTCTGGGCTGTGGATGATTCTGAACACACACGTCGCGTGAGAACCGCTGCCCTAGAACACATTATTCCAGGATTCACAGAGTGTTTAAGAGTTTATCTCGTATAGTTCTAAATCCTGGGTGAAATTAGAAATATCCGGAAACACACGTGCCCTTGTCCCACTCCGGAAGACTCTGGGAGACTCCAGTCCAGGGGTCCTGGACAGGATGCCAGCATCGTGTTCCTAACGATGCTCTCCGGCTGCCTGTGTTGTGCCGCAGAGGCCGAGAATCACCGAAGCCTGCCCCCTCCCTGTCCTGATGCGCGGGAGGCGGCAGGAGAGGCTGAGGGGTGCCCGCCCCCGCCCGTCAGCCCCACGCAGGCTCCATGTGGGGGAAACGTGGGCCGTGTTATCATTTAAAACCAAATAGTCAGTGCGTAGTTTCAAGAGTCATAATCTGTTTTTGGCCCAGATGAGTCATAAGCACGCATCTCTGTTATTGCTCCAACCCGTAATTAATAACCCCTTTGCTTTCACAAACATCCCAGATCTTCTTTAATATCCAAAATTGTTCATCTTGGAAGATGACAAGCTGTTGCTGTAATGATGATGTCAGCAGCAGACAAAGAGGTCACCATTTGCACATTCAATTGAATCAAGGTCCTTTCCTGGCTGTGATGCACACGTCGGCTGTCACGGCATCAATATTATGTTTCAAGGACAGTGTTTGTGGTCTTTGAAAATCAAAGAATGGATCTATTTCAGAACCAGATGATTCAGCCATCAAGTGTGGTGTTCCTACATTTTCTGAGTCCATCTGATTTTGCAAGAAGTGCTGTGTCCCTTTTCCTCTGATCTCCACGTCCGTGGTGGTAGGGACATGCTCACGGGGGACCAGGACACCCCTAGTGCCCACACCTGTCCCCTTTCCTGCCCGCTCCCCGGGATTCCCAGCCAAGGCCTGGGTCCCAGCTGCTGGACCAGCTGCTGCCGGCGTGGCTGTTTTCCTGCACACGCAGGACAGGGCCACGGAGAAGGCCGATGGGAAACGAAGGCTGTGTTTTCCAGGCACTCGACCGATCTCCCCACCTAAACATAAAAGAAGGATTTCCTGGACTCTTTCTTCTTCCCGACGTTCACAGGGTAGGGTACTAGCTGTGAAGAATACAGAAATGACTCGGGGCCTCAGGGAGACAGAGCGGAACTGGAACAGGATTGTCTGATGACGTCGGGAGCCGATATTTGCAAACCCGGGCCATGCTGTGCTGCTGCCGGGGAATCGGGCATTCCTTTTGGGAGATGGGAAGTTGGACAGCGGCGCTGGCCTTGCAACCTGACCCCTTCTCCACTGTCCTTCTCCGAGAACCTGCAGCCTGTCAGAAAGCCGGCTGGAGGTTACCATAGCAACGCTACCCAAACCCCCGCCAAAGGAGGCTTGTGGGCTTGGGAACCGCTGTCATTTCCGCGCCGACTTTCAGGGTTTGGAACAGGTCTCTAAACCCACGTATCAGAACACAAGGCTCTGCATTTCAGAAGGGCGCGGAGCTCGTTGTGAGGTTTCCGGATGCTGCTTGGAGGCCGCAGTGTCCATCAGCTCTGGTCGGAGGGCGCACTGGCCCGTTTCTACAGCTGTTAAAATCTGTAGGATGGGTGTCTGGCTTCAGCTTCCCCAGCCTCTTGGAAGCACAGGCTGGAGGAGGTCAGGAGGCACCGCCCAGGACAGGTCCGGTCGAGGGGTCCTGCGCTGTGCCAGGCCCCTGAGGACAGCCAGCAGGGCAGCAGGCCTGCTCACCTCCCCACTCTGGCCACAGAGCCTCACTGTTCTCGGGGACTGTCTGCAGCCGACCTGTCACTCTTCTGTCTTCGCTGGCCACCCCGCTCCTCCGTCTGCGACTTTCCTCTGAGACTCTTATTAGAATCTTCGACGGCAGCCTTTCAAGTGTCCACGGTCCATCTTCATGCCGCGCTTACCGTATCCCTGGTGCACTGGGGGACGTGGGGGGAGCGGGGAGGAGCGTGGGCCCCTCCCGGGCCGAGGCCTTGCCCTGTGCAGACTGGCACCTGAGCTAGCTCCCCAGGGTCCCTTTCCTTGGCTGGAATGACACCCACCTTGCCAGACTTGTAAGGATCAAGTCAGAGAGGGACTTGGGGGCAGAGCTGTTCCTACAGTCAAGCTTATTAGACCCCAACCAGGATGACTGGCCACTTGGTTGTCCCTTTTAGGCCTGGGCAAGGGAGGTCCCCATCATGGGCCTGTTGTGTTACTTGCTCCCTCCTGGTTGCCCCCCTAGCCTTGCCCTCCTAAAGGAACAAGATGCTTCATGGCCAAGGGGACCTGGCCCCCTGGAGCCATGCTTCCTTGGCTAGTCCCAGGAGATGGGATAGCCTAAGGAAGTTGTCCGTCTAGAGTTCCCTTCCAAGGACTGTGAGCACACTCCCGTCTGTCCTCCTGGAGGGTTCCACAGCCCAGGCAGCCGACAGGTGGCTGTTTGTGGGGAGTGGCTGGAAACTGGACATGCGGGCTGGACCCCCCCCATACCCCCCAGAGAGGTGAGCAGCTTGGGCTGGTCCCTGTCCTCCTGGCTCTGGTGCTGAAATGGGAGTCAGAATTCCCAGCGCAAACCTGGCCTTTCCAGACAGTAGCTCAGTGTGTGTGTCCAAGTAGGCAGACAGACTATATCTTAATTCACTGCTTGCTGGCTCGATCTGTGACTTCACAATATCTACACAAATGGCATGAAGTCTCCATTTGGTGTTGAGTGGGATCCCAGGGACGTCCGTGGCAGACCCCACACGCACGGAGAACGCACAGACCCACAGCCTGTACGTTAACACCGAGACACTCTTCTCTGCAACAGCCGCTTTGTGGCTTTTTTTCCTAAGTTTTTTTTTTTCTTTTTCCAACGGTGCAGTGATTGGTCAGGCTACACTGGGATGGCTGTGTTAAACACACAACAATAACATTGGGAAATGGGTCAGAAAGGAGGGGGACAGAGTGAAAATTCGGTTCTGATTCCAGTTTCCTTCTCCCTAGGAGAGCAAAACCCGGAACTAAATATCCACGTTCAACAAGAACAGGAAGGCAGGCTAGTGTGGGGGTAGATGTTCTCTTGTATATTACAATGCATTTGAACTGTTTTCCTCACCCTGACCTGAGATTGTCTATGTGTGACACGGATCCTCCCCGCAGAGACGAATGATTTGACAGGAAGAGCAGCTGGTTGCCAAGGGCAGCACAACGTTTCCTGAGTCTAGGACGGGAGGGTCTGTGAGCGGTGAGGGGGTGGGTGCTTTTGTGGTTCTTTCTCCCCATCTTGCCTAGGGCAGCGAATTCCCAGCACCACCCTAGGGCCTAGGAGGCAGAGCATTTGAATATATTTACATCCCTAATTGTAACGGGGGAGGAGGAGAGGAGAGCATTTGTTTACTATCTCCCCTCACTTCTGATGAGGGTTTAACTTTTGGTCTCTATCCCCACGGCGGCTCCTGTGACATCTCATGGCTGGGAGAGATGACGGCAAGCCAGGCCTTTATGTAGGTGACATGAAGGTCACATCAGGGGTGTACCAAGGCAGGCAGACCAGAGGGACAGCTGGCACTCCTGCCCGCACCCCTTTTCTTCTGTGCCCCTCTCCGGAGAGTGTGCACGTGTCCTAACAATACGGTCGAGCTCCTGAAGCTGGTCCAAATCTGCACCTGGTTACCGCAGCTGCCGACACCATCTGCACAGGTTATCACACTGGTTCAGGTCGTCCCATCTCGCGGGAGCCTCGGGGAGAGGGAGCGATGGAGCGCTCCCTCCCAGCAGACCGGCCTCCTCCTCAGCGCTCATTCACTTTGTGATGGAAATTACTCCCGCGTTGTAGGAACTAGACTGCAATGCTTAGCACGTGCCTGCCATACCCGGGACGGAATGATCCAGAATGGACTCCGTTCCAGACTTGATTCTGTGTTGTGTCTGGTACGAGTGAAACGATCCCCTGAAAGTCAGATTCACCGTAACCACCCTGAGCCTGCAGGGGACAGGCAGACACGCTGCTCGGAGGAGTCCCGAGGCTTGGGCACTTGCTGAAAAGTAACGCATTGTAGGAAGTGCCAGGCGCAAGTATCCGAAATTAGCCATGATCCTTGGGACAGTTGCTGGAGACAGTGGAAGGCCACAAGAGAAAGCTTCTGAGTGGAGGCGCTGTGGGGGTACGTTCACAGCTCGTGCCCTTCGTGTCTGCAGAGGGATGCCCTGTGGAAGGTGAAGGGGACGCTCTTGGTCCATCACAGGAAGCACAGCTATTAAAAGAGTGGCTTTCAGCCAAGGAGATGACGGCAAGAAGGAATGTGGGGAAAAGAAGGAAGGTGGAACGAACAACTGCGCGATTCTTCTTAGATGCCCGGGGTGGGGAAAAGCCTTCTGTAACGGGAATTCAAGCTTGCCATCCTTGCAAACCAAGCCCTTCCCAAGTCAGCAAAAGATTTTTCCTCTTTCTTTCTAAGGCAATTTTCACCATTTTCTGAGGCGTGGGATATTTGTCTAACAAAGGTGTTCTGCACCTAGAGCCCAGGGGACCTGTTCTGTCCGGACATCACACAATGCACCGTAACTGGGAACTCAGCATGCGCGTCAGTGGGAGAAAAGAAACCAACCTAACCCAGGTGAATAAGCTTTTCTAATGCAACATCATGGCTGACTTTTCCTGAGAAAATTCACTTAAGCCTAAAGGTTCGGGGAAAAGCTGTCAGCAGTGGAAAAGCCCAAACGGATCCGAGAGATGACCAGGCCAAGACTGCAGGCCTGTGTTGGAGCCTGAGGTCTGAGGCTTCAGGGGACACTCTGGGGCCTTGAGTCAACAGCAAAGGTACTATGACTGCAGACTGGTCTCCACGCAGAGAAGGAGAGATGAGCAAACCGTGGAGACCAACAGCAGTGCTTAAAAATAAAAGCATTTTGCTGCAATAAAAAAGGTAAAGAGCCCACAACATAAAGTGGTAATTTATGTGCCCTCACGAGATGAATACAGTATCTTTAAACCTCTGTGAAATATGCCCTTTCTCTGTGGTGCTTCAGAGGCAGCGCTCAAGTCCAGGAGCTTTGCAAACAGAGGAAGCTCAAGAGTAGCTTTCATTTATTTCTGTGAACAAGAAAACGCAGGGCAAAAAGCAACCTGTCCGAGTGGCTTTGCCTTCACCAGAGGCTGGTCACGACTACGCACCTTGCCTGGCACTTTTTAGTGGCAGTCCCTAAGGCAACCAATCAAAGGTGGGGGATATTACCAAGTGAGAAGGAAAACGGGGTTTTCAGTTTTGACTGTAAAAATGTCTATGGCCTCTCTCTACCTGCCTCTCTGCCTAGTTGTGATTTCTCTCTGTCAAATAAATAAAATATTTAAAAAAAAAATGGGGCGCCTGGGTGGCTCAGTGAGTTAAAGCCTCTGCCTTGGGCTCAGGTCATGATCCCAGGGTCCTGGGATCAAGCCCCACATCGGGCTCTCTGCTCCGAAGGGAGCCTGCTTCCTCCTCTCTCTCTACCGGCCTCTCTGCCTAGTTGTGATTTCTCTCTGTCAAATAAATAAAATATTTTTAAAAAAAATATCTATAGCGACCTGGAGAGTGAAGGATGACATAATCAAATCCTCCCCAGGAAAAAGCAAATCATGGCGCTGGTTGCTTGAACACGCCTGTTGAATTTAAGGCTATGCTAGGTCGGCCTTGAAGGGGAACCAGCTTATGGGCTGGAAGGCCAGACCACATTCTAGCCATTAGGTTCACACACGCGCCTCCTCGGTCTGTCTCTCCTCGTTTCCAATTCCAGTCGCAGCCCATCTGTTCTTAGAATTCAAATTCATAAAACATTACACTCTTGACCACAGGATTTTTATCCTCTGTTTTGCTTATCACTGGATAGAGGAAAAATAAAGAAGCTAAACAATTCAGGCTCTCAGATTTCCTACCTGTGTCAGCCTTGGGAATTCACGAGCAGTAAAGAAAACACAAAATAATTTGCCAAGGTGTCAGGAAACTTTATTGCCAAAAGTCTTCCTTTCATGTGAACCCTCCCTCACGCTCAGTATCTCCATAGTGACATGCTGCCTTCTCAGATCATTGCATTCTGAAGAGAGGCATGACAATTGGCGAGGCTTGTTGGGTAGGAGGTCCGTTGAGACGATCCCAGAATAAAGGTCTTGAGAATGACTGTGAGAGCTGGCCACCCCTGGCAGAAGGGTCCTGGGATACCAGCTTCCGTTCTGACTTGAATGCTGTCTGCTTACTATCTGTGCTAACCTCTGCGGGATCACTTTTATCTTTATACATAACGGAGAAGGGAAGATGGGGAGCAACAGGGTCATTGCTCTCCAAAGTGTGCCCATGGGCACACAAGTTCTGGAAGCCCGCTTTTGAAAAAAAGATTCACATTTCTTAAATTAGGAAATGTTATTCATTGTATTTTCTTAATGATTTTCAGTGACTCTTTCCCAATGAAAAGATTTGAGATGTTTTCAGTTAAAAATTAGTTTAAGTCTGCCTTCGGTTCAGGTCATGATGTCAGGGTTCTGGGCTCGAGTCCCACACCGGGCCCCCTGCTCGGTGGGAAGCCTGCTTCTCCCTCTCCCACTTCCCCTGCTTGTGTTTCCTCTCTCTGTGTCAAATATATAGATAAAGTATTTTTTAAAAATTATTTTAAGTCATATTTCTTCTCTATCTTTATAGATATGGAAAAGCCTTTAACGAAATTCAACACCTACTCATGATAAAAATTACTCAAGAAAATGGAATGTTTTCTTAATAAGAATATACATACCATATGCACACACAATCCAGACACAGATAAATAGAGTCTCCAATCCACCATAATTTATTTTGTTTTATTTTATTTCAGTGTAGTTAACACACAGTGTTATATTAGCTTCAGGTGTACAGTATAGTGATTCAACAGTTCTGTACATTAGCCAGTGCTCATCATGACAAGTGATCTCCATAATCACCCACCACGTTGTTTAATAGGGGAAATTCTAGAGGTACTGGAGACATATCCCTGAGGATCGGGAGCAAAGCAAGGATGCCGACTATGTCTGTGGCTGCTCAACATCTAGTAGAGGCATTCGCCAATTCGATCATGTAAGACAAATCAATCAGGCATGAGTAAAAAAACAGGATTTTCTCTATTTACAGATGGCAAGATAATCTATTGTAAAACCTCAACAACAAAAGAATTTTGTGATGTCATAGAATATAAAATTAACACAAACATCAGTACCTTTCAATGTACAGATGACAAACAGAGACAGCGCCACTCGTTCAGCAATAAGAATTTAATCCTTAGACATACACATCGCAAGAACTGCAGAAAAATCGTAGGAGGAAAATTTGAAAGTTAGTGCAAGTTGGAAAAGTCACCTTGACTAAATGGAAAATCAGTTCTGTTTTTTTGTATATGAAGACACAGCATCATAGAGATGATCTACAAAATCAATGTCGTCTCAATAAATACACCAATAAACCACACTGTAGTGTTAGAAAGCTTGATGAAATTCATAGGAAAAACTAACGTGGAAATGTACTCAGGAGAAGTCTGGAAGACAAAAACCAAGGAGGGGACTCACTGTACCAGGTATGAAGACACACAGTACAACTTCTAGAATGCAGACTGTGGGACTGACATAAGCATAAACAGACCGGTGGGAAAAAATACAGGAGGTATAGAAATCGGCCCAGGTACATATGGAAATTCGCATATTTACAATGACAGTTTCTTGAGCCCCTGGGGGGGAAAAATGCTGTTCTTAATAAATAGCGCTGGAGAGAACACAGGGAGCAACCTCTTCGACCTCAGCCGCAGCAACATCTTCCTAGGAACAACGCCAAAGGCAAGGGAAGCAAGGGCAAAAATGAACTATTGGGATTTCATCAAGATCAAAAGCTTTTGCACAGCAAAGGAAACAGTTAACAAAACCAAAAGACAACTGACAGAATGGGAGAAGATATTTGCAAACGACATATCAGATAAAGGGCTAGTGTCCAAAATCTATAAGGAACTTAGCAAACTCAACACCCAAAGAACAAACAATCCAATCAAGAAATGGGCAGAGGACATGAACAGACATTTCTGCAAAGAAGACCTCCAGATGGCCAACAGACACATGAAAAAGTGCTCCATGTCACTCGGCATCAGGGAAATACAAATCAAAACCACAATGAGATACCACCTCACACCAGTCAGAATGGCTAAAATTAACCAGTCAGGAAACGACAGATGCTGGCGAGGATGGGGAGAAAGGGGAACCCTCCTACACTGTTGGTGGGAATGCAAGCTGGTGCAACCACTCTGGAAAACAGCATGGAGGTTCCTCAAAATGTTGAAAATAGAACTACCCTATGACCCAGCAATTGCACTACTGGGTATTTACCCTAAAGATACAAACATAGTGATCCGAAGGGGCACGTGTACCCAAATGTTTATAGCAGCAATGTCTACAATAGCCAAACTATGGAAAGAACCTAGATGTCCATCAACAGATGAATGGATAAAGAAGATGTGGTATATATACACAATGGAATACTATGCAGCCATCAAAAGAAATGAAATCTTGCCATTTGTGATGACGTGGATGGAACTAGAGGGTATCATGTTTAGTGAAATAAGTCAATCGGAGAAAGACAACTATCATATGATCTCCCTGATATGAGGACATGGAGAAGCAACATGGGGGGTTAGTGCGATAGGAGAAGAATAAATGAAACAAGATGGGATTGGGAGGGAGACAAACCATAAATGACTCTTAATCTCACAAAACAAACTGGGGGTTGTGGGGGGGAGGTGGGGTTGGAAGAGGGGGAGGGGGTTATGGACATTGGGGTGGGTAAGTGCTATCGTGAGTGCTGTGAAGTGTGTAAACCTGGCGATTCACAGACCTGTACCCCTGGGGATAAAAATACATTATATGTTTATAAAAAAAAAAAAAATTTGGAAGGGGAGGCGAACCATAAGAGACTATGGACTCTGAAAAACAACCTGAGGGTTTTGAAGGGTCAGGGGTGGGAGGTTGGGGGAACAGGTGGTGGGTAATAGGGAGGGCACGTTTTGCACGGAGCACTGGGTGTTGTGCAAAAACAATGAATACTGTTATGCTGAAAAAAATAAATAAATAAATAATCTTGCTTCACGCTTTCCCGCTTTAAAAAAAAAAAAAATAGCGCTGGAACAGATGAGTGACCATTCAGGAAAAGATAAACTTAGATTCTTATCTCATTCTATACTTAATAATACACTCTACCTTGATTAGGGAACTAAACGTAATGAAATCCTACAACTACTAGATGAAAAACGGTCAAATTCTCTTTAAACTTGGTATAGAAGAAAGATTTTTAACTATGCTCAGAATTCAGATGCAATAAAAGAAAAGATTGACAAACTGGACAACACAAAGTATATAAAAATTGTCTGTCAGAAAGTCAGAAGCAAAAGGTGCCTGAAACTGGGAGAAAATACATAAAACAAATAACTCAGAGAGCTGATATCCCTCACATATAAATGTCTCTTAAAACTGAGACAAAAGGAAAAATATCACAGATATATGTAAAGAAGGTACAAACAGACCTCTCTCCCTCTCTCTGTATTAATCTAGGTGGAAGACTGCCAATGATCTTTATCTTTACAAAAAAACGGCTTTTATTACAATGATCATTTTTTTAAAATCTCTTGTTCTTTTGTGCGTTTTATGGACTTGTGTTCTTTCTTTTCCCTTACTTCTTCTATTTTGGTTTTTTATTCGATCTTCTTCCTGTGGTCTTAGGGTGGAAGTTTCAATCACTGATTCTGAAACTTTCTTCCCCTCTTATGTAGCCTTTTAAAGCTAAGAATTCCCTCTAAGCATTGTTTTAGCTGCATCTCATAGGCTCTGTAGGTCATCTATTTTTCCCCATCCCCCTAATTTTAATCAATGTTATATATGTAACCACTTTAGAAACACAGAATTGAGAAGATACCGGAAAGAGCTCCCATAGAGTGGCATGCCCAGCTTCCCTTGGTAACAACACCTGTGACGGTAGGGGACACTAATTATAACTGATGGACTGTGCCGATTCTTTCTCATTAGACTATGACCATCGCTTATTCCGATCTCCTTAGTTTCACTTAATGCCTTTTTCCACTCGGGGATCCCACCCAGGATCCCACATCACATTTCCCTGCCATGTCTCCTTAGGCTCCTCTTGGTTGTTTCGGTTTCTAGGACTTTCCTTGCATTTGACAATTATGAGGTCTGGTCAGGTATTCTGCAGAAAGCCTCAGCATGGAATTTGTCTGATGTTTTTCTCATGATTAGACCTGAGTTATGGGTTTGTAGGAGGACCATACCAGAGATAAAGTGCCATTTTCATCAGTCTGTATCGGGGTACTTACTTACCCACAGGACTTAACACTGTCCGTGCTGACCTTGGTCGTCGGGTTCCAGTTGTGTTGGAAGGTGGGGAGCAATGTTCCTCCAAGGTGAAGAATCCTCATAACTTATTTGGAATTCTTCTGCATGGAAAGTTTGTCTGTTTTCCCTTATTTATTTATTTATATCAGTTTGGACTAATGGGTATTTTGATAATAGATATTTATATAATAATACTTCTACATTATGGTTTTCGCATCCTCTTGTCATTAGAATATATATCTAGAAGTGCAAATGCTAGATCGAAGCTTATATACATTCAAATTTTGATAAATGGCCAAACTGCCCTCCATATTTATATGTTGTTCTCATTTTTACTCCCCCATCAGGTGTGAAAGCAACTACTTCAGGACACTCTTGCTGGCACAATGCATTACAAGATGTATTGAACTTTGCCAAAAACAGAATCTTTTGATGGTTTTAATGTGTTTGCTATTTATCCATTCGTTCTAACTCATTGCAATGTGTCTTTTGTGGTCCTTCTCTTGGGGATGCCCTTTGGGGAAGCACTTCATTCCCATCTTGAGACTGTGAGGTTAGAGCTGGTCCTCTAGGTTGCCACTGAATTTCAAAAACTGGACTCTGTTGACCTTTTCTAGGATCTAAGACCTCAGGGGTCCACATTCCCCATCGTCCATGTTTGGTGCTCAGTGCTTTAACAGACTCTTCTCCTATTCTTTTTCTTTCCTTCCTTCCTTCATTCTTCCCTCCTTCCCCCCCTCCTCCTTTCCTCCTTTCTGTCCTCCTTTCCTCCCTTCCTCCTTCCTTCCTCCCTTCCCGCCTCCCTTCCTTCCCTCCTTCTTTCCGTTTTTTTTCCTTCCTTCTTTCCTTCTTCCTTCCCTCCCTCCCTCCCTCCCTCTTCTTTTTGTTTGTTTCATCAGAGCTGAGATCTATTTTTTTCCATTTCGTTTCCTTTGGAGTAACCTTTAGTAGAGGAATGTCAGCCTTACTTCACCACGGTCAAAGCAGAAATCCTTACTCACTTTGAGTTGATGGCTGTCTACCTCATTCTGAAGGATTTCTGTGAAGATCTTTCTGACATTTTGTTGTAGCTTCACAGGGGCATGTCTGTATTCTCTGAATCTTCATGTACTCACCTGCTGTCGTAGACTTATCCCCCTTCCCCATCGTTAGATTTTCGCTAATTTGAGAAGCATGTTTTCTCTGTCCTTGAGTAAGTGAATGGTAAAAGCATTTGACTGGATTTAATCATATCAGAACCTTTGGGCTTGCTGCTAATAACTTCCTTTCAGGTTGATATCAGTACATTTATCGCCACTTTTATTTTTTGTACGGTTATTTGCTACTTTACATTGCATCCCATTTTACCATCAGTTGGCTCATGTCATCCTCTTGTTTCCACGAACACTTTAAAAAAGGTTCTGTCACGAGCTTTGATGAGACCCAGATCCTCCACGTCCTGTCATCCCGTCTGCCAGTCTTATAACAGCATCAGAGAGCAAACGAAGTATGACTTTCTGGCAGTGAACCCTGCTGACTCCTCAAAATTATTACTTCTTTTTCTAAAGGGCTTGTAAATCTATTGCCTAATCACTCTGCCATCCGCTCCCCAACCGTACCAGGAACTGCCGTGTCA
Organism: Meles meles; assembly: GCF_922984935.1. Lineage (NCBI taxonomy): Eukaryota > Metazoa > Chordata > Mammalia > Carnivora > Mustelidae > Meles > Meles meles. Next base: position 83,136,470 of record NC_060079.1, read on the forward strand.
TCGAGTAAGGACATTGGAAGTTTCTGGCACTCGTGGCTTTGCCTTCTCACTTTCTTTGTGATTCTCCAAAGAGCTGAAATTGGTTTTGTAATCACACATTTACGGTCCGCACGCCTTGGGATGAAAGGCAGGGGGACGTAGACACTCAGTCAAGGAGCCGCCGCCCTCTTATCTGCTCGGCTGTGTGGGACTCCACGTCCCACAGCTCCCGTGGGCTCTCCGGGCTTCATCAGGAAGACTGATCTCGCTAGCAGAGAAGGCTGGAGGAAAAGCAACCGGGGAGCAGTTCCGCCTTCTGCCTCCTATTTTTTTTTTAAACATATATCACTTTATTTTTTTTTCTTTTCAGCATAACAGTGTTCATTGTTTTTGCACCACACCCAGTGCTCCATGCAGTACGTGCCCTCCCTATTACCCACCACCTGGATCCTCAACCTCCCACCCCCCTCCCTCCCGCCCCTTCAAAACCCTCAGGTTGTTTTTCAGAGTCCATAGTCTCTCATGGTTCATCTCCCCTTCCAGTTTCCCTCAACTCCCTCTCCTCTCCATCTCCCCATGTCCACCGTGTTCTTTGTTATGCTCCACAAATAAGTGAGACCATATGATACTTGACTCTCTCTGCTTGACTTATTTCGCTCAGCATAATTTCTTCCAGTCCCGTCCATGTTGCTACAAAAGTTGGGTGTTCATCCTTTCTGATGGAGGCATAATACTCCATCGTGCATATGGACCACATCTTCCTTATCCATTCGTCCGCTGAAGGGCATCTTGGTTCTTTCCACAGTTTGGCGACCGTGGCCATTGCTGCTATAAACATTGGGATGCAGATGGCTCTTCTTTTCACTCCATCTGTATCTTTGGGGTAAATACCCAGCAGTGCAATTGCAGGGTCATAGCTTCTGCCTCCTATTAACCTTGAACTGAGACTGTGAGCTCACACAGTGCCCGAGAGCACATCTTGTTCTAAACGTTCTCACAAAGATTCTCTGGCTGTTGGTCCTTTGGCGAATCATTTTTCCTTCTAAAATGGAAAGAATCACAGCACTGCCTGAGAGTGCTCGTGCAGGACGGGATTATCCACTGCGCGTGCCTAGAACCGTGACTGTCTGCGGCCCGGCATCAGGGTCAGCGGACTCATTGCCGTTGTCATCATCCATGTTCTAATGGGCAAAGGCACTTGACATCAGCTTTCCTCTCCTCGCAGAAGAGCTGTTGGCTGCGTTTCCAGAAGTTCTCGATTGTGTGTTGTTCTTGTGGCCGACTTTAAAAATCTGGACTCTTTAGAAAGAGATTTTTATGACCAGCCTTCCCAGTTTTCTTTCTCACCAAGCTCATCAGTGATATAATAAGGATTTTTTACATTATTTATTTGTCTCAAATGGTCGCTTCTTTTAGAGTCTCTGACACGGTGGTTCGTTTTCTCCGTGTATCACATAGAACTACTAATCCCTGCTGATCTGACCTTCATAAAGCTGCTGGTCCCTCCTCCTTCTCTTCATCTCTCTTCTTTCACCTTTCACTATGTCTTGGCATTTCTCCTCATAGCAAGTTCTCTCTTCTTTCACCTTTCACTATGTCTTGGCATTTCTCCTCATAGCAAGTTCCACATGTTTTCTGCCAGTTTCCCGATGTTAGATCTGCCCTCTGCATCCAGGTGGATATTTCTAAGACATTAATTTAATTGTGACACCAGCTTGCTAAAGACTTTTTTAAAAAATATTGAAACCTCTTCCAAACCAATGATCAACAGACGAGAACACCAATAAAACACACACAAAAAAAAAACACAGCAAAGACTGTGTTGATGCATATCGCATTCAGATTTGTCTCTCATGTCAGTACTAAATACACAAAAATGAAAAATTTGGCAAGACCATTCCTCCAAAAGCTTTACCTACTTGTTCTCAACTAATTTAAGAGCTGTGGAGGATAATGAGCCTAGTCACTAATTATTACAAACCTGCAGAAAGGGAACAGATTCGTTACCTCTTAATGTTTCTTGGAGTTGCCTTAATCTCTGAGTGTTGATCGATGTGATTGTCTGCAGATGGGATTTCTTCTCGATGCCAACCCTTCAAAACGTCTAACAGAGCTGTGCTGGTTCATCCTTGGGAGCAGCAAAGACAGTACCTCACACGGGCAACGAAATATGCGGGAGAAGAAAAATGCTAAATAGAACTATTGGGCATTGGCATTTACTCATTCTACCAACAAAGTTTTTTTGTTTGTTTGTTTAAGATTGCATTTATTTATCTGACAAAGCAAGCAAGGGGAGTGGGAGAGGGAGAAGCAGGCTTCCCATCGAGCGGGGAGCCTCATGCAGGGCTGGATCCCAGGACCCTAGGATCACCACCAGAGTCGAAGGCAGACACTTAATGACCAAGCCATCCAGATGTCCCCAACAAAGATGTCCCCAACAAAGTCTTTAAGAGTGCTTACTTTCATTGGAATCAAATCAGCTACATGAAGAAAAAAAATGCATCTTTTTCCAAAGAAGTTTTTTTAAAATTGAGAAAAATTGCCACTTGTGACACAGTGAAAGCTCCGAATAATTCAGAGGATCACAACTGGTTTTTTGTTCCAAGCAAATGGATGGAGAGTTCCATAGAGATGTAGATCCTGGTAGATACATAGATATACAGATAAACTATGTTATCTCCAAGTAACAATAGAAATGAATGCCAAAGCTACTGAAATGTATTCTAACTCCCAAAGATTTTATTTATAGCACATTTGAGAGACACTGTTCTCAACGCTGTTACCTTCTCATTGTTGTTGTATTTTCATTCACGTAGAAAATACTTTACAATCATTAGGAGAAAGACTTTAATTCTTGACTAAGTGTAGAGACACGGTGCTTAGTAGACAATAGATCCTCAGATGAATTCTGGCTAAGTAATAATTTCTGTGAATGGAAGAAACCAAGTACCTCCTAGAATTAACGTTTTCCAGAACTGTTTAGAAGCTGATCTCACGCTTTCCCTGACAGCATCCCCGTTGTACACATTGGTCTCAGAACTCTTAAAAATTCAACTTCTGATGTGAAAATGAACCAGGAAAAAGTCAAGGAAGAAAAGAGAAAAAGTCTTGATGACTTTTTAAACAAAGGTCTTGCCTCAGTCAGAATGGCTAAGAAACAGACTCAGAAATCAATGGAAGTTATACAAAGGAAAAACAACAACAACAACAACAACACCAGAAAGATCCCATATGTCCCTGTAGCACAGAAGAAGGGAGGGAAGAGGGGCGGGGCTTCCAGAGAAAGGAGCTAGGGAAAGTGCTGAGCTCTGACTGGAGGGATGAGCAGAACATTCTACCAGCACAAAGGGTCTGGACAGGGTCTCGGACCCTGAGAACAGCAGGTGCAAAGGCCAGAAGCAGCGAGAGGACAGGCTGCCCAGCAAACTGCAGCCATTTGGAAGTGATGGATGGCAGCGACTAGAAGGGAGGATTAAAGCTAGCTGTCCCTCAGGAAAAATAAGAATGCATCACATCTGGCAGGGAAGGTTATTTCAGTCAAGCCTATGGGACACATTAGGGCTCTCCTCAAAAAGGGACAGAAATTCTAAGGTTAAAAATTGCCTTAAGCCAATAAATATATATTCATATGTACAAATACACACTAAACCCTGAATGGGTAAATATTGCATCCAGAATGGGAAGGGACTGTGCAGCAAAAAAAAAAAAAAAAAAAAGGGGGGGGGGGGATTGAGAGCACACAAAAAAATTGTACTCTCTCTCTCTCTTCTCCTGGGCTATGACCTGAATTCTGTCTCTGCCATCGAGACCCGCACCTGACCAGACAAAAGCCATACTTCTCGTGTTCTCGTATCTCCTATTCATCGTTCTCGTATTTTCTGTAGGTCACGGAACCCTCTGCAGAAACAAAGCGTAATGATGGTAAACTTGGAAATATTGTTTAAGCGCTAAGCACATAATTACCATTTCTCTAAAGATCCTTGCAAACAGGAGTAACTCCCCAAATATTGGCAAATCTGGATGGTTCTGCAGCTTCTAACGATGAGGCGTACTCGACATCACACTCGGGACGTTGAAGGGCCAGCAAGGGAATCATCAGGACGAAGTTTAAAACACACCCCCATGGTGAGCCATCAATGCCAGTCTTCCATTCAGTCACTATCGGATCATGGCTGGAGAATACGCTGGCACAGAAAGGCTTGTGACCAAAAGTTACAAGACGTGGGATTAAATCCTAGCTGGTTGTCTTCTAGAGAGTAACCATTAAGTGACCAGTGCTGGTTCTTGATGTCCCCAAATCAAGGTGGCTGAATGAAACCTTGCCATCACCAGGTACAACTGGGGACTTGGAGTCATGTCCAACATGCCTGAAAAATCCCAAGAAACAGCTGATTATCCCTGGGACCTCCATAATTCAAGCGTATGAGAGCGGAGAGGAGAAATTTTAATACATTTCTACAAGATACTTGATTTGGAAAAAACAGTTGGCAAGAATTTGGTAGGCTGAGCCCTAGCAGTGGGAGAGCAGGCACAGTCCTTGGACTATAGGACCCGGGACATCTGTATCGAATTCAGGAAGAGTGGCCCAGGATCCAGAGCTGGGATGTGTGGAGTCACTGATTACAATGATTGTCACAGGCTTTCGGGGGGAGGGGGAATGGGGAGGGGGTGGTGTGTCAGGATGCGGCCAGGGGCATATAAGAACTTTCTGTTTACTGTTGTTGTGAACCTGAACCTTCCCTCAAAAAAAAAAAAAAATATATATATATATATATAAAGTCTATTTGAAAAAGCCCCAAGGTAGGTACTAGGATCATCCCTACTTTACAGATGAGAAAAAGTCACAAAAAAATAAAAAACTAAGTTGGATTTAGATGGAAATTAAGATTGGTACAATTTTTTTTTTTACTTTTTATGAACATATTTTCAGAAAGTTGACTAATTAAAAGTACAATAAAGAGGCACCTGGATAGCTCAGTCCATTGAGCTATCTGCCTTCATTTCTGGTCATGATCCCCAGGGTCCTGGGATCGAGCCCTTCACAGGCTCCCGGCTCAACAGGGAGTCTGCTTCTCCCTCTCCCGCTGCTGCTCCCCCAGCTTGTGCTCTCTCTCTGTCTCTCTCCTTCTCTCTCTTTCTGTCAAACAAATATAATCTTTTAAAAAAGACCGCTACAGTTTTTAAAAGACAGTACAAACAAAAATACTATAAAAACTTCATTTTCCCGTTTTAAATAGTTTAATTTCCACGTGCAACTTAAATAAACAGTGAGAAATGATTTGTCTCCACATGCGGAAATTTTCTTTTGTTTTCCCCCCGCTCCAGCCTTCCGCCCATGCAGGTATTTCTAACGAACCGATGCCATTTTGACTAGTGAAGTTCTTCCCTCACGCATTCAGCTAAGTCTTACCTTTAAAGCACAAAAGTTTGCATTTGAGTGATGAAATACATTCACCTTTTAGCAAAGTAAGATTTAACAGCTGTGAGGTATATAACCTAGAGAAACATAGTTGCATATAATATTTTCTCTAAAGAAGTTAAAGTTAAATTGCAAACAGCTTTTTAAATCATCCTTCAGTATCTCCAGGAAGAATCAGAGCAAACTATTTTCGCAGGAGGAATGACATTGCCCTGTGTGGACGACACCAGCCGCATCAGTCTGTTGGGCTCTTGAAATGTGGGTAGTGATACACCATGGGTACGGAATATGAAAAGAGACAGAAAAACTGGTTATTTACAATTTTTATGTTGATTATGTGCTGGCAATAATATTTCGGGTCTATTGCCTTAAATTAAGCATTGAAACTAATTTCATATATTTCTTTTTATTTTTTAACATGTGGCTACTAGACCATTCAAAATTGCCTATGTGGCTCCCATTTTATTTCTATTGGGCATCGTTTTCAAGACAGTCATTTCTAGGAAGATAGTACTCCAATAAAGGGTTGGAATTACGTTTTTCACACACACACACACACACACACACACACACACACACACACCCTTGGTTTTTCTGACATATGTTAGCACAGGAGTTCCCTCCATCCGATAACAAGAAACAACGGACTAATTTGTAGTATTCCAAACGGGGGAAAAAAACCCAAGAACAGAAAAAAGGAGAAAAACACAATTAGATTTTAATTCGTCTCAATTATTTTTAATATGGGATTTTAAAAACATGTCACACAAACGTCTCAGCTTTCCACTTTTGGTGGAAAAATTGATTTGAGGGAAGGATTGATCCCTCCCCCACCGACATGACAAGTCCAAAAATAAACAGATTATCCGTATCAGCTAATAAGAATGCAGGGACATGGAGCTCTGGGGCAGGTGTTCTCTTCTGTGCCATGTTGATAGAAAAACTGACAAGGGACATTTAAAATTCATTGCTCGGAGACTCCATATTATAATGAATCTCATTAATAGTAATTAGGGTTTTTTTTCTTCCCCAGCTTCCACGGCTGATACCCTTGCGTTTATGGGTCAAAAAAGCTTAAATACTGGCCAGCCCCCCTAACAACGGACGACATCATTTGGTTCCTCAAGAATATGTCATAGGCTTCAATTGACTTCGAAGCAGGAAATGTTCATGTTCTTGCCTGAGAGTCACAGGCTTGTCACAAAACCACCAATGACTTAATCACAATTATAGGCAGGCAATAGGTCAAAGCAACCACTTTGCTTCCCTGGTCTAAAGAGTTCTCTTGGAATTCATTATGGAAAATCATGACCCTCACCCTGGGGACCTCGTCTGGGAATAGCGGGGTGTGTCTCCATGTCAATGGCCAGAGGAACTGTGTTCTTGCCCTGAGATCGGCCTGAAAGAGTGTAATCTAATTACTCTGCGTTTCACTGACACGTGCAGACAGGGAGGGCTGCTTCTTTCTCCTGGCGGGAGCTGCAAAGTGCACCGCTCCCGTCTGCACGGGGGTGGTAACAGGACTCCTGGACTGTGTGGGGATGGGGAGGGGGGCCAACTGAGGCCAAGCCATTAGGTAAGTGTTTCTGCCACATTACCCCCACAGCCTGCCCTTCACACGCGTCCCGGCCATTGTGGCACCGAGCAGCACAGCTATCAAACGTTGATGCCAACCTAATTATATATTTTGGCTTCTGTTTTTGCAATAGACTGTACTTAAGCAAAATGTAGTGCCATCTTCTGTGTTCCTACCGCTGGATAATTGCAAGGCCCTTCAGTTTTTAGAGCAGGAAATTAATGATACAAAGATCAGGAGCTATTTAAAGACAGTAGGCTCTGTGCTCCCAGGGACCCACTCCTGGAAAGCGTGTGGAACTCTGCGAAGGTAGTCCCGAGGCGGGATTCATTCAGCTTCAGAGTCAAACGGGTTTTGATGCTTTGGGTCAGTGTATTGTCAAAGGCAGGATCTACAAAAACATGTCTTTCTTGTAATACTTCCGCCTACTTCCCGTCTAATAAATGCTCTTAGATGGGGGCTGGCTAGGGAAGGTGTTGGCAAAACCAAAAGCTAGAAAAACAGGACTCCAGGTCTTCAAAGCCCCCTGATTAGTGGAACAGAAATATAAAGCATGAAGGCTGGAAGAAAACCCTAGAAAGCATCCAGTCAAGGGGTCCTGAAAAGCGTTCTTTTGAACTACAGACACATGTAAGCAGAGGTGAGCTATAAACCCGGTTACGCGGGGACTGGCTAGCCCCCGGGCGCTCCCTCCCCGCTGCGGTGGGAAAGCTTCCAACCAGTAGACTCAGCTCCGCCGCAGGAGAGAGAATCGCTTTGCTGATACAATCGTATTTCCAATGTTACCCGGTACTGAAGCCTAATGTCTTCACTGAAGACCCTTAGGTAATGCCCACCCCAGGAGGAAAAAGAGCTACTTGGAGTCCCAGACCACACTGTCCCCTATAATTCTCTCCCCAGGGGGCCCCTGACCCGGGCCGCTTTGCCTTGGTGCTGAGTCTTCAGACAATGGGACCCCTTCGTCTTGCAAATATTTTAAACTTCACAGGTTGGAGTCAGGATCATTAACTATTTCGCATGGAGTTGGTTAAAACGTTCTGGAAGAAAGTATGTATTAGGCAAAGTCAAGTCATTATGTTAATTAAAAAAAAGAGGGGGGTCCTTGAAGAGACCAAAGGCAGGAGAAGGCATTGATGTCTTAGAGGAGTTATCCTTCCTTCTTCCAGGAGAAGAGGTTTGTGGCCTTCTGTCGTTTGGCCTTTGGCCCTGACAAATACAGGAGCAGAAATACCGTCATCATCGCAACTCGTGAAGCAATAAAAGGAAGCCTGACCCCTGGCAGAGAACAGAACCCAGTGGCAGTCTCCTTGGTCTTTCTGCTGTTCGGACAACAGTCCTCCAAAGCTGTCCCTTCTTCTCTGTTTCCAAGAGCTTCCTTTCCTTCTCTCGTTCTCTCTCTCTTCAGAGAATTGTGTGTTCAGATGTGTGTGTGTGCGTGTGGTTGCGGGTGTTTATGGGGGAGTGTTTGGCTGTGTGTGAGTCGGTCTGCGGGCACCCAGTCTGTCAGGTGGAACATGGGATGTTGGGCCTCAGGGATCTGAATTCAAATCTCCCGTCCATCCCTCCTGGGACGGTTAGCAGTGCTCACACCTGATCACTATCAGCGTCCACTAGAGATCCTGCTAAGCTCAGAGCGCTGGGTTCACCCGCAGACTTTCTGGTTCACTTGGTCGGGACGGGCCTGGGAAGTTGAACTCCCAGCAGCTTCCCTGACGAGGCTAACTCGGTGCTCCCAGACAATCAGAAATTCTGGTATCTCTGTGCTGGGAGACTAGAGACTCTACCAGGGCAGTTGTAAGGTATCAAGTTTGTAAATGGCCTAGCATCTGGCCGAAAATGACAAGGAGCTTAGGGGAGAGAAGCCCCCACGGTGCGGCGCACTATCCAAGACTGAGTGCACCGCTAGCGCATCTGAAGGAATACGGGGAAAATGAACACCGTTTTGAAGACTCCCACATCATGCACCATGGGGAAGCCATACTCGGAAATTCTGAATTTTATTACAAACCAAAGAAGTTGTTTCAAAAATAATTTTGGGAGCTCCTGGCTGGAGCGGTCAGTAGAGCACGGGCTCCCGATCTTGGGGCTGTGAATGTGAGCCCCATGTTGGGTCCAGACGTTGTTTAAATACTCTTAAAAATAAATAAACAAATAAATACATAAATAACATCAATTTTAGGTCTTCACTCTGGCTATGGTGGTGACATTGTTTTGATATATACACATACTTATACTTCAGATGGTAATAGTGTATCATTTGCTGGAAATTCACAGGATATTTCGTTTCCTTTTACAATCGGGTCTCATAATCTGTGTACCACTTCTGGGTCCAGGATGAAAAGATGCCTCTAGATGTCTTTGGCCTTTTCAGGTGTCGATTTGGTGGCCTGATTACAGTGATTCCATCTTTAATATCTCTTTGTTACAGGGATGACTAGTCTTTCCCTGGTGAGTGTTTATCAAGTGACTTTCTGAAAGGCAATGGAGACACGGATTGTCGTGTTTCCCCGTCACCTGATCGTGGGTTCTCTCCCACCAAGACCATGACTACAGGCCCTAACCTGGAAAGCTACCACACAGTGAGTCTGGCGCAGGGCTCTGGGCATGTCTATCATGTCTCAGGGCCTTCTACTCAATCTAGCCTCACTCTGATATTTTGGCTTTGAAACAATTCCGAAACAAAGCTGATATTAAGGCAATCATTGTAATCAACATCTTTCTCTTTCTTTTGGCCGGTGGCAGCAGGAGGCATCGGTTTAAAGATGTAGAAGAAGGAAGTCAGGAAATGAGCGACGGACCCCTTTGCTCTTCAACCACCGTTTGGAAAACGTCTTCACATTTAAGCTGAAGATTTCCAATCACGTGAACTCAATATTCTAAGCGGCATCTAAGGTCTTTTAAATATTTCAATAGTATTGGTTTAATACCCAATGTAAGTATGGGTCTTTTCTTGTACTTTAAAAAAAAAAAAAAACCACACAATATTTCAAAGTAATGGCCTCGCAAGCATGAAATAGCGTACCCTTGATTCAAGGTCGTAGCCCCTGATTAAACAAGAGCTGTGAAATGCGACTGTGTCCCCGGCTGGCAGCAGAGAGGTTGTTACCACATCTGTCCCGTTTCTGTGTTTAGGATGTCCACAGCCCCCCGTCTACTCGGAGGTAGATAAATGAGGAACAGCGTCACAGCCGTATAACATAAGGGTGTCAAGAAAACTAGAAAGAGAAATTCAATGACTTCCTTAATCCTTCTTACATTTCTACTTTACATCATTCCTCGTCATTACAAGAGGCCCCTGGTTCTTTAATGCACTTTTCATTATAGACTGTCCTGTCATATGCTCCAATCCAAACTGCTTACCTGGTCACAACGTTCTAATATACTTTCAGTTAGGAGCTTTGGATCTTGCTATCTCCGTAATTAATGTATCCCATACCTGCCCGACCTTTCCTCTGTATTTGTAGATCTAATTTGTTTCACCATAAGAAACTACGCTAGCCATGCCCAGTAGGCAATCCTGCTAAAGGCACAGACACCAAGGCTTTCACACCTGCACATCCTCTGGGAATGGACTATTGACGCACAGGTGAAGAGTAAACAGGATACGGGATCCTCTGTCCTCCCAATCATTCGGGACGTGTTGACGTAGAGACATGTTCCCTCCAGGCTGCATGACAGAGAGACACAGTCGCAGAAGAAAGAGCAGCTTTGACATCTTGTAATGACGGATGAAACTGAAGCTTAGCATTAGTTATGAAATATCCCCCATCGTGTCAGATACTTATTAAGAGTGATTCTCCTGTGGCCTTGTCGCTGATCCCTGTTTGAGTTGTTAACACACCTGGACCAGGTCTCCTGTTTCTGCCGGGACCCACGAAGTCAGTATTTCACACAAAGTGGTCTAAGGACAAGACCGATATTACAAGGACAGTCTGGCATCCACAATCTGCCAAGCACACTAGACACAAGGCCGGTGGTTGCAAGATTAAATCAATCCACTCGCAGCCTAGAATGGGAGACCAGGTCTGGTGCTTCCAGCGGGAGACTAAAGACAGGTGCAGGAGACAGTCCGGTAACGGGAACACTGGGCGCAAAAGGGGTTCAGCACAGAAAAGCAGAAATGAAAGATGACTCGGCGTGAAGGGAGGTCACGGTCTCCCCACGCTTTTCCTATTTTGATCTGTGTTTCCCACTGAGAAGGCCCCCGTAAGAGAAAACAAGTCATAAAATCTGTCCACGCTGGAGGAAACAGAGGGAAGAATCAAATCACAACTTTGCAACCTTCCTCCAAGGGAAGAGCGTCGGCCACGTCCTGCCCTGTCTTGCTCCTCCTGCCCTCAGGGGAAGGTTTCCACAGCCCCTCTCCCATCCGAGTGCAAGTCCATCTTTCCCGTAACAGACACACACATGGCTTCCTGGGGTCCTCTGTGCCGGCTCGCCTTGCTATGTACCAACTGTGCTGACGAAGAGATGGTTCATTGAGGTGAATTTTCAACCTCCTGGACCGTCAATGAGGTTGTCTTCTGGAGACCAGGAGCCCATGAGAGATCCCTGCTTGGCACGTTTGCTGCCAGACCGGTCCCCGCCCTGACTTGGCAAACGTGTGAGCTGTCGCTGTGTGGCACAGGACGGCAGGTCCCAAAGACAATCCAGAGACATCGACCTGCAGCTCGTGGCGTCATGGAAAGAGCAGATGAAGTCCAGGACGGGGGACGGGCCGTCCAGGTCGGCCTCTCCAGTTCCTGAAAGAGACACCTGGGAGAAGTCAGGGGGTCAGGAGGTCTTGTTATTGAAATGACCAACCACATATAGAAAGAAAGAGAGAGAGAGAGAAAGAAAGAAAGAAAGAAAAGAAGACAAAGAAAAAAAGACGGGACGGTGGGTGGGAGGGAAGAAGGAAGGGGGGAGGGAGGGAAGGAGGAAGGAAGGAAAAGAAAAAAAGAAAAAGGGGAGAAAAGACAATTATTTTAGAATGAAGTTATATTATAAACTACATGGTATCATACCAATACAAAGTAACATTTGGTTAATTAGTTGAGCACTGAAGGAAAACACGTATGAAAGAGCGACCCCGGATTTGAACTTGAATTTGGAGGAATTCAAACCGTCCTTGAGACAGAACTCGCAATGATGAGCCTTCCCTGGTGTTGCTTGACAGAGCCCGCCGGAGCGCGGACCCGCAGTCGCAGAACTCCGCATGCCGCCTGCGTTCCCACACAGAGACTGCTGTGTGACCGGCCGCCAGTCGATCAGACTGATGGTAGCCTGCAGACGGAGGAAACTGAGAACATCTTCAAAACACACCCGCCGGGACCCCTGAGTGGCTCAGTGGGTTGAAGCCTCTGCCTTCGGCTCGGGTCATGATCCCAGGGTCCTGGGATCGAGCCCCGCGCCGGGCTCTCTGCTTGGCAGGGAGCCTGCTTCCTCCTCTCTCTCTGCCTGCCTCTCTGCCTGCTTGTGATCTCTCTGTCAAATAAATAAATAAAATCTTTAAAAAAAAAAACAAAACAAACAAACAACAACAACAAAAAGAACCACACCCGCCCTCGCCGTCCCTACCCGTAAGTCACACACAGCAGACTGCAAGATTCACTGTTTGTATTAAGCCACGATCAGTTTGTCATTCCCAGAAATCGCTGGGAAAACAAAAGAACAAAATTGATGAAATAAATAAATGGAATAACCCGAGTCCCACGGTATTAGAAAGATACATCTTCATACGCGAGTCCCGAAAATTTATCGCCCTTCCAGCACGGAGTCGTCGCATCACCATATATTATCTCTAGTGTCGTGTCGTGTCTGTGCCGGGGCACCCTGCTCGGAATGCATAGAACGTGTGTCCGTGTGCTGACAGTAAGCTGCCTCCAGTGCGTGCTGGAAGTAGGCAGGACATCAGTCAAAATCAGTGACATACGGAGGAGCCATGGCATCTTTGTGTGGCGAATGAAGACGAGTGGCGCTGGTGTCCCTGCGTCAGTTTTAAAGAGGAGAGAACCGAGTGCAGCTCCGGGCCGAACAGTCCCCAGGGTCACCCTATCCCTGTTGAAGAGAAAAAGTGCCCGGGCTTTAACAATGAAATACAGCGTCGTCTCTGCGTTAACTTAATGAAGGTCTTGCAAAAATCTTCATGACTTTTCTCCATAAGTGTCCCAGATCTCATGTCCATTTTTGAGAGGTGGAGCTTGAGGCTTAGAGAAGTCAGGAGACTCACTGTCTGGGTGTGGCTTAGAACAGCAGAAATTTCTTCTCTGTCGGGTGTGGAGGCTAGAAGTCCCCAGTCAAGGTGTCAGCAGGGTCAGGTTCCCACTACCACCAGGAGTGGGGGGACACTTTGTCTCTTGCTCCTCCCAGAGCCCCCGGCACTCCCTGGTCGGTGGCTGCCTGTCCCCGGACCTGCCTTTGTCTTCACGTGGCTTCTGTGTCTGTCTCTGCACAGACACCGTCTTGTCAGTCAGGCTGGGTTGGAGGTCACCCTACTCCAGGGTGACCTCGTCTTCCCTTGACTAATTGTATCTACAACAACGTTGTGTCCAGCTACAGTCACCCTTGGAAGTGAGGAGGGTTAGCCCTTCAGCCTGTCTTTTGGCGGGAAACAGAATTCGACCCACAGCACTTCCTCTAAAGCCATCAAGCTACTCATGGCCTGTTGCGATCACAAGTGGATCTCCCACCTTACCCTTCCTACATCCTTTCCCCAGAAAAGGTATCGGGGACGAGGGATGTGGGAGAGGGATGGCGGGCATATCCACGCATCGTACAGCCCCTGCCAACCACAGGCCCGTGCAAGCAGCTCAGGCGTTGTTCAGGCGAGGGAGCGACAACGTAAACCAGCGAGAGCGACAGTGGCTCCGATATCCGTAGGTGGCATTTTCCTGGCCACGGTCGCCAACAAAACAGACAGCTAACCCATTAGACGAGAAAAAAAAATACGGATTAATAGAGGCATGTTGGTCCATGATAAGTACGATGTAGAGAAGTAACAGTGTCCGTGGATGGGGCACGTCTCCCGGCTCCTCGAGGGGGGAGTCCAGGCACAGAGAACGTGGTTGGGCTCACTGAGGTCCCTTCAGCAGCGGGCCTGCACTGTCACAGTTTACAGGTAGAAGGTGGCATGACCACTCAGTTACAGAAGCCCCGCCACGACCTCAGGATCACACTATGGTGGGCTCCATGTTGAGAATCCTCTCTGTGCCAACGATGCCCACCCAAGCTTGTGAGCCTTTGGGCTACGGTCCAATCCCCCCGTGCCACATTCTGCTACAGAAACTGTGACTCTGCTCCAGGCCCATTGCTGGATTACATGTTTGGAAAACTAACAACTGAACTCAACATCACCTAAATCTGGGTGTTTTTCATGGAATGGAGACGAAGCAGGACCGGCTACGACCTGCTGTTCACCCACCATCCCTCCATTTGTGATGTCTCTGCTCTCCTGCTTCCTCCATTCCAAGCTGGTCATGCCTCCTGCTCTATGCCTTAGCCTTCTTCATCTCTTCCAAGTTCTTGCTTTGCTGGTGGTCCCCCCACACAAATCCGGTCTCTCGCTATCCAGCAAATTGAGTTCGCAGGCGTGCGCATATGCGACCTTCCAGAAATCATTGCCCCTGATAAGCGTGTCCCCCTGGGTTAGTCAGGTAAGGCAAATTAAAAACAAGGATAACGTCAGCTTGAAGAACCTAGGAAACATTATTGCCTTCATAGGTATTCTCCATGATATGGGAATTAAGTAATATCCTGGGCCCAGACTGGCTCAGAGAGAGAGGCTCCCCAGGATTTTATAAAAATCAAAATTCTAAGAAATTCTAAAGTCTGTCTTTTCTAACTCACCCTCCTCTCTGGCATACAAGTTCTATGACCCCACACTCACAGGTCTGGTGAGGCTCGGGGGGGGGGACTTGCTGAAGAGAGTTTGCCCTCCGAGGTCTCTTTTCTGTGTGTAAATCCGATCTCTTCATGCCCCCTGTGGAACCCCAGTACTTTCTCGACTGTGGGCTCGTTAGCAGTCAACATCTGATAGCACCCTTAACGGAGATATTCTAGATCAATTAAGAAGGAAGACAATGTTCAGAGAGACCAGTATGCAGTTGTCTGGACATTGAAGACCCAACTAACTCCAAGAAATTTCTAGCATCAGATGAGGAAGGAGTCAAATAAGAAAGGGTCCGCACACCGGAATTTACCACAGGATGAGCTCACCATTGCCCCATTTTCCCTTCACTTCACATCAGACGTCTCGAGGAAGGGCTCATGACCATCACTTCCTCACTTCTCCCCACACTGGACAGGAACCTCGTATCTGTTCTCATTAAACCACTGACACTTGTCACTTCCTCAAACCCATCATTGACATGATAGTTCTACTGTCTCTGGCAGTAAACATTTCTCCAACCTCTAAAAACTCTTTGATTAGGGACAATATTAATTTTGCTCCTGCCACTTAACGGCTCTTTCTCAATTTCTCTCCTGATTTTTCCTTTCTCTGGCCTCTTAGACTTTGGTGTACTCCAAGGACCTCTTCTCTTCTCACCTTGCAGACCGCGGTGTGAGACTTGGCCACTGTGGGTTGAGCTGTGCGGCCGTGGACAACTGACTTAACCTCTCTCAGCCAACACATATCCCATTACAACGTGGAGATGATGCCAGAACCAACCTCAGTGGGCTGCCACGCGGGTCAAGGGCTGCCACGCGGGTCAAAGCGGCAAAACCCATGGAGCGTGGGGCGAGCAGCGACGTTCCCTCTGGTGTCCACACTGTCCTTCTTCATAACTGTCTTCCCTCCCTACCCTCATCAGCCTGTGGGACTTCTCATCCTTCACGTGTCCCCTCAGCCACTGTTCCTCAGAGAGGTGGGGTGCCATTCCCCTCTTCCTCCTCCGTGGCAGAAGGTGCCCCCCACCCAAATCTCCACCTCCCCTTTGCCCCTCTTTCCCGTAATGTGGCCACTTCTTGTTGCTGAGCTCTTTGCTTTGTTCTCCTTCCTGCTCTCCCTTCATAGACTGTGAGATTCTTAAGGCCCAGAGATTTGATCTTCTCCTATCTTGCTCGCAGCCCAGAGTGATAGGAATCCCACATGTGGGGGCGCCTGGGTGGCTCAGTGGGTTAAGCCTCTGCTTTCGGCTCAGGTCATGATCTCAGGGTCCTGGGACAGAGCCCCGCCTTGGGCTCCCTGCTCAGCAGGGAGCCTGCTTCTACCCGCCCCCCCCGCCTCTCTGCCTACTTGTGATCTCTGTCTGTCAAATAAATAAAATCTTTTTAAAAAAATAGGAATCCCACATGTGTCAAGGATTGCGTTATTTCTCTGTTGCTGAAGAACAAACAATCCCCACGTTTAGCAGCAGGTATCGGTCAGCTCAGGCTTCCATAACAAAGTGCCAAAGACTAGGGGTTGCGTCTTCCAGCTCTGGAGGCCGGAAATCCCAGATCGAGGTGTGGGCAGGAGTGCTCTCACCGGAGGTCTCTCTCCTTGGCTTGTAGGTGGCCGCTTTCTTCCTGTGTGCTTGCATGGCCTTCCTCTGCACAGCTGTAGCTCTGGGGTCCCTCTTCTCACAAGGACGCCAGTCCTCTGGGCCAGCCTCTGCCTTATGACCTCGCTTCACCTTGATCACTTCCTAAAAGGAACCATCTCCAAATACAGTAGCATCAGGGTCAAGGCCTCAAACTATGAACTTGGTATTCATAGTTTGGGGTGGGGGGAAGACATAACTCAGTCTTGAGCACACTTGAACAGCATTTGTTACTCTGAGTTCGGCTGGTCCTCTGGCTCAGGTTCTCGGAGGCTGTGACCAAGATGTCATCATCCAGGGAAGCAGTTATCCTGAACTCCACTGAGAAGCCCTCGGCTGAGCTCACTCTCGGGGAGAGGGATCGAGGGCCTCGGTTCCCTGCAGGCGTGGGTTGGGGGTACCCTCAGGACCTGTCCTCTGGACCCCTCTGGCTTTATCAGAGCAGGAACTTGAGGAGGGGGCAAGGAGAGATGGGCAGCACTCAGAGTCACTGCCCCGCCACCCGATCGCAAGGGTGGCCTGCTGCCCCCCTATTGCACCTGCTCTGCTCATTAGGAAGAATGACCAAGTCCAGCCAGGGTCAGGGTTGGGGTATGGGGGCTACAGAAGGCCAGAATCCAAGGGCGGGGCCACCGCGGCCCGTGACGAGAGCTGCACACTGCTGTCCGCCCTCTAGCCGGGGGCAGGGGACGGGCTACACCAGGACAGGAGCAGGTAAGGCTTTGAGGGCTGGACAACGTGATCCCAGGGATGACCATAATGAGGATAACATCACTGCTTCCCCCATGGCTCTGTCTGCGGTGCACAGAGAACTTTCTGAAAGATCATTTCTCAGAAACCGGACTTCTGGCAGAACATAGCGTGTCAATCACAAGAGCCCGGGATAAAATGAAAAATCGTGAGGCGGCTTGGACGAGCAGTGCTGACATCTGGCTGAGGCGGCCCTGGGCCCGTCCTTCCTTTCTCCTCGCAGGTGGGCAGGCCTGACTAGCACGCTCGAAGGCGGCTCTCGGGAAGGCCAGGGACTCTGTGCTGAGCCGCAAAGGGCAGAGGTCAGCCTCTCCAGGTGAGATGAAAGCGACCGGCCCATCTGCTTCCGGAAGCCTTTGGATCACTGACGCTCCGTGAACCCAGAATTGTACATGCCATGGGCCGCAATGATACGTAGTTATTAAATATTTGTTACTAAATATTTAATATTTGCTAAGGTTGTTTTTTCATGCAAACTAATTGTGTGCAGGGCCTTTTATTGCCAAGAACTACAGGCTGGTGAAACTAATTAGCATCACAATTACTACCCCTCATCTGAGGAGGGTTGTGCGAGATCAGAATAGGTATTTCATTTTAATGCTGTTCGGAAGCTTTTCCCGATTGGACAGGAAGCTCTACCCAGGGGCATTAGATGCTCCTTGACAGCAAGTAATGGCACAAAGCAGGACCCTAAGTCCAAGGGGGCGTTGGCTGAGTTTTTGTTGGCACCTGTTATGCGTTGAATTGTGTCCCCCACAGAAGAGACGCGATGAAGTCCTCTAACTCCCAAAACACAGAAAGTAATCTTAGTGGAAGGTAGTGGAGTTTAGACGAGGTCACTGGGGTGCGCCCTAATCCAACAGGACTGACATTCGGAAGGGGGACTTGTGGACCCAGACGTCCATGCAGGAGAGCCCCACAGAGACCTCCGGGCAGCCCCCACAGGCAAGAAGGTGGCGTGAGGAGGGCCGAGTTCTCCTCACAGGCTTGGGAAGAACCGCACCTGCCCTCCCCCGGCCTCAGACTTCCATCTTCCAGAACTGGAAGAGAACAAACTTCCGTTGTGTGGGGTCTGCTGTCCGGTCTGCGGTCCCTAGAGCAGGCACGTGGCGCCTCCGCTGACCAGTCAAAGCCCGAGTCTCTAGAATCGAGGTTCAGACTCATTTTGATCAAAGCCTTTCCACTCTGACTCCCTCTTGGTGTTGGAAGCCGCCCAGACCCTGTCTGCAGACCCCGGTGTGAACTGCCCTCTCGTCGTGCTGTTTCGCTCCCGGAATTAAGGAGAGGAGCTCTCCCAGGATTTGGCCTCCAGATGGGCCCTTCTCACCACCTGCCGGCTGCATAATTTTCCCTTCAACGTCTTCCTTAGACTCTGAACATAGTAAATAAAATCAGAAGGGCTCGAGAGAAGAGATTTACAGCAGCAGTAGGTCTTCCCCGGCTGTGCCCGAGGTGACACGAGGACCCAGGGAAGAAGAAAACCTCTAGAGGTGTTGCAGCTGGTCGCAAGAGACCAGCTGGACTGAAAACGGAAGGGACAAGAACATGCAACGAGCTGTACGCGCTTCTTTAGCCACTCCCCTGAGGCGCGCGCTCTCGCCACCTGTTTCTGGGCAGGTATCGTGCTCGGTATCGAGGGCAGGAAAAAAAGACAAATTCTCAGTTGAGTACTTCTGATCTGCGACGTCTCCTCCGTCGTGATTTCCCAGAAGCTTCGGACGCAGAGCAGTTCCCCTGGGATGGGAAAGGTGCTGGGATCCCCTCCCTCCGGCCGGCTGCTCAGACCAGGGAGGCCACCTGCCTCGCCTGAGGAAGAGAACCTTCCCGGGGTGATGCTGGGCTGAGCCCGAGGCTAGGGTGCATCCTACTGAACGATGACCTTGGCTCCTGCCCACTTGGTGAAATCCACCGGAGAACGTCTCAGTTTTCCACCCGCTTGGCCTGTTCTAAGCTTTGCTGTGCAGTGTTTACATCCCACCTCTCCGTCCAGTGCATGTTAACAGTCGCCGCTACAGGGGAAAAGCCCCCCGGGTGTGTGCGCGTGTGTATGTCCTTGCACACCCGTCCTGTATACAAAAGCTCAACGGCCGAAGTCGCACGGCCAGAGGCAGGCTAAGTTTTCAGAGATCACTAAAATAGAAACACGGCGCCAGAATGCTAACGTGTAGTAAGTCCTCGCGCCGCCTCGTGACGCCCCGTGACGTCATGGAGCCGGCAGGCGGGGAAGCGCAGCTCACTGCGCCCCGTGTGCTCCCTCCTTTGTTCCCGCTCCACCGCCGCCTGATCTGAGCAGCCTCGGCCCGGGGTGCTGTTCCCTCCCCATCCAGGCAGCAGGGATGTAAGAACGCACCGAAAATGCTAGCATCTGCCAGCGGCGGCAGAGGCAAAAATAGAAAAATCCATTCAAAGCATGTGGGTCAGCCGGGTCAGCATCCCCGAACTGGAGTCGGCTGGAGGGACAGACGCAGGCGAAGCGCTGTGGCCTTCTCCTCATGGCGCCTCCAGTTCCATCTGTGGGCCCGGGGCCCCGAGCTGGCCTTGCCATGCCGCCTCATCCGGGAGGGGCTCCCATCCCTTCCAGGCACCCGAACCCCAGACGGGAGCCCCTGATGCACAGGACAGGCCAGCCCAGAGAAGGTCTTCCCAGGGCTCCCTGCTCTTCTCCAGACCCCGAGGGAAAGCTCACACTCTTCCTTGCTCCTCCGGCCCCACTTGGCGTCCTGGACACGAACAGCACTTGGTCTTGCCCAGTCGGCTCTGCTGAAATGACACGCGAGCCTGTGAGTCAGAGGCTGCCTCAGGACACCTCCGTCCTCTCTTTAAAGAGGGGCCACCTGGACAGGAGGGGAAAGCAGCCACCCATGCAGGGCAGAGACGCCGTGGTCCCATGGGGACGCCCCGAGGGAAGGATGGCGACCTCTCATGTACCTGGTACCGGCTCATGGCCGTCCCTCCCTCCCCCTTCCCTCGAGCGTGGGCGGCAGCCTCTCCCGGCTCCTGTGGCTGCTCTTGTAAGCCAGCGCCCTCACCCCACTGTGTCCTGACAATTATGGCCAACACGATGGGAGGCCAAGACCGAAAGCAGCTTCCCACCCGCCACCCAGAAAACGGGGGCTCAAGCTAAAATAAGACATTTGAAATCTGTAATTAAATGCAGGTTCGGTCTTAAAAGTCCATAATACTCTTTTTGTCATTGATTTCTGCAGTAGCTTCTTTGTGAACTGCTCTGCCTCGGCTCACTAGTCTAGCTTTCCTAAGTAATGATCTCCAGAAACAACTACTTGATCAAGTGCTTTCGGACTGCTTTTCCAGTTTTCTTCTTTTTTTTTAAAGATTTATTTATTTACTTGACAGACAGAGATCACAGGTAGGCAGAGAGGCAGGCAGAGAGAGAGAGAGGAGGAAGCAGGCTCCCTGCTGAGCAGAGAGACCGATGTGGGGCTCGATCCCAGGACCCTGAGATCATGACCTGAGCCGAAGGCAGAGGCTTTAACCCACTGAGCCACCCAGGCGCCCCACCAGTTTTCTTAATTGGAATATGTGAACACATGACTTGACTTTAACCTATTTTCCTTGCGCTCAAAACAAAAGCATATAACATTATTTACATATTGTGCACTTGTTTATTTTCAATCCTGGTTCATTAATGTGCAGGTTAAGCAAAATGGGAAAAGACTATTAGCATCCTTTACTGAACCGAAAGTCAGTGGTGCAACAAAATAAACACGGGGCAGTGATATTTTGGGTAGTGTTCTCTTTCCTGACTGGTTGATCACAGTCGTCTTTTGGACAAAGGCAGTTCACTCAAAATATCGTGCTGAAAACTTGTCACAGCACAGGGACACTGGTCACTAGTAGGGATTATATTCCCTAAAGGCACTGTGAGTGCAG
This sequence comes from Meles meles, assembly GCF_922984935.1. NCBI lineage: Eukaryota > Metazoa > Chordata > Mammalia > Carnivora > Mustelidae > Meles > Meles meles. Next base: position 83,157,588 of record NC_060079.1, read on the forward strand.
AATACAGAGATGCTGAACCATGGTTCCGAGGGGAGAGACAGGGTCAGGTACCTCCAAGCTCTGGTTATGACATTTTCCCAAACCCATCAATTCTTACTTTTGTCGTATGCGTGTCTCTGTTCGAAGATGTCTGGAAGGAGCGAAGCTCATCAGCCCGAGGCTCATCCCACCTTCTCGCTCTTGGGAGCAGCTCCAGGCTCTGTAGCACGGCACACGGGGCTGTTTCCAGCAGTGAAATTACCAAAGCACGGCACAGAGTACCACAGAGCTGACCCTTGCCACCGTCTGAGCGCTGAGACAGGGAGGGCGAGCACACATGGGGGCAATGAAAGTTTGGGACCACCCGGGGCGTCCCCATGCATGACAGAGAAAGCTCTGTGAGTATTGATTTGGGGGGTTACAAATACGTTTTGACGAGTAGGTGAATTTGCAGATATGGGATCTGTAAATGACGCGGGTTGACCGCACGTCTGGAAGAATTGCTGAAAACATCTGTATCTTGTACCAGATCCTTTTGCCGATACTGATTCCGTCATGTCTGAATATTGCCAGCATTCTCTGCTTAGCTTTCTCTTCTCAGAAAATCTTTTGGAAAGACACAAATTCTCACCCTCCACCTCCCCGCCCCCCCGTTATTACCGTCCGCACCACCTCTAATTCACGAAGGATCGTGCTTGCTGCCTGCGTGCCGTTAGCATGAGGAGTCGCTGATGGAAAGGGAAGCACCTCTAGCCTCGTGCCCTCGGTCTCCAAGCTCTACCTGCCGCGGTGCACCAGGCCTCCTGGTCTGTCTGCCTGAGAGCATTGTGTGTGGAGGAATGTGCCAGAACAGAGGACAGATGGCAAGTGAGGCAGAGCGCCCTGGGCCCCCACAGCGGGGGGCTTCCCAGCGGCTTCCCAGGACTGTGCCCGGGGGCCCGCAGCACCCCCTGCACTGACATCCACCCTACCTTTCCTGCCTCCGCGCCCCACCTGTCGACGGCTTCCCCTGTTAACCACCCTTCTGTGCACCCTTGGTTCAGGTCCTGTTTCGCTGGTAACTCACACTAAGGTAGAAACAGTGTTCTCTGGGAGCCTCGATAAGACAGCGTGAGTTTCTGCAGAACTGTTTGAGCTCGGGCTTGGAGATACAGCACGGCCTCCCGGAGCGGGGTCCTGCGGACACGGCCCCGCTCTGCCACTCTCGGGTTCCTCGGCGCTGGCTTCCTACGGCTGCTGTGACAGGTGACTGCAAACCGGGTCACTTAAAACAGCAGAAGTGACTGAAGTGTAACCTGGAGGCCAGGAATCTGAAATCCAGGTGTCAGCAGAGCCACGCCCCCGAAGGCTCTAAGGGACAGTCGGTGGTGGGGCTTTCTCGCATTCCCAGTGTGGCTGGCAGCCTCTGGCACGATGTCTATTTCCGTCTTCTTACACAGACACGGATCACTGGCTTCGGGCACACTCTGTAATCCCATCTTAACTGCCTTCCATCCGCAAAGACCTCATCTACGTAAGATTACACACGCGGGGGGTGGGACGCGGATATACCGCGTTGGGGACACAACTCAACCCACAGCCGTGACAGTTACTGTACTTGTCACTGTTCTTTCTCTCTTTAGTCTCTAACCTCCCGTCACCGCCACAGTAGAAACCCGGCAATGGTTCCCCTCAAGAGAGAAACACACACCCGTGCACATTGAAATACAGATAAAGTAAAGCATAAATCACACCGATGTCTCTTAAAACAATTACATTCTCAACCTCAAGCATTTAACGTCGAACATTCTAACTCAACCTAAGATCCTCATTCAGCACTTGTGAAATGTTTGGAAGCACAGGTGCAGGTCACAGGTGACAGCGGCCTGGGTTTTCTCAAGGACCAAGGGCCACGCATTCTAGACTTAGGCCGTTCAGGTACAATCAAACAACAACAACAACAACAAGGCGGATGTCCGAATTCTGTCCGCCCAGCACCAGACGTGGGCTTGCCAACGTCGGGGTCTCCTCTGCGCGGTCCGATCGCTCCTGCTAGGGCACGGCATTAGCAGAGCCGGCGGTGTTTCAGGTCTCTTCAAGCTCTGATGTATTCCACACAACCCCGTACTGCCACCGCAAATGAAAACAACCGATGTGAATCATATCATTTAGCTCGAGGAGCGAAGCTTTAAAAGGACCGCTCTCCTCCAAGGTTGCTTTGTTCCTGATGGCTAGTTTTGTAAGATTTTTCTCTCTCTCTTTCTTTCTTTCTATTTGAATGTTCTGTTTCTGTTCCAGTAGCCAATGGAAATGAAAGCAAACCTCCCTGGAGGGAGGCTCCTGGGTGTTCAAAGCGCGGGCCCCCACTGAAAGGCAGCAGGTGCCGAGGGGAACAGAGCTGGGCCCGTGGGCCGGACCCCGGCGAAGTCTGAGGGGCTTGAGTGACAGGAAGTCACATGCGGTGTCGTTTTCACCTGCAGAGAGAGACAGATACAGCCGGACCAGCCTCACCGTCTCGTTCCAAAGACACATTGTCATCCGAGCCGGCGTTTTCAGCTGCAGGGAACAACACGCTCTTTCATGGCCTTGGAACCGGCAGGAGCCTCCGGGTCTCTTCTCTCTTCTCGGTCAGCGGTCAGCGGGGTGCGTAATGCTGCTCAGCAGGCGATCCGGATCCTTCTGGGGGACGACCTCCTTCGGCTAAGCGACATTAAGGTCAGGTTGGCCTGATTAAGTTGCCGGTTAGTGTGAGTGTTGTCTGCGGTCTGTGTTGCCGATGGCAGGAATCCCCCTCCGGACCCTTTCCAACTTTAGAGAAGAGGGATCAGCCCTGTGTTGCCCATGCTGGTGAGCGCGTGGACACCCCTGGGCCATCGTGCACGGCGCACTCTGAACGCACGTGCAAGAAGTTTCTGCAGGTGCACAAGGGAATGGGAGCCCTCTGAGGTCCAGGAGGAGGGCTGGAGGCTGGGGCTCAGCTCGGGGAGTCGCCGGGGCACCCGCAGAGGAGTCAACTGCTCTACGTTGCAAGCACAAGAGAGAGGGGTTTTGTTTTTCTCTTTACCTTCACAGGGTACTTGGTGCCATGTTCCCCCTGGTCCTGGGGATGAGCACGGCCAGAGGCTGCGACAGAAAGAGCTTGTGCAGCATCCCTGTGTGTGCCTGGCAGCCGCCAGCAGGAGCAGGAGCAGGACGGTCCACGACTGTCCTGGTCCCTCCTGTATTTCTTCAGGTGCTGGGAAGAGCTCTTATTGCCACGTGCCTGGGAAGCAGGACGTAGCAAGTCCTTTTGCATATACACGTGCATTTTAAGACCTGGAGGTTACATGACGTCGCTGAGCTCATCCCAGGACAGGAACAGTGGAGAATGTGGCTGTGTCCCCAGGGGTGCCACTGGGTCTCCTGGACACACAACTCAGCGAAAAGCTGAGGTCACAATGCAGCTAGATTCAGAGAGGCGACAGCTGGCTCCTGGAGTGGCCCAGCCCCAGAACCCAAAATACACAGGCTTTCTTGGTGCAACTGAACCCTTCCATCACTCCCATTGTGTTCCTAATAGGTGTCTTCTCATTACCTACGGACCCTGCTGACTTGTTTGGGTGAGAACCAGCTCAGAAGGGCGAAACCATCAGAAAACATTGCGAGCCCCATCAATACTCTGTGTGCTGTGTTAATGGCTTGGAGTGCCTCTCTCCCAGGCTCATCAGTGGAGCGCGGAATGCTCATTATCACCCTGTTTCCATTTTCCTATAAGACGAATCTGGTACCAGAAAACAGGCCAACCGTTTATTTAATAAGTAATAAAAACACATTTTTAAGGACTGACTTTGAATAGTTCACGCTTTCCAACCTGAACTGGAAAATGGGCTTCTCTCCAGCACCTGCTAATAACTCCCGAAAGCCTAAGGTCCCAGTGAGCAGACACGGCCAGGACAGAAATTTGGGTGCCCATTAAAATATCTTAAATTCCCCAAATCTGGAGTTTAATCATTTACGCATTCTCATATCCCATCGTCTGCCCAGTGATTTCTTCTTCTGAGAGCCGTTAAATGTTAATTAATTAGATAATGCGTTCTGTTTGTACTTTAAGTCCAGCTCACAATTGCATCTGGCATATGGTACCAGGGGAGTCTGTCCCAAGACGCCGCAGAAGCGCACAGAGCGGCGTGGAGGAGACCTGCCCACGTGGCCGCGGCCCCTGCAGGAATTAGCGGGAGCACAGAGGGAGCGCTGTCTAGAAAGGAAGGACGCCAAGCGCGCCTGCGAGCTCGGGAGAGACTTTACAAAGGGAGAAAACATGTTTTTCATCTTTCATAATCAGCCTTGGTAAATATGTAAGAAGTTGTTTCATTCTGCTTGGGGGAAAAAACCAAAACAACAAAAGCAAGCCTGCTGTTAATTGGTTCATTCGCTCGTCCAGGAAACCAACATAAACGGATGGGACGGGGGCCGGAGATCCTGCTGGCAGCGGGAGCCCCAGGTGAGGACGAATGGCCCGCCTGCCTCGGCCAGAGCCTAGGGAGAAAGACGGCCGGGGAGCATCTGCAGAGGGCGTTTTGGTGTAACAGACCCGGTATCAGGAGACGTCTGGGTCCTGGAGGCCACGGGGAGTCTCCGCCTGGGATCACCCCCGCTGAAGCGGGCTGCTCTGACCCACGGTCGCCCTCCCTGTGGCCGCCTCCGCCTTAGTCCATTTCCGCGGCTCTAACAAAGCTGCCATCGACTGGGGGTTAAGGAGCAAACGTTTTATTTCTCATACGTACTGAAAGTGAGTCCAAGATCCGGAGGCCAGTGTGATGGGGTTCTGGGGAGGACCCTCTTCTGGCCGACTTGTTACTGTGTCCTCACATGAGGACAGAGGATGAGTCAACTCTCTGGGGTGGCCTCTGAGAGGGGCACCGAAACGGGGGGCTCCTCTCGGGACCCAGTCCCTCCCCGAGGGAGCTGAGGGAGGGCTCACACCATCTCACTGAGGGTTAGGGCTTCAGCGTGTGAATGTGGGGGGACACATTCTGTCCAGGAGCGTAGAAAGTCTCAGCCCCCCGGGGCCTTCACTCCCAGCACCCGTCGGGGGCATCCTGGGCCCCAGCTCCGCGTCAGCTCCGTGGCACGGCTCACCGCCGCGTGGCCGTTCAGCTCCCGCGCCCAACTGTTTCTTGGCCCCCTAGGGCTGCCCTTCCCAACACACTTCCTGCAGACACACGCATGGCTCCGAGTCGGCTTCCTGGGAACTTGACCTATAAGAGCAGAGGGCAAGGGCAGGCCGCCATGAAAGCCATCCCACCGTGAAGGCCGTCCGCCACGGAGGCCATCCTGTCGTGGAGGCTAACCTGCCACGAAGGCCGCTCTGCCCGGCTGCAGTGAGGGCGGAAGGGAGCTCACAGGTGGAGACGCGCCAGGGAGAGGCAATGATGAGTGACATGGAATTCAGGTGTCTTGTTTTATTTTTAAGATTTTATTTATTTATTTGTCAGAGAGAGGCAGAGAGCACAAGAAGTGAGAGCAGAGGCAGAGGGAGAAGCAGGCTCCCCGCTGAGCAAGGAGCCAGATGTGGGACTCGATCCCAGGACCCCGGGATCACGACCTGAGCCGAAAGCAGACGCTTCACTGACTGAGCCACCAGGTGTCCCCAGGTCTCTTGTTGAGGGCTTTCCCTGCCTTAGAGCAGTGGACCTCACCCGGGGATCTTTTGCTCCCCAGAGGGTAAGTGGTCGGGTTGTCACAACGGGGTGGGGGGGTGGGGGGAGGAGTTGCTCTGCCTGACGTTTGCTGGTTTGAGTCCCCGTGGGCGGCGAACCGTCCCATGGTACAAAAGTCAGTCCCCCAGACAAAGAGCGGTCCGGTCTCAGACGTCAACAGTGCCCAACACCCTGCTTTAGAGAGAAATAACGAAAGGCCAGAGTGATGCGCTGGAGACACGTGCGGGAGTCAGGGGCCTCTGTTATGAGCTGAATGTTTGTGTCTCCGCAGGTTCACGTGCAGAAGCCCGAACCCCCAGTGGGAGGGAATTGGCAGGCGGGGCCTTTGGGAGGGGATCAGATTTAGAATAAGTCCTGAATGCGGACCCGCGGTGGGAGTCACAGCCTTGTAACAGCAGGAAGACACACGGAGTGTGGATGCAGGGAGAGGGTGGCCGTCTGCCGGGCGGCCGGCGGGTTCTCACCAGCTGCTGATTCTGCCCCACCTTGAGGGGGGACTTTCCCACTCCCAGAACGGTGAGAACGAGATGCCCGTTGTTTAAGCCCCCCCCCCCCCCCCGTCTGTTGGCACAGCAAGCCTGAGCTGACACAGAGAAATCACCAAATCACCCTCTTCTCCAGCAGGAGGGCAGAAGCTGAGAATTGGGAAGCAGCTAGCTCTTCGTTGTCTGTAGGGTTGGGGGCCCCAGAGACGGCCATTCTCAACCCCGGTGAATTTGCTGTACTGTCCTCGGGACTCTGATTCCAAAATAGTGGGGCCCCGAACACTGGGTTGATGAATTTGCGAATCTTGAATCCCTAGGCGCCTGTCACCCTCCACACCTGCAGAGGGGCCCATGCATCCCTGTTAAAGGGGAGCACTCTTGCCTTGCGCCAAGACTGCGTGGTATTCTCCGCATGGCACACACGCCCTGTGCAAATGCTCAGAAGCTTTCCCCACCTGTCCTCCACCCCGAAGCACCGCCCAGCTCGGGGAGGGCTGCCTCTGCCAAGGGAAGAAAGGCACTGTGCATGGGATCTCGGCCACATTTCCAGCAGAAGCCAGGAGACTGTGTGGGCTGGATTCCAGGGGTCCTCGTCATGGTGGGGCAGATGCTGAACAGGAGAAGGGAGCAAACATGCTGCTAGGAGACCCCATAACATACGACTTAAGGCTTCAGCCAGGACTGTGGGACATGGTGGAAAGGCCATGAGCGCTCTAGGGCGCTTGCAGAAAGTCGTGGCTCAGGCTGAGTGAGCTCAACATGTTGGAAGGCCCATGACAGGTGAAAGGAGAAGCAAGAAGTTCAGAGACAGCTCTGCTGTCCGGGAACCAGAAGTAGGAGGGACGGGCATCCTACCGTGACCCCGCTGAGCCCTGGGGAGCTTGTGTGTTCTGTGCCTATGACTCAGCGCCACGAGACTGGACACTCTTGACCTCAGAAGGAGTGTTTCTGCTCCACGATGGTCCCATATTCAGTTTCATCTGTTTAGCTTCCCGTGCCAAGATGCCAGGGCAAGGGGGTCACCGTGCTGGCGGGGACGACGTCCCAGGTGTTCAGTGACGGGCCCCCAGAGCAGACTCGGGTGTGCAGGAGACCTGAGGCGGGTGGGTGCTCCTTGGCCCGGGACTCAGCAGTCCCGGAGGGGCTGGCGCGGGTGAGGCGGTGATGACAGGGGAAGTCATCCGGTCACCACACAATGAGCGCTTTTCACCAGTTCTTTTTAAGATTTTATTTACTTATTCGACAGAGAGAGATCACAAGTAGGCAGAGAGGCAGGCAGAGAGAGTGAGAGGGAAACAGGCTCCCCGCTGAGCAGAGAGCCCAATGCGGGACTCGATCCCAGGACCCTGGGATCATGACCTGAGCCGAAAGGCAGCGGCTTAACCCACTGAGCCACCCAGGCGCCCCTTTTCACCAATTTTTTAACAAATATTTCGATTCCAACCTGGGGTAGGAATGAAGGCACAGATGAGGCACAAAGTAAAAATTCTACAGGTGGGCAAACATCTCTGATGATATTCAGGCCCATGTGGTGAATAAATGAAAACAAAACCACAGTAACTTTTTTTTTTCATTTATCAAATGGCCAAAATTTTTTGAATGTGATAGTGATAGTTTTGTGAAATAGATTTCTCACCATTCGTGGGGTATGATGGGCACAATTCTAGATAGCGATTAAGTCGCCATGTCGTTTGGTCCAAAAGTTACTTTTCTGGGAATGTGTCCTTAGGAAAAAGAAGCTTGATGAAGAAGCGTGTTTAATGGAGCCATCTCTACGAAAAGGGGAAAAAAGTGGGGGAACAGTTATAAACACAACTATTTAACCATCCAGCCGAATACCATGCTGTTTGTTTAACGGTCATGGAAACCTCACAATAATATGTAACTACAGGTAGAATAATATTGAAATAATATGGTCAATGCTTGGAGTGCAATACCAAATGTAAACGGTAATACCTCCCAGAAACAGTGGTTAAATATATACAAAATATTTGCTGAAAAATGGGAAACTTGAATCAAACTAGGCACTTTCCTGTTACGCTGGAATGTTGGGATGGTTTTATGTGAACACTGGTTCGATATGCCTTACATACAACTGACTCAATAAAACACTGTTTCTAAAATATTTTTCATAATAAACTCGGAGTGTAAATCAGCGAGTTCACTACCTCTAGTCACATACGTGGTTTCTACAGTCATACACCCTGCCTGCCCCTGACATCCAGCCCAGGGGCTGGGGGGCATCTGATTCTAGTTCCTCCTGCCCAGAGAAGGGAGTAGATGGGCACAGGAGCTCTGGGAAGGAGCACAGAGAGGGATTCAGGCTGATGCCCACCAAGGGGATAGCCCTGCCTTTATTTGCTTCACAAAGGAATTCCACAGATGGAGTGATTTGACCCCTACTTCTAGAGGACTTGTCAAGTCAGATAGGTCAGCATCTTCTGGACGTGGGGCTTGGGTAACTAAGTTTCTGTAAAATGGGGGTGTGTAACGTGCTCAGCACAGGGCAGAGGGCAGCCTTCCCAGGTGGCGCTTTTCATCTCTTCTACCCCCACATTTGCAGCCAAGGTCCTGCTTTCCTGGACCGGCCCTTGGGCTCTGGCGCACAGAGGCTGGGGCGGAGGCTGGGAAGCTGCTGCTGTGTCTCCTCCCAGGGGCCGTGACCCCGAGAGCAGGAGCAGAAAGAGACACGGAGACGAACAGGAAGCAGGGGTGTGGAGGCCGCACCTTGGGGAAAGAAGGAAAGGCGACTGCAGACACAGCTCCGACTGCTCTCTGGCCGCCTGCGAGGGACCCAGCAGGGCAGGGGGGACGCGGTCAGGGTGAGGACTGGGAAACAATGCTTATGGCACGTGTAGGCACCTGGCACCCGGCAGGTGCTCCACGCAGGTGCTCCGCATCCTCCATTCTCCTCCGAGGACGCGAGGAGGATGCGGGGAGGGCGGCGGTCTCTGCTGAACCGGGTGGGGCCACACACTTTTTAGATTTCGTCTAGTTAGAGAACTTACGAGCAGAGGCGTTGTTATCTCAGTTCCCCAAGTTGAGAAAAATGAGTACTGTTGTTTCAAAGAGTGAGTTTTCTTACTGACTCACCAGGGAGAACATCCCTGCTGTCTGGAAGGTCTGAAAACGCGCACGAGTTTTGAGATGCTTCAGATTGAGGCTCTGGCAGCCGGTTTTGTTTTTGTTCTTGTTTTTGTTGTTGTTGTTTCTAAAATATTCATAAAGACTTCCTCTCCAGAAGGCACTGCACGTTTGTGCGGGATTCCAGATTGCTTGGGTGGTAAGAGATACGTGTGGGTTTTCAAGGATGCCCATGCGAGTGGAAGAATGTGGCCTTTGTTAGAGCTTCCCTCTGTAAACTGAAACCTGTCTGGTCCCTGGAAGAGGAGCCCGACTGGCCACACACTGGCCTGTCTTTTGCACCCAAATGCCCCCAGCGCCTGACTGCAGCCCCAGCCGCCTGCAGGCCCTTTCCCCGCTTTGAGTCAAAGTTACTCCAACACAGGCTTGCATTTTCCTGCTCAGAACAATGCAAGGGGACAATGCAAGGCAGATGGACTGGGTTGGGCTGAATGCCTTCCGGATGCTGTGAAACGCTGGGGCGTCACCGTGGCCTCCAGGGCAGAGCTGTGACAATGGAAATCACTTAGTGCTTCTGTGGACAAAGAAAGAGACAACAAGTGTCCAGCAATAGCTGCCATGAGTGGAGATCTGATTAACACATCCATGAGAAAAGGGAAATCCAAGAGAGGACGGCAAGGAACAGGAGAGCTGGAAGAGATTTTGGTGTGTGGCCTGGACTCTGCCTCCCACGGCTACTATGGACTCAGATTTCATGGAAATGTTTTAAGGAGCAACTATGGGGGCTCCAGTCACCCGTAACAGGGTATTTTGTAAGGTCCTTACAGAATAGATGAAATTTTAAAGTAAAACCTTTTATTAAAGATTTATTTATTTATTTTAGGGGGAAGGGACAGAGGGACAAGGAAAGAGAGAGAATAAAAATCAGACTTCCCACTGAGCATGGAGCCCAAGGAGGGGCTCCATCCCAGGACCCTGAGATCATGATTGGAGCATTAATCAAGAGTCAGACGCTCAACCAACTGAGCCACTCACCCAGGCACCCCTAAAATAAAACATTTTGACAAACATCTTACTCAACCAATATTATTTTTAAACAGCTGCCTTGTGCCTGACACTCTGCTTAGTGTGAGGGATACAAAGATGGGAAAACATGGCTCCTCCTGACGGGAACGAGGCTCTGGCTCAGAGAAGAGAACAGGGACAAGTTCAACAGCCACAGCCGGAGATCCCTGATGAATAAACTGGTGTCAGTATGGAGGGACGTGTGTGGTCTTCTGGCATTTGTATCAATGACTCCGTGCAAGATGGAAGACATTTCATCGAATCCGCAAGTCCCAAAGGAATGGCAGCGACGGAGGATGGCAGGGTCAGAATCCAAACGAACTTCTAAATGTCCCCCAGGCTAAAACTACAGTTTAGTGGGAGTGGATGTGATGCCCAGTCTTGAGCAGAAGACCTGGGAGGGTGCCTGGCAGCTACCAGTTGGGGACAGGTGCCATTGGCTCTCCTGGCTCTTTAGCCTGTGGGTCTGCACTGCTCGGCGCCGTCTCTAACCAGACAGGACATGCCACCCTGCTGCTGGAGCCCCGCTGGGGCGCAGGATTTGGCCGTCTGAAAACAGGAAGGGGTGGACGGAGGACTGGTCCTGGGATAGGAAGTGACAGGTACACTCAGAAGGCTAATAGGAAGATGGGAAGTTAGACTAGGCACACATTTCACAGCTCTGAGGTCTAACTTAGATGGGTGGGAGCTCCAGGCATGCAGATAAGACAAAATAAATCAAACCAGCACAACTACAGGGAGAACTTCTGGGCCTCCTCAGCTTTCCAAATACGGAAATGTCTGTTCTCAGTGCTGGTGAATTCGGGACTCAGTGGTGAAGATAAGAAGTCTGGATAATTAGCAAGGACCTGCTGGCCGGGATCTGAGCCTCAGATGTTGCTTCCAGTGTTGCTTCCATGGGGCCGGTCCTTGCACAGATCAGACCTGGGAGTTTCCCATGCACTCCCTAACCAGGGCCTCCCAGGTCTGCAGGTCAGCTCCTAGTCCGTTTCTGCCAAGCACCGTTTTGGGGACGCCGTGCAACCATCCGTGATTGTGACACTAACGCCATGCATGTTCTCAAAGGCAGACTGAAAGGTCGCATTTTTGTTTCTGTCCTCACAAAACCAATTTTGCAAAGACCCTCTAAGTCCTGATCCTCCTGCGTTAGAGAGATCCTCCAAATTAATGGCATTGGTCTGCATCCGAGAGTGTCAGGAGGGGTCAGATGCTTTGTGTAGCCCCTTCTCCTCTCCTGAGCTATATTCTCTGGGCCAGATTTCTCCAAAACCGTTCCTCTATTTTCACTGTAATTGGACCCAGAGGTGTGTTCCAGGGGATTTCATAAAACTGAAACTTCTATCAGCCTCCCATTTTCTGGTTCACAGCTGGGAGTGTGGTGTCTCTAATACAGTTTCCTAGGTGCTTCCTGAGAGCCTGTGCACACCACCAGATGCCGCCTTGATAAGGGAAAGAGCCACAGTGTGAAACTGAAGAGGCATAGTATAGTTTGTGGGGAAATCCTGCAACAAAAAGCACGCCCCTACACATCCACTCTATGGCACAGGGGCAGACCCAGAGTATTTTGTAAAGGCCAGCTCTTAGCTCCCACCACCTCCTGCCAGTGTGGCTCCATCCTTGAAGTGGCTATCCCTGTGGGTGCTGCTCCCGTGGCCGGAGGAACGTGCATCTCTAGGCTGAGGTTATGCTGGGGGGACAGCTCACCTGTGCTGTGTTCCACGTTCCTCCCAGGCTGAGCAAGATGGGAAAGACAGACAGGAAAGTGAAAATGAGGAAGTGGGAGCCATATAGCCAGGAGCACCTCCGTCCCCCTCACGGAGACGAGGGCTTCTCTGACATCGCTGTTCTGTATTATAGAGAGCAATGCTGCTTATGAGAGGACTCACTGTACACTCAGTGGATAAATGCTTTGTCTTTCCCACATGTTCCAGCAAACCAAGCGACCCAGAATGCTGAGTGTATGTGCCCACAGCAGGGTCTAGGGACAGCACGTGGGGGCATGGCAGAGGAGCACCAGGACACTTTGGGGGAACAGGTGTGTGCATCCCCTTTGCCCTGTGGGTTGTGGGTGTGCACATGTGCCAGACTTGGAAATGGTACCTTTATATATGAGCCCTTTCTTACTGCCAATCATCCCTCAATAAAGCTGCTAAAATGAAATCTACAGATTTTCTTCTCCTAGAATGAGTTGAGTTTTGATATGCACTGTGTGAATACTTCACCAAATATGCAAAATATTTTCCCAAATCCAAAATCTTGCCAGCGTTCTCCCATCACTTCATTACCAGGTTACAGTAAATTTCCCAATACTTAGCCTTGTACCTATCAGGCTTTATAAATCATTTAACCCTTTTCTTCTTCCTTGTCCCTACACAAGCTTGATTCAGGGGTCAGGAATATATTCTCAGTTTTGCTTCACTAACTTAGGTGCATTTTTATAAGCATAAAGTGGGATACAATGATCCAAATGTTTTTGTTTTTATTTTAGCTTTCCTAATCAAGAACTATCTAATTTCCTGCTGTTTGACTTCCCACGTGGAGACTTATTTTGCAACGCTGTGTCTGCACCAAGTTTAACCATTCCTATATTAAGCCCTGCAGTCCTTACTTTCAAGGAAGAGAGGAAGCGAAGGAAGATGATGTTGTCTGCAATTTACTAAGCCAGGGACTCTATGTGTGGCCCCAAATTGGTTCTCTGCACAGAAGGTGCTCATGATGTTTCAAAGTGTGAGTACGTCAGACGGGCACCTTGGACACTGACCAAATGTGGGTAGTCAGGACAGTGGGCACTCTCTGATCTGTCCTACTTTTCATGGGGAATTGGAATTAACCAGAACAGGATTAGAAGCAAATATCCAATTGATGAAGAACTCCAATCCCCCAGCTTGTTCATTTAAGAAGAAGTCCAAATAATTAACTGATTTTCAGTCCTTCAACAAGACAAATCTGGTCAAAGTAGAATATCTCTGGTTATAAAAATTCCCTTTTAAAAAATACGATGTCTAGAAAATGTTCCAAGATTTTGACCCAGCATTTCCCTCCTGGGAGTCAGTCTTCATGCTGTAGTCAAAAACGCATCTGAGGATTTATATCAAGGTGCGACTGTTATAATTTTATTGTCATAGTATCTGCAATAAATCATGGTAAGTGGAAGTATTGGCATAATTTACATTAATGAAAATTGGAAAGACCCAATTTTTGAGCTCTATAAACCGGTTGATTGATACATCCATCTTATAAAATGTGCAGATGTTAAAAACACATTTATTAAGAATTTTTAGCGATAAGGGAAAGAATCTACAGTAGAATATTTTAAAAGCTACAATAAAAATTAGCACAATTTGTGCAGAATGAGAAGAATGAATCAGCCGATGGCTGTTCCCTACACATGACGGCACTCACGGTCGGTGTACGACAGTGCTCAGCCTTGCCTCAGCAAACACACACCCGGACATGGGACGAAGAGCCAGGATGCGGTGCTCGGCCTCCAGAATCAGGTTCCGGGGAATATCATTCTTTACGTCCCGATGAATCTTCTAAATTGCATGCAGTGACTTTCTGACCTACTTAGAACAGAATTATTTATAGAAAGGAGGGAAACCTCAACCCCACAGTCATACCTCTTGTAAAAATCAGCAGATTGAATTCTGATATTCACAAAATTAGATGGAGGACTGAAGCCAGTGAGTGGGGAAAATAAAACCTGTAGTTTAACCTCCAAATCGACCTTTTCTCTCAGGAGTAGTTGTTATTGGTTTTATGGAATGGCTTAATACTGATAATTTTTGAGTGATTTCCATCTGCTGATCAATAACTGGCAGTTTAATGGTTAAGAGAGCTTTGTCTTTCCAAAATGCATTTTTTGAGAGAGTGTGTGTGTGTGTTAGAGAGAGAGAGAGAGAGTGTGTGTGTGTGTTAGAGAGTGTGTGTGTGTGTGTTAGAGAGAGAGAGTGTGAGTGTGTGTGTTAGAGAGAGAGTGTGTGTGTTAGAGAGAGAGTGTGTGTGTTAGAGAGTGTGTGTGTTAGAGAGAGAGTGTGTGTGTGTGTGTTAGAGAGAGTGTGAGTGTGTGTGTTAGAGAGAGAGTGTGTGTGTTAGAGAGTGTGTGTGTTAGAGAGAGAGAGTGTGTGTGTATTAGAGAGAGAGTGTGTGTGTGTGTGTGTGTGTGTGTGTTAGAGAGAGAGAGAGAGCTGGTGAGCATGAGCACACCTGTACATTTTCTTTTCAAATCATGTATTTTGCCTCGTCTAGGATTTTAGGACAAATGGATTGGTGACGGTCTGTCAACAGCCCCACTGAAGTGGCAACTCAAGGGCCCTGCGGGGAAGACACAGTCCCCCCACCTCTCCGGAGACCGGCTGCTGTGATGTTCAGCCCTCCCACGCCCGAGCTCTCCGTGTGAAGCTGGACGTCTTGCGCACGTCCTCGAGCTGCCGTGCCCCTGCCCGGGGCTCACGGGCTCTTCCCACCCCTGGTCGGAGGAGTCAGTAAGAACAGCACCGTTCAAATGGCCTGACAAGCTCTTACAATCAGGAATAACCTGCAGTCTTTGAAGCACCATTGTTTTCAGCAGCCCCTGTAACTGTGACCTGGGTGCATTCCTGTTTTCACTTGTCACACAGTCCCTGCTGACGTAAGCGCCTTCGTGGCCTTCTGAGCGTGCCACTGTCTCACCCCGGGCTTCTGAGCGGCCGTGGAATGCTTCCCGCTGAAATGAGGGCACAGCTGGGGAACGGCGTTGCTAAGCACAGAACATGTGTGGCTCTGCCTGGAACCGATTCCCAGAATGCACGTGGCGTTGCTTTTCTGTTTCTGGACTCACTTTCTGATGCTTACAAAGAGCATCAAAACAATTGATAAACCACCCGTAATAAGTAACCAGACATCGTGAGATCATTTGTTCCTCAAACCTACGATATGACAAAGGAGAAAAAGCCACCGGCCTCCTACAGTTATTGCCACATGATTGCAAAAGAGCGGTGTGTTGAAGTCGTATTTTAGTTTTCTCCGGAAACTCTGTTTGCCAGGGACATAGGTTGCACCATCCCTGCTGCTCACGCTGATAATTCCATAATATGGGCTGTTTTCATAGGCAAATGAATTTGCAAAATCAGAGCTAGTCTTCCAGATTATGCTGCCTTAGTTACAAATATCAACAAAGTCAGCAAATAAACAAGTCTCAAAGGAGATTTCTAGCAAGTTCGGCTAGCATCACTGGATTCTTTCGGGAAGGGTTATACAACCATTGTTTATTCACTCACCTGTTAACTAGATCAGTAAATACCTATTGCAAACCTACTGTGAGCAAGGCTCTTTTAAGGATCTGTGCTGGGTGGGGAGAAGATACGGGGAGACATAAATAAAATACAGCCAGGAGCGTAGTAGAGCGGTAAATCACATGCGCAGAGAGCTACAACATAACATTCCCATCTCAGGGAAACCCAGGCAAAGCCAGAAACCCCATCCTCTCCCTGACCCTCCATATTCTGTCCCGCGCCTGACGCTGGCTCCTTGCCCTCCTCCTCTAGGGAGCGAATGGCACCACGCCAACCTCCGACGTGGCCACTTGGGACCAACCCTTTTCCCCTCCTCGAAATTGTTCCTCCTGCAATAAGCCCCGATCTCATCATTAAAATTTCCGCACAAAACCTTAAATAGCTTCCTGTTTCATTTTAGGATAAAGGCTGAAATTTTCACCATGGCCCACACAGTCATCGGTGTTAGCATGGACAGCTGGCCTGTCCACCTGTCCAGGCTTGTGCTGAGTCACAGTTCCCCTTGTGCTCTGCTACAGGCACAGTCTTTGGCTCTGTGAATGTGCTGCCTCGGCCTCTGTTCTAGAATCTTCGTGACACTGCGCCCCCCCCACCAGGAATCCTGTCTTCCACAGTGTACTAACACCCAAACCTTCCTGCTGACCTCAACTCCAATTCCAGCACCCCTTCCTGTAAAACACTAGGCTGGATTATATCATATGTTCATAGAGCATCCTGCATTTTTTGGTTATTAGCCCTTGTTTTAATTAGACACAATTGTGTTTGACAGAAGACAGGAAACACCAATGACTTAAAACTTCTTACTTGACAAGTATGGCACTGAATAGAGCCAAATGAAGCTCTGAATGTCTCAGGGGCCCAGGGTCCTTCTAGGCCCTTACCCTAATCAAGCTCAACATTTCACTTCTGCCATATTGCCCACGTCAGCCCGTCAAGCTCCTGAATCAAAACTGTGTTCCAAGCGTTATAATGAGGAAACAGGAAAGGAAGAGCCATGCCCCCTTACTTTAAGAATACATTCCATAAACCATACTTCAGTTTACAAACTACTGCCTAGGACTTATTCATAAGCCACACCTAGCTGCAAGGAAGCCTAAAAATTTAGTCAAAAGTGGATGGTCATTGCCCAGTTAATAATAAGGGTATAAAAGGAATAAGGCTGCTCACATTATCTTCTTGGTCATGGCCCATTTTCTAGATTGTAAACTCCATGAAGACAAGATCAGATCAATTTACTCACTGCTGCATTCCTGGAGCCTCCCTGACATGCTATCAGTACATTGTAGATGATCCATAAATACTGTTGAATGGGTGGCTGGGTGGATGGATGGGTGGATGGATGGAGACATTGGAGGGTGGATGGATGGATGGATGGATGGAGAGAGTGGAGGGATAAAGTGGATGGGTGCATGGATGGATGGATGGATGGAGAGATAGATTGGAGGGGTGGATGGATGGATGGATGGTTGGAGAGATTGGAGGGATGGATGGATGGATGAAGTTCTATGGGTGTCCAGAGATAGAACTCACCCCTTTTAGATTGGCGGGGAGAAAGCGAGGTGATTGGGAATTGTCATCTTGAAGGTATGATTTGAACTAGAATAAAAGGCAGGCATAAAGTCATCTTAGAGCATACAGGTCACAGATCAAAACCATCCCTCTTGGACCTCCACCATGTGGCATCCTCCTAAACCCTGCGCTGCTGATCTTGCTCCACACTTCATCAAGAAGACAGAGGGGCAGGAGAGGAGCTCACTGCCTCCTGGTCTGGCAGCCACTCAGCGCAGCCTTCCCATCTCTCTGCTTCTTCCTCACTTTCAGGTGATGAGGCGTCCTTTTCCCTGTGACGGACCATCTCCTCCCCTTCTCACACTCCCCTGGCCGCACGGTCACTTTCTCCTCGCTAGCTCATTGCTATCTGCATACACGGGTGTTCTGACTTCTTTTATTACAAGATTGTTTTTTTTTTAAAGATTTTATTTATCTACTTGACAGACAGAGATCACAAGTAGACAGAGAGGCAGGCAGAGAGAGAGGAAGGGAAGCAGGCTCCCTGCTGAGCAGAGAGCCCGATGCGGGGCTCGATCCCAGGACCCCGAGACCATGACCTGAGCCGAAGGCAGAGGCTTTAACCCACTGAGCCACCCAGGCGCCCCTACAAGATTGTTTTTATTGAAAGATTGATTTCCACCCAATAAAATCCCAGGTCTTTGCTCCCTTAGACAATGAAGCTTCCTAAAAGGACGTGAGCCCTTGTCTTTACTTCTTGGCCTCTCACCCCACCCAGACTCTCTCCCCTCCCTCTGGGCTTCTGGCTGCTTCCCAGAGGCAGTCCTTTCTCAGAGGACTGTTGGTGGCCATGCTGCCAGCCCTGAGTTCTCACCCCTCCTGCCGCTCCAGGCTTCTGAGCACACAGAAATATGCTTCATCTCTTGAAACACGTCTTCTCGTGGCTTCCAGGGCCCAGTCCATGTTTGCCCCACATCACAGGCCCCTTAGCTGGGACTGTAAGTGCCCAGTCTGGGTGGGACTCCTTCACCGTCCTTTCTTTCCAGATTATCCCATTCTGCCCAGCAGCTTTGAACAATCTGCCTACCAGTGGCTCTCTGGCTCTGTTCTGGGATCTTGTTCATGACGAGAAAAGGTGAGTCTAAATTAAATGCCTCCTGAATCAGTCTTTCCCTGGGACAGAGATACCTAGAAGACAGATGTACTGTCTGAGAGAAGTAATGACTCTATGAGTAAAGAGACTAGTAATTTTCATTTTGATGCTTTTGCTCTCCAGCGTGAGAGGAGGGACAACTGATAATGACCACAGCACCGCAGGTAGAGAACCGGGACCGTGCTGGGCACCACGGAAAGTTCAGGCAGGGAAACTGAAAATGGTGTTAGTAAAGAAAAGAAAGAGGAGGATACGGAGAAACATCTTGAAACAATGTCACAGTGCAGGAGCTCGTGGACAAACATGAGCGTGTAGCAGACTAAAACACGTTGAAACAAAGATGCTCTAAGAACATATGTGAAACCCAGAAGAAGGCGGCCAGCATGGAGAACTGTAAGCACCTCTGCAAATAGACGGTGCTGTAAACACAGGACAGAGGAACCAACAGCCAGTTGCATGGGTTCTCACAGGAACCAGAGCAGGTTCCGAGGACTTCACGGAACAGACCCGGAGCGTTGCTCTCAGCGCGAGGGGCTCACACACAGGTGAACGACAGGGTAGGGTGGAGGGCACGCAGCCTCACCGTGGGAAATTCTTTCCAGACCTTAATCCTCAGTACATCTTGAGACAATATTCAGCAACAACTTGTTTTCTGATTATTCACTTAAGTCCACTCAGGTAGAACAAAACAGACTGCTTACAAAGATATGGATCACAGCCGACGGGAGGGGAAGTCTCATGAACAAGGGATCGATGATTGATGATAGGAAATTGCAAAGCAAATGTAGAGGTCGTACGGCATCCTGCACACAGCTAAGGGGGGTGGCTGAGTTCTAATTCCGTCCTGCCGTCCTCCGCTCTATTGATTCTCCTCCTCCTGAAACACGAAAACTGAAGAAAGGCCAAGGGAAGGACTCCAACAGCTTTTCCTTCTCATCTTCGGATTGAGTGAAACCCATTAGAGCACATCCCTCTTGATACACCCGTGAACGCACGGTCCTTCCGCGGGATCACAAAGAGAAGTTATGCCTGCGTCGCTTCCTTTGTGCTCTGGAAAACCGCACTCCTTTGAGCTCTGAAATGGGATTTCCGGAGAAAGCTCGGGGAGGGTACAGCAGAGAAGGGCCCTCTCCCCACTGCCACCCTGGGGCCGCACACTGCAGCGGGACCCCAGCAAACCTCCCTCCCGGAGCCCTCGGCTGGCTCAGGTCAGCACTGGACAGGGCCCTTCCCAAGTGTTCTTTAGGAAAATGGCAATTTTCTCCCACAAATAACATGACATTCAATTTCACCCAATACCCACACCTGGCCTTTGAAGGTCAAAGAAGTGGCTGTGTGTTTTATTTTATTAATGTGACAAAGAACCATCAGGAATGTGGGAGAATGCTATTAAGCCTGCTCCGGGATGTGCACCGTGACTTAGAGGAGCCGAAGGAAAAATGTCAAACGGAAGGTATTTAAGGCAAGGCAAAGCGGAGATAATCTCTGTTGAGTGGAATTGTCTTAATCGTATTATACACCCTGGTCAACCAGCAATATCAGGGTTACTATTTTACTTCCCAAATTTAAGCCTGAACTAAATTTCTTGGAAATATTCCTCTGAAATGATGCAAACATGAGACTATTAGGCTACTTCATGTTTCTAAATGTATTTGATTATTTTCATCCTTCTTGTGTTATTTCCTAAAGGCTTTCAAACTTATAAACATAATTCTGAGAAAATGAATGTCATCAAAATATGGGCAAATCATGGCTCAACATGGGGCATTAAGGATAACAGACCCTTTCCATGGTTTTTCTGCTGTTTCCTAAATTTCTGCACAGCACCATGCTCTGGGAAGCCCCATCTCGCTTGACTCTGCTGGGCATTCCAGCATCACTCGGCAAAGAGGCAGAGAATGGCCTCGCTTCATCCCAGGCAGCCCTGCAGAGTCATGTGCTAATTCTACAGGGACCCTTGGAGCAGAGGCAAGCAGGAAATGACAATGTGGACCAAGACTTCAGCCACTGACTACCAAGCAAGTGCCCCAGACCCATCATTGCTTAGTGCCTTCCAGCGATTGCCTAAAAAAGCATTTTTTCGAGAAAAGATTCACGAATGGACAATGCATGAGCCTGATATCTTCATATACTGAGACGAGATCAAACCTAAGGCCATGCCATAAGCAGAACAAATACATAGTCATATTTTCGAGACCTGTAGAAAATGGGAATGTACGACCTGCTTTTTCACGCGTCACGCTGACCCTTCTCTAAGCTGATTCCAAATTCTTGATGTTGCCGGAGATTCCACAGTTACACAGAACAGGCGAGGAAAATTCTCACCGGTATTAAAGAAATAAGACGAACCTCCAGAGGGGTAATCAATAAAATAAGAGGTCTGTAATTTATTTATTTATACACAACTTTGTGTGCTTGAGCATACCTTCTTTTCCAATATCCACACCAGTTTTCTTCCACACAAATAGCAGATAATGAGCTATTTTGAATTTGTTCTCTTTACTTTTCTTCTCTAAATGAGTTATCCTTGGAAACATTATTAAGTACCTTTGAAAGTATAATTTCAGTAGCAGCAATATAATTCATTATAATTAAAAAATTCAAGTACTTGTTATTTCTATATTTTTACTAAAATCACTAATACTGCAACAAATATCTTTATAATAACTCTTTGCTTCAAGATCAGTTATAAGATAAATTACTATTTTTTTTTTTTAATTCCTGTTTTTAGACCCTGATCGACTGCGAGTTCTTCAGGTTGGGAACTCTGTCTTACATCACAACCATATCATATAAAGTTCGTATTATCCGATCAGCGATAAGTTGTAGTCTGTAATGAGTGCCTCTCAGGAAAGTGCCTATCAGAACTGGGACATTACAAATTGAGATTTATTTTGGCGAATCCAGCTATGAAATAAACACAGAGCAGGGATAGAAAATCAACTTAGACCAACAGAACAACTCTCATGTCTATGAAACTTAACTTCAGCACAGCAGAAGAAATTTTCATGGCTGAAGAAAACCATCATCAGGCGGTTACAAGGGGAGGGTCAGGGCCATGAACACACTAATGAAATTATAGCAACTGACAGGAAGGTAGACATTCCTTATCCAGTGTTTACAGAATCGAAGTCTTATTCAAATATTTCAAAGTGTTCTTTTTCCCCCATGAGCAAAACCATCTCATTTAAAGAATTAACGCCAATCCTTCTCAAACTCTTCCAAAAAACTGAAGAGGAAGGAATACATCCAAATCCATTTTAGGAGGCCTACATCACCCTGATACCAGAGACAGATAAGGACACTAGATAAAAGGAAAGCTATAGACTCATATCCCTGATGAACAGAGATGCAAAGTTCTCATCAAAATATTAGGAAACCAAATTCAAAAACACATGAAAAGGATCAGACGCCATGACCCAGTGGGGTTCACCCCTAGGATGCAAAGATAGTGCGGCAGGCACAAATCCATCCTTGTGGTGCATCTCGTTAATAGAAGAAAAGATTAAAAAAAGATCCTCTAAATAGATGCAGAAAAGACATTTGACAAAGTGCAACATCCTTTCCTAATAAAATCCCTCAGAAAGTTGGGTAGAGAACGGACATAGCCCACCCTAACAAAGGCCATACGTGAAAAGCCCACAGCATCATACTTGGTGGCGAGAGGCTGGACGCTTTTCCTCCAAGACCAGGAATGAGACAAGGGTGCCCATTATCTCCTCTCCGATTCAACACAGACTGGGACAACCCAGCCAGAGCCGCCAGGGAAGACGAAGAAACGAAATGCAACCAGATCGGAAAGGGAGAAGTACGATCGTCATTGTTTGCAGATGATATGACTTTTATGTAGAAGATCCTGGAGACTGTTGGCATTGGTGGGTGAGGTCGTAAAGGAGCAGAACACGAAGCCACAGACCGAGGTTGGTTGCATTTCTGTCTGCTAACACAGAAATACCAGAAAAACAAACAAACCCTCCCAACCCTGTCATCAGACGTCATCCCTCAGCCTGGGCCTCTAAATACAAAGTTTTCCTAACTTGTTTGTGTCTTCCAGGCTTCTGAGCTGATTTGATTTTCCATGTGGGTCCCGGGGAGAGGAAACTTGGCTGTTCCCCTCCTGGACCTTCAGAAGTTATTTCTCATTGAAAGTAAGACACAGGATTTTGTCACCAATTAGTAAGCACTTGGTGCCCAACAGGTCTATGCCAGGCCTGGGGGACATAGGGACACACAAACCACGTGCATTACCCGCAGGGCGCTCACTCTTGGAGGGAGACCTGACAGGGTCAGTAGAGGCCACCGCAGTCTGGCATGACGCTGTGATAATTCCTGTGATGTCCTTAGTCCACGGGCCACGGGTGTCCATGGGAGGGGCCTCCAGCCGGGCCAGAGGGCAGGTGAGCATCAGGGAGCATTTCTGTGACGACAGCAAATCTGGATGGAAACGTGGGGGAGAAGTTAGGAAGGCAACGGGCGGGGGGGGGGGGGGGGGGGGGGGGGGGGGGAGAGACACATGAGGCAGGCGTGGCTTCCAGGTAGAGAAAAACGCACAAGTTGTTCTGTAGTCAGGAAGCCACGAGGCGCCGTGAGCGGCGGAGCTCCCGCGCACGGAGAGGAGGCTGAGCACGGCATGAAGACCTCACTAAGTGTCTGCATCGTTCACTCCGTGCGTCCTGCGCGGCGGGATTACAAAGACACACGTCGTGCTGCAAGGTGGGGGCTGTTACCCTCATTTTCCTGCTACCCTCGTGGCCCTTGCCCCAAGTCCCCACGGGGCTGGCACCCTGGCGAGGTCTCCCTGAACCCAGAATCTTCCCCTTGCACAAGCTTGCTGACTGCCAAGCTCGGACCCCGCGGCGGGACCCGGGTGTGGGCGGAACCCGCCTGTGACCGGAGCCGCTCCTTGCCGGAGACCACGCTCTGGGGCCTCCCAATCCAGGTCGACAATGACAATATTAAGTGACGCTGGGTTCAAGGCCACTCACGGCCCACGACTATTGGTAAGAACCTGTAGGTCTAAATTGATCTGTTTTTAACGATCGGGCGTCAGCTGCAGCCTCCAGCAGACGCGGAGATGAAAGTGCATCTGGTCAAGGCCATGGGCAAACCACAGCCCGGGCTTTGTCTGCAGAGGGGAGGCTTTGGAAGTGTCCTGAAGAGTATTTAATGGCAGAAGGCAGGGCTCTGGATACACTGTTGCGTGAGGAGAGCAGGCTGAAAATCTGAAATGCTGTATGTTGGTTACTACATTCTACACACTTGCAGCTGCATTCACGCACACGCACACACACACACACACACACACACACACTGTAAGACTCGAAGGGAAAACACCGCAAGAGAATATGCCAAAACACAGCAGAGACACACAGAGTAGCCGATTTAGAGAAAACTTCAATTTCTCTCTATTTCCAAATTCTCAATAATGAACACGCATTGCATTTTACACTCAAGAACTGTTTCCGGGGCGCCTGGCTGGCTCAGTCTGGAGAGCGTGAGACTCTTGATCCCAGGATCATGAGTTCAAATCCCACATTAGGGATACATTTTCCTTTAAAAAAAAAAAGAATTATTTTCTTCAAGATGTTATCACAAGAAGTCATCACAAGACAGAAATACCTTTTTTTAATTGAAGTCTAGACCAATAAAAGTGCACGAATCACAAAGGTAAGCTCCTTGAGTTCCCTGCGTACACACCTCTAGGTAACCAGCATTCTGATCAAAGAAGAGACCATTAGCAGCATCTCCAGAAGCTGCTCCCAGGCCCCTCCAATCATAACCTCCTTTCAGACATAAATTCTAGCACCACAAAAGGGATGTTGCTTTTCCAGTTTTATGTATACGGAGTGGAGTGTATTTGCTTATTTAGATCAACGCTGTGCTCGTGAGACCCCAGCCATGCTCCCGTGCATGGCCATGGTTTCCCAGCCTCGTTGCCACGTCAGGTTCAGCGTGCGGACGTGCTGCCTGAGCGCATTTCCACGCTGGAGCTGCGAGGGGCCGTGCTGCTCTGAACACCCTGTGCAGATCTTTGGTAAACAGGTGTGCACGTTTCTCTGGGTCCATCTTTGGAAAGGGACTTGCTGGGCCATGCACAGGCTCTATCTACTTCACTGTGTCTTCCAGAGTCTTTCCAGGTGATCGCGCCTCCTGCCCTCTCCCCACCTGAAGGCACCACGTCCTTCCTCCGGTGGAAGCGTGCCGTGATTGTACCTGCCCATTCCCCCATGAATCATGGAGGTGTGTGCCTTCTCAGGTCTCCTCCAGCCAGCTGGAGGTCCTCTTTGGTGAGGTGACTTGTCCAGCTTTTTAAACCACCTTCCCCTTGCCTGATTTGTCTGTGTCTTATTGATTTATGGGAGTTGTTTGCCTCTCCCATGTTTTACCTTTCACGTTTCAAACACTCTCCGTGTTTTACCTTTCACGTTTCAATGTGTTATGCAACAGGAATTGATTTTTATGTATAATGAGAGGTACAGGTCAAGATTTGCTTGGCTACTTTTTTTATTTTTAAAAGATTTTATTTATTTATTTGACAGACAGAGATCACAAGTAGGCAGAGAGGCAGGCAGAGAGAGAGGAAAGGAGGCTCCTGTGGAGCAGAGATCCCAATGCGGGGCTCGATCCCAGGATTCTGAGACATGACCTGAGCCGAAGGCAGAGGCTTAACCCACGGAGCCACCCAGGCGCCCCTGCTTGGCTACTTTTTAAGATCCCCAGAAATTTACCAAAAAATAATTTTAAAAATCCATACTTCCACCCCTCTTCCCAAAGACGATGATTCTTTCTGAGAAAACAACAGGGAGCTGGACCGTGCCCTCACTCGGGGAAGACGCGCGGCGGCTGTCAGGTTGTGCGGGGATCGTATACATGATGCAAACTTGTTACTCACAGCAACTCTGCAAGCTGGGTGCATTTATTCCTCCTCCGGAGACGGCAGTAAGAAGAGAAATAAACCGACGTACCCACGGTCACACGTGGAATCAACTCAGCAGACTGGACTCAAATTCATGTTTTATCGACCAAAACCCTCCTGGGGCACAACATTAAGAACCACACCCGAGATCACTCCCTGGGATTCCAGCGCACGGCCTGCCTCCACCAAGAGGATGAGAGGCACGTCTGTGGGTCGCACTCCACGAGTGAGCTCTGGGTTTCCAACCCTCCGGATCACTAGGCTGGCCACCGACTGGATCGACGCCATTCAGTTTGATTCATTCTCTAACATGGCTTGGTCGCTGCGTGGTTTCTGCTGTGGTCCAGTTTCCGAGGAAAAGATACTCCCTAGGATGGAATCAGGGCACCCACGTGGATAAAGAAATTAACACTGCGTTGGTCGCTAACACCACTTGCATCTGAATGAATTCTCAGACCTCTCCTGGGAAGAAAAGAAGATCCTGGAAGTTGCTCAGCTCTGGGATGCTTCAGCACCTCACTTCCAGGAGTCATTTATTTGGAAGTGACCCCAGTGAAAAGCATAGCTTGCCTAATTGTTGGGAAAATCAGAGCTTTATCTTGTGGTTTCCTAAACTCTCTTTCCACAAATGCATTATGAGGCAATTGCTGCCTTATGGTCTCCATCATCTGAGAGGAAGGCAGGCAGGCTAAAGCTACTCAGCCTTTGCATGAGGACATCCTGTTACCTGGACACGTGCAGCAACGCTGAGATGAGTGGCTCTTAGAGACACGCGGTAGATCGGGCCGATGCCTGGCATTGGGAGGCTTCCCTCTCCCTCCTCTCATCCTCCCTGTTCCTTCTCCTCCCCCTCTCTCTCCTGCTCTCCTCCCTGTCCCCCCTTTCATCCCCTCCCCTGCCCCCCCTTGCCGCCCTCCCCCTTTTCTCTCCTCCTCCCCCTCCCACTCTCCTCCTCCCTCTTCAATGCAACATGTCACATGCATCCGATGGGATGCGTTTTCTCTTCTCATGACGTTAATATTCTAAACAAACAGACGTACTACATCAATCTAATCAATGCGCTCTGAAACTCACGACCATCCGAGTTATGGAAATGTATTTTGTACATCTTCAGTGTTCAGCTGAAAATCAATAAAAATCCATTATCTAATATTTCAACTGCCGCCCACTTGAGACATAGTTAAAAATAAATCTCTCCAAAGAAAAAGATTAAACTGTCTTATGCCATTACTAATTATTGATATTCACTTCTTATAATAGTATACCTGGTAGGCAATTATTGGTAATTAAGTGTGCAATAGATCAGTCTCAGAGGAAAAGAAATGCTAAATTGTTAGATTGAGGTATTTCAGATTTTTTTGTGACCATTTCAGTGAACATTAACATTTTAAGAGATACACACCGGTTCAGTATTATTGGTTACTGTTTCTAAACATTGATCTAGTTTCAAAATGTATACCTAGGAATCGCAGATCACTAGCATGGCGTTTAGGCTGCTTTAAGAAGAGCCTAAAACTGCCGGATTTCAGGAAAAGGCAAGAGAAACACAAAGATGTCTCGCTGTCTGGAGACCGGCATCCGGCATCCTCCACGAAGCAGAGCCTGGAGCAGAGGCTGAGAACGGACACAGTGTGCTGAGAAGGAGACAGCCTTGGGCTGAGAGTCGTTACCATCGGACGTGGATTTCCTTAGCGCATTCCTCACCCTCACCCCAGAGAGGCACATAAACTTTCCAGACAAGCCCCACGGAGACTTTGGGCCGCGAGACTAGAGTCCCCGGCCCAGGCCGCTGGCACACGAGCCCAGGCTCCGCTGCCTTCACGGCGTTGGGCGGCATCCCTGTCCAGCAGCTCCGAGATCCAAGTGCATTTCCCAGTCCCTGTTAGCTCACACCCGCGATGCTCAAGGACAGGATGAGCGCTTGGACGACAAAATGTCAGCCAAGAGACACGTATCCTGCACGTCCCCACGAGGAATCCTATCTGGCACCTTCGTGGCTCCAACATGTACTTATGCATAGTCCTCAACACTCGCTGAGAGGGCTCCCCCCGGCCCTTCCCCCACAGACATGAGACCCACCATGAGACCCACACGTGCCAGGCACCGTACAGGACACAGGGGACACCACGCCTGTCTCACAGGGAGCTCAGAGCACAGAGCGGAGAACAGTGCCTGAGGCAGACAGGCACAAAGTGATCAAGTCGGGATAGGTTTGCAGTGCCCCTGGGGAGTCTTCCCGGAGGAGGTGACCAGAATCCGAATTTGAAATAAGAGGCGGGACGTTCGTCCAGGCAGTTCATGGGAGCAGGGCCTTCTGGGAAACAATGGCCACATGCTCATTGTCGGGGACCCTTGAAAAAATGGGGCTCCTGAGAGAAATAGCCAGTGTGTTTGGGTTAGGAGATGAGTCAGCGGATTACGGACCTGCGGGCTGGGACCGTCACGTCTGGACCGACCTCCAGGCCATCTGGAGCCTTTGAAGGATCCAAAGCAGAGGAATGAAGTGAACAGATTTGGTTGGAAAAACAAAGTCACTCTGGCAGCCACGAGAGAAGATGGCGAAGTCGGAAAACCAACGCAGAGGCTCTTGGTGGTGGCACGGTGAGGAAGGCCAGCGCTGGACACGCACCCAGCCTGTCAGAACCGAGGCCACTGCATGTGACCAAGGCACAAGGAAGACCAAGAAAGCCTTAGGACGCCTGTCCCAACCGGCTGCGGCCCCAGAGCAGATGGGGATGCAGATGAGGGGTAGGCAGGGTCCAGGGGTCCAGCTTCAGAGGCTGGGGCGAGGATGTTTACATGGCATGCCGGGGGACTGCCCGGAGGAGGTGACTAGGATCTGGGGCTGGCTTTCAGCTGTGGAAGCAATCAGAGCATGGCTGAGAAGTCAGGGGGAGAGAACGCCGCGCACTCGGATGCAGGGCAGAACAGGAAGAAGCCAAAGGGTGAACCCAGAGAACGGCCCCCACTGGGCTGCAGAGAAGGGATCTGAAAAGGAGCGGCCGGCAGGGAGGGCTGCTAGGTCTGTTCGTTTCCTTCAGCAAGTGCTCTGATTATTTTCAAATTATCACGGTTTGTTGTTTAAACCTTGGAAACTATAAAAGTTCATAGATGCGAAAATATGGTTTGCCTACAATCCCATCCCTCCAGATAACCATGTCCCCCCTTTTCCCCACGTCTCAATTTAGTATGTCACTAAGTGAATGCCCCTTTAGGAAAACACATAAAAAGGTCAAAAGGTCCAAGTGAAGAAAGAATTCGCTTTTTGGTTTTTGCAGTTGACTTCTCTACCTTGATATTGAATGAACTACACTCTTACTTGGAGGCAAATGCATTTATTATTTTAATATCAAATATAGAAAACGGATCAACATCTCCACAGACCTTCCGTAGAGATGAGTTGTTTCCTACCTGTAGAAAATTATTCTTACAGGGAGCGAAAGATTTTAAAATCACCTTCTCAAATATATAGACCCCAAAAATAAAGTTTAAAATTTTGTAGACCAGAATTCAAAGAAACCAAATTTCAGGTTTTCTACACCAGGTAAAACCTTTCTATACCTTTCCAACCTGTATTTGGAGGATGGATTCCAGTGCGATCGCTTCTGCGTGTGGCGTGTGGAATGCCGCTCTGACCAGGAGGGACGTTCCCTTGCTTTTTTCACTTTGCTTATGTGTGTGTTTTTCTCTATTCTGGTGACCTACCCTTAGGCATTTTCTCAGGAATAATTTTGGAGCGTACATTAGGCGTACAGTGAAGCGTGGGCCCATGCACCCTGAGTCTACAGAGTAGACGAACGGGAACCCTGAGCCGTCCGTCCACCTGCAGCCAGGGAGCCGTCCGCGCGTCTGTCTGCGAGCAAGCCAGTTCTCGGCTCCTCTTTGGCCAGACGCCGAAGAGAGGACACAAGGACCCTATGGGCAGGCGAGCAGCCGCGATACCCAGGAAACCACCGATCGCTACGCAGGCAGGAGAGGAGGAGCAGCAAAGATGGGGCCGGGAGGATGACTGTCCTTGGGACTAAGGAAGAGACGAGGCAGCTCCGTGGGAACGTGGGGCGGACTCTGCTCACCTCCCCCAGAACCTAGAGCCGCCCGCTCAGCACTGGGCTCAAGTCTGCGGCCCCTCAGCTCTCCAGCGTCGGTGCTCAGTTTCTCCCTGTGCGCTGCACGGCCCAGGCTCACCTGGAGGGGATTCCAGGACCGCGCGCGGGACAGCCTTCCCAGCTCCCGTCCATGCGCACACAGCCCGGAGCAGCCCCACAGCCAACAGAACAACTCCTTTACGCAAGGACGAGTCCTGAAGGATTTCCTCTGACGTCTCTTTCGGAAGATTCACCTTCCCCAGGGAGTTTAAAAATTTAATTTAAAAATTAAAAACCTTGAATTACAAGTGGCAGGAACACATCCGTCCATCCGTTTGGAAATTCTGCGACGTTGCGAGCGATGCCGGGAATGTCATTGAGACTCTGGCCATCGCTTCGTCTGACGTGGTGTGTCTCAGATCTGCGTCATCTCTACACAAAGGCGATTCGTTGCACTGGTATGTGAGCTGAGGAAGTGATTGTCATCGTTTAGCAGGTACGGGTCGGAATGCAGCCCGAAATTCACGGTGCCTTCCTGCCCCCACGTCCAGATCAGCACAGAGTACTCATTGCTCAAAGCCAAGTACATTTTGCTGTGTTCCTTGAAGCACAAAATATTAGAAGAGGGAGTAAATCGCTCTTCTCTGTTGTCGTCAGTGAGGGATGCATCGAAGGGCAAAGTAAGGTCCTCGAGATTGAAATGTACCCCAGAGTCACCCAGACTTTTGTCTTGGATCTCCTGACCTCCAAGAGCCACTTGGAATGACAAATGGGTACCCATGTCGCATGAGAAACAGGGCAGGCCCACTGGGGGGCCAGGTGATCACTATCACTTCCAGCTCTGTGAACCTGGGTGTAAAACTGAAGAGAAGTGGTTCTTCAAAGTGAGAAACTTATCAAGGTTTAAAAATGCATACCTTCCCCCATACAATTTCCCTGAGTCATTTTTCTTTTCAGCACAAAATCCAAGGAAACCTAGTTGTCGCCTGCAGAATGGTTTGAATCCTGAGATTTTTTTTTTTTAATTCCGGGTTTGAAAACCGATTTGAAAATAAAAATACCAAAAACAAAATTTTGTTTTCCTTTACAAGCAATCTCGGGCTCCAAATAATTTACTCTCTGCAGTTACATCGTTAAAAAATCCACGTGGCTTGCTTCTGCATCCGGCTGGTGTCTAAATTTGTGTATAATAACACAAGCTTCCCACAGAGATACACACACGCACACACACACACACACACACACACACGGCACAAGCCGCTGTGAGCCGGGTCCTGCTGATCATGCAGCAGACCCCGCGATTGGTTTCCTGTTTTGCTCGCTCCTCCCGGCCAGCGTGGTGCGCTCAGCCCCGAGGTGGTGCCTGGACTGTCTGGCCTGCGGAGACCTTTCTGTCTGGGACAGTACCATTCCATCCAGACAGGGAGAGACCGTATGTCCAGGGTGTTATTCTCAACACCAAAAGCCACCCCAAACAACTCTGTGCTGGGGCTGCCTTTAAAAACGTTTGAATTCCAAAGCGCCTTTCCAGAAAGTGCTGGTGGGTCTCGCTCTGACTCGGGGCATCCCATCCGCCCCCGAGTGCAGAGAGCAGGTTACCCTCTCCCGTGGTGAGCTGCCCGCGGCCAGCGAGGCTCTTGCAGCCACAGTGGTGATCTGTGAAAGAGAGCAGTTTGCTTGCAAATGATGAGCCCTGCGTCCCTTGCTGGGAAGGAGAGGGGAAGCCGCCTGGCCAGAAAGACAGCCGGTTTCAAAGGCTGCTGCTCCTCGCGCA
Source organism: Meles meles (assembly GCF_922984935.1). Classification (NCBI taxonomy): domain Eukaryota; kingdom Metazoa; phylum Chordata; class Mammalia; order Carnivora; family Mustelidae; genus Meles; species Meles meles. Next base: position 83,188,589 of record NC_060079.1, read on the forward strand.
GCCCCCAATTAGGGCCTCGCTATAAAGGCACCAGCTTTAACCTCAAAAGTCAGAATCTTGGACGTGCGCAGCGATTCCAAGAAACATGAAACATCAAATAGGAATATTATAATCCACGTGAAGCCGTCACTGCGCAGGTGTTAACCCGGCATTTCAAAGTGGCTTCTCCTGGTTAACGAAGGGAATTAGCTCCATAAAAGTTTATGTGCGGCGTGGTTCTCCACATTGTGTGCGCATTCGCGCTGTTACGTGTTATTCTACAGGCTATAATGAAATCTTCAAAGAACTCAAGTGCCCTGGGGCTAACAGACTTTCCAGATCAGACACCGTGGGACAAATAACTTGCATTTTTTGATTATACCTAGTCAAAGAGGTTTTATTTTGTTTTTCATTGCACTTGGACAAAAATCCAGAATTCCATTTCTCAGGCTTTTTAAAGCCTCTCTCAGGAAAAAGAAACTATAGCCTGCTCACTTTGAACTAATCATAAATTCCCATTTCAAAGAGCTAACTAATATTCCCAGAAAGGTACTTTTTGAAGACGTGTTTTGCATAAGAAGTCTTATGGTAGCTCGTAGAGAACTAAAAATAAAACCCTAGTACTGTACATAGAACTCATGTATTTTCTTGGAAGATAAATTTTAAAAAGATTTTTTTTTTCTTTGAGAAAAGAGCCAACTATATTCTTCTATGTGAACAGAGTATAAAAAGCATGGCCCAATGTGACCTTAGTATATCTAATTTCTTATCTACATTTGCCAAATTAGTTTGAAAAAATCAGACTGGCTTTGCTAAGCGTTCCCATGGATACATTTTCATCTCCTTACCCAGCCCCCGTCGTGGGACACGCACCCGCTCTGAAGCTGACCCTCTAAGGTTCTCATCTGTCACTTTCCCCTAGACTCAGGACGTCTGTCACCCTAGATTTGACCGAAGAGTCCACATCTATTAAATATTTGATCCTTGCAGACACAAAAGCGAACTCATGTGACATTTGGCTTCTATCTGTCTGATGTTAATAATAATATTGCAGAGAGATACATGGCTAGGACTGGAGATCAGGCCTGTTAGGAATAATGAGAAAATATTTAAGTGTTTTGTTCAGACCCTGAACTTACACATCCCAGTTTTTATCAAATCTGAATGACAGACGTATTAAATAGTATCATTCCTACCCTGAATAGTACCTTGCCCTTCACTGGCATTAAAGTGTGTGTGTGTGTGTGTGTGAGAGAGAAGAGAGAGAGAGAGAGAGAGAGAGCTGGAAAGAAGGGGGGAAGGAGAGAGAGAGGGAGGAAGGAAGGCAGGAAGGAAGAATATTTAACAATTGTTGGCCGGGACACCCAGTTCCTCCGAGTAGTAAATTCCTGGGTGGTTGCTATAATTTCTGTCTGTTAAAATGAAAACTCAAGGATCTACAGAGAAGTTTCTTACAGAAACAGCCTTTTAATTTGGCACCTGTTATGGTAACTTTAAAGAAAATATCAATTTAACTGACAGTTTTTGAAAGAAAGTGGATATCATAATATTTCAAGATTTCCAAATATTGGCTCATGCTTGGCTGTTTAGAACAGGTACTCACGCTAATCCTACATCGTGAGAAACTGAGGCCAAAAGTGAGCTCAAATTCTTTGGAGGAAAGCAAGAAAACTTAAAAAAAGAAATCACCTTCCCAGAATTCCTGGGTTGGAGGGCATCTGATCTCTTAATCATGCTTTTACCACCATAATTTTCATAGTTTATCCTGAGATTTCTTTTCTTCCTCTGGTTTTAATCATAAATTTCCCAGGAAATTGCCCTGTAACTGCCACATAAGGAAGACAGATGTTCCAGAGAAAGGGGCAATTTTATTTTACAAGGTATCTTTTAACATACGCACGTGAAGTATCATAAATTGTCAAAGAATAGCAACATTGGGTAAAAAGGGAGGCTAAAATAGAATTTGGAAAAGCGATTCTGCGAAAAGCTGATACGATACAATTATGTGTGCCTTTAAAGATCAAAATTTATCAGAGAGAAGACTTGTGAGACCTGCAGAAGTGGGGTGTGGACGGGCTCCGGCCTCTGGCTTCCACCTGTTTCACAGCCCTCAGACGTAACCTCGGTAACTCCGTGCTCCGTCAACCATGTGACGCTCATCGCTTTGGAAAAGGGTGAGATCTCCCCCCGCCGAGTATCAAAGTAAATAATATTCCTTGTGAAAATTTTGGAAACAAATAGAAGGAGTAAAAAAGAAAGAATTTTTCACCATGGTATTTCCTGGGCAGAACCAATATTAATTTGTCATATTTTCTTCTAGTTTGTTTTTTCCCCTATGTGAAGGAAATAGGACTAGTTTGAAAATATACAAATACAAATGTGTCGGGGATCTTTCATTTTTTATTTCGGAGATGGTGCTTGCATAGTCCAAGTACTGCGGAGTAGGATTTCCTACCAGAAACGCCCGGAGAAGATCCAGCCTCTTATATTCAAAGTGGGAACTTTCTGCCCTAAGCCATGGCTGGGAGAGACGAGGATTTTGAGTTTTCATCTCAGGCTCAGAGGGGTCCATGGCTCACCCTTCCAGGTTTATGGGACATTTTTGTGTTGTTCTGCCCTGAGAAAGGGTTTTCTAAGTTCTACCGTTTCCTCCTTCGACAGGTCCAGGGTACAGCTTGACCCTGGATGGAGCTCGGGATCATCAGGAAAGAATCAGTGGCGGCTGTCTTTTCTGGTGGGAGGGGGGAGCGTGAAAAATCCAAAGGTTAAGAAAGAAGAGGAGGCTTCAGCTGGACACTTCCTCCCCCACCGTCCCCAGGGCCGGGGCAGCAGGAAAGGACAGTGGGGTCAAGAGGCACCCCACCTGCCTACTGATCTCTGAGATTGGGGCATCCCTGCCCCACACACCGCTGCTCCCATCGTCTTCTTAGAGTATTCTTCTCAGGTGCTGGGCACCCTCCCTCCTCTTAGCCCATCAGCCTAGCAACCGTAAATGTTCTCTGTGTTGCCAGCCCCAGAACGGCTTGTCCACCCTTGGGCTAGTTCTCCAGATCAATTTGCTTCATGCCTCATGTTTGGAAAAACTCACTCTATTAAACTCTGCTCAACTTAGTAACATTTGAGCAAGCCATTTGTTTCTTGAGGGAGATATTGACCTACACAGAATAGACATTTGGTTCCCAATTCCCCACACAAAATGTGAATTCTTAAGAGGGGCCAAGGTCGTAGGAACGTGGGGGACATCGAAGGTAGACAGACCCTACTTACCTTCTTGAACGAACCTCTTAGAGGAGACCTGTGTGCAGAAAGCCCATGGTGAACATAATCTAGTTAAGGAGTCAAAGAATTGGACTCACACCACCGTAAGAATTAGTTTTTGCTCCCAAGCTTTCCTGGATCTCCCATCCCTGCTGTCTCTATATATCAATCAATTTCTCTGTCATCTTTCTATCCTTCTCTTTGTACATCCATGCACAATTTGTAAGTACATTGTATATTGTAACGTGTACTGGTAACATGTAACTTTTCCAAGTGGTTCAATTGCTTGGACCACAGAGTCATGGACAGGAATGTACTTTGTTAAGAGGTTATTTGTACAGAGGTTTTTGGGGTGTGTGTGTGTGTGTGTGTGTGTGTGTGTGTGTTACATCTGTCTTCAGAACCTTTGGGGAAGTTCTAGAAGCTCTGAAAGACCCAGAGAGTCACCATGATGTCTGTGTAATTTCTTCTCTCTTCCAGGTATGTAAATATTTTTGAAAGTGACAAGACTCATCTGAACACATCAACTTCAAAGCACGTCTGTTTAATAATGAAATATATCAGAACGCCTTCAACTAATTCTTATCTTTGGATGGGTGTTCTTTGGGGGATTTTGGTGAGGTTTGGCATTTCCTGAGCTATAAAACCTCCACCAAGCTTTCAAATACCATGCCATCAGATAATATTTAAATGGATGTTTTGTTGCTTCTACAGCACTCTTTATATAAATATATGACATATATATAAAAATTAAAATGTTATGAAAGATTTTGCATTTACTTTTTTTAGTTAAAAAAACCTGCATCTCTGCTTATTTCTTTGGGATTGTTATCCAGAAGTACAAAGTGGGGAATGGTGACATGGTGTCTTGAAATGTATCAATAAATGGTTTTCAGAGTCCAGAGTGCTAACTCAATAAATGGTTTTCACAAAGGCCACAGGATTGAAGAGCCCCACCCACAATATGCATCCTTTTCCTCTTTACTTTTTTGTTTGTTTCTGACTTTTCATTTAGAAAAAAGATTATTGACTTCAAACGTAGCAAAAATACTATGAAGAATTCCTGCATATCCTCCACCCCAACCTCCCTGATGGTCACATCTCGAGTACCATAGCACGGACATAAAAGTTAGGAAGGAAAGAACACTGGCACAGTACTGTTATCTAACTTGTGTATCTCATTCAGATTTCACCGATTGTCCTAATGACTTGCATTTTCTGGTCCAGGATGTCACTGGAGACCACACCATGGTTGTTGGTTGCGCTTGCTGCCGTGTTTTGTTAACTTCCTTTAATCTGGATTACCATCACCCTGTGCCGTAAGAGCCCTACACTCGGGAGAACTACTGGCCAGTTACTTTATATAACGTCCTTCCATTTTGAGTTGTCTGGTATTTCCTCATAACTATATTCCAGTTTCCAGTTCTGACAGGAGAGATGTTAGGTTCTTGGTGTATCAGACCAAGAAACACAAGACGATTTGCGGCATTGATGATGACGTCAACTTGGATCATGTGGTTAGTGTGGCTTCTGCCTGGTTTCTCCACTGATAGAAAAATCTGTCTTCACAGTAGAATCCCAATTAATACGTGTTGAAGGAAAGATAGAAATAGAAAATCACCATTTGGTAGACACCATAGGTGGTGGTGTCTGCCAGGTCTCCCCACCAATGGAGGAACCCGACCTTCAGGAGCATTCCAATTAATAAGCATAGAAAGAATGATGAACACAGAAAATCCCCATTTGGCAAACACCTTTGTAAACATTGCTTCAGGCAAAAATCGTCACTGGATGCTAAAAGTAGTGCCCAAAATATGATGAGAAACAAGGTTTTTACATAATCTCACGCTCACTCTCTATGTGATACTCATTCATTACTGAGAGAAAATAATAACTTCATGATGGAAAAATCCAGGCTACCACGACAAGATTTCATAAGCATTCTCACAGAAAAAAAAATGTCGTTAATACGATATTAGACTGTTGTTTAATTTGAAAGGAAAGATAATCTGTTGTGACAGGTGCTGGCTATAGGCTTTTTCTTCAGTAAACTGCTCTCATTCTCGGCAAACTTCTCCCCTTGTTGCAACACTGTCTCCTCTATTGATTTGTGCCTGTTTTTATGCGTGAAGGACATTAATCTATTGTCTGCTCTATTTGGTGCCGTTTTTCCTCTGTTGTCATTCACCTTTTAATATTATTTATGCTGATTTGTGAAACAGCGAAGCTTTCTGTGCGGTGGACAGCATCGATTGCTCCCATCACACTCTCTTCCATCACCTCGTGGTTACGAAATCGTCACCATCTTGAAAACAGAAAAATATTCTCTTGCATTTTCTACCATATGTGATGATAGACTCTGATGTGTTTTTGTTGTTTTTTTTTCCTCAAAGAATAATACATTGTTTCATAAAAATGTAATACAGAGTCCTTCTGTTTTTCATAACTTCGTGATGCTCTTAGTATTATTTACTGTTTTTGCAATATGTCAGTGTGTTTCTAATTTGTCTACTTAACCCATCGATCCATTCCCCAGGACTGGAGTGATTTGTCTATCAAGTCTTTATGTCCATTAAAGAAGAGGCCTCTCATTACTTTTATTTATCAAAATTCCACTCTTCAGTTTCTTCTAAGTGACATGCCTGAAAATCTTCCGAATGACTGGGCCTAACTTTCCACCCCCAAAAATTTCTTATGGGGATTTTGATTGGAATTGCACTGGATGTACCATCTAAGCTAATTTTGAAATAGGAAAAAAAAAAAAGATGTTTATTCAGTTTCCTGAATTTTTAGCTCTTATTTATTTATTTTTATGAACCATTTGGGGAAAATGGTGATTTTATGATACTAAAAAGTTTAACAACTATTGTGAAAATATAAGTATGTATGACTCAATCTGTGGGCCAAACAGTAAAAATAACCTTCTTTGTGCATTAACCAATTGAATTAAACTACACGTATTTTTAAATGTTTACCATGTGATACGTGCAATGTAGCTTTCTCTAAAATCATCGTAGGAACTTGCAAATTATTTGTGGATTGTTTAGAAACTGTTTCTGCGATACTTTTGACATTGCTGTCACCATCGACATGGGACGGCCACAGGCAGCTGCCTCAGAGTCTTCCAAGGGTGACTCCACTGAGCGTCGCTAGATAACTTGCAGTCCCATCAAGTAGACAATTTACATCGTCAGCCACTGGTTTTATCATCATCATCATCATCATTATTATTTATATTTTTGATAGAGAGAGAGAATGAGCAGAGGGAACGCAGTAGAGGGAGATGGAGAAGCAGGTTCCCTGCAGAGCAGGAAGCTGACACAGGACTCCGTCCCAGGACCCTGGAATCATGACCTGAGCTGAAGGCAGATACCTAATGACTGAGCCCCCCCAGGAGCCCCATCTGCACCCACATTTTCAGCCTGTTCTTGAATGAACTCTTTTGCGCCAATAGCAGTTAAACTTCAAATAGTTTCTAGCTCTATAGTTTCCCTGTTGTCCAGGTCACAAACACCATTCATTGTCTGTCCTCTTTATCTGTTGAATTAACTTTATCAATGAGATCACTTTCGACTGGAGAAGGTTCTCAGACAACAGATCGGCAGCCTCACTAAGGCAAGACTTGTTCTATCGTCAGGCCAAGGAGAGTAACAACAATTTCAGAATGAGTTTCATTGAAGTCAGATTCTAAAGGACTCATTTTCTAATGTTTACCTATTTCCACATTCAATTCCTGTTCAAGTCCATGTGCAAATTTTGATGTACTTTTCAAACCGTTTTTGTATCTCCAACACTGGGCTGCAAGCGACAGCAGTCTTCCAGTTTTCTTTAAGTGAATCCCTATCCTTTCAGATACATTGTATCATTTCTCTGGTGTTTATTTGGTGCCCAGTTAAGGATGGAGATTACCTGATTTAGCAGTGAAGTGCTTACTTAATTTGTATCTTTTATAACACAGGGGAAGTAGTTACGCTAGTAGTTATATTATCTTGGCTTTGATGTTGCAGATTTGAAATTGTATAAATGTTTCTAAATTTTGACTACAAATTCAGATTTTTCTCCATAGGTTAATCCTGATAGCATCTGTACAAAATCCAGTAAGATTTCATTGTAAATATTTCTGCCTAAAATACTGTCCCATGAACCAAGAATGAGGTTTGTCTTTTTTTTTTCTTTCAGGTGACATTCCTCACAGCTTCCTAGGATCACCAGGAAACATCACTTTGATGATTGAACTTTGAATTTAAAGTTCAAAATTATTGAATTTCACAAGAAGTTATTCAAACAGTTTTGCACGAAACCTTTTTCATCAATAATAATTGAAATCTTACTACCTTGATGTTGACGTTTTTCCAAAAATGTCCTGCCTTATTTGAATAGGAAAAAGTGTTGTGGTGACAGGCCTCATAATTGTAATTTACAATGAGACACTCTCATTGAAATTAATTTTTTATTAAGTTTTATTTTACATTTAGCATCCAAAATACTCAAATAAGGTCTAATTTAAATGATGCTAAAAATTCTGGTAGTTCATTCTAAATATTTTCATTTCCTTTATCACCACTTTTGGTGAAATGATTCATTATTATTCTTCATTTAGATGTCTTGCTTTACTGGGAGCTTTTAGATGGCAAATAAGAGTAAAGGGTCTCTTCTGAGGGAAGGACGGGCACGAAGCATCTCCAATCTCAGATTTCATTCACGTTTCCACAGCAGGGACGATTAGCAGACACTTTCCATAATTTTAGAGATATTACAGCCTCACATCTCTTGTGTGCCCACGTTTGATGCTATTTGGATTTATTTCTGTTGAATAAATCCCCTCCCCCCCAACACCCATGAAAAAGTCAAATGGTTTGTTAATTATCAAACTGTGAAAGGATCCCCACCAAGAAGCTCAGAATTCTGAACGTGGCCCTGCTCTGATACCCACTTCCTGTACGACGTTTATTGAGGTCTGGTTACCACACCCTGACTGCCACTCTCTGACCTGTACCATTTGTGGTTCTTAGTAAAGTCACAAGCTTGTGCGACACAAACCGCTGCTCCCAGTCATCACCGGGGAAGGACATCCAGGACCATCCCCACCCACTCCGCGCCCCCTCTCTTCAGCTCCTGGCCACTGCTGGTATACTTTCGTCCATGCATTCGCGACTTGGGACCTCTCATATAAATGGCTTCTGCATTATGTGGTCTTTCGTGACTGGAGTGTTTCACTCAGCATCACATTTTCCGGGCTCCTCTAGGCGGTGATGTGTATTAGTACCCCATTCCCTCTTGTGACCTAGCTTCTTGCTGCATTTGAGAGAATGAGAGAGAGAGAGAGAGAGAGAGCACAAGACGGGGGATGGTCAGAGGGGAAGCTGACTCCCACTGAGCAGGGGGCTGGATGCGGGACTCGATCCCAGGACCCCAGGATCATGACCTGAGCCAAAGGCAGACGTTTCACTGACGGAACCACCCAAGTGCCGCCAAACACAGGGGAGGTTGGGGAGCTCGAGGAGGGTGTCATGGACCCATGAGTGCTGACTGGTCTCCCCACGGACCTCTGGTCAACGTCGCAGTAATCATGCAGATCATCAGAAGCTGAGAGCACCTAGCCTGCCGTCTCGCCTTGCCTACACCAAAACGCAATTCCCAATCCCGTGCTCTCATTTGTTGCATTCAAATAGTCGACATTGAACAAAAAAGCCGTAAGTAGCAGCAGACACTGAGCGAGTGTTTCTTACATACGTGACTTTCGGACACAGCCCACGTGGATGAAAGTAAACCGCCTTGGTAGGAAGCAGGGGCTGCTGCTATCTGTACCCCGCAGCCGAGGACGATGAGGCTTAGCCATTTGCCCGAAGTCAGCTAGAACCTAGCAGAGTCGGAATCCAGACCCCCCTGCCACAGACTCTGCCTGAGGAGCTGAAGTCGGGGGGAGGAAAGCGGGGCAGGAGACAGAGCAGAAGGAAAGGTCTAGACCCGCTCATGGCTGTGTTCATCATCAGTTCATGGTGCGGGGTCTTTTCCACATTCTAGCATGACGGGGACAGGCAGTCCCTCAGCCTCCTCACAGACAAATACCTCTTCTAGAACAAAGGCGATTTTTTTCTTTTTCTTTTTCTTTTTTTTCCCAGTCTCTTCACAAGCCCTAACATGACCCTCTCCTCCGTGCAGGTAAACACATGCTGTTGAGAAACACCCCAGGGAAAAGCTCCAAATGCACACGTGGAGGCTCCGGGGTGCTCTAGTAGGAACAAAAACCACACCGGGGTGAAATGCTCAGGCATTTAAAACAATATTCTGGAATTTACGGGTTGGTGCTTAAAGGTAATGGCTCCAAAATGCCTCAAAATATGCGTGCACCAAACAGAATCTCCCTCTGTATTTATTGTGGATAATAAAAATGGGCAGAAAAGGGTTTGATGGTGAAACAGTCTTATTAAAACCTACGAGGCGTGCATCCAGCTACAGTGCAGCATTGGGCCACAAAATGAGCACCGGCTGTAATCCTGTCCAGGAGGGCACATGAACAGCCCGGCCGGGCTTCGAGGCATATCTGCAATGGTAACTCAGCCTTATTGTTTGTAAATACAACGTCAGGTGAGACTGCGGAGGGGGCCCGTCGTACTATGACCTCTCAGAAGCGAAACGGAACGCGGAATTCGGTAGCTTTTCTTCAGAGAAGGAAAAGACACACGAACCACGGAAGAGGTGAGAGGCGCAGGCTGCTGGGCAGGCAGAACGAGGCAGAGAAATTCTCTTTGAGGGAAATAGACAAACAATACAAAACTGTGAGCATTAGAAAAGATTAGCTCTGACACAGGGTAGGGGAGTGTTTCTTTGTCGTTGCTCAGAGCTGAATAGCAATAAGGTTGTAAACGGCAGGGCTGCCTGATAGGATGAGACCCCTTGTATAATGAGGTTCGTTGTGAATGACATGCATAATTCCGACCCTGTTCTGCGGATTCCGGCTCCTGTCGCTGCGACAGTCTGCTTGTGTGGGCCCGAGCAGCCACGCCGCGCTTCAAACACGCTCAGAAGTATTCTGCGGGAGTGTTTGTTTTCTCTCCTTGGTCGGTAGGTCCGGGTACACGTTAGACGGAGATACCCGCTGAATGCACTGTCTTTGTGTAATAAAGCATATTTCATTCAGCACGCTATTTAAAAATTCTCGAGTGATGAGAAGTGCACAAGCAAACATTGCCTGGTGAGTTAATTTCATCGGTTACCAACCAAAATATGCAAACGACATCGGGAAATTGATTAGCGCGCATTTTCCAGGCTGAGTATTTACGCCTGCCAGCCAGCCCCCAGCGCTCCCATGTTTGAGGAAATCAACCCGGGTGAGAGCTAGCATGGAAACAAAGACAATGCAGGGGAACAACACATGTGGTCACCCGACCACAGGTCTCAAAACGCCACGAAGTGAAAGCAGGACACAGACAGGTAACCCCGGTGCAGAAAGGCCCCCTGCACCCTGTCCAGCCACCCCACTCTCCTCTCGCACCACAACACCCCCTTCACACACGGCTCTGCAGAGGAGCTCTGTGGGACCCGGAGCAGCACGGTCCTAGGCATCCAGCATCTGGAATAAGACATCTAGGAGGTCCTACTCCTGCTCCAAGCTGTTGATCTCCCTGCCAGGTTGTCTCCTGTGCCCTTTGGTTGGACAGATGCAAAGAGCAAACTCTCCGGGCTTCAGAAGTTCTTCCAGACGGTGCTGCATCTGCCCTAGGGCGTCCTGGATTTGCCTGTGCGTCCCCCATGTGCTTGCCTACCCCTAAGGGCCAGCCAGAGAACCCCGTGGTTTGCAAGGCTCCTGCTCGATTGTTCTGAAATCTGGCAAGTTCAGTCGAGGCAAAGGCTACCAACCGTCTTAGATGATACGCACTCCGTCCTCTGCAATGACACTAGGTGTTTGCCTGAGTAGTTACTGGGAAGGTGCTACATCACAGCCACTCAGAGTCAATGAACAGGGTCAGAGAGTCCGCGGAGAAACCGTCATCGTCGCCCGCCATTTGCCCATGCTCCGTTTTGTTTTGTTTCGTTTCTATGCTCATCGCTGAAAAAGAGCCCTCTCTCAGATTCCTTCCTTCTCTGTGAAATGTAGAGCCATGCTGGGGAGAAGGCTGCCATTTACCAAATGTCTCCTAAAAGGGAGTCCGAGGGTGGAGGCAGGATGGCGGGACGCCAGGGTCTCAGGCTCGGCCTGCGATGTCGGCAGATGAGGCAAACCCGGGAATGCAGCAGCAGCTCTATAATTAGAATCCTACAAATGAGACATGAAAGAGACCTACTAGTTCATCTCAATCATCCCTAAAGGGACCGGCCTGAGACTGTTCCCTGCAGAACATTCTCTATCCTTCGCTTATATCATTTTTATGAGGCTGGTAGGGTGACGGGCTGTCTTTAACTGCATGCACAGGGGCTGGTAGGGTGACGGGCTGTCTTTAACAGCATGCACAGGGGCTTCGCGATGCTTCAGTAACAAGGAATCTTTGATCGGAGCAGTTTGAGCACTGAAACTGTAATACAGAGTTGATGCTTGCGAGGCGCGTGTGAAAAACAGAGTGCCCGGCTGCCTTTCACTCCAAGCACACTTGCCGCTCTCCCACACAGTCGCGTCACACGCCCACGCACATGGGGACCCTCGCTCTATTCTCAGGAACCCCAAAATCAATAGACCCAGGAAATCATCTCTTATCTGGGAGAAGGCGAAAACCGGGGCCGGCTGGGAGATGGCTGCTTATCGATCCCGGGACCCATGAGAAAGAACGGAAGAGGCAGCCTGGGGAAAGGGAGGACCCGGCATCTCCTCCTGAAGACCCAGCACCTGACCCACCAGGTTTCCAAGGACCCTCTGGAGAGCGCATGCATCTCCCATAATCACCGGAGTTGGAGGGTGGAGAGGAGATTCTGGACGAAGCCTTAAACCCAGTTCTGCACAGGGCAGGTAGTGAGCCTGCAGACAGGAAGCCATCATGCCTGGACGTCCAGCACCCAGCGGGGGCCAGCACCCAGCGGGGGCCGGCAAACCCGAGCAGAGCTCGGAGCTGGGGACAGACACCTGCTCTTTACGGAGCGGCTGGGAGACCGCTGGCAAGTGACTGCATCTCTCTACAGCGAGTCCTTTCATTCGCAAAGTCAGTCGTTTATCCTTTGGACAAATGTTCCGTAAACACCTGCTGGGGGCCAGGCCTCCCCCAGGTAAGGGGCTGTGCACGCCGCCCACAGGCGCTCCCCTCCAAGCCGGGCCGCCGGGGGCTCTCGCTGGCCCTCTGTGGGGGGCGTATTGCCCCGAGCGTGGCCAGTGCCCAGCCAGCGGGCCTGCGCTTCACCCCGGGTCTTGAAATAGTGTTGGGGTTGGGTCAGGCACTGGCATAGGGTTTCTCGATGCTTCTCTCTGAGCCCACGATGGAGGACGATGGACTGCAGGATAACCTATTTGGGAGAAATCGTATCTTGACACTTTTGCTTTCTGAAATAATCACACTCTCAGAAAGTGATTTTCGTGTCTCTAATTCCTTCTTCCCAGCCTTCACTTCCTCAGCCACGCTGGTGTGGGTTCTCTTACGCTGCGAAGTCCCGGACTTTTCCAGAACACTCATGTGCCTCTGCGTGCCAGTGCTGGGGGACCCGGCCAGGGAGCCCTGGGAAGGGATGAGCGCAGGTGCATCAGGCAGAGGGGCGGCCGTCCAGGAAGAAGAAGGACCCCGCGGAGATGGGCTGGATCGAGACAGGAGCGCAGGAGGCCAAGACTGGGTGGCAGAGCAAGGAGGGGCTTCCAGTGGGGGAGGGAGTCAGGCGGGTCCTGTAGGGTCCAAGCGGTCAGGTGACAGTCGTGATGGGTGAGAGGATAGAGGCTCGAGAGCTTAGAACAACGTTTCTGCCTGTGGCCGGGGGTGTCCCCCTGGCAGGTTGAACAGGTGCCTCCCATTGCTGGTGCTGAGATGCGTGGCGGCTTCCTGATGGGGAGCTCACTCCTTCCCAGCTGGCCTCCCTCCCTCTCCACCCCGTTTCTGTTGCTTTTTCTTTCTATCCCTACCTCTGACCGCTCCTTCTTTAACTCCTTCCCTCCTTCCCAGACTTTCCTTTCCTCTGACTGTGAATGTTTCCTCTTGGGTGTTTCTCGAGCTTGGTTGGGTTTCCAGGACCGGCGCTCTTCTCTCCTTGGAGCTCGTATTTTCCCAAGAGATTGTGCCCAGCACATATGCGACACCTGCTCAAGCATTTCTTTTTCTGTCTTGAAACTTGGCCGAGCTCCATCCACGGTTTCTTCTGTGTCTGTGCACGTGTGCCCACGTGTATGGACGCATGCCTGCGTTCATCCTGCAGCTCTGTGTGGAGCACCGACTCGGGGGTAGGCAACCGAGAAGGTCGACAAGCTCCCCACGGCTGTGGAGCCCCCATTCTAGAGGGAAGAGACCGAAGCGAGTGTATCAATAGAACTTTTCCTTTAATCAGGGGCATGCAGGAGAGAGATGTGATAGATGCCGTCCGTCTCTCTCCCCAGGACCTTCAAACACCTTTAAAGTCAGTTTTCAGGCATTCAGCAGGCATCAAGCTCCAGCTGGGCACGGGGAATTCCAAGAGGATGAGCTGCATCCGCGCCTGGTCCCAGGCTGCCGTGCTCTGCTGAAGAGCCCCCCCCGCTTTGGCCTGTAGCTCTTCCCAGACACCTGAGCATTGTCCTAAAGGCGGCCTTCTCCCTAGAGCTTGCCTGGAATCCTAACTTTGTGGGTTCTGCTGCTTTTGCAAATACACACTTTTGTAAATACAGCCATTGCTTTTTAGTCTCTACGGACATATCGGCATTTCAGACACGCCGTCTCTCCTCTGCTGTCAGGACTCACGAGTGACGCTAGTCTCTCTCTGTCCAGGGTTCTCCCCCTCGGCACTACTTACAGTTGGGGCTGGATAAGTGCTCATTGACAGGGTGTTCTCTGCATGTTAGGATGGTTATTGGCATCCTCAGGGTCTGTCCCCTAGCTCTAAGCCCCCATTCTCTTTTACGATGAGCAAAAACGTCAGCAGACAGAGTCAAAGTCCCCTTGGGGAGAAAATCATGCCCAATTAAGAACCATGGTGATGCTCCTCCCAAGGCGCACACGTGCTCCGTCCCCTGCCTCCCTTGGGTGTTCTGTGAAATGTCACAGGGTTGGGGAGGCTGTGCCTAGCCATCTGACTCCAGTCCCACCACCTGCCTCATTCTGGGCCCCCAGAAGCTTCTCCAGCTCCCATGTCTCCCTTGTTTTTCCCCCTAGCACTGACCTCTCCTGCTTGTTCAGCATCCGTCTGTCCTCCCCAGTAAAAGAAAAAAAAAAAATAGTAAGCCCCATTGGTTTCTCTGGTTTTGGTGATTTATCCATATCATGCTTCCTTAATAATCTCTTGGCTTTCATATGGTGTCCCATCTCCCTTTCTCCCCATCCCAACTCCCAGATGCTGAACCGTCTCCAGCCATCGTTCCACCGTGAAGACGACAGAGCGCTGTCCTGCTTCCAATGTTCTCATCACACCCAGCATCCCCAGATGCTAGTCTGAAACCTGGCAGGTCAGCTTTCCTGCCACGTCACCCCTGTTGACATTTTCAGCCTGGGCTGCTGCCTCTCCCTCTCTGGACTCAAGCTGTGATCCCAGAACACATCCCTCCCCTTTCTTACGACTCCTGACTTCCCAGCGTCTTTTCCTCCCCACCCCAAATGCCGTCTTCCCATCTTTCCAACAGGCAGATGTCCTGCCCACTCTTTATGTCTCTTCCCAAGTGTTGTCTTTTTGATAAATCTCTTCTTGATTCTCATGCAGACGGTGGTTCTCTTTTTCCTATGTTCCCAATGCATTTTTCACATACCTTCATAAACATAAAAATTCCACTGAATTTTCGATTATGCAGATGGTTGTTTTCTCAGTGATCTCCAGGGTTCTACAATGAGGAACTATGCATCTTAACATCCCGGCTGCTAGGACAGCCTCGGGCGCACCAGCGCTCTGTAGGTCCTTGTTGAATGAGTGAAGGAATCCTACTTTATACATTATCTTGTATCACGTATTTTGATGACTACGTATACTATCCTAGAGCCCTTGTTCTTAAGCTCCATGCCGAGATGCCCCTGGGGAGCCATAGGAAACAGGGGGACACGGGATGGTTTGCACATTTGAGGGACACACGGCCATGACCCCGTCTGTCGACCATCTCATGGACCATCAGCTCCAAGTGGTTCAATCGCTCAATCAACTCATGCTACTCTTCATTTGATGACATCATATCTCAGTAGAGTCAGAATTTGGACTACTGCGATATTAAAAAGCAAGTTACGTGGGTACATCCATGTGAGCAGGAAAGAAGGGTGTTGCGTTGCATCCAGTCCAAGATGAAACATGTTGCGTGGAGGCCGACAGGTGTGCGCGTCCCTCGCAAAGTGACTGTGCCTGTTGGAGAGTGAAAGCCACGGTTTTGCTTTCACTAGATCTCGATCATTTTTTCAAATGACGACTAAATTATTAGGATATCAATACTCACTGTTTGAACCTGTTGGATAAATTTTAAGTACACATATGTATTTAGTAAACATATGCCGTGAGATATTTCCTGTGGTCTCAGCATGTGATGAAAAACACTGAGGAGTTTAGGGGGCCATGAACAGAGAGTTTGGGAAACTCTTCCCTGGAGAGAATTACTGGTTGGAGTCCTTCCTTGTAAATACTAGAAACTGGTTCCCTGTTTATGTCTATAAAGTAAATGAATTTAGTGAGAGCTTATTGCAGAATTTGCAGACCCAATGAAATAGTTTCATCCCAGGCTTGGCATGAAGCTCCCAGGAACAACTTCTCAAAATAGGCCTTCCACTGTGGGCCAGGAGAGCAGCTCCAACCGAGTTCCCTTTGCTGCAAACTCGGTGTTGCCTCTCCAGAGAGAGGCAGAGACAGAGAGAGGAAGGGAGATACCGAGGAAGGGGCAAGGACACACAGAGAGCACCTCCCATCTCTGCTCCCAGGTCAGACCCCAGGCAGCCACACCAGGTTGGCAGAGACAAAAATCACATGCACGTCTTTGCCCACCTACAGTGGAAGTAGAGAGGGGGGTCTCCTGCATCGAACCTTCTATGGAGGCATGTTCAGATTACAGACTAACCTGTCTCAGGGGAATTTTGAATCCTTCCAAGGACAGAGAGGAAGGAATCAGGAAAGATGAAATGCCAAATATTTTGAGAGTTGTCTCAGCCCCATGAGTCCTCTGAAGTGGAAGCAGGTTGAGCACGTGTCCTACGGCCACACAGGCACAAAAATGGACACCGGGAGGGAGATGGGAGTTCGGGACAGGAAGAAGACCCCGGGCCAGGCTGTCTGAGGCTCCTGTCCCTGCCTGGGTGGGGGTGCAGCCAGGGTGACCGGGGAGTGCCAGAGAGGGGTCCTGGGGGGTGGGGGGTTCCCTGACTCCCGGGCCAGCGGCTCTGAGTCCCAAGATCACAGAGGTGTGGATGCATGATCGTATTGCAAAGTGGGCTGAAGAGTTGAGACGGGATTGGTGAACGGCTTTTCCAGAACCACACTCAGTTTTTCACTCTCTGCGGCTACTAACACACTCTCACTGGTGACCAATGAAGCATCAGTTTTTTTAAGATTTTATGTATTTATTTGGCGGAGAGGGAGAGAGGGAAGGGAGGGGCAGAGAGGATGAATCCTGAAAAACTGTAAGTGAAAAAGCAAGCAGTTCAGGTACTACTCGCACCATGTGACCCAAGAGAAGCTCCGGCGCTACTTATTTCCTGCTGGACTTTGTTCTCTGGTTTTATTCTCAGAGCTGTGACCCCATTTTATTGCTTTTTTCAAGTGTCCTGCTGCAGTGGACCATTATATCACCCTGGAGCGTACTGGGCAAATTGGTATAAATATTTCATCGATAGACTGTCTTATTTTCTTTAGAGAGTGAACACTGGGTTATCATAGAGCTACTAGGACTTGAAGTCCTGTCAAGTCGCGTCACGAACCAGATTCTTGCTACAGTAAAATAGACATTTTAAAGGACTTCGATACCGACTACAAAAATAAATTTAAAGCATTTGTAAAACAGAAGAGGAACAGAATTTGATCTTCAGCCCTAGGAGTGACATGGAGAGAAAAGCACAATGAATGAGCCAATGCATTTCTGTAGATGATGAAAATGATGGGATTCTTAAAAGATGAAAAGACGGAGCTTGAAAGCAATAGGCACTCCTTTCCGAGGCAACGGTGTTGGCTGCTGGAGCTCTTCACGGAAACTGCCTCGGGGGGCACCTGGGTGGCTCAGTGGGTTAAGCCGCTGCCTTCGGCTCAGGTCATGATCTCAGGGTCCTAGGATCGAGTCCCGCGTCGGGCTCTCTGCTCAGCAGGGAGATTCCCCTTCTCTCTCAGCTTGCCTCTCTATCTACTTGTGATCTCTCTCTGTCAAGTAAATAAATAAAAATCTAAAAACAAACAAACAAAACTGCCTCGAGAAGGAGCGCCCTGTCCAGTGGAGATGACTTTCATGCGTCCAAGGGCTCCTTCTAAACTGTGTTGAACAAAATAACAAATCAAGTAAGAACTGACGTCCGGTGAGCTGGGAATAAAAATGTGTTTTCAGGGAAAGAATGGCCCCAGCATGCATCCGTTTAAGTCTGCTGCCCCGGGAGGAGTCGGGCTGGAGGTAACTGGCAGATATGGAAAGACCTGGAATGACGGCCGAGTTAGGGCTGCTGGTGGGAGGGCTTGGGGAAGCACTTTCATGATGGGAGAACATGAGCATCCGTTATTCCTGACGGACACCTGTTGCCAGGTCACCAGCTGAGACCGTGTGGCTTGTGGAGTGCTTGGAGCAGAGAACGAGCCAGAAACCTGCTTTTGTGTTGTGAATTCCTCCCAGTCTGGGAGCAGCAAGCCTTTGGGCAAGTGTGCCAAGTTTTCTGTGTCTGCACATCCTGTTAGAGGGCACCCCACAGCTTCCAATCACCCATCCCAGTTTCTGCACACTGACATGCTCCAGTGGGGACACTCTCCTGTCAGGTGTGGGATGGCATATTCATCCTCCCTAAGGCCATGTGTCCCAGGGTTGTAGGTGGACAAAGCCTCCGTCTGTCCTGCAGGCGTCTGCAGTTTGCCTGTGTCCTGCTTGTGAATGCTTCCATGCCTCGGACATCAGTGATGCCCAGACAAGAT
The DNA here is from genome assembly GCF_922984935.1 of Meles meles. Classification (NCBI taxonomy): domain Eukaryota; kingdom Metazoa; phylum Chordata; class Mammalia; order Carnivora; family Mustelidae; genus Meles; species Meles meles. Next base: position 83,206,988 of record NC_060079.1, read on the forward strand.
AAGCATTTCTTGCCATTGGAACATTTACATTTTCCTCAGTGTATTGTCTATTTATCTGCCACAAGTTAGAATGTAGAGGCCCCAACCCAATCGCTTTGGCCATTGTCGCAAGCAATACCCATCACCCTCGCCCTAACTCAGCTGCGTAAAACTGAGTCGTGTCGATTTTCTTGGAGCTGGAAGACATTCTGCATCTTTGCAATGAGGCACCAGGTTCTTGAGACTCACCTGGGCGCCCTCTTTAAGGAGCAGGTTCGCCCCAACCAGTGACCAGCTCTGCAGCACCGAGTCCCACTGCAGGGTCTGCCGGAGGAGTGTGAACGCCCCGGTCCCGAAAGCCAGGCTCGGACGGGGGGTCAGATGCCTGCTGGCCCTGTCTCCTTAAAACAGCTCTCCATCGCCCTGTGCCTCAGTGTTCTGCCTGGAAAACAAACCCGGTGTTTCCTATGCTTTCCTCTCAGTGAGCGGTGAGAATTTTAAAACCTTTGGATTCTTAGGTATTGCCTTTTTTGGTCACACCTTCTGACACTCTCAGTCTTATTTATCTGATACGATTTCTAATTTTCTTTTCATTCTGTGTTCTTCTTTTCAGCCTGACTATTACTTCCTTTTTAATGCTGTGTGATACGTTCCTAGTGGCATTGCCCTTAGTTGGTGAGTTATAAGTAACAAATAAATTGGCACCTGCCTTATCTTCCAAACCGAGCATTTGGAAAAAAATAAAAAACAAGCAGTGTATGCGAGAATATTTGGGAATTGTAAAGCGCATTATATACGCAGCTCTATATAAGGCATATATGTTATAGAAGCACAACACGTGGACCTGTGTATGTGCGCGTGCGCCCAGAGAGAGAACGCGAGCGATTACCAGTGAAAGTCCAGAAGAGACAACAGAAGCACCGCAGTCATCCTGTATCTCTGTTCTGGGCTGGGGTCCTCCCCCTCTGCGTGCAGTGCAACCCTCCCCGCAAGCAGAGGGCACAGGGCGCGCGGCCGGAGCAGCAGGGTCGGCGGGCGCCGGGCTTCACGCCCGAGGGCACACGGGGAGGTCTCCGTGCTTGGCTCCCACCAGCTTATCTGCTACCGCCGTACCCCCCCTTCTGTTTCACCCGAGAAGCAGACGGAGGACGGCCGACCGGCCCCTCCGCTCAGCGCCACATCGGCCTTCATTTCTCAAGTCGCTTTACCTGTTTTAAGTTAAATCTGTGACTACGGAGAATAATAGGGTTTATTGGCGAGATGCATACCAGATGGCCTTTTCTGACCTTTTTTGTTGTCGTTGCAGGGGACGCTAGTGTCTTGCCTGTTGGATTCCTTTAATTTTCTGCTGTTTGGTGGTTTGTGTTCCAGTGGTTTTTGGCCTTCGTGGAGGAATGCTTTAAAAAGTGAGCATCTCAGAATGTGCTCTGTCTGATTCTGTAACTGTGGGGAGGTCCCGACCGTACCTCCACACTCACACGCATGCATGCCCGGGTGCACACACACGCACACTCACGCTTGCACAACCACGCCTGCACTCTCACGCTCATGCAGGAAGACGGCGACGTCAGTTCCTCTTTCTTCCATCCATTCTACCCAAACACGATTCCTACAAGTGAGCCGCAGGGAGACTGCAACCTTGACCTCGTCACAGCGTTCACGCCGTCGGAATTTGTGTGGACAAATAATTCTTCATCTTAGTTTAACACGTGACTTAAGGACAAAAGAAGTACAGGTTCTAACATCTGTTTTTCTACCTTCAACACACCTATTCCTTCTAGCTTGGATCTGGACCATCGTAAGGACCACGTTTTGAAGCTGTCCCACACCGAGTCCCAGGCACTGGAATCATATATCCCAGTGGGGTTTCGTCGTGGTCAGTCAGACAGACTCTAGGCCCAGAAGTTCCCACATACTGCCAGGTGATGTTGGAAAACGTTGATTCGGCCTGAGGAGCCTGTCATGAGCTGAGATAAGCCTCGAGTCAAAAGCTACCCCCCAGACCCCATGCATAGCACCGTGGATCCCCAAGGATTCTGTAGGACCAGCAAGGGTCAAGAGGGCTTATTCGCCTGGACCCACAGCTGTGAACGGATAAAGCAGGAGTTGGTCAGCCACAGGCTTCGGTACAGGTAGAGGTCATGTGGAGCACAATTGACGTCTCTGCAGAAGCCAGAGGGACAGGAGACAGGGTGAAGACAGCACCTTCCTGACCGAGCACGAGTCAGTAAGCACCAGCATCAACAAGGGGAAGGGGACGGAATCTGGAGGGCTCAGTCATTGCTCACAACGGGCTAATTTCAGTTTCTCAAAGAATGATTACTGAACGCCAAAGATGTACCAGACACTGTTCTGGGGACACGGGGTGGCCCAGAAAGGCCGGCCAAATCCTACTGAGTACAACAAATCGGAGGACACCCATCACCCCGTATCCCAGGTCAGAAGAGCTTGTGAGGAAGGCAGGCGGGCTAGAGCTCCGGACGCTGCTGCACTGTCTGCGCTGCGGGTTCATCCCTCACGTGCCCCACCCCGGTACCAGCTTCGCTCTCTTCTCTCCTCCTTCAATCGCTGGAAAACCACGTGCCGTGTGGGTATAACCTGCCAGCGGTGCAGCGCGGCCCAAGGGCACACGGTGGTGGTCAAGAGAGACCCCCAGACTCAGACTAACGAGGGTGGGGAGGGACTCAGACCCTGAACACATCACGGCAGGGTTAGCAACAGGGAGCAGCGTTGCGGGGGTTAAATGCCCCGAGCAGGGCGGAGAACAGCGTTGTGGACAGGCAGGGCTGGGGGCCTGTCCCGCAGGGCTCCGGCTGCGGATCACCGAGGCTGGGCGTTGGAAGGCTGCAGAGGAACCAGTCCTGGGAGCCCACATTGTCAGGCCACCATTTCTCAAGAACTAAGGCAGGAGAGGAGGCTTTCGGAGAATTCGGACATGTCCTTCTAGGAAAGGAGGGCACAGGCAGTATTAGCAGCGTTCGGCACACCCTCCCAGACCTCACAGAAGAGCGCACCTGTTTCCTGTAATGCCGCGCGGAGAACATGGCCGTGTGCGGCTGAGTGTTCTCCTCCAACGTGAACCGAGCGGCCACAAGAGCGTGCTCGAAGGGATAGACCGTGATTGATACAACCACACCCCTGCGGCTGGATATTTAAACTGCCTCTGAGTTTTTGCTCTTATAAATAGTTCCCTACAGGACAGTCTCGTTATCCCTCAGACACATTTCTAAACATGAATTTGCTGATTCGAAGAGAATCCAAACTTGGCTTGCAGACGTGGTATGATATTGAAAGAGTTTCCTTATTTAAACCCTGGCTTGTGCCATCCTGCGGTGGGCAACTCATATTCAGTTGAACACTTTCAGACTGGGTGTGTGTACGTGGTAAACAACCTTAGTAGTGCAAGAAGCCAGATAATAGCAAACCCGAGAGCCCCCAGCCCTCCAGGTCCCCGAGTTCCCCCACCCCGGAGGCTGACGGGGTCCGGGTGCCGATGTGGATTCCCACCGTTTCCAGGTCCGGGTGGTTACGGATGCCGCTTTCATAAATATTTTTGTATAAATCTAACTGTGGTCATTGGCTTCCTTTCTTTGGGGACTAGACTGGTTGGTTTACCCCATACATGTATGTTCCACTTTTAAGAAACTACCAAGTCCTTTTTCCACGATTTTATGCTCCCTCCAGCAACATATGAATTTTCAGGAGTCAAATGCTCACGATTACTTGACAGACTTCTAAATGAGCTTTTCTACTGGGTGTGAGATGGTATCTCACTGTGGTTTTAATATCATTGTCGAATGACTAATGAGGACACAGTCGTCCGGGCAGAAGAAATAACATTTGTGAAGACCCCAAAGGAGACAAGAGGTGCTTTCTGGAAAATTCCTGAGCACGATCTTAGAGAACCTACAGACAGAAACATTGTCGGCATTTCAAGTTATTTATTTCCAGATCCCCCTGTCATGCGCGTGTGCACACAAACACACACACACACACGCACGCACGCATTTTATTTACTTAATACGGTGAATATCCGTCGTTAAATATGTCCTCTCAAAGTTAGTGCGCAGAAGCCCTGCGTCCCAGTGTGACCGTGTGGGGAGTGAGGCCCGTGGGGGGCGACCGGAGTTAGAGGAGGTCCTGGGGGCAGAGCGCAGTGAGGAGAGTCAGGCCCTTGTCAAAAGAGGATGAGACAGGAACCCCTTTCTCTGCTTGCACGCACCGAGGAAAGGCCACCTGAGGACAGAACCTGACCGGGCTGGCACCCTGGCCTCAGCCTTCCAGCTTCCAAAACCAGGAGAAGGAAGTGTTTGCTGTTCAAGCCACCCAACCCGTGGGACTTTCATAGGGAGGCCCAAGCCAACTAAGACAGCGTCTTCCACTCAATAGTCTTCTCCAGCATCACTATTTCCACACGCTGCGTAGCACATGGCGTCCACAGCCCACTCGGGTGGGGTCCTTTCGAGGTTCGCTTTGCGATCTGCGGGGCAGGACAAGCACAGCTGTCTTCCAAGACGCGGCCTTTCCTGGGTGGTGACCGATTGCCCCAATCTCCCGAGGGGCACCTTCTCTCCTTCTGCAGCTCACAGCTTCCAGGGTTGCCGTTTCCTGGGCCGCGGGGTCCCAGCTGCCGCGGCCTGGCGTCGTACACGCCCACAGCTGTGCAAGGACCCGCACGCTCGCTGGCGCTCTCAGCAGCACACATTCCTGCTCTCCTGCATCCCGTCCACAAACCTCAGCCTGCGGGCAGCCCCCGACCCTGCTTCCCTCAGGCTCCTCGTCCCCGCCTTTGGTCCACGAAAGCTGGGTTGGCCCAGGACTACCACGTCTCTCTTCTCGGGGAACCCAGTCCTACACAGCAGAAAATAGTTGCTTCTTCGATTCTCTCCAGTCCTGTAGGGTTATGCCAGTCCCAGTTACTTCATGGTGGCCAAAAGTCATTGTCTTGTTTTATTTATAAAATTGTTGTGCTATTACAAATAAATCTTCGGTGGGCATGTGTATAGTTTTCTATATACAGACACCCTGGATACTTTTATTTGGCTACTTATTATGAAGTAACACTAAGTGATATATAAGGCTTTTGAGATTTGTCTCCTACTCCCTGGTATGCTTCATCAGTAAATGGGTAACTTTAATTAGTTTAACAATTAACAGAAACACATGTATATTGTATTCTTCTCCCCTGAGTCAAGTAGAACTACAACAATAAATCAAGCTTTTTTTTTTTTTTTTTCCATTCATTATCTTTGGAAGAAACCAGCACTGACAGTTTCTTATGTATCTTTCAGAAGTTTCCAGGTTGTGCACACTTACAAATATATTTTCTTTTCTTTGTCTTACGGTAGAGATCAGAATGTATTCCTTGCCTTGTTGTGTGTCTTTTACCAAATTAAAACATACCTTGAATAAATTTCCATATTTGCATAGATTTAGCTATCTTATTTTTTTTTATTTGTTTATTTACAGCATAACAGTGTTCATTGTTTTTGCACCACACCCAGTGCTCCATGCAGTACGTGCCCTCCCTATTACCCACCACCTGGTTCCTCAACCTCCCACACCCCCCCCCCCCCGCCCCTTCAAAACCCTCTGGTTGTTTTTCAGAGTCCATAGTCTCTCATGGTTCATCTCCCCTTCCAGTTTCCCTCAACTCCCTCTCCTCTCCATCTCCCCATGTCCTCCATGTTCTTTGTTATGCTCCACAAATAAGTGAGACCATATGATACTTGACTCTCTCTGCTTGACTTATTTCGCTCAGCATAATTTCTTCCAGTCCCGTCCATGTTGCTACAAAAGTTGGGTATTCATCCTTTCTGATGGAGGCATAATACTCCATCGTGTATATGGACCACATCTTCCTTATCCATTCATCCGTTGAAGGGCATCTTGGTTCTTTCCACAGTTTGGCGACTGTGGCCATTGCTACAATAAACATTGGGGTACAGATGGCCCTTCTTTTCACTACATCTGTATCTTTGGGGTAAATACCCAGCAGTGCAATTGCAGGGTCATAGGGAAGCTCTATTCTTAATTTCTTCAGGAATCTCCACACTATTCTCCAAAGTGGCTGCACTAACTTGCATTCCCACCAACAGTGTAAGAGGGTTCCCCTTTCTCCACATCCTCTCCAACACACGTTGTTTCCTGTCTTGCTAATTTTGGCCATTCTAACTGGTGTCAGGTGGTATTTCAATGTTGCTTTAATTTGAATCTCCCTGATGGCTAGTGATGATGAACATTTTTTCATGTGTCTGATAGCCATTTGTATGTCTTCGTTGGAGAAGTGTCTGTTCATATCTTCTGCCCATTTTTTGATATGATTATCTGTTTTGTGTGTGTTGAGTTTGAGAAGTTCTTTATAGATCCTGGATATCAACCTTTTGTCTGTACTGTCATTTGCAAATATCTTCTCCCATTCCGTGGGTTGCCTTTTTGTTTTGTTGACTGTTTCCTTTGCTGTGCAGAAGCTTTGGATCTTGATGAAGTCCCAAAAGTTCATTTCCACTTTTGTTTCCTTGGCCTTTGGAGACATATCTTGAAAGAAGTTGCTGGGGCTGATATCGAAGAGGTTACTGCCTATGTTCTCCTCTAGGATTCTGATGGATTCCTGTCTCACGTTGAGGTCTTTTATCCATTTCGAGTTTATCTTTGTGTACGGTGTAAGAGAATGGTCGAGTTTCATTCTTCTACATATCGCTGTCCAGTTTTCCCAGCACCATTTATTGAAGAGACTGTCTTTTTTCCACTGAATATTTTTTCCTGTTTTGTTGAAGATTATTTCACCATAGGGTTGAGGGTCCATATCTGGGCTCCCCACTCTGTTCCACTGGTCTATGTGTCTGTTTTTATGCCAGTACCATGCTGTCTTGGTGATTTACTACAGCTTTGTAGTAAAGCTTGAAATTGGGTAACGTGATGCTGCCAGTTTTGTTTTTGTTTTTCAACATTTCCTTAGCAATTTGGGGTCTCTTCTGATTCCATACAAATTTTAGGATTATTTGCTCCAGCTCTTTGAAAAATACTGGTGGAATTTTGATCGGAATGGCATTAAAAGTATAGAGTGCTCTAGGCAGTATAGACATTTTAACAATGTTTATTCTTCCAATCCAAACTTTCAAAGAAGAAATAACACCAATTCTCCTGAAGCTGTTCCAAAAAAATTGAAGCAGAAGGATAACTTCCAGACTCTTTTTATGAAGCCAGCATTACCCTGATCCCCAAACCAGGCAAAGACCCTACCAAAAAGGAGAATTTCAAACCAATATCACTGATGAATATGGATGCAAAGATTCTCAACAAGATCCTAGCAAACAGGATCCAGCAGCACATTAAAAAGATTATCCACCATGACCAGGTGGGATTCATCCCTGGGTTGCAAGGTTGGTTCAACGTTCGCAAATCCATCAATGTGATAGAACAAATCAGTAAGAGAAGAGAGAAGAACCACATGGTCCTCTCAATTGATGCAGAAAAAGCATTTGACAAAATCCAGCATCCGTTCCTGATGAAAACGCTTCAAAGTATAGGGATGGAGGGAACATTCCTGAACTTCATAAACTCTATCTATGAAAGACCCACAGCAAATACCATCCTCAATGGGAAAAAGCTTGCAGCCTTCCCGTTGAGATCAGGAACACGACAAGGATGCCCACTCTCACCACTCTTGTTCAACATAGTATTAGAAGTCCTAGCAACGGCAATCAGAAAACAAAGAGAAATAAAAGGTATCCAAATTGGCACGGAAGAAGTCAAACTCTCTCTCTTCGCAGATGACATGATTCTTTATATGGAAAACCCCAAAGACTTCACCCCCAAACTACTAGAACTCATACAGCAATTCAGTAACGTGGCAGGATACAAAGTCAATGTACAGAAATCAGTGGCTTTCTTATACACTAACAATGAAAAAACAGAAAGGGAAATTAGAGAATCAATTCCATTTACTATAGCACCAAGAACCATAAGATACCTTCGAATAAACCTAACCAAAGAGGTAAAGGACCTGTACTCGAGGAACTACAGAACACTCATGAAAGAAATTGAAGAAGACCAAAAAGATAGAAGACTCTTCCATGCTCTTAGCTATCTTATTTTTTAAAAATAGCTCTGCTTTCTAGATGTACCATAATTTAATTAATCAATTCCCTATTGATGGAAATTTATAGAGTTTGCAGGGCTATCATTTCAAACAATGCTACAACGTAAATCTTTCACGCAGACGTGAGAATAAACAAGGTCCCAAGGTGAAACTGGCAGGTCGGAGTAAATACATCTTTTGTTTTGTGGGATATTCCCGAGATACTCTCCAGAGAGTCTCTGCCCGTCTTCACTCCTGCCAAGAGCAGATAAGACATCCATTGTCCAACATCCATATACATTGTGAGATATTGACTTTTCAGTCCCCGCCAGTCTGAAAGACTGAAACAAAATAGCAACCCATTTCTACATGTCATTACTTCATTATAAGTCAGGTGTTGCTTACTTCCCTTTCTTCATATTGTTAATTTATTTAAACTGCTTTTTTATGTCCTTTGAATAATAAACTCCAGTGAGGTCAAGCTGGGTCAGGTAGCTACTGCTCGTTTTATGGAACTGTATGAATGAATCTCATGAGCCCTGGGATTTACCCTCAAGAAGACATTTCAAAAATTGTATGACTCTCTGCCATTTATGACAGCTTTATTTTAATGAATTTCATACTCTAAATTCTTAATCCACATCACTTTTCTTTGTACTGTTTGATAACACCCAGGTTTTCCCTTACCATTATGTACAAAACGGGGGTTAAGTTCTCCTTGACAAGTCTGGTTTTAAGAAAAACAAAACTTTTGCATCAGATGTAGACCCCTGGGTCTTTCTTGAACCCTGTTGTCATCCTACTGGTCTAGGGCAGCCTCCTCTCCATGCCTGGGAGGGGTCAGGTGGATGTTGGCACTGCAAAGGAAGTTGGGTGCCCCATTAGGATGGACCAAATATGAAGGATCTTGGAGCAAATGGTATTTGTGTGTCTTGTTAGGAGCTCAGTTCCATCTCTTGTGGGACTGGAGCAAAGCTGACCTGAGGCACTTGTTTCTTGGGGCCTGACCGTGGCTTCCTCAGGAGCTGCCTAACCAGGCTGTGACGTGGTGAGGACCATACTTGAACTTGTGTAGGTCAAACCTCAGACAGAGGCTACCTCCTATGTCTCTGGGCTACGGCAGCTCCGTTATGTACCAGCATAGTTCACCTACCCATGGTTTCCCAGGCAGGACAAAACGTTATCAAAGTCAGGCAGCGTCTCCAAGCCTGCAGAATTAGAGCTGGTATGGTTGCCAAGATCTGTTGACCAAAAGAAGGTCCACCGTAGAGCAGACCAAATGGAACAGCAGGTGTAACCACTTGCCTAACTCCAGGAGCCCGCATCTCGTTCATCCAGTGATCCGGACATCAGACCTTACTGCCTCCTGGGAATAGGCTTTTTTTGGGTAAATTCTTAAATAGCCTCTTAGCCTCCATTGTGGTTTCATAATTGTGACCTTATAACAGTTACCATGGAAAGAATTCCTAGATTATAAATAATGACAATGTGAGTTTCCTAGTTACCAAGTGTATTTATAAAATGAATTCCAAAGGTACATGACATTTCATTCCAGCTTATTTTTAGAAATCAAAAGATAATAAAGGAACATACCTTTTTTTCCTCCAGAAAGGAAGAATTGTACTATTTCTCCAAATCTAGTTATACAGCAGTACATCTGTATGACTATTAGAAAAAATGGAGGGTTTTTGGTAACAGTCTATTCTTGGGGGTTTAAGAAAAACAATTTGCAATCACATAGATTTTAGGGTTAAATCAAGTTACTATGACCCTGTATCAGAATTGGGTTTATAAAAGTTATCCTGCATTTAAAAAGATGTCGTGCCCCACAGTTTTCTCACCAGACACAACACTGGGAGAACTGATATGACTTCTACTTTGCAAAATACTTTTGTGACTGAAAACCACTATTTCTTATGCAGAGCTCTTAAAGGCCAAGGCTCACCTGGTGGAAAGAGCTGTGACCAGGAAAGTCAATGAGGCTTCCTGAGGAACACGGCACAGAAGAAAAGTCACTCCATAGGGACAATTGGCTGGCTCAGTCGGTTAAGCATCTGCCTTCAGCTCAGGTCCTGATCCTGGGGTCTTGGGATCGAGCCCTGCATCCTGCTCCCTGTTCAGTGGGGAACCTTCTTCTCCCTCTACCTCTCCCCCTGCTTGTGCTCCTATAGTCTCTCTTTCTCTCTCTCTCTCAAAAATAAATCACTAAAATCTTTTTTAAAAATTTAAAATAAGAAAACCCACCTGATGGGCTTCAGGCCACTTTCTCATGTGCCATAGTAACACAAGTTCGAAGAAGATACAAAAGTGATGGGAATGAAGAAATTTTATGCCCTGTCTACTACTGTGTCTTTTCCGAACACTATTCCAGGAGATGCTTCATGGAAATTGGTTCTTTAGCCTGACTGCAGTGTCTCCTAATTCGGACATTTTCTCCCTTCAGAATCTTAAATCCAGAACGTTCATCTTCTACCCTGAAACAAGATGTTCCGGAACTTATCCCCTGGAACCTCCTGCATTAAAATTCTCCTCTCTCCGTGTACGTGTCATGGATCCTACATTTGCGAGTTGTTTTGGTTTTGTTTCGATACATATTTATCAAGCACTGTATTCTGGGGCACCTGGGTGGCTCAGTGGGTTAAGCCTCTGCCTGTGGCTCAGGTCATGATCTCAGGGTCCTGGTATTGAGCCCCCCTTGGGGCTTTCTGCTCAGTGGAGAGCCTGCTTCTCCCTCTCTCTCTGCCTGCCTCTCTGCCTACTTGCAATCTTTGTCTGTCAAATAAATAAATAAATAAATACATACATACATAAATAAAATCTTTTAAAAAAAACCACTACTCATTTTCTGCAGCTATTATAGCAAACTTGGGGACTTAAAAGAACATTAACTTATGATCTAACTGTCCCAAAAGTCAGGAGTGTGATGGGGACACCCTGGGCTGAAATTAGGGTCTTAGCAAGGCTGTGCTCCCCAGGACGCTCAAGGAGAGAACAGTCTTCTCATCTCTGCTGCTTCCAGGGGCTCCCACACCCTCGGGTTCGTGATTCCCTTCCTCCACTTTCAAAACAACGTGGTGAATTCGGTCCCTCTTGCATCGCACTCTGACCTCTCCCCCTTGGGATTACATTGGGCCCCCTAGTTGACCCATTATAATCTCTCCATTTCAGGGTCCTTAATTTAATCACATCTGCAAAGCCTCTTTTGCCACAGAAGGTAACAACCCACAGGTCCCAGAGACTGGGACATGGACATCTTCGGAGGGGTGGGTGACAATTCTGCCTGCCGCTAGCATTGGTTTATTCTTTCCTAAAAAATGATCCTTGAATACCTACTGGATGTTCAGTACAGCTGAGCAGATGAACACAATGATAGTAGATCCCAATACTGAAATAACTAATCATGGTCGACATTGTCATAACCCAAGCAAATACTCTCTAGCTCAGATAAGACACAGAGACCTGGGGCGCCTGGGTGGCTCAGTGGGTTAAAGCCTCTGCATTGAGCTCTGGTCATGATTCCAGGGTCCTGGGATCGAGCCCCGCATCGGGCTCTCTGCTCAGCAGGAAGCCTACTTCCTCCTCTCTCTCTCTCTGCCTGCCTCTCTGCCACTTGAGATCTCTCTCTGTCAAATAAATAAAACTAAAAAAAAAAAAAAAAAAAAAAGACACAGAGACGTTCCCTGAAATTCGGTCTGTCCCATCCCCATTCTTCCAATGCTGGTTGCGCTTCTTCCTTCTCGTGTCTGTTGTAGTCTTGGACCTTCTCCACCAACGTGGATTTCTCCGGTTACACGCCACGGTGGGGAGGTGGCAGCCTGCCGTGGGGAGCACAGACAGGGAGTTCCCTAGCGTTTCCGCCTAAGACTCGGGATGGATTCAGCACCAGCGTGTGGGGCCTCTCATTCTCCCTTTGTGTTTTTTTATATGTGTTAATCATTTTGTTCCCTCTTTTTTTCTAAATCTATAGGAAGTCACAGTGTCATAAAATTAAAGTGTTTTTAACTGAGTCTAATAATCACAGTAATTCGTTTAATTAATGGCAGGTAGCTTCTCCAAAGTACAGCTCAATATTAATTTCATAGCTGGGATAAATGAATATGAATTTTATAATGATGCCAGAGCCAAGTCAAGTCTACCTCGAAGGAGGCAGCTGCTGGCGATGGTATACTCTCCTTCCCGCCGAGAGTTGTCACATTTGAGGTCGCCGAGAATGTTTGAGATAGAGTTGGGACAGGTCTGGAGGTTAAACTTCAGTTAAAGAAAAGAAAAATCATCACGGTATTCTGAGCCCTCAAGTGAAACCAAGTCAATTACCAAAACTCCTACAGGTTTTGGGTGCCTGGGTGGCTCAATCTGTCAATCATCCCATCCAACTCCTGGTTTCAGCTCAAGTGATGATCTCATTTAGGGCCCCAGGAGCCCCGCATCCAGCTTCAAGCCACATGGAGTCTGCTTGAGATTCTCTCTCCCTCTCCCTTTGTCCCTCCCCCACCCCACTGTTCTCTCTCTCTCTCTCAAATAAATAAATACATCTTAAAAAAAAAAAAAAAACACCTCTTGTAGGTCTTGGAGTTAAAAGACACAGAAGTGGGGTGCTTGGCTGACTCAATGGGTTAAGTCTCTGCCTCCAGCTCAGGTCATGATCTCGGGGTCCTGGGATCAAGCCCCGGATCAGGCTCTCTGCTCAGTGGGGAACCTGCTTCCTCCTCTCTCTCTGCTTGCCTCTCTGCCTGCTTGTGATCTCTTTCTCTCTGTGTCAAATAAATAAATAAAATCTTTTAAAAAAACCACACACAGAAGTGACTCTTCTATGTTGGAATAATGACACACTGGGTTCTATGAATGATGAGGAGATAAGATAAAATCCAACCAGTGTCCCCCAAAGTGTAGCAGGCTCTAACGCCAGCATCTTTTCCACCAGTAACAGTGGTACCTGGAGAATGTAGACTTGGAAGTCAGATCAGCACACTCTGGTCCTAGACAGCAGTAGGCAGCCATGAAAACTTGGACAAGTGTCTTAATCTTGGTATTAATGTTTTTTTGTTAAATGAGGATTTTAAGCTACTATGAATGACCTCTAAGATTTTTTTTTCATTTAAAAATATATGTCTGGTCTGCAATATTCAAATATTTTGGTCTCAAGACACCTTTACACCCTTAAAAAATTATTGAGAATTCCAAAAAGCTCTCGTTTATGTCTACTTTATCTGCTGGTATTTGCTGTGTTAGAAATGAGGGCTTAGAAAAAGGTTTTAAATATTTATTAACTTATTTACAATTAATGAGACATCTATTACATGATAACGTAAATAACATATGCCTATGAAAATTAACTCAAAACACAACATTTCAAGGTAAGATGGCCATTGACATTCTTGAAAATTTTTTCAGTGGCTGGCTGAAGACAAAGCAATCTGATTCTCACATCTGCTCCTGCGTTTAGTCTGTTGTGACAGCAAAGTCATGGAAACTTCGGAAAACACTTTCTATATATACCTTTATGAGACAAAGAGAGCAAAAGGCAAATAACATGTTAGTGTTGTGACGGTGACCTTGTAGCCTCAGAAGCCCTCGCAGGATCTTGGGGACCCCCAGGATGTTTTGTCGTCAGGGCTCAGTGGTGCCTCCCCACTCTTGAAGTGGGGTCCGGCAAAGGGTGGTTCATTGATCTGCACCATTGACTCTCACTTTCGATACGAAAACCGTAGCTCAACAGTCCCGTGAGTTCTTCAAGGTCAAAAGGACACAGTTGTTTTCCCTGTTCTTGCATCTCCCTCTTGGGTTTTTCCCATCCTTTGTTTTGTTCCTCATCCCCAAATGCCCGTGGTTGCAAGGGGGCTGTCATGAGTCCTAGCATCGCAGCTTGATGACAATTGCCCTCTACTTCCTTGAGGGGTTTTGTGAAAAACCAGTCGTTGCCAAATTCCCAGCAAGCCTGCTCTTGGACATCGCTCCTTGGCTGCGGTGGCACCTTTCTTGCACTCGGTTCTAGAGAGAGGACTCGGCCCCGCAGGGTGGCTTTAGGGAAGCAAGAGCCACCCCCAGGAAATGGCAGGTGGACCCACGTTGCCCTAAAACCTGGCCACGTTACAGAGAGGCTGTGCCTTCTTGAGAAGGAGAGCTGGATTCAGCAAAGAGACGGATGACCCACAGCTTCGGCCACAAGGGACTCAGGAGGTATCGGGCAGGAAGGGGTCAAGGAACCATGACCGGAAGAGCCTTCGAAGAGCCTCGGGGATGACGTGACCAGGTCCTGCATCACATCGCTGTTTCTCTTTGCATGATTTAAAAACCATCTCTTTCATATTTGCTTTGCACAACATTTGACAGAATTTAGTACTATTTCAAGTGTAAGTTACAGTTCATTAAAAACAGTGTTAGAAAAGCGCCAGGACCTCCTTCCCACAGCTCACTCGTTCAGCATGCGCCAAATGGACCCGTTCAGCTAGAAGCCAGAACTTCAAATAAAGAAATCTCCGTTTCACACTAGTTTATTTATTTATTTTTCTGTTCGGCGTATTTTTGGATCTACGTTCGAATTTATGCCGACTTTTCTACATATGTTTATTAAACTCTGTAGTTCTTTGTCACTTTTATTTGAAGGGTGAGCGGTGTACTCCCGCCGTTAGCTCTTTAAGGCAAAAAGGCAATTGCGACTTGAGAAAGCAAAGGCAAATCGTTTCTGAGGCTTATTAGTGTTTTACTGCGGGCATAATTCTTCTTTCCGATCTACACTGTGATTACCTATTCAGAGGAAGCACTTAGTCTCCACTTAGAACGTAGGAAGACTTTCCATTAACATCAACTGGAGGATTCTAAGCGCAGCAACAGGACACTTTGTAAGCACGAAACGGATGCCCTAAAGCAAAACGGAAGATGCCACAACCCCCACGCCCCCCAAAAACATTGCATGTGAAAACCTGCTTTTTTCTTCTGAATAATCAATCACAAAAGTAATTTTTCCATGATGAAAATGTGAGTAGCTGAGTGAAAAGTTAAAAAAAAAAAAAAAAAAAACAAGCAAAACAAAACACAGAAACCTCCCCTGCCATTTAGGCTAAAAATAGCAACTTCCGTGCCCAGGTACATGCGTGTGTTTACTTGTAATGAATCTTTAACAGATGGCGCAGCGATCAGAGCCCAGGCGCACCTTCTGAAGTCCGCAAAACCCAGGGCATCAACCTTCCCCAGTCACAGGATGCCTGGATCGGCTCTCAGGAAGAGAAAGTCGGGCAGGACGCAGTAAATTTCTTATATTCATGCAGAGCAGATGGGAGTTTACACAAGGAATTCAGGGAAAGCTAGGCATCTTTCAGAAATTAAGTGAATATTTTGTGCTAATATTGCCTATCACCACCGGGAAAAGTATGGTACTAGGTGATACCTCCCATGATTCTGAGAAAGTCTTTCCTGAAATCTTCCATTTGCTGAAAGGACATCTTGTGGCCCCTGCTTGATTTCTTGGCCAGAATAAGAAAGCGTTGCCGTAATCTGCAAAGCATCGGTGGGTCTGTGTTTGACACCTGACTGCAGCATGGCTGTTCCTTCTGGTCTCCATCCAGGCGCAAGCCAGCGAAAAGAGGTCCTACCACACCACA
The DNA here is from genome assembly GCF_922984935.1 of Meles meles. Classification (NCBI taxonomy): domain Eukaryota; kingdom Metazoa; phylum Chordata; class Mammalia; order Carnivora; family Mustelidae; genus Meles; species Meles meles. The sequence goes on from NC_060079.1 coordinate 83,222,645, forward strand.
CTGATGTGGTTGCCATGGAAACGCACCACTCAGACATCCTGCTGCAGGACCATAAAAGGCTGGGGCTCCAGCGGCTGCCTTCTGTGCCCACAACCACAGTCCTCTCCCACAGGCTATGCACGAGATAACCACCAAGCAGTCTCTCTTCCCATGACATGGGACACTCGGCCACCAGCTAGACTAGTTCAAGACTTCGTACTGCCCTGGCCCACCCTCTCTTGGAAGGGTCTGCCCTGTGGTCTGAGACCCTCCAACCCAGACCCTCCTCTCTTCCTCCTTCTTGTCCCCCTTCCATGGGTGTCAGACCCAAACATGGTGCACAGGCCACCCCATCGCACCGGCACCCTGTGGGGTCAATCCCATGCGTGTGCAGTCCTGTCTCGGTGTCTGCCTCTGGGCAGATCTGGATGAACTCACTCTTCTTCCTCTAGGTTCACGAGGAGGCACCACACTTGAACAGAGCGTGAGGTCTCTGTTGAATAACAAACACTAAGATACGTTCAACGTAGAATAGCAGAATTTCCGAGGAGTAAAATTTTATCATAGCCCAAGAAATGCACAACAATGAGGTTAACAAAGAATTGGCCAACAAAGCACCTTTCTAACTAAACATTAAAAGCATGTAAATGTCCTATAACTTGTTCTGGCAAATGGGTCAACTCAGTCCATGGGTGCACGTTGACAATGAACGGCTCCAAGACTGCGGTCCCATCAGGCTGGCACTGGGAGTCTGTGGCGAGGGGAAATCCTCCCAATGGGCAGCTTCAGGGGTTCTACCTGGTTACCCATATTGTATATTGTACAGAAAGAGAAGCGAGCAAGGCAAAGGCTTACAAGGACTCAGGGGCAGTGGCAGATGGCTTGGCTACTTGGTCAAAGGCCAATGATTCAAAGGTTGGAATATTGTGTACAAGGAGATCCGGGGACCCTGAAAGAAGATATACCTCTGGGACGGTCACAAGGTGATCAAAGCTTCCTCTCACACATTAGTGCCCACCAGAGACCATCCACCATGGACTAGCATCCACCAGAGGCCATCCACCGTGGAGGAAGTACTGAGTAGCCATGGAAATGGAAAGGCTAAGACAGGGGATGCCAGCTGGCATCTGTCCTCGGTTACCTTGCTCTGGTACCATGAGCACCTCTGTGCAGCACCATGGTGTTGGGCTCAGCAGCAACATTCCCCCTTCTCCGTGACTAGTTTACTACCACTGCGGCAGAGTACCCAACCTGAAAGCAGTGAAGACCGGTGTTGTGCGCCACGGGAATGGTGCCGGCCCTGGAGGGGGCCATCGAGCCTCTTGGTAGCAAGCTGATTCCTCTGGAATAGACACAACTTATCTTGCCTGGCCTGGACACGTATTTCCACCCATAGGTTTGCCTTTCCTCCCTTGCAGGACCTCAGCCAACACCACTCTCCAAAAGTGCAGTCCTGGGTCCCCTGCCACACAAAGCTGCTGAGGAGTGAGCACAGACCATGGGATCAGGAATCCTACCACAACCCGCACCACCCACAAGGCGACTGACCCAGCAGGCCAGAGGGGTGGGCTCTTGAAGGCAGAGCTAAGGCACGTGCTTGGAGGTGATGCCAGAGGGTAACGGGGCAGCGTTCTCTGTGACGTATCGTATGCCCCAAATCAACAGTCAGGCTAGTGCTACAAAATACAGATCTATAAATGCACTGCTATGGAGTGCCATGACTCCGATGGGTAGAATATGCAGGTTCAAGAACAAAGGTGTGGAAGTTAGAGCGGCCCCGTTTTCTCTTACCCTCCAGCGACTTGCTTAGGGAATTTGCTCCTTTTGTCCGCAAAATTCTAGGCTCCGTGGGTTTAGAGGTGAAATGTTTCCATCATGATACACACAAAGTATCCCATCATGATACACACAAAGTATCCCATTAAACTCCCAGCTATGCGTCCTGCCCGGCGGCTTCAAGCTCCTGTGCCAAGAGACCAGCCCAGAAAGAGAAGAGCCACATCTTCACAAATACAACGGATCTTACTCAGCAGGAGGAACTAGGGCCCCTGTCACAAATAGAGTCAGGGAAACAGTAGACTTGGTAGCCAGGTGACCCCCTGGGCATCTCTCTATAGGCCCCATATCCAGTGTAGATGGTCTTTAACACACGCAGCAGTCACTGAGCAGGGAATGGGGACCAGGGGCTGTGGTTCCTTAGGGAGCATGAATGGGTCCACAGGTCACCCGCATGGGCCAGCAGAGACGCCGGCCGGAGAGAAGGGGACCTAAAGTGAGTTGTGTAAGGAATGGAGTGATTTGAATCCCTTGAAGCCCTATGACCAGCTATAGTGAATGATCTGTATTTCGTAACACTAGCCTGACAGTTGATAGATTCCCAGAACTTGGAGAGACCATTCCCTATGGGGCAAGGGGAGAGGCAAGGAGCACAGATGGGGTGAGCCGGCGCGGGCTCTGTGGGGGATGCAGCGTGCCTCCAGTCCTCCGCCCCCCGGGCAGGCTGCCCTTTCCCCGGCTGCCAGCACTGTCCCTGGCCAAGTTCCTCTCTGGGAAACGGTCTTGGCTGAGGGTCAGTGAGAGAGGAGAACGAGGTTCCCTACAAACTGTAGACCTGTTTCCAGGCTGGGCAGCTTTAGGAGAGATTACATAAGGAATTCTGGGATCTTGAAAGTGAGTTTTTTAAGAACTTCCCATTTGCCTCCAAATGAGACACTCAGAAACTTTATGTGCCTCCCAGAGTATTTGTACTTCAGTATTAAGACCACCTGTCACCATCATGTCTCACCTGGATCGCAGCATGGTCCTCCTGGTGTCCTGGTGGACACTTTGCTCCCTGCCTCCTTGCCCCCAGTATTGTGGTCATTGCAGCCCGAGGGGCATTTTATTAACTGAAGTCATGCCTCTTCTCCGCTAATCCTCTCCAGCTGGATTCCCATTGTTCTTGGGATAAAGGAGCAAATTCTCAGCACCGCTTCCTGGCCTCGCAGGACCCACATGCTCTGGACTCTGCAGTCTCCCCTGCATTCACCATGGAGGAGCATACAGGACCTGTAGCTCCCTCCCTTCTAATTCGGTGTCTCTCTCACCGCCTTCCTTCCAGAATGTTCTTTCCTCTTTCCCTTCTTGCCTGCTAAATGTTGCTTTTTCCGCTAAATGTTGCTTTCTTGGGAAAACCGTCCAGACCCCAGAGAGGTTAAATGCTCTGCAACAAAGGTGACCACGTGTCCTGACTCACCTAGACAATCCAAGTTACTGCATCCTCTCGTGCACCGATTTCATCTGCCCCCAACCTGTAACGCTCTCAGTGACGGCTACTTGTGTTTCATCGGAAGTACCCCAACTACCGAAAACAGGTATTATTTTACTTTCAATACCTGTTTCCTTAGAGCAACTGTAACAATATGAGCACAGTAATTTGTCTATCACGTCCATGATTGAATTCCCAACATATAGTAGAATCACTGGCACATAGTAGATGCTCAACAAACATTTCTTGAATGAATGAGAGTGATGGAAAAACTCATAGCATTAGAACATCATCAAACCGCTCTCACCAAGAAAAAACCGGATCAGTTTATATGGCCACCTACTATTTGTGAAAATATTCCCACAGGCAGAAGACTGTAGAATGGTAGCCTTTAACAAATATTAGCAGGGGGGCCTGGGTGGCTTAGTGGGTTAAAGCCTCTACCTTCACCTCGGGTCATGATCCCAGGATCCTGGGATCGAGCCCCACATCGGGCTCTCTGCTCAGCGGGGAGCCTGCTTCCTCCTCTCTCTCTGCCTGCCTCTCTGCCTACTTGTGATCTCTGTCTGTCAAATAAATAAATAAAATCTTTAAAAAAATATATTAGCAGGGATACAATGGTTGCAAGTCTTGCTTTAATTTGCATGTCTTTGATCATGAGGAAGATAGACATTTTATCCCTACTATTTATATTCCATTGTAAATCTTCCATTCATTTCCTAGGCTTTTTCATTTATTACAGTCCTTGTAATGTTATTGTATCTGTGAACAATTTTATTTATTATAGGTATTACTTCTCTTAAATGGTTTATTTGAGGCAAATTTCTTCCCTATTATTGTTTTCATAATTCTTTCATTTCGTCTGCTTTTTATCTTTTATATGATTAACATTTTTATGGTAAAAACCTGTCAACCATTTTTTCATAGTTTCATTTCTCATCTGGCATACTTTTTCCAAAATTGGAATAAGGGTATTTTTCATATCTTTCCTTGTTTTTCAGAAATTCTTGGTTGATTTTTTAGCTCTTGGCCAAATTTTCTTTTGATATATATGATCTATGGTGTGGATATAATTTTCTCTCTGTAATCTTTGCTTCATAATAACTTTAAAAATAACCAGTTACAGATAAACCCCAGTCCAGCTCCTTCTAATTCACAACTGCTGCACACACACGGATACTGAGGGGCTATTTGGTGTGCAGACAGTATCGTGAGGTCAGTTCCTAGGGAGGGATGTCTGATCTAGGAAGCTGGGCACATGCCCATCTCATGAATTACGGTGCGTGCATGAACATTTATGGACCTCAGTGGTCCCTTTTCATGTGAGGCTGCATAAAGACTTCTAAATCAAAGTGTTCCTTAGGATAGCAAGAAAGTATAGCACGGGATTTCTGTGAATGATATACGGCATTGGGCAGCTTTTCCCTGGACGCACGACAGTCATCCTACTAAATGGTGCGTAATAAGGAGCATGACCCCTAAGGACGTGATTTGTCCATAGTCATTGATGGAGAAAGGCTCAGTCTGGTGAAGGCATAGGGGAGGCATGTGGGAGAGGAAAATGGACACGCTAAAATGGAGGCTTTCTTTCCTATTAGGCTTCAGAAGGAAGTCGAAGATGAAAATAGTAGTTTAACGTTCATTTAAGTCAAGTCTTTTCATGCGTGATCTTCTGGATATTTGCTGATTGCTACTTCCTGGGCTTGCATACTCAGCCTTGCGAGGACGCACATGCATTTGGAGGAAGGTGGATGGGACCGGGTGCAGTCTGCGCGTAGAGTCCCGAGGAGTGTCTCCCTGTCTTCATAGCAGCCCATGCAACGGAACCAAAGTGGCAGCTCAGAGAGTCCAGGAAAAACAGACGCAGTGGGGACCGGCAAAGCCACCCACGGCTGAAACGACACACATTCTCACTGGGTGTGCCACTCGTTCAAATCTTTGCAGCGAAAGTACATCGTTTCAGGCCAGGTTGAAACTTAGCAAAAGACCGAGATCCCGCTAAAGCCGCTGACAGACCCCGTGTCATCAGAGCGCCTCCCCACCGCTAACTTTCCATCGTCAGCTTCCAAAGGCCTCATAATATACCGCATTTGCATTCTTGCTTTTTTTCAGAGACCTAAGTAGATTTCAGACCATTTCTTTTCATTCATTTGAAATAAAGATTAGGATTCTCATTTGTTTTATGGCTTTAATTTTTGAAAGAAAAAAATGAATGCACCCAAGCCTTTTTTTAGCAAAGAATGAAGATAGGAATGCCCCATTAGCCACAATATAGCCATTGTATTTCTCTCTTTTTAGTTATTTGGATTAAAATTTGCTTTTATGGCTATGATTATTGCTATTTCCTTTTTACGATCATTGTCATGTTGTTTTCTCCATTCATCTGACCTTGCCCGTTTCATGTGACGGTAACTCCATTCAGGTGGTATTCCGAAACGCCAAACTTGAACATGAAAATAGAGATTGTAAAAGCATCAGTTTTTGTTTCCTTAAAAAAAAAAAAAAAAGATTTAAGGAGAATATCTTCAGTAATTAATGCATTGTTAACCTGAAGGTCAGACTCAGGCAATACCGAATCCTGCTTTTAAAAAAAATGTCCCCCAAGGCTTGCTTGCCCTCTTGTAAAATGCATATCATCCATTCAACAAATCTTTATTGATTATGCCAGTCACCATAATAGGTTTTGGCATCGCAGCACTAAACACAACAGACAGAAATCCCTGTCCCTTTGTCTGAGTTCTGGGCACTCAGCAGATGGGATCCGCCACATACAACCATCCGGTGTTCTGTTTTCGTAGCCTGCAGTATTCTGGGACCTTATTTTCCTCCGCTCAGCCTTGTTGGGGAGAACTTTAATGGTGCATAAAATTGAAACAGGGTGAAAAGAGGTTTTGAGACCAAGACTGTTTCCCCAAAAATGTTACAGCATTTAAAATCCAGCTAAGCTGGTAACCGCTGGTACCATAGCGGAGGCTCATGGCCCCATGGCGCCCTTCATATTTCCATAAAAGGGAAGAAAGATGTTGCTTTTGGATCTCCAAGTCACAGTTTGGTCTCAAGCAAACATCTTTTTTTTTTTTTTTTTAATCATCTTTGATAATCTGGCATCTACAGCAGGTCAAATGTTGCCATAGCAGCATTTAAATTTTTGAGGGATTAACCAAGTTGTACTCAGAAGTAAATAAATAAATAAATAAATAAGACAACGAGGGCAAGGACAGTCCCTCTGGGCTCCAAAGAACCAGAAGGACAAAAGCCTTGGACATGTTGTTCCTGCCTAAGTGAAAGACTTTCTCACGGGTTCTGCGTGGCACTTCAGACCCCAGACCTGACACAGCTAAAGACCATTTCAAACCGCAATTTCGGTGGGGCAAAAGCTAATACCCAGCCGGTGGGGCAAAAGCTAATACCAGTCATGGGTTCTGAACCTGAAGAGAGACGTTTTCAGTGTACTCGGTACTTGTTGGCAGTCAGTGAAGTCAGCCGAAGCCGGGAAAGGACGGTCAGCGTGGAGCTCAGATCTCCAGAAACCTGACTCCCTCCAGGAGACAGGGGGTGCGATGCCCAGAGCCCATCTAGCCAAAACGGAGTGGGGGCGGCTGTTGGCGGGGTCCTCACGCATCCACCATGTCCGGGCTGGAAATGGCCCGTTCACCCAAGGAGCTCCCAGGACAGGGGTGTTTGGGTGTAAAATCATAGGGAGAATGACAAAAACAGCAGGGAGGGATGCTGGAGCTTGGGACAGTTTTTCTTAAGCTGTTCTTGGCAGGGAGGTCAGTGTATTTCCGAGGCGGGGGGCTCGGGGATGAAGGGAAGTCCCGCTGGTCGAAAGTTCGGGGGAAGATCCAGCACTGCGCCCCGTGAGTCCTCAGGACGCTGTTCTCCTTCGCTGCTTGTGTCTGCCACAACCTCTCCCTTGCAGACACCTCTTCTACCGCGACTGAGCGGATTTTAAAACATTAAAGTACATGAAGATAGATTTTAGTTATCTTAGACTGAGCTATTTACAATTATTATAATTAGACGTGCGCTGTGTTATGGGAAAGCAAGAAGAGAAATCACTAAGGTACCAACTTAATGCCGCGGTCCGGCCGTAGAACAGTTGGAGCCGCCGGGCTGCCACTTTCCTACCCACACCTGGAAAACCTCTTAAATAACGTGAAACCCTTTCAGGAATGTGTGCTTTCAGCCCAGAAAGGCACGATCTTGCTCAAGTTCTTTTCTCTTTGCCTATCTTTGCAGAAGCCAGAGCAGCCTGGAGTGGGGGGATTTCTTCCCGGTCTCCATCGCGAAGGAGCCTCTCACGCGGGTTGAAGGCAGCAGGAGACCGCGGGACGATCTCCACTCTTGTGGGATTTGAACGGTGCTCCTGGCCCCACGCGTGTCATCTACATTGTCACCGAGCGACGGGGTCTTGTTGCAAGTACTCCCCGCCGGGATGCGGAGCAAGGATGCCCTTCGGGCGTTTCCTCTGTCTCACCCTCAAGCCCAAGCGCGGCGCTAGCACCTGGAAGTAGTGTGCACCTGTTCCCTACCCCTCCCGCACTCTGTCCCAAGCAAGCAGCTTGTCCTCCCCGAAGAGCCACACACCGCGGGACACAGATGACCAGGTCAGCGCGACGTTCAGAGACAGAGACATCTGGGGCACGGCTGCCGTCTCTCATGCCTCCATCGCTCCGGTGACAGAATGACGTGAGAAACACCCAAATTCAGCGTGCTTGGCTCAAGCAGAAGACAGGAAGTTCGGGCAAAGGGAGCAAGGCAGCGGCGTAGTCCATGACCAGACCTTGGCTGTTTACGTAAACTTCCCGTTCTCAACCTCAGCCACAAAAACCCAGAGATACAAGTGAAGGACAGTTCTGAGCTCCCGGCAGCCCGCGTCATTTCAAGAGGTTGACAATAAAAAACAGACAGGAAGTGTTCGCTGTGAAACAGTAGTACTGCTTTGTGCACGAATGCAACATAAAATGATTTCGTTCAGTTCAGGGCTGTGTGCACGGGCCTCCCCTCTTTCTGACTGAGCCAACAGCCACGTCTGGCTTTGTATCAGAAGGGATCGTTGCAACAAGGAGCCACCGTGCTCACGGGGGAATATTCACCTCTGGTGATTCTGATTTCACCTGCGAGATCAGGTTCTCCCTGGGAACCCTGAGCAGGAACGTTTGGTAACCGAGTTTAAACAACACACAGGGGTGTTGTCTCAAAGCCCATCTGTTGATCTGTTCTCTTCATTCGCTGCCTTAGCAGACGCCTGTTGTGCCAAGCCCCGAGCTGTGGGGGGAGAACTTGGAGGGCAGGTCCTCCGGCTGCAAAAGCGCAGTCAGCTGAGCCCCCCGCTCCCCAGACAGCGGGATTTGCTCCAGTTTGTCTTCTGTGAGCTGGAGAGGCCGTCCCTGTCTGTGGTCTCGGCACAGAGCTGTTGATTACCAGTTTTACCCTTTTATTTGCTCGTTTCATGGCCTTCAGCCACAGAATCCCTCAATTTCTACATCTGTAGAACTTGGGAAAATAGTCCCAAACTCGCAGGGCTTAACCAATTAGGGATTTCAGAGGATCTGGAAATCTCTTTCATGGTCTTTCTGTGTTATTTTACTGGGAGTCATGAATGTGCTTCATTCGTGGCAGTTTTGTAAATTATAAGTAATAAGCGATTTTTCCTGTTACATTCACCACTGTTGATCTTTATTCCTGATTAAATTTATAGTTAAATGGACCCCTTTTCACTTGGGGTTTTCCTTTTTGCCCCAAAGAATTCCTCAGCATGGGGAGGGCTGTGAATTCACATGTCTGCTTCCAAAATGAATTGGTTTTGTGCTTTTGAAGTTATGTAATGTTTGACATCATTTCACTACAGAGGAGGGAAAATTTGAGAGAGAGAGAGAGGGAAGGAAGGAAGGAAGGAGAGGGAGGGAGGGAAAGAAGGAAGGAGGAAAGAGAGGGAGGGAGGAATGAAGAAAGAAAGGAGGAAAGGAGAAGGAAAGAGGGAGGGAGGGAAGGAGGAAGGGAGGGACGGACGGAAGGAAGGAGGGGGAAGGAAAGAGGGAAGGAAGGAAGGAGCAAGCACATTTCCAAGGTCCTCACAGAAAATGAGCGGCTCAAGAGCACCCTGGCTGAACCTATAAAGTTCTCTCCGTGTGTTTCTACATGTTGAAGCCAAGAGACCAGAACTGATGAATAAAATATTCTAATAAAGTTTATGAAGCCGAAGAGTTATCTAGAGCTCTGTCCAGGAGCACAGGAGTGGGATGAGAATATTCCTAAACTGTATCGTTAAGTCATGAGTTACACGACTGAGTTATTTTTAAAGTAGTACTTTGTTTATAATAATGTCTTTTCATAACCCTAACTTCTAATTAGTGTAAAATAAATCACCCACCCAGCACACTGTCAATTCCAGATTACCTGCACCTTAGAAGAGAATCCCTCTTTATTGCATTTTTAAGTCACGAGCATTTCTCTCACTGACGGTATTTTCCTAAGTTCACTAATAGCACATATTTTTCTGTATGTCCTAACGACTAACATTTATTTTTATACAAAACCTTGATTCCTTCATGGCACCACGAAAAGGGTATTTTGCTCTTTTTTTTAGACCCAAACATGCTCTTTTTTTATCCAAGAATTTCATGGCTCTTCCATTTAACTCATAAACACATTCATTCTGTTATATAGTGTGTCCTGGGAATAACTCCAGGAAAAACAAGTCCTATCCCTGCCTTTTCATTTTTAAAACAACCGTATTTACTCCTAAAATCCTCCAAGATACAGGCGGCAGGGCGGCCCCCGGGGGTCCCGATCCCCCCACGGCTGAGGGTCTCCCAAGGTTACCACCAACCGGGTCCGGGGCTGCCCTGACCATAAGCAGTTTCCAGTCCAGCTTCTGGGGGGCACAGAGGGCGGTGCTATCGGCTATCGGGCACGGGCTGCAGGCACCGTGGTCACACCGGGAGGCAGCCTTCTCCCTGACCTTCCCGGTCCCTACTCTGCTTCTCATAGACCAGAAGGCAGAGGAAAGAGACCTTCCATCCAAGCTGGCGCCCCCAGAAGAGGGGATGCGGGAGTCAGGAGAGAAACAGTGCTGCGGTGGATGTTGCCAGTGGGCCCCAAGAGCTGTCGGGGGGCTGGTTTAGCCAAGGCTGGACAAATGGGCAGCCCACGAGCCTGAGAAGGGCACAGGGCACTGTTTCTGGGTGTGGGAACAGCAGACGCCAAGGCCCCCTATGCAATGGCACCTGTCCTGTCCAAGCGGCAGAAACGTGATCTCTCAGTGCAGCGAAGGAGAATTCAGAGCGCTCAAGGTCTACCGGCAGCCAGGAGAAGAAACGAGTCAGCCGGGAGCCCCGGGGAGAAGGGCACAGCTACCTGGAATCTGGCAGAAGCAAGGGCCCGCCTTGGGGTGCAGAGTTTCAGAATTCTGTGTGCAGGAGATAAACAGAGCTGGTCCGAGGTGCCCCAGGCAGGAGAGGAAGGCCAAGAAGAGAAAGAGGGATGCCGTGGGCAGCCCTGGCCCTCCCAGGGAAGCCCCAAGAGCCTGGAGAGACCCAGGGCATGTCTGGGGGCAGCTGGTGTTCAGCCCACGGGCACTGAAGACAATGACTGACCCTGCAGGCCCCATGGTGGGACCTGCCACAGCCCTTTGCGATGCACCCCGACAAACAGACACCCAGCTCCCTCTGGGGAGCCGACTCCAAACACCTCTTTGCCATCGTGCGACGCCTTTGAAAGATGAGCTAAGAAAGCAAGTTCTGGGGCCATTGTCTTATGATGGGCCTCGATGTCATTTTCCTTCTGCATTTTTGTTCTCGGGGTGCTCGAGCTCCCTGGAGCGGCGATTTTACAGGTTTCACCGAATTGGGGAAATTTTCGCACAAGACTTTTTCAGAGTCTGCTGCTCCTCTCTCCCTCAGGCGAGGCCGCTGGAGGCTGTCAGGCCGATGGGGAGCGCTCTGCTCATTCTTTGTCGGTCGCGTCTCCGCTCTGGGTCTCACTTACGTGGTGTAAATTTCTCCCGCTGTGGGTTCAGGCTCGCTGACCTTTCCATTTGCGGGATCCGCCCCCATCGGTTACGTTTTCCTCCTCGGCCGGGCTTTCCACCACTAGACGTTCACTTTGACTCACCCTTCCGTCTTCCGGGGCTGCCTCCCAACACGCCACACATCTTGCAGGGTCTTGAAAACCGTCCCCGCCACCGCCGAATGTCTAGGCTCGTTCCGTGTCGTTTTCAGATCTTATTTTGGGTCTGTTTCTGTCTGCTTCTTTTCATACTGGTGCTCTTTTTATTGAACGGCAGACATTCTGCATTTTCTGTGTGATGGATGCTTTTACGTCCCTATAGAGAGCCTTGGGCTGTGTTCTAGGACAGAGTTCGGTGACTCTGGGATGGTTTGATCTCGTCAGGTCTTGCGCTCAGGGAGACCCACGCCATCTTTGGTCCCGGGCTCAGCGTACTCCCTGCTCAGACAAGACCCTTCTCATACCCCTGCGGATATGCCATGAATGAGAGGTGCCTTCCCCTCCTGCTGGTGGTCCTACACTCTGTTGCTGGCCTTCTGTAAACTCCCCAGACTGTTCCCTTGACCCTTCTGGGCCATCCTTGTCCCGGCCAGGGGGAGGTCCCTTGAGAGCACGCAGTGACCCTCCACCAAAGCCCTAAGGTGACCCCTCTGCTAATCTGGAGAGCTTTCTCTCTCTCTCTCTCTGCAGCTGTCCTCTCTCTCATACCCGATGGGGAGAACAGCAGCTCCTCTGGCCTGTGTGGACCCTAAGCTCCATGTCCTCTGCACAGGGAAAGAGCTGGTCTCCTGGCGCCCTGTCTTCCCGCCGAGACATGAGTGACGCAATCACAGACTCACCCGTTGGGTTTCTGTCGGCCTCTCTGTGCTGTGCTGCTGACGTCCAACGTCAGAAAACCCGTGCCTCGTGGGTGTTACTCTTTGTTCTGTTGTCGCAGGTAGGACAGACGTCCATTCCCCGTAACTTCATCTCGGTTGGAAACAGAATCAAAAACAAACAAGATCTATTCTTCTGACGTTATAAAAGGTCAGTGCGTGGAGGAGACGGATGGAGCAGGGGTCATCCAAGACTGTGTCAGATAATGACAGAATTAAATAAACTAACCCGGAGAGAATAATTTGTCTACGGTGATTTACAATGATTTCTTTCTCATCCAGTATCAATCCACTGGTTATTTATCTAATAATGTGTTATTAATTCATTAACAGCTTTCTGACTGCCACTCTCCACTCTAATACTGATAGGAATTATCTCATTTATTACCCAAAATAATCTTTTCAGGAAGGCACTTTCAAAACTCCCATTCTAGGGACTTGACAGCTAACACAGAGATACGAAGTAAATCACTCTGGGCTTCGCTTGGACTCTAATCGTGCAGAAAAACTCAAAACTACTCAGAACCAGAAAGCACCCAAGACCTTAGAGAAGAAGGAGAAGATGGTCTCTGCTCGGCTTTGGTAGAGACCGAGTATCAGTATCACCATAACCTGTTAGTCACATCTGTTTCTTTTCTCAAGGCTGGTGCAGTAGGGAAGCAAGGCTGGGCACCATCACGAAACCCTGCGTTCCTGCGCTGTCTCCAGTCCTGCGCGTGCATGTCCTCGACCCCTCTGAGACCACCATCCGGGACCCTTCAGCCGTGGCTCTACATCCTGACACTGTGGACGGCAACGAGACACTCCCTCGTTCCATGCACGTCACACATTGTGCTCAGTGCACCTGTCGAAATCCTGGACTTCACGACCCTCACGCATATCAGCATCGTATGTCCAGGAATCCCATAGAGCAGCTCAGTTAGGGATCTGTTTTTTAACTGGTCGATGTTCACAATTGTCCTCGGTCCGTGTCTGGCACCTTGAACTGACGTGCGGAGGTCACAGGATGCCCGTGCAATACTGTCTGTGCATTTCACTCCCCGTTCCCTGTCTTTTCAGCTTTTTAAGAACAGATTGATTGATTGATCTTAGAGAGAGAAAGAGACAGCCAGAGGTGGGGGGAGGGACAGCCAGAGAGAGAAACTCAGAGAGAGAAACTCAGGCAGACTCCATGCAGAGCAGGGAGTCTGACACGGGGCTCGATCTCATGAACTCAGGATCATGACCTGAGCTGAACTCTTCACCGACTGGGCCACCCAGATCCTCCTACTTATCTTTCCAGCTTCGGTGTGAATTCATAGAGGCCACAGAAGTGGTTGGAATGTCAACCTGGGTCGAATGCAGAGGGACAAACCATTTGTGGCCTCTGGAGTCGCTCTCTGGGACACTGTGATCTTGACGTGCAGGGGAAGGCAGTGAGGAGGGACCGAGAGCTTCTAAAGACAACGCGTGTCCCTTCCTCTCACTTTCCAGCAGCTGCACAAGTGACTTGCGCTCGGCACGGTGGGCTGGGCTCGCCGTCCTCCCAAACCTTCTCCCTAAAGGAGCCCGAGCCGTTCCACCGCCACGCCTGAGATCTATGCGCAGAGAAATAGCACGTCCCCAGGGAAGGAAAAGGAATATTTTGAATAACAAGTTCTACCCCAAAGAGGACGGGCTTTCCCTGTTGACTTCAAGGACTCAGCCTCGCCTTTTCCCAGTGATAGCAGAGCTGCAAATTGCAAGGAGCTGAGCACCACTGCAGACCACTCCGGCACACACAGAAACACAACATCGGTGCTGAGACACAAAGCCGTTGCTCCCATCAGGGTGCGGACCCACGAGAGAGACGACTAACCCAAAGCGTGTGGGACCCTCCTGCTCTGGCAATTATCACGTGGGTCTCAACTATTCAGACCGGGCCCCGCGGGGCAGAGTTCAACCCCTGCCCTGTCTGGTCCGTGTAACGCAGGCATGAAAAATTCAGAACACAGATATCAGTCAATAAAGAGGAGAAAAGTCTATCAGGAGCTTGAACAAAGATGTTCTCTCTGTGTAAGGCCCTCACCGCCCTAGGGAAACAAGGTAAAATGGAGTTTAATTGTCTCATTTAAGAAACTGAGATTATTTTATTCACATAAAAGTGCCTTAGATAAAAAAAATATAATTGCAGAGGCCATAGACAACACCCAGGAGAGGAGCTCTCTGAATCCATAGCAAGCTTTAAAAGCTTCATTTCCCTCTTCCGAACGTGGCGCGGCAGATGAATTTAGCTCTAGAATTAGGAGTCACAAGCAGCACGGAAAATTGCACGGCGGAGCCTGCAGGAACAGGCTGGCTTGGAGAAGATCTCTGGACGGTGCGAGGAATTTCAAAAGCTGGACATGCAGCATGGAAATGCATTGTGACTGTCCTGCGCAAGCCCTGCAGACACCAGGCTGGTCCCCAAGAAGCTCCCAGCACAGGGTGTCAGGCTATCAGGCAGAGCCTCGGGCTGCCTGGCCGTCAGCTCTGGAAACCGTCACTTCCCGGAGAGCCTTCCCTGACGGGGCTTGTGTGCTGCCCCAGCAGCTGCGTTCCTGTGCCTCGCCCCAGATCGAGTGCAGGAGGCACGTCTGCCGTGCAAAGCGGGCTCCCCACCTCGTGTGTTACACCGACAGGCAAGTATCAGCAAGTCTCTCTCCTTCTGTCTCACGTTACACGTCAACGTGTATAGGTCATCAACGTCGCAATTATGAATTCTGTAACTATACAAACTCACGGCCACGTGCGTGCACTATGCCCGTCTGTGGTGTGACGTCCGCGAGCAGAAAGCTGTGCTAAGCAGGAGAAGACGGACAGCATCACCGACATGGAGCGCTTCCAACACCCCAGTCCACGGAGCGCGCTGGACCCCATCGATCCCAGACCTGGTTGGTGCACTAGGAGGAGGGCAGGGCCCTGCCCTGAGATCATGGATGGGCAGAGGAGAGAGCAAAGGAAATGCGGAAACACCAACTAGGGAAACCAGAGTCTGGTCGGGAAGGAGGAGTTTGTCAAGCATCAAATGAAAGAGGATTGAAAACGTGCCTGAAGCCTTCAGGCACCTTCCAGGAGTGATCTGAGCAGAGTGGTGGCCCACGTCCACTGGCAGCCCATGGACAGGCCAGCCCCCGTCTGCCCCACCAGTGTGCACGGGTCCCAGAGGGGTGGGGCCTGGGGCTGCCCCCGTGACTTCCTGCCCCATGACCCACCGGAGGAGAGCGTCTCCCGCCGCAGAGCCGCATGCGTGTGCACCCAGTGCCCCTCAACACACGCACACACACACACACACACAACCCTGAGAGGGAAGTCTGAGTAGCATCTGTCTTCACCGGTGTGTCGAACCCTGGCTCTTTATTCTATTCCACTAAATCCTTAAGGATCATGACCAACTAAAATGACTCCACAGTCCCTGGCGGGCGGCCTGGTGTTTGAGCAGCGGCAGACACGGGTGCGGCGTGAAGGGTAGAGGCCAACAGCCTGTGGAAACCCCCCTCGGGGGGCTTTTGGCCGGAGCTGGGCCAGGGAGTGTGTCCTCCGGGAGCGGGAGGCCTGGCGGCGCCAGGAGCCCAGGCAGTGAGCTCTCCGGTGCAGAAACTGCAGCTCTCAAGGGGAACCATGAGGCGAAGCCAGGAGAGAAGCAGTTCAAGGTCCGGGAAGGAGCCACTGTCCCGTGACACAGCCAAGGGATGGGGGAGACGGGGATCTCCACCCCAAGGTTTTCTCCTTTCCGAGCCCTCCGCTCCATTCTCTGGCATTAACTGGAGCCTCAAGCCATCATTGATTCTTCGAGGATGGAGTGATTGTAGCCCAGGGCCCCCAGGAGGCTGTGGAAATGGGGGAGCAGTGAACCCACTTCCCGACCCTCCCCTGCCCCGTGCTACCTTCATTCTGCCTTAGGAGCACGCCCCGATCTGTGACCCTGTACCTCTCCGGGTGCCATGGGCAGAGGTTGGAAAAGCCGTGCTCCTCCCGGACCTGACCCAGAGGCAGAGGAAGCACGTGCGGTGTTGACCGTGAGCAGCTTCTCTGTCCACCGCTCTTCTGGGCGTGGAGGCCGTGGAGGCCGTCTGCTCGCGGCGCTCTCGGCCCCTTGGCCGAGTCCTGTTGTTCCCTGGGAGGCGGCCACGTCCGCCCTGCACTTAGGGGGTGACCACCGGGTGCTCGAGGGGACGGGGCATTTCTTCATCTCACGGAGGCTACATCCTGCTCGACCCAAGTCTAAAAACGAACGCACCCGGAGCTAAATATAGCGAACTGGGAAATCCGTCACAGTCCGAGGGCTCGGCAGGGCCCCGGGGTGAGATCACTCTCCTCCTCCTGCCCCGGGGCACACGCACGCACGCTCACACCCTCGCTGGCACGTGTCCACTCGGCCCCGCCCGTGTTCCAAGTGCCACACTTTCCAGCTCCGTTATTCTCTGGGCTTCTTTTTTCCTCTCCTGTGTCCAGCTGACCTGGCAGTCAACCGAACCAGGCTGGATCCTCAGGCGGCATTCTGGTTAGTGTCCCATCCTCGTGCTCTCCAGGGTCACTCGGCTCCTGGTGGAGAAGTTTCTGGGGAAAGAGAAGCCCCGGGGAGACGGGGGCACCGCGGGAAGGATGAGGACAAGCAGACACCTCCCAGCACGACCTTGCCAGAACCGAGGCCTTCTCCCTCAAAGTGTGCAGACGCGAGTAAAGCTATTTCATTCGGCAGGCCAGCCACACCCTCTACGTCAGATGGAGCCCGGGATTCGTCACTTCCCCAACTTTTCTCGAAGTAGGTGGTTCCTAGAACACTTTACTACGATCACAGACCGAGTCTCAAATAGAAGTTAGACAGGTCTTGGAACACTGAAAAAATAAAATTAAATTTTAAAAAAAAAGAAGAAGTTAGGCTCAAATATGCTGTCGCTTCTATATATGTAAGTAAATTCTAGAAAGTAAAACCTCAACCCACTATTAGTGCAACGTAAATATCCATCCTGGGGCGAAATCATGACGCTGAACATAGAATCTCTCGTGATAGGTCACTTCTACCCAGCGTTTACGTCCCAGTCCGAGAGGGATGTTCTTAGCCCCGCTGCGTTGCGAAGAAACTGACAGTCTCTGAGACCACCTAACCTGTCTGCAAACACGCCCGCCGAGGGGTAGATCCGAGATCCAAGCCCAGGTCACCTCGCCGGTGTGCGCGTCTCACTGCAGAAACAGAGCCTTTCGGCCTTGAACACCCGCTCCGAGGAGCTGGGAAAATACCGGGTATTGTTGGTCATCGTTGTCCCACAATGTCGCTTTGTAGGCGTGATGTAATGAGCTGAGGGCTGTGGGGTCAGAAACGACCCGATGCGATCTACTTAGGAAGAAAGAACAGAGACAATCATCTAAATGGAGTCCCCAAGCTGAGGGTTAAAACCAGCATCCCCGACGGCTTAGGAGAAAAAAGAAAGCTTCGTCCATTAACAAGCGTAGACAGAGACGGGCCCTGCTGCTCTGTTTTGTGGAAACCTCCCTCCTGGGGGAACACGGTTGCGGACTCTGAAACCATTCTTCCCTCCGGGTGGCACGCTACCAGTCTACCTTCACGGCCACCAGGGGGTTTGCTGGGGGCAAAAGAAAACTCATTTGATTTTCCTATTTATTGGCGAATATAAGGGATTAAGTGGGAATAAGCTACAGGTGTCTTAATGGAGGGCAGGGGAAAACAATGTAGGCTCTGGCTGTTATCCCCTGGCTTTATCTCTTCTCTCACCTGGAAACTTTGATGTTGGAAATATTCTCAATTTCCAGACAGTTCTGATAACCAAGCAACACAGACTTGAAGGATTCAGTTTATAAGAAATAGATACATAACCTTTCTCTGGAGAAAAAAAAACCACTCTGATTTCGCTGGGATTAGACAGTCAGCATACACCACGGTTGCTTAGAAACTTTCCTTTTTCACACACAAGTGCAACATAAAATAGCTTCCCACAAAGGAATGGAGTGTTGCTAAATAAAGACGTCTTCCCAATGACCAAATCCCTCGCCAAAGGTGACACGTCCTTTAAGATCTGTTTGCAAAGACAGCCTTTTGTCTTCTGTCATGGATACAAGCCGGACTGTGCACAGGTTTTAGTTTTGCTGTTTGTCTTAAAAGCGCCCCAAAGTGTTCTGCTTTCCAATTCCTAACACAAGTGTGTAAGGCATCTCGATTTGATTCGAGGCTCTTCTACAAAGTTTCCTTTCTGCCAGTGCTCTTAGGAGATGTTCTGGCCAGACTTGTGGCTGTTTGACACCTTCTGCTACATTTTAATTTGAGATTTGACCAGTCAAAGCCCAGTGGGACACAGGCTTGGAGCAGCGCCCCTTTGTGGGCCCGGCCTCGTGGGAGGATGGGTTTGGAGCTGGTTTCATTAGCCTGCTAATGAGGATTCTTTCTTTTGGGTTTTTGTTCCAGGCACGCGCATCTTTGAGTGCTTTACCTCTACTTTGACATCGGTTGGAATTCTGAGCAAGATTCTGAAAACCATTTTACTGTGTGATCGCGGGTTTCTGAAATTTCCCAGGCTTTCATCTCTCTGTCCTCCTTGGCTCCCTTTGGACACAATTCAGTGTGGAGCCGGGGGCCAGAAGATTCAAAGCGCTCTTCATGGACTTGCTGCATAGATACAGGGATGAACACAAGTTACATTTCCTAGTAAATTTTCTTTTAGTTTTGCATTGTAGATTTTTTTATTATTATTATTATTTTGTTGTAGGGGCACCTGGGTGGCTCAGTCGGGGAGGCATCTGCCTTCCGCTTAGGTCATGATCCTGGGGTCCTGGGATGGAGTCCCACATCAGGCTCCCTGCTCAGCGGGAAGCCTGCTTCTCCCTCTCCTTCAGCCCCTCCCCCCACCTTGACAAACTCTTGGGTGCTCTCTCTCTCTCTCGAATAAATAAAATCTTTTAAAAATTTTTAACTATAAAATAAAGCCTATATGCAGAAAAATACCCAGAACAAAGATAGAGCTTAGTGAACTATTTATAAGGCACCTACCGCCATTAACAGACAGAACAGACCTTCCATGGGGGCTGTCCCTCTCAAAGACTCCTTCTCTTCCCCGAATTTTCCAGGAACGACTTCCTTGCCTTTCCTGAGGTTTAGTCATCCAGGTGCTTCCCCACTTGCCATTATTGAGCTTTGCCCATCAAAAAAGGAATTTATCTTTTTAAAGGTCTCTTTCTAGTCACACTGCCTTGCTCATCTTTTATTTCCCTGAAGCCAGACGGTTCAGAAGATCTGGGCTACGATATTTGGCATGTAGGGACTCTCACTGTCTGGATTTTGCCAGTTGCGTTTTCTTTGTGCAGCCCAGCATGCTCGTCTGTCCTTCGCATTCCCTGCAAACGCACGGCTAAACCAGTCCAGCGCCTGTAGCAGGAGCACGGTGATGCCACACTGCTTCCTCAGAAGGCACAAGATCCCTGAAACGTCCTCCATTTCTGGTGGCAGCTCTTCCTTCTACTTAGGGGTGCAAAAGGATGATATTTCAATTCTATTGTTTGAAAAATCATTTGGAATCATTTTAAAGCAAGAAACATTTTCTCATCTCTTGATTATCCAGTGCTACATTTTATATTTTGAAAAACCAGGACAAACACCTGTTTCTTCTCTCACACGAATCCAGTTTCAAAGACATCTCCAAAATGCAATTGATTATTTTTTTTTATATCACCACAAAACTAAGACTTTATTTGATGGGTTTCAATTCATTGAATTTTGATTCTTTTTGAAGTTCAGTTTTCCTATTTTGGTCTGTAGAAACCTCTTGAAATTGGGTCTTGAATCTCTTGAACTGGTCCTACAGAGCCTGACAGCTTCCTTGTTGCCTGGTACTCAAGGTGTTCGATGCCGCACTGGTCTCCTACCGCAGATCTGGGATCCGCCGCTTCTTCAAGAAGCCTGGTTTTATTTCATGAGAAATGGCAGCACAAGGCCACAGTCTTGGCATCAGGAGTGTTCATTGCACCCTTATGGGCCTTTGTTTTTAAGTCTTTTCAGAAGAAAGAGTTTAAAAGTACACACTTGATAGATGATTTAATCATCTATTTAATCATAAACTATTTCTTGAATGCATGTCAACGTTTTCAATTTAAATTCAGGTTGAAAGAGTTTGTATTTGACCTGTTCTATATTAAATATCTGTTTGCTTCTTCCAGGCCAAGAATCCTGGCTCTGAAAGATGCAGATGATGAGAAACTTAGAACATCCCGCAACCACTCGTTGCTTTCCCATGTCGCAGAAACAATGGTCTCAGAATAGCAATACTAAGCTGCCTGTCCCAATTTTAATGAGGAAGCAGTTAAAATTTATACATGTATCCAAATGCTCTCTCCAACATTTGCCCTGTCCTTTCTGGTCCTTCACGCTGCCCTTGTCAGGCCCCGTAAGCGTTTCGTGACAGGCTCTCTGATTCTCACTTAGTCTGATTTCCTTTAGTGACTACACGCTCAGTGGTCGCTACTCCATCTTACCTCAGATTTTCTGGAGTCACGTTGGTTGCCTGAAACATGTTCTTTAGTTGATTCTTTAGGAAGAGCTTAGGGAAGAAATTTCTCCACATTTGTCAATGTTGTATTTATAACATTGGCATAGTTATAAGTCTGTCAACTTAGGAAGACCTCCTTCTTGTGCTGATTTGTAGAGTTTTCTAGAACATGGCAGCTTCCTTTCTGGACCCTATGTCCTCCTCTGTCCCTCTCCCTCATCTTGATCTGGACCTGCCCCCTTCCTTCTTCTCTATAGTTATTACTAACGTCAACTATGCTTTCTCCCGAGGTTGCTCCTCTGTATGGGGCCTTCCCTGGAAGACCTCATGGGAATTCATTTCTAAGGCTTCCTGGAATCTAGATCCTGTCTTGAGATCTGACCACAGACCCTTTGCACCTCATCGGGACAAACACCTCCCGATCAACACCGCTCACCCCCTCTATTGGCCCATCGAGGGCTTCTTCTGGCCACAGTCCATATTGCTGCTTCTGTCACTTCCCCCGTGGATGCTGGGAGGATGTGGACCAGGGACTTGTGTTCAGGCTTAGTAGTGGCACCTTGTCATTTCATTTCATTGTAGACATTGTCAATGGATGTTCTTCTTTGACCATTTAACTGCTGCTTTTATCTGGGCATTTGGGGGGGTTCAAAACTATGTTGGGACCATCGACGCCATGACTGGTGATCATTCTTTCAAAGTCTTCTAATTGTCTCATGTGGTTATTTTTTTGCTTCAATGTCATTCTCGATTCTTTTAGGGGAAAGGACCTCAACACAAGCCTTTGGTTCTGTGTGCTAGAGTAAGCCTGTGTGTATGGTTCATACCTGTGAATTATAAAATGCATTAAGTGAGTAGAAATTTAAAGGGGGACTAAACTGAGAGGTCAACTAGTCTGATGTTTTAAATTTCCAACACTGGAATTTGTCTTCCTCTTTTTTTTTTCCGAAATATGTCATTAGTCTATTTGTTGATGTTTTCATTAATGAAGGGCTCTGAAAAGTACAATGTAACAAGTTTATCCATCCATTCTTTCAGTTTTCTGAGTTTTTCATGTTCTTAAAAAAGCTTCCTCCTTCCGAATAATTGTGACAGAGTCTTTATGGGAACCTGTATTATTTGTGTGTTCATCTGGGTTTATTTTTGTTATTGATTTTAACAACCTTTGACTCCAGCTGAACGTTATCTTGATGTTGGCAATGAGGAAGGGAATCTCAGTTCATTGTTTTTTCCTGAAGATGGAGATTCAATTGTTCCAATACCATTTGTTAAATAATAATCAAATTTTTTTCCCAAAAGACTACAAATACCATCCTTATTAGTTATTAAATTCATAGGTGTAGTGTATATTGAATCTGTCTATGAATTAACTTTTGCCCCTTCTTCCCTAAATTTGCACCTCTCGTTCCTTCCTCTTACCTGACAATGCAGCTAGTTTCTCCCAGGGGTACACGGGGTAGGCACAGCGAACGTCGCCGCTGGTGGCCGATGTTAACAAAAGTGCTCCTCGGGTTTGCATTTTAAGCATGATACCGCCCTGGCATTTGGGTTGATATATAGAAATATTCGCATCTATTTATTTTTCTGTTTATTCCTATTTTGATAATACATTTTGTTCAATTAAGAATAGAGGCTAAGTTTTCATTTAATTTTAATTTCATTTAATTTTAAAATTTTAAAATTAAAAAATTAATTTTAATTTTAAGAAGTGCCTTTTCAACTTCAATGGAGGTAAGCTCATGATTGTTTTCTTTTACTACTTTCGTATAGAACTTGCATTGATAGGTTTTCTAGTATTGAATCATTTTTCTTAAAATAGATCCCCCTACTTCTTCATAGGGTGTTTTTTGATATAAATTTGGATTCTGTAAGCTAATATTTGGTTTAGTGTTTCCGCTTCTTTATTCCTCAGTGAGATGGACCTGTGGCTTCTCTTTCTTTCCTTTCTTGCTATCCATGTCAGCATTAAACGAAGAATGCAGAATTATCGTCTATGCTCTGAAGCAATTTAAAGGGTACATAGGTTATCCGAATGTTGAAAGATTGCCAGAAATCCCCAAGGAATCTCTCTGCTATGTTTGAAGATGTATGATTTGTCAACTGTTGGTTTTTTTCTCCTTTGATAGTCTGCTCTGGGGTCAGTTCTGTTAGAGTTTCCAAATCATACATTTATCCTGATTTGTGTGCATAGATTGGATCAAAATAGTCTCTTTTATAATTGATGTGATCTTTTTTGTACGTCCATCTTCCCTCCAGGAATCCTCGAAAAACACGTGTATTTGTGTTTTAGCCCATTGGTCTCCATGAATAAGTTAGTTAGGAGTGAATCCAGTTTAAAATTTTTTTGAAGATCCTTGTTTTTGAACAATTGCTTCAACTAGTTTTTCTCCGCCGACTCATACGTTTCTATTTGCATATTTATTGGTGCTCTCCATATGCTACATAAGGTGAGCTGCAGTGTTCTTTTCTGATTTGTAGGATTTCATGCTGATTTATATGACTTACACACCCTGTTTGTTAATACGAATAAATGCTTAAGCCTATCAATTGTCCTTTGAATATTGTTTAAGCTGCGTGGCACAGATTTTCATAGATTTCATTTTATTATCATTATTTCCTATGCAGTATACAGTTTGGGTTTTTATTTTTTTATCCCAGAATTTAGTTTTTTGGGGGGGGGGCAAAAATACTAGTAATTGTAGAGAGGAGTGTTTTACCGTTTTCTACCTTTAAAAGAATTTGTGGTTTAGTTTCTTTGTGGCCAGGGCAGAAATACAAACCTGCCCCTGCCAGCTCTGGACACAGTTCGTGACAAGTGGGAGCACCTGTCCTAAGCCCCCATGTCCCCTTTCCTGAATTATCTCTTTCCGTCTCCAAAGTAAACACTTAAATAATTGTCCATTGCAGACCGCAATGCTTTAAAACAGAGTAGCCTCTTATCTGAAACATTTGTTCTTATTTGAAACATTTGTACAAAATACAAAAAAAAAAAAGACAATTATTTACTAGGTATCAAATCTGATGGATTTACAGAGTTTGGTTGTGAAATGTTCAATTAGCAGCAGTAAGTGGTCCCTAGACTTGGAGTTGTGTCCTTGCAGGAGCGCCAAACCGCGATCTTTGTGATGACCGAGTCTGCTTTTTCTCCTTTGAGGACTGCGAATCCAGCGAAGTTGTCTTCCCATCTCTCGATAGTGCAGAGCACCTGTGGATTGAAAATGGTGGCGACAGAATGAATTCCAATGACCATTTTCTTCCACTAAGATCAGCGGTTGGACATGGACACTGCTTCACGGTGTAATTTCTGTCGATGGGCCCGTGGCCGACCCAACATGCTCTGAAGACACACTTCTGGCTGATATGAGATGGACACGCACACAACATGTCGCGCAGATTTGGTCATGGGGCCGTGTTGTGCGGACGGATCCTAGAGCCTCAGGATGGCCCGGGAGGCCCACAAGGTGGACTCAGCGGAATATCGATTTCGAGCGAGGCGCATCTCTCTTCTAGAAATCTCAGGTAAGGCTTCTCACCACAGCCATGATCTGGGTCAGCAGAGTGGGGCTGACGGAGCCCGACTCTGACACAGCACAGGCACCGCCTTCTTTCCAGTTCACAGAAACGGAGCCTGTTCACCTCGCTCTTCCAGCCAAGGGTTACGGAGCCTGATCTAGCCCTTCCCTGCACATTTCACGTGGTTCCCACAACTGCCCTGCGAGGTGGGCCTTGTTGTTGTCCTCATCCCACAGCCAAGAAAGGAAGCACGTATGTTTTGTGCTAAGCACTTTAAAATGCACAAACTCATCACTTCCTCTAGCAGCCCTGACAGACCAGTCGTCCTATCGTCCACATTTCTCAGACGAAGATGCGATCTGGAGACAGTCCCTCGTCCGGTTTCGTGGCAGGTGGGTCTCAGCCAGTCTTCCCGCTCAGGGCGAACGGCCCCTAGAGGATGGGCTTGCAAGCCTCCAGCCTTCAACCCCGATGAACATCCCTGCCCTGGGGTCCGCCCCGCTGTGAACAACCCGATCTCACAAGGGTCGCCGGTGAAGGGTCACAAAGCACAGGAAGCTTTATTCAAGCTGTTGTCTTCCTTGGGTGAAGCAGCGTCCACCGCAACGCAGCGGGCAAGGAACGTGCGCCTCATCAAAGCCATTTTGAAGGGTCAGGCCCATGTTGGTGTCCTAGAGATTGACTGAATTTCAGAAGAACTTCCTTGTCCGAAATGTTTTCTGCCATTAGGATTGCATATTTCTGATGACCCGCATCGAGTCTGCAGTGCGGACTGGGCTGGCGGACGTCGCAGGGCGGGCGGGGATGGCCCGGCCGGGGCAGCACCTGGACTAGGACTGCGGGTTCACCTGAAGCCAGAGCTGGCCGAGGGACGGAGCCGTGGGAAGAAGGCAGGCAGTACTCGAGTCTCATCTCTGCTTTATGCTTCTGTAATGTGGAAACTGTCTTTGCGGGATCTTCAAGGCTAACTTTAACCACAATTAAAGAGATAATAAAATGAAGTTCTATGATTCTCAGCAATCAGTGTCTTCAGTTTAATTCACAGAGATTTTGTTACATATTGAGGGATGGCCCTCGGGGGCATGAAGGTCAGACGCAGGTCCCAGCAGGTCGTGGCGTATCCATGGGACCGTGGGCTCTCTCCCTTTATTGTTTCCACACTCTGGTCTCTGGAGGTAACATGGGGGCTTATACCTGATGATCTCTGGTCCTTTTCCCATCCGATTGGAAAGAGCTTGGTATTAAAGATCCCCAGGCCCCTGGGATCTGACCGGCCGACTTGCCCTCGGTACGTGTAGTATAGCAGTGTTAAAGACATTGTTCCCTTCTCTTTGCACTCAGGAAGTCTGTACACAGGTGCTCCCCTCCACGACACAATCCTCACTCTCTCCCTTTCAAAGGCGAAGCAAGGGTAGACACAGACAGGAAGAACTTAGACCCTAAAAATTTGGTAGAACTTCATTTTACTTCCCGACGGAGGCGGCTTGGGGTCCCAGACAGCAGGACGGACCACAGCCCTGGCTCCTGAGACATTTGCCCCTGTCTGGGAAACGACGTGTTCCCATCGTGCTGGAGTCTCTCCTCTCCCGAAGATGTCATCCAATGCCATGATGTACACATATCGGTTTGCCAGGGATCGCTTAGCAACAGGACCCTGTGTTCTGCCAACTTTCTCTTCACGCTGACAGCCTAGATTTCACAGAAATTGTGTTTTCTAGAAGGCTTGAGGGACCGGGAAGGGTGACGAAGGGATGCCTCATTGCAAACACAGACCGATATTGGTGCTGGCTGACCCTGTTGATGATTTCTGGGGATATTTTAGGTGTTATTTTAACGGCATGCCGTTCAACAATTTATTTCTAATCACTGGTTATTAATCAGCTGCCGACTGACGTCAGTTACCATATAAAGCTGATGACGTAGTGTTGTGTTTGTGCAGAAATATACACTTGATTTTAGCCACAAACATTAAAAGCCAGCATAGAGCGAACGCACTGCCAAGGGGACGTTACCACGTTAGTGATGTCTACTCACCTTGCAGAAAACAAGCCCACGATGTCTTACACATTCATGGTAAGATCTGGGACTCGTCTGGGACTGGGTGAAGGATGAAGTACCGGTCATTTCACCCTAGTCCTTCTGCTTCTCCTGACTCATGCCCTACGGGAAAAGGGGACGGCGTCGCAGATACCTTACTAGGAAGAATAGTATTACCTGTGTTTGAGCGTAGCAAATGCTCCTCCGTTTAATGGCAGGCCCTCGTGTAGTGACGTGATCTACGATTTATTTTAAAAGAGTATCTCGTCACGGGAATGACAAAGCACACAATGGGCAGAATAACGTTATTCCTTCTAAGGGAGTCCCCGTTTCTCACTCAGTATGCTGCTCACCTTTGTACAGATGCTCTATAGAGTTTAATGATTTTTCCTCCTATTTCTTCATGAGGTTATTATCTGATGCTAAGAAAGAAGATGATATTATTCTTTTTTATAGAAGTCGTACCTAAATGTGGGTCTGAATTTATCACAGGAGAATTGGTGTAACATTATCCAATGATTTTCTGGAATTCCTTACGTACCCCGCTACCGCGAGGGAATGGAGGTCTCGGCAGGTAAGTTTCCAGACCCAGGAAACGTTTTTTACACTTTTAAGATATATAGGACTAAATTATTATGTGGGTTCCTTTACAGCCAGGCTGTAAAAGGCAGAAATTGATGAAAGGATGGCAGTTCAACAGCAAGTCGGTGGGCAAGACCGACTCCAACTTCCCCTCCAGTGTTCACGCTAGGACAGGCCTCTCTTCGATGTGTCTCTTCTGCCAGATGTGTGTTTGCTTGCGGTGATCATTCATTCCACTCAGCTGCATCTGAGCTTCCGTTCCACACTCTCACACAGACGCTCACATCCACACACGTGCACACTCACACAGAGGCACACACTCACACAGACGGGCACTCACACACGTGTGCACACTCACACAGACGGGCACACTCACACGTAGGCACACTCACTCACACACAGCCACAAGCAGACATGCACACACACAACTTCACAGACTTCAGGCCGTCAGTCAGGCTGAAATGTTCAAATAATGACTGTAGGACAATATTTTCAGTTTCTCATGTGGGAGGCTGGTGACATCCTGGCACTAGCCCAGGGGAGGTGTCGTCCCCGGGAAGAAAGCTACTGTACTTCCTTCCAACATTGCAGAGGAGGTGGGTGGTTTACGGAGTATGCTTTGGAATTAGATGAGGTTTAAAATCTTGTTCTGATGTCCCCTCTGTGTCACCCTGGCCATCTACCTAACCCGCCGAAACGTCGGCGTCATCACACATAATCCGTAAGGGCAGCGATTCCCACCAGACAGGGCTAGGGACACAATTACACCCCTGAAAAAGCCATGTGAGGGACGGGAGGATCTGGGGGGACAAATACTGGTGTAGGGACAAAGGACAAAGGACAGTTGACTCTTCATGATGGTCTAGACAAGCTTGAGTTGTGCTGCTCCTAAGGGAAACTCAGGGTTAGGTTCCTGCGAGGCTCTGGCCACCGTTTTCTCATCAGCGGATCAATGCATAGCTTTGATGTATGTGTTTTTCTCTTTAAAGATGCCTTATTTTGTGTAGTATTGATCCATTAACACTGAATTCAGGGCCAACAGCCCTGCAGCTCTTGCCTGCAGAAACTCAGTTGCCACCTGTGTTTTCCCCAGTAGACAGCTCTTCAGCACGACAGCTGGACCATTGCGCAGCAGTGAAATCACACACAGAAATGTGAAAAACGTGGCACTAAGTAGACTGCAAAAGGTAGGCTCGTTCACGCTATGAGAGCTGAAACAGGAAGCAAAGGGCCCTCTGCTTGGCCTCCACTGGGAACATGCACCATGAGCAACTCAAACGTTCGGCCGTGTCTGCTAATGACCACAAGAGCTCTGCGGGTGTAGAGTTGGGGGTCACCAAAAAACCTAGTGTATAGGCTAATTTGCAAATACAGAGTCTGTGGACGAGGGGGACTTACTGTACCTGACTCTCAAGCCATGGTCTCCAACAGGTGAAGGTCATGAAAGCCTGGGAATGGCCATAATGCAGTTGAAAAAGCTTGTTTCCATTTATAAAAATGGGCAATCAGGAAGGCCTGTGGACGCACAGAATCAGAGTCTAAGTTCCCAAGGGTCAATGACCCTCAGTCCGTTGGGAACGGTGAAGACACACCATTTCAGCAGGATCCACCTAATTTTCGTGGAGCATCTCCTTGTAAATGGCAAGGAAAGTGACAGTTTCGGATCACTTTGTCCATTATTCTGGAAATACTAATTAAATGTAGGCATTTGCAGGGTTTCTACTCATTTAGGACGTGCTACAGCAGCCAACAGGATAAACAGAACAACTACCCTTATTGCACTTTAAGTATAGTCCATATTCTATATTAGTGTCCCGAGGGCTGGGGCTCCGGAACAACCCAGGATAGCGGTCCAGGCCCTGGTGAGTCAAGAGTCAGTGGTTCTCAGAGGGAGGGGCCGTGACACCCTGTCCTGTCCATGCTGTGTGGGCAGGCGGTATGCACCATAGGGAAATGCCGGGCAGCGAGATGGGGACTTTCCCAGGCTCTGGACTCCAAAGCATCTTATCTCTGCTTATTATATGATACTGCCCCCTTGGGCTCTCTGATGCTAGTTCTTAGAGGTGCCTCAGTGGATGCCGGACCAAGATGGAAAGAAGGTTTGACAGGGCTGGTGCGGTATCCTGCTCTGAGACAGTGAAATTTAACTCTTCTCTTGAGTCTTTAAAATCCTGATTGTTTGTATCCAAGATAGAACGGCCCAGCTTAGCAGCCGTTGGCATCAAACAACCCAGCGCTTTCACGTGCAGTAAGCTGAGGCCAGCTTACAGGGGCTGTGTCCTCGACAGTCTGATGTGGACTGAAAGACACGGAGAGCAGAGTTCTGCTTGTTCCTGCAGGAAAGCCACCGTGGGGTGTGGATAAAGGACTCAAACCACACAATGTGAGTCACAGTGGGAAGACTTGGGGAGTGTGCTCCGAAAGACTGAAGAAGATGAATTAATTGGAAATATTCCATTGATTGCCGCATGAGAAAACAATTCATCGGCATTTCTTTCTGGGTGGAAGGAAAAGGGGACTCGTGGCTGTGCTCAGCGGATCTCACCAGGGTGGCCGGCTTCAGAGGCGACAACTTCCCACCCTGCAAGGATCAGACGAGAACCACGCCAACGGTCTCGGCTTAGTCTTCCAAGATAACGCCTCGGAGTTTCCGGACTCCAAGTGAGGTCTGTCCGTCACCAAAGTAAGAGAAATGGCTATGGTGTCTCTCTGAGGCTGGGCAAGCCCTCTCCTTTTCTGCGAGATCCTACGGATACATGGGAGAAGGCAGCTGTTTCTTGCAGAGGCGATGGGCCACAGGTGGGACGAGAAGCTCCTGAATGGGAGTGTCAGGCCGCAGGGCAGTGTCAAGGTCATGGGTCAGAATTGCGGATAGCTGCCCCGTGGCACCCACACATGTCACAGGAGAGGAGCAGCGTCCCAGCGTGACTTTTAAATATCAGCATATGGAGGAGTCAACAAGAAAAAATTAATGAATTATGTTTCATTTTCACTTGTTTATATTTTACCTCTGTTGCCTTCTTCAAAGAGATTTCATAAATTAAGTCAATTGTTTTATTTGGATACAGGTGGCATGGGGGGGGGAAATAATCTTGACAGAAGTAGTCTTAGGGGCACCTGGGTGGCTCAGTGGGTTAAGCCTCTGCCTTCGGCTCAGGTCATGGTCTCAGGGTTCAAGGATCAAGTCCCGTATCGGGTTCTCTGCTCGGCAGGGAACCTGCTTCCCCTCTCTCTCTCTGCCTGCCTCTCTGCCTACTTGTGATCTCTGTTTGTCAAATAAATAAATAAAATCTTAAAAAAAAAAAAAAGAAATAGTCTTGTAGATGTGGCAGTGACAGGACTCCTCAGGCCATGACTTTTTAGTGATGCTCAATGTCAAACATAGACCTTTCCTTTTAAAATATGCATTCAATCCTAATTTGTGAAGGAAGATTCCAAGTATACAGTCCTGCCCTTTTTCCATCCAGGTCTCTGACCATAAGTCCTGGTAGATGCAAGGAAAACGGGGGTACAGATTTTGACTATCAAAATTACAAAAAGGAAAAAAAGCTATGCAACCTTTGACAAGAGTAGACCTTGAGCCAGGAATTAGCAACCCTGAGACTTCGTGGGAGGACAGATTGCCAGCCAGTAGCAGAAACACTAAAAATGGTGTATATCCTATCCAGCGAGTACGTTCAGAAAACGAACAAGAGCGTTCACAAAGACTTAGCTCTGCCGGTGGCGTGGAACATGAAGAAACTGGACACCACATCCAAGAGGGGTGGTGTATCCATTTGTTGCCATTAAAAGTCATGTTGCGTTCATTTAGTAACCAAAAAAAAAAAAGGACTATTTTCTGTATCCATTTGTTGCCATTAAAAGTCATGTTGTATTTAGTAATAACAACAACAAAAAAAAAGACTATTTTCAGGAAAATAAATTAAATAATAAAACAGTATACTTCTTATTATAAAAGAACACATATCCATATGTGTATATGTGTGGATAGAAAAAGAAAAGAAATATACATAAAATGATCAAAAGGTTTTATTAGGGGAAATTCGTATGATACACCGAGCAGAGAGACTAATAGGATACGTTTCACTGACCCTTAGCTCAGCCGGGCCTGTTCCATTTATTTACATCCCCGGTTCTACTTCCCCACCCCTGCGGACACCAGCCGGTTATTTCAGACCACGTCGCTTGTGGATATTTTACTATAAATGGCTGAGAACTGATGACCTGAAAAATCAAATAATAGCGATATGACTTTTATATAAAAATAGAAATAGTAACTTATTTATACTAAGTGTCAATATTTTAATGTCCCCAATTATCTGTCTTCTTAAATCAGAATCCAAGACAAAACACACACCTCAAAGACTGACTATGTCTTTTAAGATGCTTAACTTTTAGGTTATTTATCGCTTTTGTTTGTTTGTTTGTTGCAATTTACTTATTAAAAATCCGGCAGGGTGCCTGGGTGGCTCAGTGGATTAAGCCGCTGCCTTCGGCTCAGGTCATGATCTCGGGGTCCTGGGATCGAGCCCCGCATCGGGCTCTCTGCTCCGCAGGGAGCCTGTTTCTCCCTCTCTCTCTGCCTGCCCTTCTGCCTACTTGTGATCTCTCTCTCTGTCAAATAAATAAATAAAATCTTTAAAAAAAAAAATCCTGCAGAGTGCAATCCTCGATATCCTCTAAGGTGTTTTCCTGCCGCCTGTATTTGTTAGAAACCGACGGCACCTGCGATGTCAACTAATAATGTTAACCTTTATTCCACTGGGAGTGGTAAATGGTGATATTCTGAAGATGTCATTAATTTTCTCAGCCAAAAGCAGAATACCTCCATAAAATGAAACTTCCCTTATCAATCCTCTGATCACTGTGTTCACTTAGGAAAAGCAGAATAAATGCTGGCGTTTCCCCCTTTACTCAAGCTTTCCCCAAAAGTTAGCTGTTTCTCTAGCATCTTTTAAATAAGCAAGAAGGCCGGTGAGGCTTTTTAAACATCATGTGAACCAGGAGACTGGAACACGTGATGTGTTTCAATGCCATTACTATTACCGATGCGTATCTTGTCCATTGGCCAATGGGGATGATTTCGGGTGGACCCCATCCTTCCTGCATTAACAGTGATCTCTGATAGCTGCCCTGCTGTCCCTGGCGACCCCCTCCCCGCCACGGTGCCAGGTGGCACCTGACCGCAACCACCAGGGGCTCTCAGCCCAGCTGTCCCACTGCGTCCTCCCCCGCTGACCCACAGAATTTCTGAATCCCAGAAACCGAGGTGTTCACATGATTGTCATGAGTTTCAACTCATTCAGTCTTTGGACAGGAATAATCAGTAATTCTGGGCTTTTAACCAAATAAATACGATTAACCAAACCAAATTTAACCAATAAATAACCAAATGGAACCCATTAAACACACGTGTGTGTCTGAGACACCTATGTCTGTAGGTACAGAGAGAAAGTAGTACAAGATCAAGAGGACAGCAGCAGAATGTCTCTGTCTACACCGTATTTTGTAGATTTAATTGGGAACTATGCAAATGTGTTACATAATTATACGTGATTTTACGAAGCAGTACCTGAACCCTAAAACACAGCGGGGTAGATGAGCACGTGCATTGGGGAGATGACAGACACAGCCACACAGAAAAGAGTTATCTCAACGACTTCTAGAGCAGTAATTTCACTGGGGCTTCTCAGTGCAGAAATGCAAGGACGGAAAGAACCAACCACTAAAAACAATACATGAAAACGTGAAGCTCTGTCCAAAATCATCTGGTTACTAACAATGCTGCTATCATTTTATGGACAAGAATTACGACATAATGTCCAGTAAAGCAAATAAGTAATTATGTCATCTTCTTGAAAGATCAAAACTGACATCACATCAAAGAAAAACACATATAAAAATCCAAGAAGTCTGCTTGTTGCCTGGAACCCTAGAACCGCATCTTCCACATGAAATTCACGAATCCTGACTCTGGAGCTGCCGCTTGGGGGGTGACGTCCGTTCCCCAGCGCACCGCACAAAGGAGAAGCGGAGGAGTGGGGGAGCCAGAAGACACTCGCCCTGGCTCTGGAGTGCGCTCGAGGGACGAGGGTCCTGTCCTTCTCCTTCAGCGTTCTAGAGTGACCGTGGTGGGGATGAATGGGAACATGTGTGTGGCCGGGCTGGGGGCATGAGGAGCACCGGGAGAGGGAGAGCAAGGTGGAGGGAGGGAAGGGCAGGAGGGGAGGAAAAACAACATGTGAGAAAGAAAAATGGACAAAGTCCTATATAATTGGCTCTTTTTTGACTCGTATCAACCTGAAGCACTTAATTGCATGAAGGGACACGCGTCATCACACATGTACGGTTCTGTCCACATCTCAGAGCTGCAAATACTTTTGAGAGAGCAGGAGCCATTCTCATCCTCCTCCCAGAGACTCGGCTGAGGCTCAGCCGACACCTGCCCGTGATAACACACCTGCGAGGCTCTAAGGTGTCTGATGGCTGGACACGGGCCCTGGGGATGCATCCAGCTCGACCTTCCGTGGTGGCCCTTCAGCCCTCAGGTTACATGCCTAAATAATCCCTCGTGATTTCAGTTCCTATTTTAACAAAGCATGACATCAGCTCCCGCCTTGAAATGAAACATGAGACTTTCTAGAACCTTCCACTCTTAGGATTGGTTTGTGTTCACAATCCCTTTGCTGCCCAGGGTTGACCCTCGTATGAGCTGGGTGCCACGGGCTCCCTCTACCACGGGGCCGAATCCCAGGGCCGCCTTCTCCGGGGTGACCGATGCTCTCTGTGGACTCACGTGAGTCAGGGGGTCACCAGGCTCGTCATTTCCCAATAACCCGAGTGGAGAAGCTGATGTTTTCTACCATCGACCTACCCAGGATTTGAGGGGCAGCGAGCACGGTGGCTGAAAGGCAGCGTTATGCCCAGGCCTGAGGGTTATCACAGCTCCTGTTCCGAAGAGTCGGGATGTACCAGGCCCAATCCCGTGTTCAGCATCTTGAGAATCTGAGTCCGGCACCAAGGAACCGTAGCAGCAAACAGACGCAGATCTGGGATACGTGTTCTGAGCAGGGAGCAACGCCCAGCCTCGCTCACCAGGTTGTTTTCTATTACCTTCCGGAACCTTCGGCGATTGTCCCCTAGGTCTCTGAACAGATTTCTGTGGGACTGGCTGAAATGTGCCTGTCTCTGGAGAAGGGGGAGGGTTCCAGATGGTAACAGGAGGAGAGCCGCCAGAGGGGCCGAGTGCCAGAGATGGGGAAAACGTGAGCTCGCTCGCGGCCCCAGATCCCCCCCACGCAACCTCCACATTCCACAGACCCGACCTGGGGCCGCCTGGTGCCAGAAGATCACCTGAGAACTTTATTGGTCTCTTAGTGCGAATACTTCAGAGGTAACCGAGGAAGCTTGTGGCCCCGTTACAATACCCTCTTCTCTGATGAAAGACCTGTTCACGCCATCTTGGGCAGAGCCAGGCCTCTCCATATCCTATTTTTGAAAAGATAGGTGGACCTACTCCAGCTTGTTTCCTGGACTGGGGCTTCGATGATCTTTGTTACTGTTGAGTAAATATGACTTCTTTCCCTGACTATGCAAACACCGTTTAGTATTCACAACATTCTGGGACACCCTTTCTGAACCCCACGCTTGGACTTTCTAGAACCTTCCATTCTCATGAAATAGACATTAAAGATTACTTTTCCAGCCAAATGAATACCTGTAGCATATGTCCTAGCATCTTGTGAGATCTGGAAAGAGAAAGTAGTGTAATAATTAGCATTGCAAAAATTCCTATTCTCGTTCCTATTTATTAAGCAAATGTTCTTGGAAAGGCCCTTAAATTATAATTTATATGTTGCATATACATACGTATATTCTTGGAACTTTACTCAGATTTTTTTCTGCGTGATTTTTAATGCCTTAAAGTGCTTACATTTGCATTCAGCCACTCTTCTGAAGATTAATAGAACCAGCAAAAATAATCAAATTATGAACAATTTAAAAATAGGATTTTGAACATACATGCCCATTTTTTTTTCCTTTTCATCTTTCGCAGCTATCGTTTGGCCCGAAGCCTCAAAGAGTTGAGGAAAGGGAAACAAAATCTAAATTACAAAACAGTTTATATCTTAGATTTTTATCTCTTCTTTGTCCCTGTAGAATATAGACTCTGTTCTGGGCTACCCTGCCTCCGCGGTAGCACCCATGGCCAAGGGCAGCCTCTGCCGGCCTCTGCAGAAGGAAGGAGCAGGGACGCCCTGCTTCCCAAGGGATGCCACCAGTCCCCATGGGACTGCCATCGGTGGGATAAGGAGCTCTGCCGGACAGAGCAGACAAGCGTCTTTACTGGAGCATTCACACTGAGCGAGATCTTGCTTCTGCCTTTAGTCCTCGAGGAGCCTGCCCTGTCTCAGTGAGCAAGAATGCCAGTGTCCTGGAGCCTCTGTTTGATGATGAATAATCGCACAGGGAGCGCAGTCATTCTGAACCCACACAGGACGGTATCACATCCAGGCCGGGCTCGCTCTAAGGGGGATCTCGGAGCCAACTCCATCAGTGCAGCCTGGAGAGAGAGTCCAGAGTTCCCTAAAAAGCGGTAAGTCAGAATCCGTGGGGATGAGAACTGCATTGTAACACATCCTCCTCATTCTGAAGCCACTGGACAACAGCTCCACGTAACACAGCAGCGTGAGCTTACGCTCCTAGAGCACAAGGAAAGTACGGTGCAAGGACACCGCGGTGCAAGGGGCGGGGTTGACACCGCAGCCGCAGCAATCGTGGTGTGGACACGGGTTCTGTGACTTCGCACCCACTCCTGATCATCGGGGCAAGCCGGCCAGTGATGGTGGAAAGCTTTTCTGCTGTAAAACCAGGTGCCAAAGACCCTGGCGTGGGGACTGGCACGTTAGCGGTTCTCCGTAGCATGGTGTCCCTCTGATCGTATGCGGATCGTATGTTTTCTCTCTGATGGCCGATTCTCTTCTCGCCTCGGAACCCAAAGAGCTGCACGGGGAAGAAGTGGGAAACAACGGCACAGGGAGGAAGCGAAGGCATCAGGGCATCGAAAGTTCCGACTTGGAAGGAGAGTGGTGGGGTTGGCCGCAGCCTCCTCCAATGTCTCATGACCCACCATTACCTGCACCACTTGAACTGGGCTGAGAACAGCCCCACTGACGTTCCAGGGCACGTGCATGCCTGGTCCGGCACGAGTCCTTCAGCTCGCTAGTTGCTATCCAAAATCAACCTGTAGCACCCCCTCCTTCCTGGAGCATGCTTCTCTGTGCTCTCCACAACGCTGCGTCTCCCTGCCTTTCCTTCTGCTTCTCTGGGGCTCCTTCTTCCTCTGTGGTCCACATCCCAAGTGTGGGAGCTCCTGGATCCTGAACTCTGTGCTCTGTTCTCTGTACGCTTTCAAGGCTGCCAACGACAGCCCATGGGGTCTAAACTCCCATCTGCACACAGATGCCTTGGAACTTCCAGTCTTTACCCATGGCTCAACTCTGGGTCACAGACCTGTGTTTCGCACTCGAGGTCCTTACTTGGCTGAACAATGTCTTACCCTCTCTACACCTCACCCCCATCTTGGTCCTTCTCTGCTGTTTCTTGCTGGTGAATGGTCCTTCCACCTTCCATCTGCCCATCCCCCAGGCCTTTGTTTTCAATACATGTCACACCTACCCTTCAAGCTCAGTGGTTACCTTCCAAATCTCAGCACCCTCTCCCCATCTCGCTCTGCCCATCTCCAACCCCACCTGCCTGGTCCAGGCTGCAGGCATTGCTCATCCGGATTACTGCCATGGTCTCCTAATTACTTCTCCACGCTCCTTGTCCTCACACCATAGTCATAAACAGCTTTAGAAAAAGACTAACTTGGCTGTGTCCTCCTTCCCTTAGAGAACGCAAGTCTTGAGTTCAAGCCCACTCTGGCTTGGGGGCCGCTGGACCTGGTTGACGGAGCCCTGCTCCTCCCTCTTCTTCACCGGATTCCAGATCTTCAGGTCACCTGCTCCCTCCCACGTGCGGCACCTGGACAGATGTTCCCTCCTCCCACATCCATCTCTTCCTCTATTTGACTAGCCAATCCTTCACACATCTTTAAGTCTCCAATCAAGGATCGCCGCCTGAGCGTGGCCTTCATTAACCACAAGGCAAAGCCAGACTCCCCATTGCATAGCTTCCTCGCACCCTGTGACTGCATTTTCTTCCTTCTTCCCAGAGTTGGCGCATTCGTGTTTATTCTTGTGGATATATGACTTACGTCTGTCTTTCCAAGGAGACCAGCAGCTCCACAAAGATAGGCACCAAGGCTAAGGATCAAGGCAAACCAACCCACCTCCCGCTGGTTCTCAGCGAAGCTTCAGGAACGCAGGACAAAGGCAGGAGCCCACAGCGCAGAGTCCATCTTCACAATCCCCAGGATCTGGCCCCGTCTGTCTTTCTTCTTCCAGCTCCCCAGGGTCGCTCACAGGGATGCCTCACGTCTGCCAGGATCTCCTCCCCTCACGCAGAAAGTGAGCAGAGAGGTGATGGCGGGGAAGCCTGGGGTGCAGGCGTGCAGTGGGCTGCGGCGATGAGGAGGGGTGGCCCGACCCGCCGTTGCCGCCATCACGGCTGCTGTCACGGCCCGAAGTCGCCTCTGTTCCTCAAAGATATCTATCCTTAAGTTTCATTTTTCATTCTTTGCTTGTTTCATCTTGACATCAAGAATGAGCAGAAGATCTGCAAAGAAGACATCCAGATGGCCAACAGACACATGAAAAAGTGCTCCATGACACTCGGCATCAGGGAAATACAAATCAAAACCACAATGAGATATCACCTCACACCAGTCAGAATGGCTAAAATTAACAAGTCAGGAAACGACAGATGCTGGCGAGGATGCAGAGAAAGGGGAACCCTCCTCCACTGTTGGTGGGAATGCAAGCTGGTGCAGCCACTCTGGAAAACAGCATGGAGGTTCCTCAAAATGTTGAAAATAGAACTACCCTATGACCCAGCAATTGCACTACTGGGTATTTACCCTAAAGATACAAACGCAGTGATCCGAAGGGGCACGTGTACCCGAATGTTTATAGCAGCAATGTCTACAATAGCCAAACTATGGAAAGAACCTAGATGTCCATCAACAGATGAATGGATACAGAAGATGTGGTATATATACACAATGGAATACTATGCAGCCATCAAAAGAAATGAAATCTTGCCATTTGTGATGACGTGGATGGAACTAGAGGGTATCATGTTTAGTGAAATAAGTCAATCGGAGAAAGACAACTATCATATGATCTCCCTGATATGAGGACGTGGAGATGAAACATGGGGGGTTAGGGGGATAGGAGAAGAATAAATGAAACAAGATGGGATTGGGAGGGAGACAAACCATAAATGACTCTTAATCTCACAAAACAAACTGGGGGTAGCGGGGGGGAAGTGGGGTTGAGAGAGGGGGAGGGGGTTATGGACATTGGGGAGGGTATGTGCTATTGTGAGTGCTGTGAAGTGTGAAAACCTGGCGATTCACAGACCTGTACCCCTGGGGATAAAAATACATTATATGTTTATTAAAAAAAAAAATTTGGAAGGGGAGGCGAACCATAAGAGACTATGGACTTTGAAAAACAACCTGAGGGTTTTGAAGGGTCAGGGGTGGGAGGTTGGGGGAACAAGTGGTGGGCAATAGGGAGGGCACATTTTGCATGGAGCACTGGGTGTTGTGCAAAAACAATGAATACTGTTACGCTGAAAAAATAAATAAATAAATAATTTTAAAAAAATAAAATACATATATGTATTTGTAAATAAAAAAAAAAGAAAGAAAGAAAAGAAAAAAAATAGGTCTGGTCCAGAATGAAACAATTTTTTTTTGTTTTTATTTTGGGGTTTCTTGCAAGTGTCCATATATACTTTACTCACACAAAGTATTGTCTTCTTCTTCATATGTTGAGGAAGAAGTTGTCTCATATGTTGAGACAACTTGAGTCTCTGTGTTTAAGCAAAAGTATGTGGTCAGGCCATCTGCACTGCACCTCAAGACCACCCAACTGAGGACATTCTTCCAAGGGACACTCAGGCTTTGGCAGAGCTGGGCTTTTTGTTTTAATAAGTAAATAAGTAAATATTCAATAATAAGTAATAAGTAAAAATGTATACTAAGTTTTACTATAAAACTTATGCCAGTAACACAAAAACAGACACATAGATCAATGGAACAGAATAGAGAGCCCAGAAATAGACCCTCAACTCTATGGTCAACTAATCTTCGACAAAGCAGGAAAGAATATCCAATGGAAAAAAGACAGCCTCTTCAATAAATGGTGCTGGGAAAATTGGACAGCCACATGCAGAAAAATGAAATTGGACCACTTCCTTACACCACACACGAAAATAGACTCCAAATGGATGAAGGACCTCAATATGAGAAAGGAATCCATCAAAATTCTTGAGGAGAACACAGGCAGCAACCTCTTCGACCTCAGCTGCAGCAACATCTTCCTAGGAACATCGGCAAAGGCAAGGGAAGCAAGGGCAAAAATGAACTATTGGGATTTCATCAAGATCAAAAGATTTTGCACAGCAAAGGAAACAGTTAACAAACCAAAAGACAACTGACAGAATGGGAGAAGATATTTGCAAACGACATATCAGATAAAGGGCTAGTATCCAAAATCTATAAGGAACTTAGCAACCTCAACACCCAAAGAACAAACAATCCAATCAAGAAATGGGCAGAGGACATGAACAGACATTTCTGCAAAGAAGACATCCAGATGGCCAACAGACACATGAAAAAGTGCTCCATGTCACTCGGCATCAGGGAAATACAAATCAAAACCACAATGAGATACCACCTCACACCAGTCAGAATGGCTAAAATTAACAAGTCAGGAAATGAGAGATGCTGGCGAGGATGCGGAGAAAGGGGAACCCTCCTCCACTGTTGGTGGGAATGCAAGCTGGTGCAACCACTCTGGAAAACAGCATGGAGGTTCCTCAAAATGTTGAAAATAGAACTACCCTATGACCCAGCAATTGCACTACTGGGTATTTACCCTAAAGATACAAACGCAGTGATCCGAAAGGGCACGTGTACCCGAATGTTTATAGCAGCAATGTCTACAATAGCCAAACTATGGAAAGAACCTAGATGTCCATCAACAGATGAATGGATAAAGAAGATGGGGTATATATACACAATGGAATACTATGCAGCCATCAAAAGAAATGAAATCTTGCCATTTGCGACGACGTGGATGGAACTAGAGGGTATCATGCTTAGTGAAATAAGTCAATCGGAGAAAGACAACTATCATATGATCTCCCTGATATGAGGACATGGAGAAGCAACATGGGGGGGTAGGGGGATAGGAGAAGAGTAAATGAAACAAGATGGGATTGGGAGGGAGACAAACCATAAATGACTCTTAATCTCACAAAACAAACTGGGGGTTGCTGGGGGGAGGTGGGGTTGGGAGAGGGGGAGGGGGTTATGGACATTGGGGAGGGTATGTGCTATCGTGAGTGCTGTGAAGTGTGTAAACCTGGCGATTCACAGACCTGTACCCCTGGGGATAAAAATACATTATATGTTTATTTAAAAAAAGGATGAATACCCAACTTTTGTAGCAACATGGACGGGACTGCGGGTGATTGTGCTGAGTGAAATAAGTCAAGCAGAGGGAGTCAAGTATCATATGGTTTCACTTATTTGTGGAGCATAACAAATGACATGGAGGACATTGGGAGATGGAGGGGAGAAGGAAGTTGGGGGAAATTGGAAGGGGAGGCAAACCATGAGAAACTATGGACTCTGAGAAACAACCTGGGGGTTTTGAAGGGGTGGGGGTGGGAGGTTGGGGGAACTAGGTGGTGGGTAGTAGAGAGGGCACGTATTGCATAGAGTACTGGGTGTTGTGCAAAAACCATGAATACTGTTACGCTGAAAAAATAAATTAATTAATTTAAAAAAAAAAGAATGAGCGGAAGAAATTTCTTTCGCTTTTTTTTTATTTTCAAGAAGAGTTTGTAAATGTTCATAACTGCATTTTCTCCAGAAATCTGGGAGAATTTACCTATAAATTTGCATAGGGCTGTTGTTTTCTCTGAGGAAAGATTTTTAAATACTTATTCAATTTGTCTGATGCTTATGAGGTTGTTCGAGCCTTCTAATTAGAATAGAGAGAGTCTCAGATTTTTCAAACACCAATTTCAGTGTATTTCTAGGAATTTGTCCATTTTGGTTAGATTTTCACAATTAAAAAATTTTTTAAATCTCTACTTGGGCTCCCCTCTGAGGCCCTATTGTTGACCATTCCTGCCCCCCCCGCCCCGCCCCCCTTGATCTTGATCAATCTCGTGGGAGGTTTACTCGCCCTTGTTTCTGAGAACCAGTTTTTGAGCTTGTGGACCCTGCCTATTCCATGTTTTTTTTTTTTTTAAAGATTTTATTTATTTATTTGACAGACAGAGATCACAAGTAGGCAGAGAGGCAGACAGAGAGAGAGGAGGAAGCAGGCTCCCTGCTGAGCAGAGAGCCCGACCCGGGGCTCGATCCCAGGATCCTGGGATCATGACCCGAGCTGAAGGCAGAGGCTTCAACCCACTGAGCCACCCAGGCGCCCCCTATTCCGTGTTTTTGACCTTGTGGACCCTGCCTATTCCATGTCCTTCTTCTCACCTTTACCTTGTCCTTCCGTCTACTTTATAGACTTCTGTTGCTTTGCTTTTCCTAAATCCGTGCATGGCAAGCTGAGCTCACTGCCCTCTCATCCGTCTTCTGCTCTGACAGCGTCGTGGACTCCCCTGGGACCCACCGGGCCGCCCCACACCCCGCCTGCACAACACCTGCGGATCTCATCCTTGCTCACTCTCGTCCTCCGTTTGCATTCTGGCTTCTCTTTCATGGATGCTTGACCTGTGAACTACACGTTTGAAAAGTCTCTCGGTAGAATCCATTTCCTCCTCGCTTCTGTGACTTAGGAGCCGGGGGCACGGTAATCCGGGAATGGGGTGGCTTGTTCCTACTCTGGAACGGACGGAGGCTTCTGCTTCGCCACACACGGTGACTGAGATTCGTGCGAGCGTTCTTGGTCCGAGCGAGAACAACGGTGTCCTCAAACTGTTGAGCAGTTTTCATGACTGGCCGTGGCCTCCAGCGTGTCAGTCATGTTGCTGGGAGCTCCCTGAGCTGCGGGTTTCCCCCCGACCCAGTGGGCGCTCACCCGGTCCCGCGGGCGCCTCCCCGTTGGCCGGCGCCGCTGTTCTCGTCTCCCCGAACTCTGTCCGTTGTCTGTGTTCATATGGGCCGCTCTCCCATCACAGCCATAAATAGTTCAAATTTGCACGCCCTCCCGAGCAGCTCAAACTTAAATTAAGATATAACGACCCTCTCCATCTTTAATAATGGTTTTTGCCTTTTAGCCTTGTTTTCTGATATTAATATGACTCTGTCTGATTTCCTTTGGCGGTTATCTGCCTGGCGCCCAGGTTTCGGCTAATAACCTGAGCAATTCTGATGTTCTTGTGCTTTAGGCTTATCTCTTGCTAAGGGCATATAATTTGATTCTTAAAATCCCATCTGGAAATTTCTGTCTTGTACTTCCCAAATGTATTCTTTGTGATTACTAATATCCTTGGATTTATTTCCACCACTGCACTGTATGATTTCTAGTTAGTCTTCTGCTTTCTGTATCACTTTATTTTTCTCTTTTCACTTATGTTTCATGTATATGACAGAATATTTTATTTATTATATCTATAATTTATATGTATTATAGATTTCCATTTAAAATAGCACACCTAATGTTAACTCAGTGTATGTACTGTTCTCACGAGCGAGACAAAGACCTGGGGTCTCTCCTAGCACCCTCCGTGGGGCTCACCTGCTACTGTTGGCCATCGGATCTTAGTATTGATTTTATCACGATAAATTAGACATTTCAGTTATCGTCCTGTAAGCCAGCGTTGACTAACCTTTCCCGCCTGCTCCCAGGCCACTTGCTCGCACACTATTTTGGGAGTGATTTGATTCTCTCTAAAGCTGTTCTTGCCAAGGCTCCTTTAGGAAGTATCTGGGGCTATAAAATCTTTCCGTTTTCAGTTTCCTAAAGAATCTCCTTATTTCACTCTTGATCTTGAGAGATAATTTTATCATGTATAGGAATCTAGACTGACATTCATTTTTCTCATTCTTTTAAGGACATAGTTCTACTTTCTTCTGATTTCATAAATTTTAATCACTTCTGAAAAATTCTCAGTTATCAGCTTTTCTTGATTCTCTCCCTCATATTCCATTTTCTTGGTCATTTTACATTTCAAATCTGATCCTTACAGTGCGTGAAGACTTACAGAACGGAAACAGGTCACTTGGGGTTTTGTAGAGACTTGTTTCCTTACTGTGCGGTGATTTCTTTTTTATCGTGAGCCAGGGCTTGGCCAAGTGTAACGTACAGAAATCCGTAGGGAACAGAATTGAGGATTATTTGCTTCCGAGGAGATTTGCCCTACAATATACTGGATGTCACCTGCCTGGAGAAGGTTCATAGGGTGCCTCAGCCTGAAGGTTCCCTGAACAGAGGGTTATTACCATTAAACTCCAGACCCACAGGACCCCGAGCTCATGACCCCGTATTCTTTTTTTTTTTTTTTTTTTTTTTTTTATGACCCCGTATTCTGAGAGGACACTGTTTCCTTTGGAAAAGAACGGAGTTAGTGGTGTTTTTTCAGGGTTTTCTTGCAAGCAGGCAATCAGGAATTTCTCACCACCATTTCTCTGAACTTCCAGTTGCTTCTATCCTAGCTCTGTGTAGCGGCTTGAATTCAATGAGGCTGCTTTGTAAACACACTCAAAGCCCAGTCTCTTCCCACTAAAGGGCCCCATTAACCACCAGAACTAGGGTGCCACTACGGGCATTTGTCCCCAAACTTTGTCACAGTGACTGCTATGCTTACCCTTACTCAGCTCTCGTCTCTTTTTACTCAGAATTTTTTCCAGCCCTTAAAGAGTTCTGGGGTGTGTGTGCGCACGCGCACGTGAGGGCACGAGGGCATATGCGCAGTGAGTAACAGGTTTTTTTTTCATAACTTATTCAGGACAAGGATATTCTAGAAAACCTGCTCTTCTATAAAAGAGGGGTTTTGACAGTTGGATTCCCTTAAGTTTCTAGTTTCTGCAGAATGTCTGAAGCCCGGTTAGGACTAGATACGACGGCACGTCTGTCTTTAAAGCAGAGACTGGGTTCAGCTAATTGAGACATGTTTTCCCCTAATTTCCTCTCTGTCCCACCAGGGAAGAGATTCGGGTGAGTAAGAGTGACCCGTAATTCCCGCTCTGGCCAAGGACCTTCCGCTTCCTTCTATCTCATTGTTCACACGGACACAATCATTTCCATACCCAGGCCCTAACTCCAGTGTGTGTATTAAGCGTCCTTGGATACAAATGTGTCCTTGGAAGACGCACAGTGCCGATGTGATTTTAAACCACACAAATAATTCTGTGGTACAGATCCCGTTTTGCTTTTCCACCCAATGCTATGCTTTCAAGATCTCGCTTGCTTCACGCTCTGGCCTCAGAGGCAGCCATACGCTTTCATCGTGCTTACCTGTTCCCCAAGGGATGGGCACCTG
The DNA here is from genome assembly GCF_922984935.1 of Meles meles. Classification (NCBI taxonomy): domain Eukaryota; kingdom Metazoa; phylum Chordata; class Mammalia; order Carnivora; family Mustelidae; genus Meles; species Meles meles. The sequence goes on from NC_060079.1 coordinate 83,267,005, forward strand.
GGTTTCTTCCAAACGCGCTTCCCACAAACCACACGGCGCACTTCTCCGATTCCTGACTCGCGGATGCTTGCCTCTGAGAAATACTGCGGGAAACTCTCCAGGGTGAGCGAAGCCGATTCCTCTCCCGATAACTGGTCGGGGGGCTCGCTTGATACTCTGCAGTTAGTGGAAGGAATAGGGCTCAGGACCGGACCAAGCACCAGTGGCGAAATGGTAAGAAACAAGAGTATGGCTGTATTTTGAGAGCGGACCTCTGAAGATTTTCTGGTGGAACCAATTTGGGGTGTGAGGGCAAAGGGGGGCAGGGAAACTCCAAGGAAACAAAGCAGAGTCCCCGGAGTTGTTGGCGCTGGGAAAGCTGTGTGAGAAGCAGGCGTGGGGAGGAAGGCGAGACCAGGAACGCAGCAGGAAACAGCCCAGGAGCTGAGTGAAGAGCCGGTGGAGTCGGCCACCCAGGAGACAAGAAGAACGTATGTCAGCGAGGGCTGTGCGATTGCTGAATGCGGTTTGCTGAACGCGTGTGGAAGGCCGCACGAGCGCGGGAAGACCGCGGACGACTGCAGCAGCAAGACGGAGCCCGCCGGTGGCTGGGGGAGGGGAGGCGTAGGGTGCCAAGATCGTAGGACTGGGTTCAAGTGGGAATGAGAGTGAATCTTGACCATGTTTTCAAGGATCCTTACTTTTAAAGCCACATCTACGGGCTTATAGATAGAGAGATCTCAGTGTTTTGTGTTATTTCCTAAGTGGGAACGCTTGTAACATGGGTGTGGTTTTAGATCCAGTCCAGGCAAGGGACCGCTCAGGGGCATGGGAAGGAGGAGGAGTGTCTGGGATGGTGTCCGGGAGATCCAGCGAACATGCAGGGGAGGGGGGGGGGTGGTGGCCTTAGCTGGGGGGCAGGAGGGTGACAGGTAGGAGGGCGGGGCATTTCATACGGATGTTTGCATGGGGAGAGAAGCAATTAGTGGAAGTCCGTTAACAGACTCGCTTAATCCCGGCAAGATGGAGAGGGAGAAGGGGACACCTGTTGGTTTTCAGGAGTGAAGGCAAAGTGAGAAGCAGTCATCGCGGTGAGTGAACCCTCGGTGAACCGCAGAAATACAGTACAAATGCAAGAAGCACCAAGGGCCCCTTGAGGTCCGTGACCTTTAACAAGAGACCGGAAGGATGGTCGGCTCTTCTCCACCAAACTTTAGGCTGAATTGAAGTGAGCAAGGACTAGGCAGAAAGTTCTAGTTTATCTGTGATTTTGACGAGTATCCTGAAGCAAGAAAGGGGCCAGGGGCTGAAATGTACTCCTGGGCTTGGTAGTTATGGTCAGCCAGGGAACTTACACAGGATAATGAGGACACAGGGGGTCTCTGTGGACAAAGGATGATGAAAATGAGGGCAGTGGCGAGTGGAGCCTGAGGACCACTTGGTGGTCAGGGAACCAAGGAGAGGGGTCTGGAAAGAGGGGAGATGGGGGTCCGGGTGTAGCAGGCACAAACTTGAGATGAAGGCGGAATGGCATTTGTTGGCAATGACAAAGCTTTGACCCTCAAGTCAAAGTCTATGGCAAGAGGGGCACGCGATCAGTGGTGGGTGTGTAAGACACCTCGACTCCTTTCATGGTCGGCGGGTGCCCTTGCCCTCAGCTCTCCTGACCTCCTGAACATTGGGGTCCCCTCGGGAGGACAAGAGCTGTTTTGAGACTTGAATAAAACTCAGTTTATTCAAACAATAATTTTTTCACCTGGGGAAGGCTTTGATTATTTTAATTTCTTCAGTGGTTACCTGTGTACTCCATTTCTCTATTAGTTCAGATCATTTTGACAGTTAGTGATTTTTTCCAGAAATTCACCCTTTCAACTAGTTTTATTCTTTCTCTTTTTACATCAGTTGTCTTGCTATTATTTCTCTTTTTTCTTTCAATATTATTTTTAAATGTTCTTTTGCCAGGGCTTATTTTTTTAACTAACACTTCAGAGGAACAAATTTTGTTCATATTTACGTTATTGACTGTTTCTGAGTTTTATTGATTTTGTACATTTTTGTCCTCTTCCTACTTCCTTGTACTTGCTTTTATTTTTTTCTAACTTTTCGATTTGCAGGCTGATCTCTCCAGTTTTTCTGCTGTTGTTGTTGTTGTCGTCCTTTTTTTTGTCTAATAAATGTGATCACAGGTATAGGCCTCCTCGCGCACATTAACAATTTCCCACAAAAACTGGCGTGCTGTGCGCCACTGTGACTCACGTGTAACCGTTCCCCAGATTCATTCCCTGTTTGCTTTAACACCAGGCTTATATAATATATTTTTGTTTGTTTCTTCATATATGGAATTTTGAAACTCTTCTTTTTTTTAACTGGGTTACAATGTTAATGAGTCGTGGGCAGAGAATTAGGCCAGAGGAAGTTGAGAATTCAGAGGTCGTATTTGTAGTGGAAGTCAGGGCCCCCACGATGCTTTCCCCACGCCCCGCCCCCCCGCCCCCATGTCCTCCAAAGCGTGTGTTCTGTCCGCCCAACCCTGTGTGGGCCCAGGGTTGCTGTTACCTACATTGTCAAATCAAGTGTCCCCTTTGGGTCCTTTGTAACGAGTTTGCCTTGAATTCTGCTTTGCCTACTGACAATATCAGTATCTTAAGTTTCCTCTTGGTTTCTGCGTGATAGTTTATCATTCTTCTATTCCTTCATTTTCAAAAATGTGGCATATATTTGTTTTCAGTGTCTCTTCATAAGAACTAATTCCTGGATCTGTTCATTTCTTTGCTTTTCCTTCACCCAGCGGATCTACGAAGGTCGTCTCAGGGTGCGCTTTACCCTCACGGACATCACTGATACCTGCTGCTTTGTTTTCTTTGCTGAATTCTATTTTTATTTATTTATTCTATTTATTTTTCTCCTTGTTATTTCTAACTTGATAGGTTTTCTCTGGTGGCTTGGAACATGCTTTATCTACCTTTAGACTTTCTATGTTTCTCCTTATTTGATGATGACCTATAATTTTGCTTGTCTTACCGATTTCTTCCGTAAATCAATTTCTACACCTCTCCCTGGAACAAGATGTTTCCCTTCTGAGCATGACCTTTCCTCTAACCATCCCTTAGCTGTCCCTCCAGCCACCTGGGCCTCCGATGGGCCCCAAACCAAGCCGCTATCACCTGTAGCTGGGGCTTAGGTTTCTGCCCGCGTGTGTCTCCCTCCTGTTGTTGCTACTGATGTTGTCTTGGGTTTGGTCCCAATTTCCTGAGAAGACAATAGAATGTACTACTTTATTTACGTACCCTTGCTGCTTGCACATCACAGTGTGCATGACTTCCCTCCTCTCCTTAGACGTTCACAGCCCAAGTGTGTTTTCAAAGAGGAATTAGCGTGCCAAACACCCCGCGGCCCTTTATACCAGGGAGTCCCTATTCAGGCTCATGGTTAGGTGAAGTTGTACTTGTATGGAACCAGCCTGACCCCGAGCCCCCCGCCTCCCCAGCTCTGACACCTGGAAATCCAACTGTGTGGCCTTCCTGTGTTCCGTTTGCCAGGCGAGTCTCACACCAGCCTCTCTTCTCAGCAGGTGCCATGTTATTCTCTCCGCCAATGTTCTCTGTTCTTCCTGTCCTCCGATGCCTTCAAACATATGCAGGTGTGGGTTTTCTCTCATCTACCCCGCTTGGTGCCCTACGTGTCCTTTCCACCTTGGCCCTTGGGTCTTTATTTAATATTGCGAGGTTTCCGTCATTGTCTAATAACGTATTTCATCTTCTCCATTCACGAATTTTTTTCCTCCTTATGCATCTACGTGAGAGTTTTGCTACATCAGCTTCTTTCCTCATTTCTCTTAACTTCGTTGTTTTAATTATTTCATTTTCCGGGGCACCTGGGTGGCTCAGTGGGTCGAGCCTCTGCCTTTGGCTCAGGTCATGATCCCAGGGTCCTGGGATCAAGCCTTGCATGAGGCTCTCTGCTCCGCAGGAAGCCTGCTTCCTCCCCACCCCCCTGCCTGCCTCTCTGCCTACTTGTAATTTCTGTCTGTCAAATAAATAAGCAAAATTTTTTAAATAATTATTTTTTATACAGAATATTTCCATTTGCTTTCCATGGTGATGACCTTTTCCCACCTTAGGCTTCCAGTATGTTTCCCTCATCCCCAGATTAGTCGACGGGCCCTGGACCTGGACTTGGGGGTCTCAATTGAACGCTGCCTCCTGTGCTGTGTGATTTTTAGCAAGATGCTAAACTGTTCTGGTCTTGGCTTTAAGACGGAGATATGCACTGACCTCACGGAGCTACCGGAGAGAGTAAAAGAGGTAAAAAGAGTGAGACAACTGCTTAGAACAGCTCTTGACATGGTTAGCTGCCCGATAAACGCAAGCAACTGTTATTTTAGGTTGTTACGTAAACTCCAGGACAGCTAACCAACCGCGCGGTCTTAGTTTCTGGTGTACAGTATAGTGACGACGCTTCCGAACATCATTCATCACGACAGGGGCGCTCCTTCCTCCCCATCCCCCGTCTAAGCCACCCCCTCCCACCTTCCCCTTTGGTGACTGTCAGTGCATTCGCTGTCTTTAAGGGTCTGTTTCTTGATTTGTCTCTCTCTTTTTTTAATCTCTTGGCTTCTTTGTTTTGTTTCTTAAATTCCACATAGGAGTGAGATCCTACGGTATTTGTCTTTCTCTGACTGTCTTATTCCACTCCGCATAATACACTCTAGCTCCATCTAGATCATTGCAAATGGCCAGACTTCACTCTCTGTACGGATGAGTAATATTCTGTTGTACGGACACACCGCCTCTTCTCTATCCATTCAATGGACACTTGGCACTTCCGTAATTTGGCTATTGTAAATAATGTTGCCATGAATATTGGAATGAGTGTATCCCTCTGAATTAGTGTTTTTGTAAAAAGATTTTATTTATTTGAGGGGGGGAAGTATAAGTGGTGGGAAGAGGCAGAGGGAGAGGGAGGGCAGACTCCCTGATGAGCAGGGAACCCCACATGGGACTCGATCCCAGGACCCTGAGATCATGACCTGAGCCAAAGGCAGACGCTTAACCAGCTCAGCCAGCCAGGCGCCCCTGAATGAGTGTCCTTGCATTCTTCGGGTAAGTACCCAGTAGTGCAATTGCTGGGTCATCGGGTAGCTCGATTTTTAACGTTCTGAGGACCCCCCATACCTGTTCCCCATGTGACTACACCAGTCCACATTCCCACCAACAGTGCAGGAGGGCTCCCCTTTCTCTGCATCTTCCCAATTATTCTTATTTTAAATTGACCTCTGTATCGTCCTCTAATTCTACTCTCCCTGCAAAAAGTTAGTCAGTCCCTGCTCCTTCCCCCACTAGATGCCAGAGGTCAGACACCTCTTGACTTTCTTCCATGAACACACGTCCGACGGACACACGATCAGCTTCGGAACCACCGGGGCTTGCTCAGCTCATGAGTTCCCATTTTCATTAAGTCTCTTACTTTTCTGCTAGGGCCCAGGCTGGATTCAGAGACAGTGTCTCAAGTCAATTACTCTTCTTTTCTTCTAAGGCATCTATCGATCTTTATTGTCCTGTGTCAACGATTGATCTGAGTAAAAAGAGGAAAGGGAGAATGTGGGATTCTGGAATCATGGGCCGGGAGGTGGCGCAGGATGGAATGGTGCAGATCTGGAACGGTGGGAAACGTTGCCGGCCTCAGCCTCCCCAGGTCTCCCACTTCCCTTCTCAGCTTCCTCTGCCCACCTTTGCCCTGAGGTGAACGTTCTCCCCGTGAGCACTTGCAGGACGGTCGCAGGAAAGGGGACCAGGGTGAGGAGACAGGAAGGGAAGATGAACACCCTCTTAGAGACAGCAGCACCCGAGTCCTCGTGCAGGGAGATGGCTTTGCGGGAAAGAAAGGCGCCCTCCCCGCGGGACGGCGAAGCTTATCCAGAGAGCGTGAGGGAGTCGGGGGTGTCGCTCTCGCAGACTCCAAGTGCAAGGGCACCTCCCAGCTGGGGCTGCGTATTCTCAGTCGTGCTTGTTGTCTCCCCATAATTATCAGTACCACTTTCTTTCGCTCCCCGGACACCGTCCTGCTTTGCACGACAAACTTTATCCCCACGCCGGTGGTGACTTCCCAAGCCATAAGGAAGAGCCCAGACCCCCTTAAACGTGCAGCCTTTCAAGACGGTGCTGTCCGGGTCCTGCAGCTACAGCAGCGAGCGGCCCAGACGCTGCCGTTTAGAAGACAAGAGCCGCTCATCAAACATGCCTGCAGAGGTCAAAAGCCCCAAACGGTCTCACCGGGCTCCAGTCGAGACACGGGCAGCGCTGGTTCCTTCTGGAGGCTCCAAGGAGAATCCCTTCCCTTGTCTTCCCAGCTTCTAGAGGCTGCCGTGTTCCTCAGCTCACGGCCCCCTCCCCCTCTTTGAAAGCCAGCAGTCGCTAGTGGGGGTTTCGCACATTGGACCCCTCCCTCCCTCTTCTGCTCCTCAGGACCCCTGCGATGAGAGTGGGCCCATTCAGATAATCCAAACTCACCTGCCCACCTGAAGATCCAGGATGTTCACGTGGCTTTGCTGCGTTGGGTCACCCATTCGCGGGTTCTGGGGATTGGGACGTGGGTTTTCATGCCGTGGAGAGAGGATGTCGTTCTGTCCAGCACAAGGAAGTGCAGAGACAACCAGCAGTGAGAACGAGGTCCACCTGCTTCTCTCAGAGACGAGGTTAGCAGAGTCCGGCGAGCAGGGCAAAGGCAGGCACGGAAGGCTCTGGTGAGCTGGTCCAGGGCTGGGGTGCAGGGAAGGGGGGCACATGTCTTTTCAAAGTCCTGGGGAAATAACATAGCGACGGCATCATCCGCAGCACAAACAAAGCCTTCCGTGGGGAACTGATGGCAGGGTAAGCGCGGGGCGGGGGCTCGGCGGGGAGCATCCAGAGCCCGGAACAGGCCCCGTGAGTCACCAGCACCCACTCCCGGTGCATGAATAAGCATGGAACACAGCGCTAGAAAAGGTTACACATGAATATTCAGGGGGTTATTATACTCGAGAAGGAGCTGAAAAAAATCAGTGCTTTACACTGCCAAGTGCTTTCCGCCCCAGTCCGGCTCAGAACGGCCTGGCTTTTCCCTCTTCTGCTGTGTTTCAGCCCGCACTCAACGTGTGGGAAACTGGTGCCCGGAGGCCCAGGCATCTGGGAGAGCCCGGGGGGCGGGGGAGAGGGAGGAAGAACACGGACTTCCAGAGTGCTGCGGCCAGAGCGAGGGAGGGATGGCCCTGCGGGGGGGAAGCGGGGGGGCAGATTTCAGCAGCTTGTGCTGGTTGGACCCCCAGGGACCGGCCACTCTGTGGGGCTCTCCAGACACGTCGATGTGAGTTGTAGGGGAGCAGGGTCCTCTGAGCTCCGGTCTTGTCGTGGAATCCTGATGCCCCGTCCCGCTGGTACCACTGGACCCTTCTTACTGTTCTCCCTCCTGGGCTGGGAAGAGCCAGGATAAATTTTTTCCAGTTATACATTTTATATATTTATATAAATTGCCTTTCTTTGGGGTTCCTGGGTGGCTCAGTGAGTGAAGCGTCTGCCTTCGGCTCAGGTCATGATCTTGGGGTCCTGGAATCGAGCCCCACGTTGGGCTCCTGGCTTAGCAAGGAGTCTGCTTCTCTCTCTGCCACTCCCCCTGCTCATGCGTGCTCTCTCTCTCTCAAATAAATATATAAAATCTTTAAATAAATAAATGGCCTTTCTTGGGAGGGAGGGTATGGCCCCTGGAAGTTACTGATTAAACAGAGTACAAAAGGGGCACCAGCACGTAGCAGGAGCGCACGGTCGCTCCAGCAGAGACCCTCTGGGGAGAGCCCAATTATAGGATGAAAGCATCAAAACGCAAAACAGGAGGGGGGAAGAGGAATTTCAAACTAGATTCAGGAGTAAGGCACTTAGCCACATAATCAACAATAAAATAAGAGTGTATTTAATATGTTGGACACCCTTCTAAGAATTGTTCCCTTATTATCTCATTGGATGCTAATAAACTATAAATAGGCTTGATTATTTCCGCTTACATGAGATAAAATGGGAGCACAGCCGTGATAAATCCCTTTTCCAAGGGCATTCTTGTTAATAAGTGACCGATTTCAGAACATATATTAACACTTAAATGTCCTCTTCCCTTGTACAGAGGGGAAAAAGCGGATGGCAGTTAGAAGTGGAAACTTTCCAGAAAACCTGAAGCTGAATATTGTCTTTTCTCTCCTCACCAACAGGAACCCTTCGAAGGAGCTGAAATCAGTGTGCTTTACCGATTCCGTCTCTGTAAGCGTTTTCAAACGTGACGAGAAAATCAGTGTCACGTTTGCATTTGTGGTTCCAACGATTGCGTCTGATTCGGAGGGACGTTTCCTAGGACTCCAGTTCACGAGGTAGTCCTGGCACACACGGGGAGGTTTACCAGCTCCCTGGGGCTCCCGCAACAACACACCACAAATCCAGTAGCTGGAAAACAGCAGAAATCTGGCCTCTCCCCTCTGTGGGGGCACACGTCAGCGAGGCACCCTCTCTCTGAGCCCCTGAGTAGAATCCTTCCTCGCCTCCCAGGCTGGTGGTGTTCCTCACCACCCTCACCATCCCCCTGTTATAACTGCATCCCTCCGTTGTCTGCGTCTGTCTCCTCGGGATCTTCTCCCTGTGGGTCTATCCTCACGTGGTGCTTTCTCTTCCCATAACGACACCAGTCACATTGGACCAGGTCCCCCAAGGACCTCCTCTTCACTCGATTATATTTTAACAACCCTCCGACAAATAAGGTCCCCTCCACAGGGGCGAGACGTTAGCATTTCAACAGTCTTTCCGGGAAACATCATTCAGCCTGTCATAGAAGGCTAGAAGTCCTCCAAGGGCAGTGATGGCTGCATCACATTTATGAATTTATTTACACATATTTGAATGCCTAGTATATACAGTCCTTGGCTAGATGTGGGGAACTCAGTGGGGAGTAAAATCAATACCTGCCTCGTGGTGATTTCAGCAGAGCCAGAAAGACAAATACATAACCACCCATGTTTGCGTATAACTAGGTTGTCACAGTGGACGGAGCACCTGCCAGCTGGTTGAATCTCAGTCCAGGAAGACTGGTCAGGGAAGGCATCCTGGGGGGAGACAGATGAGCTGTCTTTAAAGGTGACTACAGTTCACAACAACTGAATCATCCCAATGGGAGGGATTAGAGGTGCCAAGTCTGAGGTGAGAAGGACCGTCAACAGCCAATGACCAAGGCTGCCGGCCAGAGGAGGGGCTAAGATGACAGAAGGACTGGGAAAGACGAGAGGGTCAGCCATGGTCTCCAGGCCTCCAAGCCACCCAGATGCTCAGCAGAGAATAGACATCCAGGGTCACCTCCGTTCATCGCGCCGGTCCTCCCGTTGATTCTGTGAAACCTTCTCATCTACCTCATTAATTTTAGGGTCGTTGGGATGCCATGGAAGAGCTTTCCATCAGGGCATAAAAATGAGACAGCTTTCTGGATCCTGTTGGAGCCACCTCCCTGAGTGGGGAGAGCTGACCCATGTCTCCGTGCAGCACCGGGGACCCTTGTCTGTCCTGGTCCCCAGCCCTTGTAAGAGCACTCCCATCAGGCCTTGTCCTCCTCGGATCTCCGGGCCAGAAGTCCTTACGTAGTGTGTAACCGGCCCTGGACAGAATCAGCGGAATCTCCCACACCCCCTGCAAAGATGAGAGTGGATTCCTGCTCTGCGCCTCGGACAGGAAGACAGCGCAAACTTGAGCCAGATCACCCTCCACCCCACAGACACTGGGGCTGCCCTGCCGGGCGTCTTGGCTGCTGTTTCTTCCTGCCGCCATGTTGCTCCCCAGGGGCCGGACCCAGTGCGGTGACGCTCATCTGCCATCATGGAAGAGCCTGGCCTGCTTGTCCCCTCTGTCCCACAGGACCCCGTCTTCCTGCACGGAAAACCGACACAGCACCCCGAGCTCTGCTCCCTTCAGAGCGGTGTGTGTGCGCGTGTGGCCAACTGCAGCGCCGGGAGCTGGGGGTGGGTGGCAAACTGATGGCACCACCGTGCCTACGTTTTCACCTTTTACGACTGCGTCACTGCCACGCTCCCCTCACTGGTGTTGCTCTGCTCTCCCCATGTGAGTCATCCCAACCTGCTTCGCCCTCCGTCTTCCTGATGGAAACTGTGTCCCTGCGCCCATGGGATCCCTGTGTAGACACCGTCTACCAGTCGGTGGGATACGTCCACAGTGATCAAGCGGTCCCCAAAAGACCCCGTACGGAAGGCTACATGGTCTCTCAGAACAACCAGCACTGGTCCCCACGAGAGTCTCCAGAACATTTCTCTCTCTCTCTCTCTTGTTTAATTTTATTTATTTATTTAGAGAGACAGCACATGGAGGGGAGGGGCAAGGGAAGAGGGAGAGAACATCAAGCAGACCCCGAGCTGAGCACAGAACCCAACACGGAGCTCGATCCCACAACTCCGAGATCGTGACGTGAGCCAAAATCAAGGGTGGGACGTTCAGCCGAATGAGCCACCCAGGTGCCATTCCTGAACATTCCTAAGTTCTGTGGTCTCATAAGCTAATGAAGATTTTGGCTCCATTCTATTTTTTCATACAAACCTCTTTGCTTGTCCTGGCCCTGGGTGACCCTCCCGGGAACACAGGCAGACGCTGCATGGAGATCCGCCAAGCTGGGTGGCCACCATCAGAGACAGTCCCGCGAGCAACACAACCAAAGCCGGAAGCATGGCACCTGATGTCTGACAGCGTGGGGGCCAGTTACCGTGAACCGTGCAGTAGGTCGCTGTCATCGGGCAGGACTGGAGGCAGCAAGCCAAGGTTTCTGATATTCAGAATGTCTACGACATCTCATCTCCCTGTTACAGTCCCACGTCTCAAATCTGCTTTCTTTTTCACATGCTCCTTGAATTCTACCCTGGCTGAACAAGCGTATGCCATTCCCTTCCTTCTCCTCCCTTCCTCCTGCCTGCTTCTGCCTGTTTTCCCAGGTATGTGGTTTCCATTGATCTATTTTTAGACTTCGTGGCATATGGTCGGAGTTTGCTTTTCTGTATATGTAAAATCCGAGATGGTTTATCTTGTAATAGGGTATTTTAAACCACTCCTGTTAGCTGACTATCTGCCGTGCCGATTATCCTGTTTTCTGTACCCCTTCTTACGTTCTTCCTCGTCTTCTCCATTCCCGAATCTCACCACCCCCTCCTGCCCCGCCTCTTCCTGCCTGTACGACTCTGTTCCCTGCATGAAGGCCATGTCTCCCTCCTGCCCCTGGCCCCTCCCCTCCCTCGTCCTCCCTCCCTACCTTGGCTGGAGCTCGCACCCATCTTTGAGGCTCACCTCCAGTGGTTTCGCTCCGGGAGACCTTCCCTAGCCCTTGGCGCCCTGCATCCCATGTGTCAGGGCCGGATGGGATTACACGCCCGGTTGGGTTTCTTCATGACCCGATAGGCTCCACAAGGTTAGGGGTGATTTCGACCCAAGCACCCAGTGTGGCCCCAGGACAAAGTGGACTCATACATCACTGTGGAAGCCCGAGTGCAGAGTTAATCAGTGCGTTACGGGAGACTGGGAAAGGGAGCGCTAGCCTCTCCACGGCAGGAGCTTCACCCCTGCTGAGCCTGCCCCGCCCTGTGCCTGCAGTCAGCTTGTGGTCAGTCTCCAAGCCCATGTCTGGGCGGCCCCTGTGGAACACGCTCCCGGGGAGAGACATGACCGCGGGTAGAGCCCCTCTGTAGCTGTGGGGTGGGCTCCGAGCGAGTCAGGGCCTCTGAGCCCTACATGCTCTGGCTGCATGGCTCTCAGAGCCAAACTCACAACCACCAGGCGAAGAGGGACCGGAGAGGACCTGTCGACCCCTCCCTGATGTGCTGGGGAGTCTGCAGCTTTCGTGGTCCGCTTGGATCCAGGCTCCACTGGAGGGCTCTGGACACGGCCCACATGGCTTTGATTTCTTAGCGGAGCTGCACGGATGGAGCTGAAGAACCACCCCCCAAACCCGAGTCACGTAATGTGCGAATTTCCGTCATTTCCCACACGCCGTCGCTGAGGGCCCAGAAACGTCCCACTGCTGCATTAACTGAGGAAGACGCGTTGCACCTGCCAGGCTGTTTGCTGAGTTTCATCTCATCACACTAGGAGCCGTTCGTGCACCTTTGCTCCGGCTGCTCCGGGGCTCAGAGCACGAGGCCCAGCTCCCTCCCTGCACGTCGCGGAATGTGTGCGAGTCTGCGTGCTCGTCTTCCCTGCTTCAGTGTCTCCCTTCACCCTCCTCACCGTACGTATCGATTTTACCCAATTTGTGTTGTAAGGATTTTTCTAAACCTTTTAAAAAAAATAAATCAGGGCCCCTGGGTGGCTCAGTCGGTTAAGTACCTGCCTTCAGCTCAGGGTCCTGAGATCGAGTCCCACATCGGGCTCAGTAAGTCTCTGCTCCTCCCTCTCCCCCTGCCCCACTCATGCTCTCTCTCACTCTCTGTCTCAAATAAATATATAAAATCTGTAAAATAAATAAATGAATAAATAAATAAATAAAATTTTAAAAATAGATGCACTCTTGATGCTTAGATTCTCACTCTCTATGTCTTCCCATCACCATGATCCACAAAGAACTGACTGAACTTCCCCTGAAGTTTTCATGTTCACACCATCCATTACCATCATGATTATAATCTGTTACTCAGCGGAACTAAAGACTTCCTCCCTTCCTTCCTCCCTTCCTTCCTTCCTCCCTTCCTTCCTTCCTCCCTTCCTTCCTTCCTTCCTTCCTTTCTCCCTTCCTTCCTTCCTTGTTTACGGGGTCTTCTGTGTATGACACAACTTTCTCTGTTCTAACATCAATGTTACATACTCAGAGCTGTGCCCCGTCACTGTGGCTGGACCAGGAGGCCACATGCGCACAAAGCCCAGAGATGCAGAGAAAAACATGGCAGAAGTAGGGACACTGTCAGGACAGGCGCTGTGAAACCTCTGCTCGTTATTCCTCGCCAGCTGCCACCTGCAATTTGTGTTCTCCTTCCTCCCTTGCAGCAATCACACCCGACTTTGTGCAGACCATTAGTGCATACAAGAGCTTTCAGGGCGCCCTCGGCAAACACGGTGAGGCTGCACGGTTGCTGTTTTCACGCTAGCTTTTTCACACGAAGAAGGTAAGACTCAGGAAACTCTGAGATGCTTTATTTGTCCAAGGGCAGGCGATGGGCTTGAGACCCTCACCCCAGAGCAGGTGAGAGCAGGATTCCGCCGTGTCCCCCGTCACGGTGGCAGTAAGGACAGATCACGGGTGACCCAGCATTAGAGGTGTCGTAAAGCCGAAAGAGTTTGTCGGTGCATAAAGCTGGAGTTCAGGGCCTGAAACACCACCGAGAGGTGGGGGTTTGTGTAAAAAGATAAATAAAACACTGAATTTGAATCTGGGGCTTCAGCTTCCAGACCCAGGATCCCTTTCCACGAAAAGCACATTCTCAGTCTAGAAGATGGTCAAGAGAGCTTTGCGAGATGAGTGGGGGAGACCCAAAGGTGAGTGACGAGACACGAAACAGGAGGCAAGTCAGGGGACCCCATGCGGGCAGGGAGTAAATGACCCCATTCTGTGTCCACAGACGGAACCTCTGATCCGGGGACGTCTCATGTGAACCGCTGGCTGGCCCAGTGCGTTCCAGAGAGAAAGCACCTGCCTTCCTGGGGGCCAATACCCAATACCCGAAGACCGGTATTTCAGACCCAAACTAGGCAGCTGGCACACAGAGAAGGACACTGGGCTGTGACCCTCAGAGACTTGCTGTCTGCATACCACACACCAGCCAGGCAGGGCAGGTCTAGAAAACTTTCAAAACACTACTGTGAGCCTTGGTGGGAGAAAAGAGTAGAATAGGCATGACTAAGACCTTGAGGTCCCGAGCGGCCCAGAAGAAAGACTCACTTGGCAAAGCTCTCACTGAGGGATCGGGTCGGCCTCTCCCAGCAAGGGTTCAGCGCAATCCGGGGCCCAAACAAATCCTTCCGTTGCATGTGGGCCGAGTAGAAAACCTCCACCCGTCAGTAACGTCTGCCACGAGCCCCATATGGGGGACGATGCCGGAACGTGTGCAGTCCTTGGCCTGGGGATGAAGTTCCCCCATCCTCCCGCCTGTTGAGTGAGCGAGTCGTCGCCGGGGACCGGGGAGAGAACCACGTCCTCCTGGCCCCTGCTCCCTCCCACTAAGTAACACGGTGAAACTGAAGTCATGATCCGTGAGACGGCGTTAGGATCTCGGAAGGCATAATATTGCTACAGCTTTCCCAATAATCCAAGGCCCTGAGCTGTGCAGAGTGACTCTCACTGGGGATAAAACATTTGCTTCAGGAGGTTCTAAAGGTGAGAGCAAAATAATTTGTATTTGTTGAAAACATAATGTCATCCATAATGAACGAGGTAACTGACTCAGTTGGGCTTGAAACTACTGTGTGCCTTTGAAGCTGTAGTTCTAGTTCTTGAGATGACGAATAAATTCCCCCCGCAATCTTGTGTTTTATTTTTTTCCTGGAAAAGGTGATTTCCCGTGATTGAACATTTGGTGTCTTTTTAGTATGTTTTGGATGAGGGTTATTTGCAACTGAGCAGGAAAAGCAAGACCAGTTACCAGAATCTGCTTTCAAGCAGTAGCGGCGAAACGAGGGGGTGTTAATGTGGGTTATCACAAGCTCTTTCTGTCCCTTTAAACTCTTGATTCAGGTTTTAAAAAGAAAGGCGTTGTTGTTGTTGCTTGTTTGCTTGTTTGTCTTGTGGCTAGGCTCCAGACCCAGGAAGGAGCTCCATGGGAAACACTCCAGACCCCAAGATCAAGACCTGAGCTCAAGTCAACCAACTGAGCCACACAGGCGCCGCTAAAAAAGGAAGTTTTTACAGTTAAAAAGTGTTTCTTTCCTATCTTGAAATGCATCTTAAAACAATGAAAGCTTCCATTTTGTAAATCAGTTCCAGAAAAATCTGAATCTTTGCAATATTAAGGAAAACTACTCCTCAACACAGCCTCCCAAATGCACGACAAGATGACACAGCAGGACCGAATTCCCTGCAGGGTCTCCTCCCTGAGAGCAGGGGCGCAGGAGGTCTGCCTTTCTCCTTCACTTCATCTCTCTTTCCCAAACGTCTCCCTCTGTGGCCGGTGTTCTGTCGCACGCTTTGGCCTCATCCCTCCGGGGGAGGCCACCTGGAGAAGCCCAGGAACAGTCCCATCTTGGGAGGAGGCCTCGAGGGACCGAAAGCAATGTGGGTTGTAGATCCGGGGTCCGCAGGAGGATGGGGATTAGGAGAGGCACATGGAGGAGGCGGGCGGCCGTGGTGTGGTTGAAAAGGTGGTGGAATTTTGACAAAAATGGATGAGAAGAGAAAAAGGTATCCAGGTAGGGAAATGCTCGGTGAAAAAAAAAACCAAAAAACCACAATTGCTTCTGACCAGCGAGGGAAATGGTGCCCGGTCCACCTGCCCAGGTGGCCTTCTGCTCCCTCACTTGGGCGTTTGCAAACAGGCCCAAGCTTCTCTTTTTTGTTTAACGTTCTTCTCCACCTAGAGTTTCCGGCATCAGTGAAACACAATGGAAGTACACTGATGACGTTCCACAGGCCGGTCCTGTCTACTTCATTTTGAGTAAATCCTTCAGCTTCTCTCTATGTCTGTCTTCCTGCTTGGTGCCTTTCAGATGCGTGATTCAGTGACCATCTCCCTTCCTCCAGGAAGCCTTCTTTGATTTGTCCAGTAGCCTATGTTCTGTCATCCAGTTTCTTCTCAGTGTTGTTTAGGCCATTTCTATACAATCCCCTGAGGCCGACACAATGTGCCCAGGGCACAGAGAAAACCTCTTGTACACAGTAGGTTTCCCACAAGAGCAAACTGCTGAATTAATGCAAGAAGCAAATACTAAGGGAAAATTCCGTGAGTCTCTAGTAATACATAAACCCTGGTGCGGGAAGGAACGTTCTCCTGGCATTTTCATCTCCATTTGGAGGGCAAAGAGTAGAAATTCGGCAGATGTCTATTGACAGTCGGATAGTAGCAAAGCGTGTTCAAAAACTGAAAAGAAATGATATTTAAATATTTGCAGTGTGCGAATCTTCCTAATAGGGTAGTGTTTTACATGACTTAAAATAATTCATGAGGCATCCGTTCTAAGAAGCTGAGAAAAGTGCTGCCCTCTTTTTCCTTGTAGGAAGAAAAACACTTTCTTCAGCTTCACCCCCAAGATTCTTCTGGAATATAAAATCCTCAAGAACTTTCTGAATGGAAGCCAGGCTTGGACCACATCAGGCATTTTTCCATATGAGCCTTCCTAGTCGCCGGGCAGTGTGTCGTAAGGAGGGAGTGCTTTCCGTAAGATGCACGTCGGCAGACGGTGCAGTAGAGGAGGTTTGGCTGATGGTCAGGCTTTGTGAGTGGTCAGACTGAAAGCAGACCTGCCGGGCAGGTGTGGCCAGATGGTCTCCCACAGGCCCGCTGAACCATCGGAACAAAGCCTCTATTTCCAGGACTCCTCACCTGGGGAAAGACACCAGGCCAGTCACCGTCACTCTCCTTCCGACTCACTGTCCCCCAGAAGCAGGAAGCTGATGAGAACCTTCCCGCTTCACAGCCTGCGAACAGGGGTAGAGAAGGGCAAAGCCGCTCTTTCTGGAAACCGAAACCAAGCTGTGCTTATTTCCCACTCTTGGTTTCCAGAACATGCTCTGGTCTTTAGAGAGCCTGCCTGTGCCTGTGACTCTCTCTTGGCCCCTCACGCAACTCTCTGAGAGGGACGGGGTTTTCACCCCATCCCAGGCTACGTGATGCGTCTCGGTCCCTAACTCCCCACTCTCTTCTTGATTCGACTGATACTGTGGAGCTCCCAGAAACCCTTCCAAGGCCTCCCTTGCCCTCCTCCAGCAGAGAACAGCTCCATTCAACGGTTCATCACTCAATCCTTTTATCCATCTAACGAGGGCACACGCACAACTCCTATTTCAACAGCTAAATCCACGTTTCCCTATTGTATTCCCTACCTTAGTGCTCATTCTGACGCTGACGAGAGCCCTTTTTGACCTGTTATGCTCTGGGCACTGTCTTAGTTTCTTGGGATAAATACCACCGAACTCCACGCCCTCACAGAGCTGACCTTCTGTCCAAAGGCAGACAGTAAGTACCAAACACAATGGATAATTAAATGATAGAGCATGTTATAAAGTGTTAATTAACATGGTAGGGAAAAAAAAAACAGAGAGCAGGATAAAAGAGATCAGAAGTAACAGCAAGGCAGAATCTTACATAACTTATCTGAACCTTACCTGGAGCAGGTAAGCTTTGGGAAGGAAATCCAGGGGGAGGAATATTGGAGTATCCAGGATTGGAGGAAATTTGAAGGAAATCCAGGGGAAGGAGTATCTGGACAGGAGAGCCAGGCAGTGCAAAGGCCCCGAGGCACGTAGTTCTGGGTATGTTTAAAGAACAGGGAGGAAGCCAGTGCAGATGGAACAGTGCCGCAGGAGGGAGAGGTTGAAAATGAAGCCAGATTTAGGGTCTTGTGGGCATTATAAGAACTCTGGTTTCTGTCCTAATTAAAACAGCAAGCCTCTGTTGGTTTTGAGCAATCGAAGGGCTTAACATGTCTTGTGTTTTCAGAAGGCCGTCCTAGGTAGCAGGTTGAGAATAAAGAGAACAAGGGGAAATGAAGTCAGAGCAGTTAGGAGGCCGTTACAGTCATCGGGCAGGAGTGTACGAGGGCTCAGAGCCAAGGAAAGCAGTGGACCGGGAGAAGTGGCTGGACATCAGATGTAAAGGCCTCTGAGGCCAGAACCCAAAGCATTTTCTAACAGATGGTTTTGTGGCCTGAGCCACAGGAAAAACGTTGCTGCCACCCACTAGAGGCGGGGAAGGCTGTGGGGCAGCTTACGGAGGACGGGTCAGAGGGCAGTGCGGGCTACGCTGAGCTCGAGGTGCTTCGAGCGGCACCTGGAGATGCTGGGAGGTGCGGTGGTCGGGCAACGAGGGCCGCGGAACGAGGCCCGAGCCAGAGTGGCCCAAGTGCGAGTCTCACGCCGGCTGACGGTTCGGATTTGAAGCCTCGAGATGGGGGAGGAGGCTGGGGGAGGGGGCGGCGGGGTTTGGGCGCTCAGGAGGGCACGTGACTCAGCACGGGGTATTGTGAAGACCGATGAAGCACTGGCCTCTACCTCGGAAGCTAATACAACACTATCTGCTCATTAGTTTACGCAATTAAGTAAATAAACACAGTGAATGACTCAATCGAGACTCGAGACTGGAGGGGAGTCGGCGGGAGAATCCACAGTGGCCCAGGAGAGAAGAAGGTCGAGACATCGGTCCTTGGACACTCAGACACTAGAAAGTCCAGGAGAAGAGAAACTGCCACCAGAGAGAGGGGACAGGGACAAGCAGCGTCCCTCAAAGAGAGACGAGAGGGTGTGGCGTCCTGGGACCCCCGAGGTGGACGGAACAGCATCCCCAGGTCAGGTGAGCGGAGGGCTGAGAAGGGGCAGGTGCTGGGGGCCTTGCGGAGAGCAGCCCCGTGCCGAAGGGCATGAAAGTCTGACCCCGGGGCGCAGGGAGAGGACGGGGTTGGGGGGGAGAATTTAGAAGGAGGGCGGAGGCAGCTCTTCTGCAGACAAAAGCTGGGGAGATGGAGTCAGAGCAGGTCGGTCTGAGAAGGGGAGATGGCCAGTTTCCATGGCGATGGGATCCGCACAGAGGAGAGGAGGAAGACGATGATGGAGACAGTGGGAAGCTGCTGGAGAGACGCCCCCGAGAAGAAGGGGGAATGGGACGGAGAGCACAGGAGACGAGGAGCCTGGGAGGGAGGCGGCCGCCGTCTGACGCAGCCCCTCCCGTGTGTCCGTGCTCCCCCTTCCCAGTGCATTTGCCGAATCTTGTCATTCCTGAAGATGCCTCCTTGCTGTCTTCTGCCGAGCCGGGGTGGGCCGGCGGTCTGGGCGAGGCGTGCACTGGGTGCGGGAGACGGTCGGGAGTCCGGGCAGGAGCGCCCACGCCAGAGCCGTTTCCAAGTCCTTGTGCTGCACAGAGTCTCCTTCCTTCGACTGGAAAGGGCCCCCCAGGTCCCCCTTGGACCATAATCACCCCCTCACGTTTGCCAACCTTGTCTCCCGCTGTACCAGAGGGTCACATGCACATCCCTGACTGGACGGACCCTGGGCTGGGAGGGAAAACCCTTCTGGACCTGTGGCCGCCGGAGGACACACCCAGGAAGCCGAAGCAGGAGGCGCGGGGACAGTCCCCCGATGTTAGCAGGAGGCACACACACTGTGGCCCCCGTGCGGACCTGTGCCTGCCAACCCTCCTTCGGACGGACCCAGAAGCAGCATGGCTGTCCCAGGAGAATGTTCTGTTGAATTTCAAAACCCAGCAGACGCCTCCTGCCCTGAGGGAGCCCACGGTCGCAAGCGGGCTTGACCTTGGAGATCGGCTCGTCCTCATGGAATGTGCGACGCTCCCTTTACAGGAAAACACCTCAACTCCACGTTCTAGTGAAACCGCGCTCAGGACAAGTACAGCCCAACACCTGTTACGATGGAGAGTTCAGCCACGCAGCTGGGAGACGTGGGGAAATGCTCGTTTTCCACATTAGTGCGTGAGGAAACACGTTCTATCCAGGGTTCCTCCGGGAGCCGTGAGAGCAGAAGCAGCCGGAGAAGCAGCTCGGCCGGCCTTGCCCTCAGGTGGTGCCCGTTTCCCCTTTGCACAGAACACGCGCTGGGCCGCCTCCAGACAACCAGAGTGGCCCGAAAGGCCAGACGGTGCCTTCCGTGCCCACTTCACCATAAACGTGGACAGGAGGCCTGGGAGCTGCCCTCCCACTGCTGTATCCCGGGGGTAACATCGCTGGGGAGAAGACCTCAGCCTGGTCCTTCCCAGGTCTGGTCACTGCAGGAACCGGATGAGCGTGAGCACCCACAGCAGCTTAAAATCGCTCATGTGGGTCCACACGTCCACACGGATAGGCAGACCACCCCCCCCCATCAGGACAGGCTCATGGCCCGGGGCCCCTCGCTGCCCTGTCCCCCCTCACGGGACAAGCCATACCCCCGCACTGTGCTTCTTGTCAGCGGAGCTTCTGGTCCCGTAGAAGTTTCCGTTTCCTTCGATAGTGCCCTCCCGGTCCCCCAGGTCCGCCCCCCAAAACTCCCCATCACTAAACAGACGCCCACAATAAGGTGTTTCTCCCATGAGGGTAAAAGCAAAACAAACCCATCAGCCTTCTTCACTGGGGGGGGGGGGGGAGGGACTCAGAGAGACTGCCCAGGGGTCTTCTGTGTCAAACCCATTTGCATGCCTCATTGTCACAATAAGGAATTTACAGGCGCGCCTGGGTGGCTCCCTCCGTTGAGCTTCCGACTCCTGGTTTCCACTCAGGTCATGATCTCAGTGTCGTGAGATCGAGCCCTGTGACAGGCTGAGCTCTGGGCGGGCGGTCCGCTTGCGATTCTCTCTCTCTCTCTCTCTCACTCTCTGTCCCTTCCCCTCTCTCTCTCTTAAAAAACATGTATTTACAAAAGGAAGTATTAAAATATGATGAGAATTTGAGCTTTCCCCTTTTACAGAACCTTCTTGGAAGGAGACACCACACGGTCCTCCTGGGTGGGAGGCACCGAAAGCGATGGTGGGGGAGGAAGGATGCGGGGACCATTTGAGGGGACTCCCTCCTGTGCCCACCGGCTCGACGAGGCTGCTGGTCCCCTCCCGGAGCATTGGACCCTTGCCCTGGGGTGTTTACCGACACCGAGCAATCACCAGCTCGGCTGCAAAGTCCGGAAAACCCCGAGGGAACAAGAGGAAACCGGCGGGAAGCCCTTCCAAAGGAAGGAGCGCATGTGCCCTTCACCGTCCCTCCCATACACACATGGGTGGTCCGGGGTGAGGTGTTTGCCTCCCATCTGAGAAGGCACCAGCTCGATGCGGCAAAGCGGGTGTCCTTGTCTCCGTGCAGCTGGAAGACCTTCCAAGCTGTGGCAGAGCCTGACAGAAACACCCACCCAGCGCCCGTGCTCTCTCTGTAATCAGGACTTTCCAGTCCGCGAATACTCAGCAAATCCCAGTGTCTGCCGCTGTGGGAGAGGAGCGGCTCATCGGGACGGTTCCCAGCCTTGCAGAGTCGACGGTCCAGCGGGAGAGACTGGCTCTGCCAACACAGGGTCATCCAGAGGCTTTCCTTTGCTTTATAAAATAAAAGCCGCAATCCCCTGGTGGCCGCGGAGGCTCTGTGCGCAGGCCTGTCGTTGCGCCGGCCTTCCTCCTGCGGTTCCTGTCTGTCTGGAGCGCCGGCCGCCTCCTCCCTCTGCTTGGAGGCATCCAAACCACCCTCTGGATGTTAGCCTCGTGGTGACTCCCAAAAACAAGGATCCCCGTGATGTGAACCTAATGAGACGCTCGAGCTCACCACCCCGCGTGCGCCCCATTCCCAACACGCTTGTCTCTGGGTTTGGGTCCATGGCCGGTCCGCGCCTCGCCTGTCCCCCGGCGCTCCGTGGGAGGGAAAGAAGACCTGTCGTGCTCACTCTCCCACCTCAGCTCGCCTTTCCCTGGCCCCTGCCCACACTCTGTACGTGGTCTGATCCACAAACAAATGCACTTTAAAATGTGTGTTTCACCATCCACCTGAACGTCCTCGAAATGCTCGCTACACGGGACACGCGGGACCATTCCCAGCGTGTCCAGACGGAGACCAGGCCGAGGGAAGTCTGCGATTTCTGGAAGATGAAGGAACTGCGTTCTGCAAAAGTGTTTTTTTCCAGAGCATGGAAGAAATAAGAGTCTTTCCCCCTGACATGCCTGGAGCCCGAGGCAGGGAGGCGTGGAGGAGGGTTGACAGCGATGGGATGGGTGCGGCTTCCGGGAGCCACCTGTCTGTCCTTCGTCCCTGCAGCGGGACTTGGAGGTGGCAGACGAGAGCACCGTGGCGGCTCTCCAGATGACCTTCTAGGGTTTCTTCTCGTCTGTGAGACGACAATGCGGACGGTCCCCGTGGTGGTGGGATGCCGACGGGCCGCGGAGGAGAGCCAGGACCCTTCAGGCCATGCACATTGCTGTGAAGCTAGGACAGTCCCAGGGCTGTTCCTGGGGTCTTGGCAATGGACAAGGATCGTGGCTGTGGGACCCCCAGCCCCCGCTGTCGTAGGACAGGACTAGGTCTGTGCAGGCTCTAGGGCGTCAGCGGCTACTTGCCTGGAGCAGAACAAGAAGCCCCGCCTCTGAAGGGCAGTCACGTCCCCCTTCAAGTCTGAGCCTTCCAGGGCTTGGGCTCTTGTTATTTTGGCTTTTCTGTTTCTAGCTGCACCTTCAAGAAGTAAAGGGATCAAGAACAAGGGAGGTGGTCATCACTCGTGCAGTGGGTGACCTGATGGCACCGCTTCTCGGGGACAGAGCGTGACATGGGGGAGGGGGGCATTTGGGGCAGGCCTGTTCCCCGCTTGCTTCTGTAAAAGCTGAGTTTTTGCCTGGAAGCCAGGAAGAAGTGCCTCCTGTGAACGGATCAGGCCACCTGGTCATCGTCACGACTTCGTGACACCAGAATCAAAAAGGATTTCTTGAATGGCTAGTTCAGAAGCTGAGCATTTCCTATGGCTTGGGACGCGCCCATCTACAACACCACACTCCCTTTGTCTGCTGAAACTGAATCCTTCCAGCAGATTTTAGTGAAATTCTGGCCTCCGGAACCAGACACCTGCTCCGCGTTGCTGTCCTCTCCCACCCGTCTGGAAGGCCAATGTGTGTTATTAGCCGTCAGCTCTGCTGAGAAGCGCGGCTCCCATCCCAACTGTAAGCTCCCTGACCGCAAGACAGCGCGTCGAGAGCAATCTGTTCTCCTGTTTATCTCCATGCCTTCACCCTTGGCCACAGTGTGACTTGAGGTGAGGGCTCTTACTCAGGGCCTACTGAAAGGAGGGAGGAACCCTGGCTCAAATCTGTCTCTCCCTACGGCACCCATGCATGCACACACACGTATACACACACGCACACACACACCCCTCCGGGCCACCCTACCACCTGCCGCTGTTGGAGGAAACCTACCCTGCGGGTTTGACCCCAGGGCGGGGTGGGGGGGTGGTTGCTGGGTCTGCTAGTGGGCGGGTCTACAGCTCCTAATTAGCAGGACCCAGCCCCTCCCCTCTTCTCTTCTGTAAAGTCACGTCAGCAGGTGGCCTGATGGCACCGCGGTTAAGGACAGGCAGGCCCTCCCTAAGCAGACAGAGCCTGACCTCTCTGCCCCAGCTTGCTGTGGTGCCCCAGGCGGCAGTGGCTGGGCAGAGCCTGCCGTCATGGGGGAAGGAGTGGGAAGCAAAAGGCCTTGCTTACGTCCCGGAACTTTGCTTAATCACTAACCCAAACTGTCGAATTTTGCAGGCCCTAGACAGACACCCGGGAGAACCACGGCCGTGCCCGCGGTGGGTAAAGCGGTGTTTGTTCCGCGTCGGGTGTAGACATTTGGGAGTGTAACAACCCCAGCAGGGAACCTCCCGGGGAAGAGCACAAGAAGGAAACCTGCCTCCGAGGCGCCGCCGAAGCTGCCGGAATCTTCCGCGTGGTCAGTACGGTTGACACGAAGATCCGTTTTACAAGGACCAAGATGGGAAAACAGCGTGCGCGGCGGACGGGTCTGGAGGCGCCTGTGTCTGAAGATGCGCCATCGTCCCGTCTCCCTGACACGGCGGCTCGGCGGTCTTCTGGTGTCGGCCTGCGCGTCCCCCGCTCCAGGAGGGGCGGCAGGTCTGATAAACACGAACCCGTTCTTCCGGGTCAAGTGCCACGAAACGGATCCTCTCCGCGGGTGTGAGCCAAGCCGGTGCTCTCCCTTCAGGGCCAGGACGCTTCTGCGTTTGTCCGTTAGCAGACCCGTCCCCTCGTCTCTCGACGTCTGTGACCCATGTCACCCCGGCTTGTAGCTGGGGTCTCTCTCTCTCTCAGCTGCCAGCTCTCAGGAAGCCGGACTCGTGACCGACGCCCTCCCGAAAAGCCCGACATCCGTCCCAGTGCAGAAACACGGTGACGTGAACGAACGGACCAGGAACGGCCACCGAAGCCTCCCTCACACACGCACCCGCCAAATCAAACAGTTTAATTTCAAATAACCTGTGCCTCATGTAACACATTGTTACAGTTTTTTCTAAGTCCTTCCCTCTTCCTTTCCCCGTGTCACCAGTGATGCGTACAACAAGCAGGTTTCTGGATGGGGACTTGGAGACGTTTCCATGGACTTTTCTTTCCTCTCGGTCGTCTGTCCAAGCACTTGCTGTAAGGCACCGTCATCCAGAATGTAGAGATTCGGGGCGCCTGGCGGCTCCGCCGGGAAGCATCTAACTCCCAGTTTCCGCTCGGGTCGTGATGCTCGGGTCGTGATCTTCGCGTCGTGGCCCAAGCGCCGGATCGGGTTCCAAGCTCGGTAGAGAGGCTGCCGGGGATTCACCCTCTGCCCCTGCCCCGCTCCCCCTCACACGTGCTCTCTCTCAAACAAATAAATACACGAAACAATTAGAGATTTGTCCCCCCAGCATGCGTTCGCGGATGAACTCCGACCAGTCCCTGTCTCTGCAGCCTCGGTGGCCCTACAACCAACCGGGGCTCAGACGGTGCCCGGGGAGGGAGGTGGCCACCGTCCAGGTGAGTGCACCCAGTGGACACTGTCGTTCGTGAAGGTCTCTCCCCCTCGTCCCACTCACTCTCTCTGCGGCCACACTGCGTGCACGTTTGGGAACTGACAAAGCAAATCACCAAATATAAAACGAAGGATAAGGGCCAAAGACGGTAATGCCTTATTCCAGAGGCGGAAGCAATGGAGGAGAAACGGGCCTTTGTTTCTAGAAGGATCTCAGACGTTAGAGACGTTCTGCTCTGAACAAGGAAAACATCCGACATTTTCAATTCAAAGACGCAGCCGTGCACCGGCTCTGGACTTTGCGATGCGCCTACGCTCGATTACTTATACCTGCAGCAAGAATGTTGTGGGGAAAGCTCTGTGTTCAGGTTCTCACTGAGCAGATCGTGATTTCTTTTTCTGACAGATGTCTGTGTTTGCGTTTTGCACCTCGGGCGGGTGCAAAAAATCCAGGAGAGGCGCTCTCAGTTGGAGAATATGCGGCAGCCGCACTAAGCTTTAGATGTCCTCCATTTCCCCCTTTTTGGCTCATGGAAGAACTCGTCTTGTGGGGATTTTCGTGTGGTGCAGGTGCCCCGGAGGCTGACCCCCGGAGCAGTGGTCACAGGGCAGGTTGTCCCGCCCAAGGATCCCTCACTTCACCTCCGGACCGAGGGCGGGCCAACGCTTTTCCACCAAAGCTCAAGGAAAGACGATCCAATCTTGTGAGCACTAGGGAGCTAGTAGTGAGTTAAAAATTATTAATGGGCTTCTTGTCTGCCCGGGGCTCCTGCCTCGGCCCGTCCCGCTGCCGAGATGCTCTCCAGGACAGCCCCGTCTCCTGCCACTTCACCGCAAGTTTTCAGATCTGCTTTGTTTTCTCACTGGACCATTCCAGCCCATTCCTACCCAGCTGTGGGAGTCAGCTTCTAAGGTGCGAACACAATTATTTTACTGAGGAATCTTCTAGGAACCCAGGCTAAAGTACCAGAACCCCAAGGTTTGCAAGCGGCACCCCCTTCCCCATCCTGTGAGCACCTGTTCTTGCCTTGCACGAGCCCCCTGTGCACCTGCCCCAGCCACACGGAGCTGCCTGCAGACGCCAGAGGACATGCTCTGTCTCCTGGTCCCTTCTTCTTCTGCCTGTCACGCGTTCACGGATGCCCTGTCCCCCTCGCTGGAGCCCTGCGCTCTCTCTCTGCACGCGGTGACCACACTGACCCCGCAGCTTTGCTCTCCTCAAGACGGGTCAGCATCCGGTGTCCCAAAGGCAGGTGTCCCCAAGGCGGCTCCCCACTGACGGCCGGCCGAGAGACCACAGCTTGAGGAGCGAGGCTGTGAGGCCCGGGAACCCTCACGGTGACGGTCCAGGGAGGACTAGCAGGCTGAAAAAGCCGGGTGGATGTGAGCATCGAGGGACGGCTGTGGGCCGATGTGGAGTCTGCCCAGAGCCACAGCCGGTCATGCTCCCTGCCGGTTCCTGGGCCGGGGCGCCTGTCTGTCTGCATGGGGGGTGGGGGGGGGGAGTGCTGTGGCCACAGGGACAGGAAGGGAAGCCAGGGCAGAGGAAGGACCAAAGGAAACCGTGCTGGAGAATTTCACGCGCATCCAAGATCACGAGCGGGGCTGGCGGTCACCTTGCCCATGGCTGAGGACCAGAGGTGGCGGTGAAACTGAGGCCCACAGGCCCACAGGGGACGGGCAGGAACACGTGGGCCGTGGCACAGAGACCCCAGTGGGGGGTGTGCTCCCAGCCAGCGGCACAGGAAGGCACCGGTGAGAGGGCATGAGCGAGAAAGACGAAAACCAATGGGGGAGAATGGAGAGTAGCGAGTACCCTGGTGTTTCGTCTCCTAAATTCCCAGGGCACGCTGTCTGCAGAGAGCGCTCGGGATGCAGGTGGCAAGGCCGGCGGGGGGGGGGGGGGGCATTTGCCATGGTCTCCGTCCTCCAGTGAGCCCCCTCAGCCTCTGCTCCTGATTGCGCACGTTCCCGTGGCCACGTCCAGGGAAGACCCTTGAAGCCTCCCCAAAGATTTTTTTTTTAAATAAACTGTTTTATAAAAACAAGGTTGTGAGTGTGTGTGTGTGTGTGTGTGTGTGCGTGCGTGTGGTGTAACAAGGGCTTTGTAGGAATAATCTCCCCAGTCTGCCCCCCTTCCTACCCCCCAAAAATGGGAAAAGTTTTTATTTGATTGAAAGGGTTGGAGATCTCCAAGGACAGCGACGCTGCTTGGAGACCTTTATGCAATTCTACGTCGAGTCAGTCACAAACCCTTGCAATAAACGATTTCTCATAACCATAATCCCCGTCCTGGGAGGCTTTCCTTTCTCTGAAATCCATGAGCTGTACCTCAGGAAAAATAAAACATAGAACCTACCGTTTCTGAATCATCAGACAAACCTCTAAAAATCCATCTCAAGCCAACTCGCAGTTGAGGTCAGACCGGAGTGTAAGGGCTGCCGTAAAAACCCCTTCCTGGAATTGTTTTAAACACCTGCCTCCATGGGTTCACAACAAAGTCAAGATGGTTGACTCGGGTGTCCATTTCTGGATGCTTGACCGGATGGATCTCAAGGAACTTCGTTAGTTTATTTTGCATGTGTTGAATCTGAACACATCGGCTCTCCCTGCTTTGACTTCAAACCATTTCTACAAGCTCTATCAATGGAAGATGTCGATGTTCTTAAAAGGGAGTATTCTCCATCTTGCATTTTCTCCAGCAAAAAGGGAAGGATGGGAGTGTGGGTTTCTATCCACAGCGACAACTGCCCTTCCCCTCCAAGCGAATTTCCATTCCTTACAAAGAATCAGACACAAAAGGAATGCATCCCGCTTGTTGAAACAGAATCCCTTGAAGGTGGTCTCCAGTCTGGTTTAGAGCTACCCTGACTGCTTTCCCTTCTCCCCCTCCGCGGTGGCGATCGACGCCCGTGCCCTGGCTGCCTTTGGAATAATGCACGGGGCTCCCAGAGCTTCCGAAGGATTTCTAAGAGCAGAGCGTCGATGTGGCTTCCCCGGGAGAACAGAGGGGTCATCGTCTCTGATAATCGGGGCCTCCCTCGACCCCGGGGTGCAGGAATCAGTCACTTCCTGAACAGAGCATCCCCGTCACACTGCTCGGCTCAAAGCTTCCGGGGCTCATAAATATGCACATACAAACGCATCCGAAGCGGGGAAAGCATAAATCCCTCTCAACTGTCGCGACGGAGAAAGTACACGGTGCAGTGTTTGCCACGAAGACCGACTCACTTCTCCTTCTCCGGTGAACACGATTTAACCTGTGTTCTGAGTCCAAGATCCCGTCTCCCCCTTTCCCATTTGATCTTGTGACCTCGAGCATCTCTCCCAGCGACAATGCTTTGTAGCCTGCGTCTGTCCGTGTTCCCCGAATCACAGTCTGTTCACTGGCATCGGTTTGTGCCTCGGTCTACAATACTCATGCAAACGTCCCACACAAGGCAGGCTCCCCGCGTTACTTCCAGGGGCCGCTGAAAACACCTGCGCCCTGCAAAGCCTTACGACGGGGTTTCTGCGAGTTGTAATGACCAGGCGAGGGATCACGCCTTTTCTCAACTGCAGGGATGAAAGAGACGTGCAAAGTGTGTTGCAAACAACATCCATGACCACCACCAGCAAAAAAGTGATGGGGAGAAACGAGCCAGCGTCCTTCCTCCATCCCGTCCCAGAGGCCTGCCCCTCCCCCTTGCCGCCATCTGTGCTGACTCTCACCCTAGATTTCTCTACGAACAAAGCCCTGCCTATTGATTCTCCTTGAATTCACTACCCTGACTCCCCTCCCTCTCCTCGTGCCCCCCGAAGACACAAGTCCTAATGGTGATCGCTTTGTCTGTGGAGTTCGGGTCTGAAAAGTCATGTCCACCCCCTTCCTGGGCTGGGTTTCCAACGTCATGGGGTTTCAAAGGTTCACTCAGGTTACAAACCGGGAGGAAAAATTCAGTGTCTGCCCTTTCCGATTTTCTTCCAATGGTTTCTAGAACCCACGTAAGAAAGAATCTGACTCAGGTTGCGTGTCGCCCAGGAAAATCAGGACACCCTTGCCAGCGAGTCCCGGGATGGTTAGAAACACTACTTCATCACACAATCAGCATTTTATTAAAAAATTAATGCCTGTGAAATGAGTTTTTGATACAAAACTGGGTAGCTGTGACTTTTTTTTGTGGGGGGGATTTAAAAACATTCATCTCTTCAATAATTCATCTTTTATTTCTTTAGCCTTCCTAAATATTAAACAGATGAAAGTTAAATATTTGAAAACCTGGTGCAGCCCAGGCAGCTTTGAGAAGGCACACGGTGGGCACTCCGGCACGCCTGCCCCCTGGTCGCCTTCCTCAAGGCATGGCGACCGCGGCTGTTGGTGGCTGTGGGTCAGGTGTTTTCCTCACTTGGCTCTTACCTGTGGGGCAGGACAGGTCCCCACATGAGCTCTTTGCCTCAGAGCTGCAGCCAGCATCCCAGAGGGTTACCTGTGATTGACCGCAGAAACGAGGATTCCAGAACATTGGTGGACAAGCACCCATTATCAGCAGCTGGGCCCTCCCAGCTCAGCAGTGAGAGGGCGAGCAGCGATGCCTTGACCGTGGTCCTTGGTTGGCTCTGCAGCCTGGCCGGCTTATCAGCAAACCACCCCCCCGGCTCTCGTTCACTCGCCCTTACGATTTGGTGGTCACCACCTCCCCAGTCTGGCTCACGGAGACAATGGCGGCGTCCCTTTCCTGCTGAATAATCGACATGATTTCACCTGAGTTGATCTGAGCTCAGAGAATGCAAATTCCTTTCCTCTCTGGCCCCCTGATAACACACACCTTTTAATTATTAGGAGTATTAGTTTCCAGTAGACTGAGAAATTAATCTTAGAATGAGTGCTTGGGACATAGCTTCCAGAGTAATTTTTCTCCGGTGATTTCCACGCGGGCTATCAGCATGGCTGTGTTTCTGGGATGCCTTGTTAAGACCGATGACACTTACTATGCTCTCGATGTTTAAAAAATGTCTTTGCCTTACAGATAGTACGTGCATAGCGACTGGGAGGTAAGGGGATGCTTTAAAGGAAGTGTCCTTGGTTTTCAATGCCCAGAGTAACAGAAACAAATGCTTACTCTATTTTTTTATTTTATTTTATTTTACTTTTTCGGTGTTCCAAAATTCATTATTTATGCACCACACCCAGTGCTCCCTGCCATCCGTGCCCTCCTTCATACCCACCACCAGGCTCCCCCAACCTCCCACCCATCCACCTCCCCTCCAAAACCCTCAGTTTGTAAGGTCAACCAGAAATCTCCGTCCCAACACAGAAGACTCGCATCTCCTGTTCAGAGCAAACACCAGAGAACAAATCTGTGAAGGTCAAACCACGCTGTGCCGATGGCTCTAAATCCAGCCCCAAACGCTATTTCCACCTACTAGAAGAGAGTGAACTTGACCACAGCTCAGTTGGACCTTCTGATTCAAGAGCCTCCGAGCCTCCGCCTCTGTAAAGAAGCCCGGAGTGTGGTCCCCGGGGGAGCAGGGAGCAGGGAGCCCGGCTCTGTGGAGAGTGTGGGTCCTGGGACAGTGCTGGTGGCAGGGACTCCACCCCAGGCTCCCCTCCCCCTCTCCCCTTCCTCATCCTAGACCCCACCATCTCGGGTACCAGACTTTCTGTGGCTCTACGGCATCGGCATCGGGGCTTCTGGTGGCGGCAACAAAGCTTTTCAGGAGGTGGAGAAAGCTGCAGGCACAGACTGGACTGGAAACACAATGGAAATGCTAATAGGGGACTCAGATCCCGCTTTCATGTTTTATTAATGACATCTGCACCATATTTGTAAAATAATTTGCATAATATGTTAATTCACCGCGCGAGGGGGGAATGGGAGCTCATAATAGCGTCGGAAATCAGCACTTTCCCCCACTGTACCGGGGCCTCGTCATGCTTCAGATTGTGTTTGTTTAAAACAGAGACCCTTCTTGGGCTTAGGTTACATTTAAAAGTCAGTCAGGATTAAAGTTTTAAATCTGCTTGTGGGGATATAGACTCATTAGTAAATGTTCGTCGTGGCTTCAGACCCCGTATCACAGTTTTGTTTTAAAGACGTAGGAAAGATTCATCAGCCACTGAGCCAGCCGCCTGGGAAATGAGATGCCAGAAGGCTCGGAGCTCACAAAGGCACCGGCAGTCTGGCCCTGGGACCTGCAGGAGGCTTCCCAGAGTCCTACCCTTTTTACTCGTCAACTCCCTCCTCTGGCGTTTCTTTTCATGTAACATGGAATGCCGCACGACGGCTCCTTTCTTAGGTAGAGGGATCTGTCGCAATTGTTCTAGAACTTTCTAGGGAGGCAATGAAAATGCCGGGCAAAGGAACCCGTTGAAGGAAAAAGACTTCAGGGCAGCCAGGTGCCCTCGCGCACATGACAAAGCCCAGAGATGCTGGTGCAGGGGCTTCGGGAAGGGCAGCGAGGCTTCGATTCTAAAGAAGCTGGTTTTATTCTCAAGACGCTGGGTTGCGACTCTGTGGACAGTCCCTGTGCCCAGCTGAGCTTTGCCTTTGTAACGTTTAACAAGTTAGCCTTTATTAACACGAGTGAGCGCTGGTCACCCAAGTGGGCCCATTTTGAGGTTTTTGAAAAATAAACTTTGAATTCTCATTCCCCATCCACTGGAGATTCATATGTTAGCAAAGCACATCTGTAGACGACCTTGTGACTTACAAGCCGGAATGCTGGGTGGGATCCTCGTGACCGGAAACCTGCGGAGGAAGCTGTCCAAAGCGCCTTCCTCAGACCCAGAAACGCTTAGTCACCGGAAATGCTGGGCAGATTTTCCTCCGCCTCCATGGCCATAAACTGATGAGGGTCAAACAGAACATGGAGCTCCCTCTCTTTTTGCCTTTGACTTCCGGAAGATGCTACGTACAGAATCGAGGCAGGATTTAAATGTGGCCGCATGGGTAGGGGAGACAACCAAAGACTCAAAGAAGGTACAGAAAAAAGGAAGAAAGAATTTTTTTGGTGCTTTGCTTTCGTCCTCCTGTGTTTCACGAGCGTGATGCTAATCCAGGACCAGCACCTGCTGGGAGGAGAAGGTTGGATTCCTCAACGTTGGTCCGAATGAAACCCTTGTCACGTAGTCCCTCTGAGAGATGCCAAATTGCCCCAAGTACACGGCTTCTTGCTTCACCTTTAACATCACGTGAATTTCAAGCTCTCTTCGGGATTTAGTTATTGGAGTCACTGAGTGAGGCTACACACACATGAGTAAATTCCGCCGTTCCTTTCTTCCTTCACTGGACCAGAGCTCCTATGAGCGCAGACACCGTGATCGGGGTTGGAGAGGGCTCCTCTCTGAAGCCCAGGGAAATGTCTCTGTCCCTCCATTACTTCTCAGGGTCAAGTTTCTGAGGCTGAATTGCTAAGTGGGGCTTGCCTTCGACAGTCTGACTTCTTTCTATGGAAACGGGGAGGTAAAGAGGGGTGTTCAGTATTTTGACTCCATTTCTGGGGTAATAATTGTCTAGCTGAATGTTGGCTGGGTTCATCTGCGTGCGGAAACAGCTGCAAACTTACCAAGACAGAACGGACTGCGGCACCAAGAAGCGACCGTGAAGACGGTGGGAACCAGCAATGCTGTGGGCAACGGGATGAAATCCTCCACCGCAAGTTTCGACTGACTTGTGGGTCCTTCAGACACCTTTCCTGATGATTTCGCCCAAAACGGGCCAAAGACTGACGCCAACGTCAGTGCTGGGGGAAGGCTGTACATTCACCCAGCTCACCCCTGACATTGGACGCCGCTCTGAGCGTGTGCCCCAAATTCACATGTTGGAGTCTGAACCCCGAAGATGAGAGCATTAAAAGGTGAGATTTTGGGAGGTGATCGGGTCATCAGGGCACAGCCCTCTTACTTGGGATTAGTATCCTTATAAAAGAGACCCCACGGAGATCCTGTACCCCTTCCGCCGCGTGAGGACACAGCGAGAAGTCTGCGGCCAGAAGTGACCTCTCACTTGTCCACCCAGTCTCAGATTTCCAGCTCCCAGAACGGCAATCAATTTCTGCTGTTGATAAGTAGCCCTGCCTGTGGTATGTGGTCACAGCAGCCCAAACGGACCAGACACTAACAAACTGCTAAGTAAAATGGGATCTATCCTCTACCCTGACAAAGAGATCTTTGTAATTACAGAGTAAGTTAAGCGTGCATAGGTCTAGCTGTTCTGATGATGGGGTAGACATGTTTGGGGGTGGTAATAAATAGTCACATACAAAATTAATACATTATTTTATATGTATTTCATACAATCTTCCCTGCCTTTATTTGAGAAAAAAGTCACTACTTATGGGGCTATAATGGAGAGGTTTTTCACATTGTTGGTGTTCTACTGATGATAATAGCATGTTAAGCAATGTTTCTTGGGCCATCATAGTTTTAAGATTTTTGTAGACACTGTTTGTTATTTTAATTTGGAAAGATGCCACATGGCTGAAGCAGTGGAAACTGAAATTATAAATAAAATTCTTAAGGTAATGCATAGATTTGGGAATAAACCATGAGTTCTACAAATCACATTTGAATAATATAATGTGGTTGTATGGGATGTGTCATTATTATTGCAGAAAACACAAAAATATTTTAATTTTATCCTATAAATCACTATTATTTACATCACAATTTTCACTTGAATTTTCACTTGTAGCTGCATCTACCAAAGTATTTCTTTAGTCCTTTCCAATTTTTTGCTGGGGAGAAAGTTTTAATAAAACCTAAAATAGAAAAATGTCATTCGTGGTCAGAACAGCCTCCTTAGAAATTCATTTCAGGATTATGTACCCAGGAATTTTCCTCACGATACTTGTGCAAAATATAAACCACAAATTAATGAGTGGCAAGAGAACGCATCAGAATTTTCAAGCAAGTTGAACCGAGCTTTTGGAAATATCATAAAACCCGTATTAACTCCTTTTATTAAAATAATGCGCAACTTGGCGTTCAACATCCATTGCGTTCCCACGTGAAAAATGAGCATCCTGTTCTGATCTTGTAACCGCTAGACCTACATATACAAACTGAAGAGTAACTTGACTGACTGGATGTTGCAAAGTGTTCCTGTATACATTGTATCCCTGGTTCCCGCAGCAGGTCGGGGCTCACCCGTTGTGACATCCGCACTAATTCGCAAACATCTCGGAAACAAAAATCGGTACCTGATGAGAAGCAAGGTCTGGACACTCCGCGTTCGTGGGGAACGGCCCTTCATTATGCAAGAGTCTGTGGCATCTGTGCTGAGAAGGATTTGACAAGCTAATTAATTTGTCTTTTCTTTTCCCTCAGTCTTTCTGCCTCGAAGCCCCTCTGCGCTGAGACACAGCCTCTCCACTTTCTGTGCCGCTGACTCAACACTAACCTTCGTGCTTTTAGCTGTGGTTTCAGTCGAGGACGGAGTGGTGGTGTGGAGGAGGCATTCCTGCGGAGTGCTTCGTGCTACGTGATGAGCTCCGGGGGGTTCTGGGTCGCCCCAAGGCCACACTGACAGCCCCGCAGCTGGACAGGAGCTGGGAACCCTGCAGACTAAGGTGAGGGCTCTGGGACCGACTGGCTGGCCGTGCCTTTCCGTGTCCGCGGATGACCACGCCTGCCTGGCCCCTGGATGAAAGAATGAGGAAGTCTGAAGAAAGGAAGAGAAAGCCATATTTGCCACGGGGGCAAACAGGGGACCCACCATTTTGTGACAGTCTGGGGAAGCGTACTGGGCGTGCGCAGAACCGGAGAGAGGGAGGCAAGAACCTTGCAGAGAAGGCGCGCTCCCCGGCCTGCACCGGACCGTCAGACGTGCCTGCACAGGAAGCGGCGGTTCCCTCAGCCGGTCGGGGCTCAGCCAGCCCCTATTGCATCATGAGAACCAACCCGTCCCAACGATGGTCAGCCCTGTGCTCGCTTCGGCAGCACATATACCAACGATGGTCAGCCTTTAAACACGTGGCGAACAGTCTGGGGCTTTGCCTCAATGCTGAGATCACAGTGCTGCCCCTGCAAACTCAGAGAAGTTCCAGAATCCGGCCGGAAAATGAGGCCGTGCCTCCAGTATTCGCACACCCCGCAGAAACCCGACGCCCGGGTAGGAGTCTCGTTGGTCCCGCTTGCACCCTCGTCTCCCGCCTGGAGCTGTCCCAGGTTCCAAAGCAGCTCCGGGCTCCATGCAAGCCCCTGACTCTGGAGGCGGGACACGCGAGGGCAGAGGAGAGAAGGCAAAATAAGGTCGAGGACCAGCCTCGATCCATGAGCAGAAAACCAACACGAGTCTCTGGTGCCAACCAGTGGGATTCCATGAAGCTGTGTATCGATCGCTTTGGCATGAGCTCACCCGCTTCTGCTGCCCGGTCCTGGGCTCCGTGAGGAAAGAACGTCGAGGCCGTTCATCTTCGAATTCTCGGGGCTTCGTGCCGGGCTGGGAAGCAGCAGGTGCGGCGGCGCTGTCTGCTGTCCGCGGAGTCGCTGCAGCCCGTGAGCTGCCCCTGCCACAGACTCCGCAGCAAGCTCTCGCGACACCCGCCCTGTCCCGGGGCTTCGCTGTTGTCCCTCGCATCCTCCTCTCCTTATACCAAACACGCAGAGTTTCGGGAAGATTCATCTAGTGAAGTTCACCTCTCCCAAGACGCCAGTTCTGTGACATAGGTTGGGCTTGGGCTCCCGGTTTTGGATTTTTTTTTTTAATAATACAGCCTATGTTGGGGCGCCTGGGTGGCTCAGTGGGTTAAGCCGCTGCCTTCGGCTCAGTCATGATCTCAGGGTCCTGGGATCGAGTTCCGCATCGGGCTCTCTGCTCAGCAGGGAGCCTGCTTCCCTCTCTCTCTCTCTGCCTGCCTCTCTATCTACTTGTGATCTCTCTCTGTCAAATAAATAAATAAAATCTTTAAAAAAAAATAATAATACAGCCTATGTTATGTTAAGGTCTTTGAACCAGACCTTAAAACAGAAACAGGGCAGAGTTGTATTGTCGTGGACCAGGAATGGTTACAAAAGACAAATAAATGGTCTTTCTACCCATTTCAGAAAGGTGGGAGGAACACTGAGCGCACCAGAGCAATGATGTCCGTGGTGGGTGTTCTCCCACGTTGAAGTGAGAAGCTCCCCAAGCCCCCACAGACCAGGGTATTCCCGGGCCTTCTGGGGCCTCAGGCACTGTTAGACCTTCTGTCCGTCTCTGAGCCTGAGCCCCTTAGGCAGGGCTCAAATACAGTAGTTGCTCAATAAGAGCACGGGGAAGAAAGCAGTGGAACCGTGGAGGAAAGCAGAGGGGTGGGAATCGGGCATGCGCGGAGAGGGGCTGCTCCCTGCCCCCCCGTAGGTGCCAGGACCAGCTCTCACACCGTGTTCAAGCTCTGACCTTTGCGGGCATAGCTACAGAACTTCAGAACATCTGTGCCTAGTGGGGAGCGCGTCAACCCCACGGGCCTGAGTCTTCAGGTCGCCTGCTGTCAATATTCCTATCTGACAGGTCCGGAGTGGGGTCCAGGAGCCTTCACTCCTCACAGGACACAGGTGCCAGTGATGGGGGTGGCCCGGGGATGGACACCACAGAATTGTCGCTCTGTAACAGGAAACAGAGCTCCCAATGGCACTGAGGTCCACACTCTGGGACAGACTCCGGCCTGATTTCTGAGAAAGACCGTGTGTGGCTTCAAGTTCAGTTGCCCCACAGCCCACCTCAGTGCCTAGTGGGGTAGCCTTCCCGTCGGGTTCTCTAGCATTTTAAGGGAAGAATTAACTCGACCCCCGGTTATCTGCCCACCGAGGTTTATGAGTCTGTCCCCAACCAGTAATGACGGCCATCTGCTTCCAAGCTCACGGTTGTCATCGTTGTCCCCTGCCGCCCAGCTGCCGGCCAGAGCCCGCTGTCCATGCAGTCCTGTCGAGGGGGATCCTCGAAGGGGTGCCCTGGCACAGACAGCCCAAGCTCCGGACACAACGACTAGAGACAATTAACACTTTGGTGAAATCAAACCTCAGTATTACGTCTGATGCTGATGGAAAGTTGCCTCGAGCTCTCTGTGAATGAAAGCTGTGTGTGGCTTGTCCTGGGATCGTGGCGATCAGGCCGTCCAGTGAGGTGCAAGTCTCCCCGGGCAAGAGAGGGCATGAGGACAGCGGTCCTCCCTCCTCAGAGCGGTGGGACGCTCCCACCTCCCAAGGGAAAGGCCCTGCCGCATGGGCTTCCTGAAATCTCCCAGGGCCACCACAAAGCTCACAATCTGGGTCTACTTCAGGCGCTCCGCCGCATCACCTACCAGGTTCCCGTGCACTGGGTCTTCTCTCTGGTGCTTGTTTGCTTGTTTTCTTCCATTTCGTTTGCAAGGTGCCTTTGCTCCGGAAAGAGGAAAGGTAGGCATTCCTGGAAAGTCAAAGTTTTATGGTGATAAAGGGCAAAATCATGCCCCGTCATCTTACTACCAATTAGCAATATGACACATCAGACAGGGAACAGTCCTCCTGGTGAGTAGGAACAAGTCTCAGTCGTGGACCTCACAGCACGCAGGAGAGGCCCAGCAAGGCCAGACCCCCGCTGTCAGGCTTGTCCTGCTTCTACCTGTCTTTCCCTCCCCTCCCGCTTGTCAAAGGGGACCTGGAAGGCTCCTTCTGCCGGAATCCCGTGTTTATCCTTCATGGAGTTCTGAGCTGCCTCTTCCAACCTCATCCCACTTTGCTCCTCCTTGGCTTCCCCTGCCTCCAAGCTCATGCATCCCAGCCCAAACGTCCAGCTGCAGAATGTCTTCAGGTTAGCCCACAGTTTCCACCCGCTACTCGAAAGCTCCATTCCATGAGCAAATAGACTGCAGGTTGCAAAGCCCCGTGTCTTCTCAGGCACCGGATAGGGAGGCTCTATGAGAGGGACATACACCTATAACATAGAGTCTCGTATGTTCCTGTAGGATGCCCCGGTGTTCCACGTTCCACTAGGATGCGAAGAAAAACTGTGCCCATTAAAAGTGACACAAGGCTCTCTTCATTTCAAATTTCTGATTTCTGCTTGTTAAGGTTTTCAGGATCTTAGGAAGGCATAATTGACATGCAATAAATTGCCTATCTTGAAAGTACACAGTTTCACCTGTCACATACGGGTTTATCGGCGAAGTCATCGCCTCTACCGAGAAAGTGAACTCACCCACCACCCCCAGATGCCTCCTCCTGCCCCTTCGTGATTCCGCCCTGGCTGCCTTCCCTTCCACACGCCCCCAGGGAAAGGCTGATCTGGTTCCCATCTCTACAGATCAGTTTTCCAGAACCTCCTTATCTGGAATTGTGCAGTCCCTCTTTCTGACTGCCTCCTCGTGGCTTCGCTGCGGTAAGGTCAGTCCGTCCGCATGCATGTGCGCGTCTCCTCTTCACAAGTTCTTGCTGAGCACTGGGCTGTCCCGCGAACAGGCCAGTTTGTTCTTCCGCTCACCCTGGGTTCGGCTTTGGGCTGTTTCCACTGTTTGGATATTATGAAGTCACTCGCTGTAAACAGTCCTGCACATTCTTACATGAAAATATGCTTTCATTTCGTTTTGTGACCAAACATATAGTGTCTCTTGGTAAATATCCCATGTGCACTTGAAAAGGCTCTGTATTCTGCTTGGTCCTTAAGTGCCCGTTAGGTCAAGTTGGTTGGCAGTGTTGTGCAATCTTCTCTGTCCTTGCCAATTTTCCATCTTTTTGCATCAATTCTTGAAAGATAGGTATTAACATCTCTGGCTGTGGATTTTTCCTGTTTCATGTATTCATATGTTCTCTTGGGTTCATAAACCTCCAGGATTGTTGTTTTCTCTTGGTGAGTTGTTTCCCTCATCATGATCACATGAGCTTTCTTATCCTTCAAGTGTTTGGTTGACGGAACTATCGAGGGTTTTTGCCGCCCCATCATGCTGCAGGAATAGAGCTAAGCCATGTGTGATTCGGGCAGGAGCAGCCTGGCTGTCGGGGCCGGGCAGGTGCCCGGGAACCCCGGAGACGCTGTAGCCTGGAACAGCAGTGTGAGCAGCGTGCGCGTGGAACGGATGACACATGGACATTATTCCAGGTTTGCGACACTGACCACTTTTGATGGAAATCTTCCAGGAACATTCTCCGGCAAGTCTTTCATTCCCCTCGGGTTACTGTCTGTTTGGACGGTGGAAACTCTTCTTAGCGGTGCTACGGAGTGACGTGGGAAATGGGAAATGTCAGCGTGGGCTCAGTGTGTCACAGATGGGGAGTGGGGTTTGTGCTTCTCCCTGAAGGGACGAAGGTGACGAAGTCCTGGGCTCCGGCTGCCCTCCCCGCGTGGATGCCTTCCTGCCCGCGCCCGCCCGGAGGGCTCTGCGTTCATCTTGTTGACGATGTCCTTCCTCTCGTGACTGTGCCTGCATTCTGCCATCTCTGCGCGGGGGTCCGAGTACCGCCCACGGAAGATGCCCCGAATGAAACCACTGTCTTTCCCGCAGACCCCGCTCCCCGGCGCCCACGCTTGTTCTCGGGTAGTGAAGACGAGCGTGGACACGACACATGCATGCACGTGCACCCGCACGTGCGCACACACACTCACACAATGCCCCGCATTCACTCTGTCCTCGACGGTCTTCCCCAAGCTCCCCGGGGAGTGTCGTCTCTCGTGTTTCCCCTCCCTCCTCCTCCCCTTTCCCACGGAACCCCGTTGCTCCCGCCCCCCTGAAATTCTCGTTATGCTCAGGCGTGCGTTTTCCTTTCATCGACCTGTGCCAAGAATACACTTAACTTTCACATTCACACCCAGAAAAGCATTTCTCCTCCACTCCGGCAGAACTCAACTTGTTTGCCTCTGCAGACCTTTCCTGCAGTCCCGGGGCCTCCCGGCCCGTCCCTGTGAGCTGCCCCCACTCTCCATCCGCGCCTGCACCGAGGCTCCAACCGCCAGCCTGGCTCCTTCTCCCAGCTGCGTCCTGGGGAAACAACCTGTTCCCATAACGGCTCTTTCTCCACTCGCTCACACACCCCAGCATGTAAACTGGCACGTGCAGGTGTGAGGGCGTCCTGCCCTACCCGTCCCTCCTTACAGACCCTGTCCTCCATCCCGGCTTTCCTCTCCACACTCTGCCAGGTGAACCCAGCAACCCGCTGGTGGCTAGCACCAAGCTGTGCGCGCGGCTCCGTCTGCGCACCTGTCTGGTGCCCTGCCTGCCCTCAGTCCTCCTCGTGACAGGTTCGTGCCTCAGCTGTGAACCCTCAACTTGCCCTTGGGTGTGTGCCTGTCGTTCCCGGGTTATCTTATTAACTCTCCATATAATGGGAGGGGATATTTATCTACCCTTTGGAAGAGCATTATTTCTGGGAAATAAGCCTGAATTCCTGGCCAAGCCTAACCAGGAGGACCATTGCCCTGTAAACAAAATCGCATCCGTACTGCACCTACACAGTGTGTTCAAAAGGACTGCGTGCCTGCCAGCCAGCCCCAGCCAGGGCAGGGCACAAGCATTCCGCAAATGTTTGCTAGAACCCTGGCCCCGGCTCTCTAGAACATTCTAGGTTCTCAAGGGTAGAAAGCAAAAGTCAGAACTTCCCTGTGCCTGCGCT
The DNA here is from genome assembly GCF_922984935.1 of Meles meles. Lineage (NCBI taxonomy): Eukaryota > Metazoa > Chordata > Mammalia > Carnivora > Mustelidae > Meles > Meles meles. The sequence continues at coordinate 83,307,160 of NC_060079.1, forward strand.
GGCAGATCAAGACAAAAACTAGTAAAAACAACTTTGAAAACAGCATGTACAGAACTAAGATGCCATTTTCATGACCTTGACCTTGAATCACAGCCATGTATGAGAATGGGAAGCAACACTGATACACTATTTTGTAAATCAGTACAAAAAGAAAAAAAAAAAAGAACAGAAAGAAAATTACAGATTGTCAAAGCAGAGAATTCATCCTTTTTATACTCGATTCATCCGGTCCTCGTCAAGTATCGGTCGGTTCCTCTGCCAGAGGAAAGGAACAGAGAGCCTGACTCAGGGATTTCCAAAACAATTGAAGTGCTGTGGTTTTTAATGTATTATCCCAAGGTGGGAAACTTTTATTAATCTGCTCATTTTAAAACTTGGGAAAATCTTCTCGGTTTTGCTTGTGGAATAATTTGCCTAATGCCTAAGCTGATATTTTATTTTTGCTTGAACGTTTGCAAACTCAGCCAGCTTTTACAAACCGACAAAGATCTCCCAAGCACCGCGCAGGTATAAACAGTAACTGTGCTCTTTAGGCTTACTCCCCGGATCCTAACGTTAAAGATAAATTTTAAGTAGTTTTTAGGAAGTCTAAACAGACATGTCCACATCCCAAGTGGTCATATACATTTTATGCAGATGCCCCAAGCTTTCCCAATACATCCGTTAATGTCCTGAAAACAATTTTTACTGTATTGCCTTAAAGTATTTGGATTTTTAAATTTAATATAGTTTGCTTTCCCATTCACAAGAGCATGACCATCCTCCAGTAAAGAAAGGAATACAATTCAGAGGATTTCTTTCAACTACATAATTTTCAATAATTCATAATGCCTTAGGGTTTATTTTAAAAGAAGCAAGTCATCACCAGGTCGCTTACATTAATTCCTGTAAAGCCACATTCAAAATTCATTTTGGGCCTCTGACAAAGCTTTTATATTAAGGATTTTTTTTTCATTTATTTAATTCACTTATGTGAGCCTTAACAAAAGCTGTTTACTTGAAGACTTAAACAGGCTATAATGTTTTCAGTGTGTTGAAAAATGTGTGTTATCTTTGTCTTTCAATTGTTAAAGGAAAAAAGAAAGAACAAACTCTCCAGCCGGTCCGCTCGCTCTCGGATGATTCCGGTTTATTTCTGGCTCCTGCATTGCTGGTCTGTGCCCCCACATCCAGCATAGATGTCTTCAAAAGCAGTTTCTGCTCTAACAAAACAAGAGTTTATGATTCACTTTCAGACTTTGTTCTTTCAACGGACTTGTTTGTCCAGGAAAACAGATTTGCGAGACTTGCGCACACAGCAGGATCTTTGTGCCCCTGTTTTCAGTCCTCTGTTGCTGGGATGACACGACTTTTGGCTCATGAAACATGCATGAGAGATAAGTGGAGAAAAACACGATAATCTTGAGAGGTTCCTTCCCCCAGTGATGTACCATCCGTAGCCAAGGAGAAGGACTGGCTTGTAAAATGACCCACAACAAGGAACCGAAACGCTTAAAATCCCCCAGCCTGCGGGGTGATGAGGAGGTGTTGGGAAGGAGTCTCTTCCCTGTGAGTCTGGCATGCCTAGACCTGCCGGCGTGTTACATTTTGATACATTTATCCAAGCTGCTTGTATCCTTTTTCTATTTTCTTCCAGGCTGCTCCCCACTCGGCCTCAAGTCCTTCCTGGCTCCCTGCTTGGCGTCTCCACCTTCTGTTGCCACTGGTGGAAATCACTGTCCCCGGATCTCCCTGGATCTCCCCCGATCTCCCAGCCTGCCACCTACTCTGAGGCCGAAAGGCAGGTGTTTAGGTCTTCAAGTTCAATTACAAGAAACTGCTTCCTTCATTTCTACTTGGAGGAAAACCACCGCGGTGGAGGGCGTGCCATGCAAATCAGCCGGAGGTAGAAGGCACGGTCTTGCATCTCCAAGCAGGGAGCAGGGAGATAAGGGCAGGTGAGTTTAAACACTTCTCCCTTCAGGCATAACAAAGAAAAAGCAGGTACTACAGGCGAGTGATAACCACAGCCACCAAGGTCCTACTGTGACATTCGGCTCCCCGCAGCCTCGAGGTGTACTGACGTCATGGGGACCCGCCACCCCTGTGTGAGCCTGGCTGCTGTCCTCATGCAGGGACAGCACCCACAGGCTTTGGTCCCCTGGGGTCTGCCAACTCCCTGGGAAGGAAGTTCTAGGCCCAGGGTCTGACTGGAAGGGTAGCAGTGTCCCCAGTTAGGCCAGAGAAGGAAAATAAAGAAGCCACCAGGGTGTCTGACTTGTGCTTTGAGTCCGGAGGTCCCTCCCAGGACCACGCAGGTGCAGACCAGGGAGCGTGAGCTGCCAGTGTGGCCGAGGGCCTGGGCTGCTGTGCTCACACCCTCCTGCGTGGCCCTTGGGACTCACCTGCATGGGGTTGGGACATCCCCATGGGCAAAGACCCTGTCTGACTTCCCGCCCCCTCACGCTGACCACTCGGAACCTCAGAGTCCTCTTTGGGGAGGACGCCACTGCTCCCCACCCTTGGCAGGCTGATGAAAAAGCACTTGGTGAAACTCTGCAAGAATTGCCCGTGGTTCTTCCACGCTTTGCGAGTCCATTTCTTCTAGATCTTTCTCCAGCCCGCATCCTCTTCCAGTTGCTTCTCTCAGACTCCCCTGTGCCACCCTCACAAGTAATGCCTTTGCTGACTTCGGTCTCTCCGTAGACTGGCTTTCCTTCCTCTGTCCCCATTTCACGTTTCTCTTTCTCCGTTCTCTGTACCAGCGAATTCAGAAAATGCCCACAGAAGCCTCCCGTACCGACTTACCCTCTGGCAGGAGAAGGGGGGTTGGAGCCACATGACTCGAAATCAGAAACGGTCCAACCTCTGCCTAATCCCGCTCGCCAGAGAATGGAGGCCAAGACCGTATTTCCGCGATGACTTTGCTAATAGATGAGAGAATTGTGTACGATTTTCCAGTGAAAGTTACCAGTCTAAAATACGTTTATCCTAAGAAGGTAGATTCAAGTGTTGTTAATACACCAACTACAAAAGGGGTGTGTGTGTGTGTGTGTGTGTGTGTGTGTGTGTGTGAGAGAGAGAGAGAGAGAAAATAGTTCTCCATGTACTACTGTTGGCTAAGAAAAGACTTGCAGGCCACCATGGCAGAACAGACATAGTTTAGAAACTGTTTTCACATTCTTACAGTAAGAACTGAAAGTGAACGTGGTGGAGAAGAGAAACACAAGGGACAGGGAGAGAAGAGTGTGGGAAGGACAGGGGCGAGAAACAGGAAATTCTACCTAAGTGTAAACACTTGGTGCATAATGTAGGTAGTTCCCAAAATTCCATTCGTAAAACGCGTGGCCAAGGAAAGCTTCCTGTTGATTTTAAATCCCCATCTTCTGCCGCCACCGCACGTTTTCTGGTCTGGGGACGGGGCTGGCATCCTGGAGCCGACGCCTGCTGGCATGCACCCCAGGGACTGTGTCCACAGTTAAGTACGATTGTCCCAGATCCATGGCTCATGTTAGATTCCTTCTGGGCGCTTGGAAAATAAGGATCCTGGTTGCTGGAGGGGGTCCGGGCATCTGTCTTCGTAAACTCTTCCTCAATGGTCCCCAGACTCAGCCAATGTCCAGAGCGATTGTCCGAAGCTTATTAGCTTTGGGCTCAGAAAACTTAGGGTTATGGTCACACCTCCCACACCCCGCTGTGTGACTCTGCACACATGTCTAAACCCCTCTGGGCTTCTGTATTCGCCTCTGAAAATTAGGGGACACTCATTCCCACCACGGGGATTAGAGCCGTGGTTCCTGACCTGGGCAGCATATCCCGACCGTCTGGGAGGCTTTCACGGGGTCAGGCCCCACCGCCGACCTGAATCAGAATGTGGGAGACCAAACTCGGGCTGCAGGGTTTGCCAAGATGCCCTCATGCTTGCGGACCTGTACGTTGGAGATTAAGTGAGATACTGGTGTTGCGGTCGATGCTCTACTCCTAATAAGGGAGCTCACAGGGGACGTATGCTGTGTCCTCTCTGACGGGAAGGACGGTGCTAGCCCACCGTCCGCGGTGCCTTTGTCCACCCTCGGCATCCCCGCAAGGTGGATTCGTGCTTTTGTAGACATCCCCCGTAGTCACCAGCTGCTGGTAAGTGTTTCCTTTCCCAGTGTAGACAGAAAAGGGGGCAGTGTGTCCAAGGAAAGCACGGCCTCTGGTTCCCTGGTAGCAGTGCCCGGGGACCTGTGGGCAGCCCGGGCCGCTGGCGCTCGCTAGCCGCAGGTAAGCAATCATCTGTGGGAAGCAGACAAGCGTCCAAGTGGAAGAGAATGTTCAGGAGAGAGACAAACGAAAGGTTTCCTCGGGTCTCTGACAAGATAGGAGGAACTGAAAAGATTGTATTTGACATCGATTAGCAAAAACTTTGGTTGAAACCTGTTGCCACGTTTTGTGTCTTGGATTGAGGACTTGGTGCCGGGACGTCTCAAATTCTCCTCTTGGTCCTTGAATTCTCACCTGTTCTCTCCCCAGGGGGCTGGGGTGTGGGGGGTGAAGCTCTCAGTCTTTCCATCTGTGAAATGGGAACTCCTTTGGTATCCACCTGACCTGACAGTCAGCGTGATAGGAGCGATCATAGCGCGTACGCCCAGTGGAGGGGGAAAAAAAAGAGGAAAAAGACAGAAGGTGTGTTTTCTCCACACAACTCACGTAAAGACCTCACTTTCTGTGTCTTTTTACAAAGAAGGCTCCATGTAAATTTCATGGTCGTTACCCACTATCATAATTTAGGGACTAAAAGCTATCTGGAAGATTATTTTCTCCGGGAGTCAGAACAGTGATAATGAAACAGGGCCGTAATCTCACTTTAATGAAATGGGGACTCCGACCACTCCATCAGAGAAAGCAGTAACATGTGTTCCCATACCAATAAACCTCGCTTCTGTGTGTTCCTATTGTGGAGGCCGTACGCCGTGCTTCCTGGAGAAGACGGTGCTCGTCCAATGCAGGTTTCGGTTTTTTCAGGAGCGTCTCACAGCTGACTTCAGACGCGCTTGGTGAATAAACAGCTCTGTTGATGAGAAGTCTGCTCACCACACCACTAGGCTGCCTCTACGGCATTTTCACCGGTAAAACAATTCACACGGCCCATGGATGCTTCCAGGAAATCGGGAAAATGGTAGAACTTCATGCATCAAGGCAAGAAATTAGTCTAAAACTGGTGGGTGCTCAGGCCACACTTTCTAGTCATCCTCCCAAATCTGCTTTTCATCTAGAAAGCTGTTATTTTAAAACTGATTTAAAGAGTCAATAGTCATTAAATATGCAGAGACATTTGCGTGCTCCCTATGCTCCCAAATGAAATGACATTTGTATTTCATTCCAAATTAGGCTCTCCGTGTTTTGCCCGTGGGGGTGTCTGCTGTTCTATAGGGGACAGGGTGGTGTTGAAATCAATTACTCTGGGTTCCCAAACACGGATGGGTGGTTTCCACGCCTTCCCCGCGGAGGTGACATGACCTCAAAGCAGAAACTTCTCTTTCCTTGAGGACCTAATGAAGTGAAGGCGCCCTGTGGCCGACCTCGTCCCCAGCTGCCCCAGCCCGCGGGGTGCAGGACGGCCTCCGGGGGGTCGCACGCCCTGCTGCCGGCTGCCCGTTCCTCCGTCTCGAGCGGATCTCTGCGGGCCTCCTCCCACCTTGACAGTTTGACACACAGGCAAGCGCCCGGAATTTTCCCTACGTTCATTTTCCTGAGCTTCTCCCTGCCCCCATGGATCTGGAAGGCTGGTTTTTTTCTGAGTGAGGTGACCCCTGTTTAAGGGCACGTCCTGAGGCCGCTCGTAGTGACCCCGCCCTGGCCAGGACACACCAGGTACAGAATATAACTTCTCGGTATTTGGCCTCCAGAGTCACTCATTCATTACACAGAGTCTTTATCTTTGTGCACATCCTGGAACAATACTCTTAAATAAACACTCCCCGAAGCATTTTACTCCATGGTTATTTGCTTTGCATTTCCATGATCTCAATGGAACACAGAAAGGGAGGAGATAGAAGGCTTGGCAAACAATAATTTGCCACCATCTACGCACAAGGGGACAACTGTAAGGGACATTGTTTTGTTTTAAAAGAAAGACACGTCATTGACTTGACAGAGTGCAGCTCTGTGCGAACCAGTCACTTAGGAAATTCCACTTGACACAGCCTGCTGGATGACCTGTGTCCCAGGAGCACAGGGCACGTGGCTTCGAAGAGAGATGGCCCCGTGCCTCCCGCAGCCCTACCCCTCGGCCTCGAGAGCCTGGGCAAGCCCTTGACATTTTGAGTCTCAGTTGCGTTTTTCGGTCAAGGACTCACGATGAGGTCCTTGGAACTGCTCTGGGTCTAAAATGCGGCACCGTCCCAAGTGCACGGGGTCTGAGAATCCAAGGGAAGCGATGCAGAGGCGTGGGTTAGCAGCCCACCCGCTTCCAAAGCGACTGCCCTGAGACCGGGCACCGTGGTCGCCAACACGATCATCACCCGATTCCTGTTAGCAGGTTTCTTTAAAGCCTCGTGAGATGAAGAATTATTTTTGAAAGGCCTTCAAGTCCACCCATAAAAAAAAAAAAAAAATCAAACTTTGTTTGAGACGCGCCCACGTTTGTCAATGAAACCTTTGCTGCCCCATTTACGTGCCTCTTCCTCCTTCTTATCCTTTTCAATTAACTACGAACACAAAGATCTGCCCTCAACAAATAAACACAGATTCCCATGAAAACGTGCCAAAAGGAAAAACAAAAGAGGAAGAGGATATAGCATTTCTCAAGGTTCACTGCCTTTGTTCCTGCTTAAGCCGGGCTGACTTCATTCATAGCCTTGTGAAAGTGCGCGCTGGTCTCCCGGTGACGGCCACAGGCAGGCCGTGCCAGAGGCCACGGATCGGCGTTTCCTTTTGTTGATGCACACGGGGGACGATCTAGGCTTTCGGACTCGGACCTGGACTCTGTGGTGGCTCGTGGCAGCACAGGTTGGAGAAGGTCAGGTGGGTCCAGTCAGGACCGACTCATCAAGATCCGAGAGATGGCGGGGGACGTGCACATCTCTAGACGCTGGTTGGCAGCTGGCTTCTCCTCACGTCCCTCGGACCCGGCCCTACAGATGGGATATCTGTCTGCGAAATCCAAACACGGGAGCTGGGACGCCTTCCGCCCCGTTGCCCAACGGCTCCGAGACGAGCTGCAAGGCCATGCTTGTAACTCATTTTCATTCTTCTTTCGTTCAAAACATTCTAGGGCCTCATCTTTTAAAATGTCTCCTAAGAGGTTGCAGCATTCCTGAGTAGCCTGAGGGAGGGAAACCCCCAAACTCTGAGGGAGGCTGGCTCCGGGGACACAGTAAATGTTCTGAAACCTCTTCAGTAGACGGGATCAGTGCTGAAGCTGGACTGCGCTGCTTGCAACAGTAAAGGGAGTAGAATACACATAAAGGGGTTTCCTTCGGAAACGACTGGAAGATGTCTCTGAACAGAGACCGCCTTCGTGATAGCGGCATCCCCGGAGGACGGCGGGGCTTCCCGGAGTAACTCTCCCGACAGGCAGCCGCGCGGCTCTTTCGCTCCGTGGCCGTCTTGCGTTTCATTGACGGCGATGGCGATCCTTCCGAGACCGGTTCTCAACGAAACAGCATCTTCCCCATCCCCCACCGCCAGGTTCACAGCACGCAGAGAATCTGTACTGAGTTGCAGAGGAATGAAGGGGACACACTCGTAACTAAGCAAAGCAATTGCTTACACCCACCCAGGGGAGGAATCCCGAGGGTGCTAAGAGCTGAACGAGGAAGAAACGGGGCCCAGAACAGCCATCCTCTTTCCACACCTTTGGACCCCATGGGGGGATAGTGTCTCATGAAGGACTATGGCCCTGGTGTTAAGGAAAATCATACCAGTACATCATAAAAATTACTTCAAGCGATGAATGACTTCGCACTTGAATATGATACTAAAATGTTCGTTTGGGAGTCTGGCTGATGTCTGTAAAGCCGAGCTTTCTTTCAGATTTCCATTTCATTATCATTGGCAGCATTTATTTGGAATATCAGAGGGCACCCGAGAGCCGTTCGTGAAAAGGAGTCGTCCACACCAACCCCTGGAGCCTCGCTTCTGAGATGCAGCTTTCGGGAATAAATAAAAAGGCACCCGTGGAAACAGAGCCCCGTAAGAGTGCGGAGATAATCCTAGGCCATAAAACAAAAGACAAACTTTCATTGCATGAGAACAGGCTGTGCCGGCATCCCGAGAGCCAGCGGTGAGCGAGGGCTGGAGCTGGCCGTTCTCGTGGCCTGGACGGGGGCAAGTCACTGCCTCCAAGCCAGCTGGTGGCCAAGAGAGGCTCAGGGAGGAGGAAAATTTAGAAACCATTGAAATGACGAGAAGGAAGCACTTAGCCAATATCATCTCTGCACAAAAGAATTAATTTAAATTAGCACAATCCCGGGGGTATTTCCAATCCGCTACAGTGACGAGAAAAGAAATTGTCAAAATGGGACTGAGGACTTACTTTATCTAAAGAAAAAGGTTTGAGGTTTTGGTAGCAGTTCTAACTTTAAAATAGTCAAGCTATAGACTGCTGTAACTTTCAAGATGGGGGGCGGGAATTCTACTCTGTATGTGAGAGCAAGTCAGCCCCCCCAAAGCTGAGCCGGGAGCCTCACTTAAAAAGCCTATGGAAACTGACAGCTCCCAGAGATGTGCTGGAATTTGGGGTAAAGATAGAATCTCCCCTCAGGTTTGAAAAACAAGCTTTTATTCACATTTTCTATTTTCCCATTGACATGAAAATTGCCTGAGAAAAGAAGTCCCGGGAGGACCCGCTCTTCAACTCATGCCTTTCCCTTCGCTGCTCATTGCTTCGTTGCTCTGTATGTCTGTGTGTGTGTGCGCGCACGCACGCGTGTGGGCTTGGGTGTGTCCGTGTACGTGTGCGCGGGTGCGTGGGGTGTGTTTCTCCGTGCAAAGTCTCTCTTAAACGCAGGCTGTGACTTTCGCCAGCAGGAGGGTTGAATCCTACGTCCTCCCGAACTAGACCCGTCCTTCTTTGGGAACGTCTAGGGTCTATCTTGCGAAGCTGGACAGACGTTTGAGCGGCATGTAGACTGTCTTCCCCTCTGATGGTCACTCCCAGCAAGGAAAACTGGTCTGAGGAATAATTCCGTCACCACTTGGCTAACTGAGATGTTAGAATGAGCCCAAGGCTGTTTCAGGGAGAAACGTGTGCGTTCAGGTTGCGTGGAGACCTGTGTGGCAGCTTATGTGGAAAGGCAGGTCACATTTGATGGCTTGCGGGCGCTAGTGCGGAGAGCCCTGCCAAGCCCGTGGCCTCCTTGTCTGCTGTTACATACTTCATCCATCTCACACGACTGACTACCCCGGCTCACACTCCTGGACGGCTGGCGGCTGTCGCCCATCCCCTCACACAGCTAAGGGTCATAACCCTTGGGGGGGAACCCTCTATTTCAACCATTAAAATGTCTCCACGGGAGCGAGGAATCAGGGTAGAGGTGTGACGGTTAATTTTATTGTCAACCTGACTGGGCCAGAGAGACCCAGACCCTTGGCCAAACATGATTTGAGGGTGTGTGTGAGGGTGTTTGTGGGTGTTTGGACCCAGGAGAGTGAGTCCAGAGGGCCTCCCCCCGTTCAGGGCAGTCCCACTGCCCACCACAGGCACGACAGGATCAAGGGATGAGGAGGAAACAGGACACTGTCCTTTCAGAGACGGGCTCGTGAGGAATGTCAGAGAGATGCCAGAGAAAAGGGATTTTTCTCGGACTCGTCGTGTTCCAATCTCGGTGACAGACCGAAGTTGTGCAGGGAAAGACCATGTGTGTGCGCGCGTCTAGCAACGTCCGACGGGCAATCTCCTCTCCCGGGGTTTCCATACCCTTCTGAGGTGTTGCCCAGCCCCCCGGTAGGGCAGGCCATCAGAACCCACCAGGTTTGTGGGTCCCCCATCCTTTGTCAGAACATCCTTCTGACGGTCCCTGTCTGATGGGACCCTGGCAGGGAACCTCACGAGCCCCCAAGGAGCTTTGCCAGTTTCTGAGTGAAGCTTTTCCTCTTATTTATGAAAGCCGGTTCTTGCATAAGGAGGGAGTAAGGCTACGAAGAAAGTACATGGCAAAGAAAACACCAAGAAGCCCAGAGCAAGTCCACAGACAACACTCCAGAGCGGGAGATAAAGACTGGGGTGGGGTGGGGGTGGGAGGGGTTAGGTGGGGGGTGTGGGAAGGGGTGAGGGTGGAGTGGGCGTGGGAGTGGGGTGGAGTAGGGGTGGGGTGTGGGTAAAGGTGTAGATGGGGTGGGATGGGGGGTGTGTGGGTAGGGGTGAGGGTGGGTGGGGTGTGGGTAGGGGTGAGGGTACGGGTGGGGTATGGGTAGGGGTGCAGGTGGGATGGGTGTGGGTAGGGGTGAGTACGGGTGGGTAAGGGTGAGGGTGCGGGTGGGGTGTGGGTAGGGGTGAGGGTAGGATGGGTACGGGTAGGGGTGAGGGTGGGTGTGGGTAGGGGTGAGGGTGTGGGTGGGGTTGGGTAGGGTGAGGGTGGGGTGGGGTGTGGGTAGGGGTGAGGGTGCAGTTGGGGTGTGGGTAGGGGTGAGGGTGGGGTGGGGTGTGGGTAGGGTAGGGGTGAGGGTGGGTGGGGTGTGGGTAGGGTGAGGGTGAGTGGGGTGTGGGTAGGGGTGAAGGTGGGTGGGGTGTGGGTAGGGTAAGGGTGAGGGTGCAGGTGGGATGTGGGTAGGGGTGAGGGTGGGTGGGGTGTGGGTAGAGGTGAGGGTGGGTGGGTGTGGGTAGGGGTGGGGTGGGGGGAGTAGGGGCAGTACAGGGGGAGTGACTGGTGGTCCCAGACCAAACGCTCTGCTCCAGCAGGAAAGACGGTGTTGGCTGGTGATGGGGGTGAGTCGGCGGTTTGATGGTCGCAGCGTTTCTGTCCCTTCTGCAGAGCCCCCGTGTCTATATCTTGATGGCCGGTTTGGACTGAGACGCGCTCGGTCCTGTTCCCAACATGAGTGTCGGTCATCCATATGTCCGCCTCGTTCTAGAACCACACCACCAGGGCTGAGTAGCGTTGATTTTCACCGCAAACCTGAGACTCAGCGTCCCTGTGACCACCGAGACCTGTGAATACCAGGTCTGGCCATCACCCAGGACACGTGGTCAGCCGCACGCAGCGAGGGCTGCCAGGTGCCTTCCCCGACAGGCGCGGGTGACCTGGACCCCCGAGTTATTGGGGTCCGTGTGTCATCTTCCAGTGCTAGAAGAAGGGGACCCGCGAGCCTGACCGGGCAATGCCCGCAGACCCTCCTCCCCAGGACACTCGTACCGTCAGTATGTGGAACATCAAGGCAAAGGTAAGGCGTTTCTGACACCAGCTTCTTGACTTGGGGGGTCCTGGCTCCTTCCAGAGGTCACGTCCTGGGTACTCACGCCTGGAAACAGTCATTCGCCGTCATTCAGCACAGTGTGGGGTTGCTGCGTTGACCTACTTGGGATCAAAGAAGAGGTCTGTCCGCTCACAGAGCACATCAGACTCCCTTCAACCCTAACACGTGCTCGCCTCCCCCGGTCTCCGCAGGGACGGAGGTCCAGGCTGCCCACTGTGCAGGAACGACCTTCTCCGGCCCCAGACGAGTCAGCCCCGGTGAGCCTAATGCCATTTCCTCATCTGGTCCTCAGGTCTGTCCTCAGAGAGGCTGGCAGGAAGTCCTCCTGTAAACACAGAGCCGTGGGCATGTTTGCCGGGGAAAGAAATACCGTCCCGGTTTGTGTGATTGACCACATGGGAGGAGGATGGAAAGTCGCCCATCGTGTCCATCGCGGTAAAGGAGATGCTCCATGCTTTGTCCACATTGACGTTCTTAGAGGAGGGACGACGCATGAAGGTGACCCAGCAAGTGCCTGGAGATGGGGGTTTGATTGTTTGTAAGGAAGTGGGACTCCAGGGGCGTCTGAGTCTACCAGGGGTCAGCACACCAGATCCGTCACTGAGGACAGAAGGAAACCGAACGGGGAGGAGCAGAGGACTAATTTGTGGGGGGTGAAGGTTCTATCGTTTTGTTTTTTTTTTTTAATTGAGTGAAGGGACGAGAAGCCACGCTCTGAGGAGGTCCCCACTGGGCTGGAAACAGATGGTGCCCAGGACCGTTTTGGCATCAGGGAGGCGTGTGCGAGACCTCAGGCATCCCAGCCGTCCTCTGACCATCTCTCTGATCCCATCCGTCCTCTGACGTCTCTCTGAGCCAACCCTCTTCATGCACAGGGTCCCACGGCCGGTAGTACCAGACAGAATCCCGAGTCCCACGCCAGAACGGGACCACACACGTGTAAAGAACGAGAAATGACCACAAACTTTCCCTTTCGGACTCAGCCCCAAGCCGCGCCGTCTGGTGTTCACTCGTCCGTCTCGTCTTTCTTACGCAGACCCCGGTGCGAGTGCCCACACTTTCCTACGAGCCGAACCCGCGTCTCCTGCAGACTCAGGTCTCACCGGCTAACTCACTGGGCCGCGTAAATCCAGACCCAAAACCACGCGAGGCTGACAAGGAATCCTGGAGACCGTATTCCACTCCAGGGGGGCACCCTTCCTGGCTTTCCCTTCCCGCGGCCGAGGGTAATCTTGAGCGTGTGCAGGCCGCTGGTCAGCGGTGTGTTTCATTTCGCCGAAAGCTCATCTTCGCATTCTAGGCATTCAAGTGTCTGCACGGATTCCGCGTGGATATTCCGTGTGGGGACTGGAAGCCTCTGCTCCAAGCATGGGAGAAATGAGATACCATGCATTGTCAAGCACGCCGTGGGGACGGGAAAATGCAGAGGCAAACGGGGTCTCTGTCCCCCAACGCTCTTGTCCCATCTCCCCGGGACCCTCCTGCCTTCCCGCGCATGGTGGGAAAAAGCCAGTGCGGGTGTCCGGCTGTCCCCAGCAGCCGTGGGGGGGCAGCTTCTTCCATGCCGGTCATTCCTTCTCCTTGGAAAGGGGTTGCAGACAGCACTTTCCTCCTGGATTAGAGGAAGTGCTCTCCACGCACGTTGGAAGCCCAGAGGCGGGCCACTGGGTCTTGCTTGGCTTCAACGTCCTTCCCCATCAGAGATCAAACAGAGATGCCGCCAGGGGGACCATGATGACCAGAGGGGCAGCAGAGGGGCTGACCCGGCCCACAAAATCCCCCCAGCCTCTGGGGAGCCCCTGGGCTCCCACCTGCCCCTCTGCACGCTGCTCAGCTCCCTCTAGTCTCAGTTCTCCGTCTTCTCTCACAGATACGTCATGTGCATCGTAGCTTCTTTCCGTCCGCACTGTGATGACGGAAGTGTCCCTCATGGCCGGTCCCGCAGCTACAGAGTGGCGGGGCAGGGGGTGTCCACAAGCCCTTCTGTAAAGGGTCTTCCGTGACCCGGGCCCCTCCGCGCCGGCCCCATAGCGTGAACACACAATCCTGGCTGTGTTCTCACAAAGCTGGGTTGATGGGCGCTGAAGCTCCAATTCTGTACCTTTTCCCATGACGTGAAATGTTACTCTCATTTTTTTTCGAAGTATTTTACATTAGAAATGTAAAAATGATTCTCCGTCCGCAGGCGATAAGGAACAGACAAGGGTTCAGGTATGTATCTGTGTCTCAGGAACGTCTTTCCACATCCGACCCAGAACAAAAAGACACCGGTGAAAGCTGATGCACAGAAAAGCATCGGCAATGGTATCCCTATGGCTGAAAGAAAATGAGAGCCATTAATTTTGAGGGAAATTGTATATTTTAGGGGAAAAAACACTTTTTTATCAGCATCTAGTATCTTTCCAGCTACACAAAAGTCCCGTTTAGTAAATCCATAGAACTGCCTACAATTTCATTCTTCTATAATAAAATCTGTTTTATCCTAAGCACGGTGACTCCCTCCTCACCCCCCCTCCAGTCCCCCAATAGAGAGGAAAACTCTCAAATTTGTTTCTGTTCTAATCCTGGGCCAGGCATAGCACTGTTTTGTGACGTGTGACCATTTCATCCTCCTGGACTTCAAACCACTTACAGAACAGCAGTAATCTGGATCCAGCGATCTGGGATCCTGTTATAACCCCCAGTTTTTACAGTGTCTCTATGACAAAGTACTTTGAATTTTAGCATTCCTTTGACAAACGAACATCTAAAACACAGCTAATTTGAAAACTAGGGATTGCCTGTAAGGACTAATTCATTTAACAGTTTTTTCAAGCTATGTCCCATTGAAATCCAACAGATGATAAAGAGATAAGGTGGGAGATTAGGGGCAAGAAAGAATATCAGTATCCATCCATCCATCCATCCATCCGTCCATCCCCCCATCCGTCCATCCATCCATCCATCCCCCCATCCATCCATCCATCCATCCATCCACCCATCCATCCATCCATCCATCCGTCCATCCCCCCATCCATCCATCCATCCATCCATCCACCCATCCATCCATCCGTCCATCCCCCCATCCATCCATCCATCCCTCCATCCATCCATCCATCCATCCCCCCATCCGTCCATCCATCCATCCATCCCTCCATCCATCCATCCATCCATCCATCCATCCATCCCCCCATCCATCCGTCCATCCCCCCATCCATCCATCCATCCCTCCATCCATCCATCCATCCATCCCCCCATCCGTCCATCCATCCATCCATCCATCCATCCGTCCATCCCCCCATCCATCCATCCATCCATCCACCCATCCATCCATCCCTCCATCCACCCGTCCATCCATCCCCCCATCCGTCCGTCCATCCATCCACTGATATATCCAACAAGCACGTTGGGTGACTCCTGTGACCACACACCTGGCATGGTCCGATATGCCGCAGACCTTGACAAAGGTCACTCTAATCGGGGAAATAAACGCTTCTGAAGCAGGAGGAAATGATGCAAAATAGTGTATGATTAGGCGGCAAAGAGCCTCTTCAAGAAGCCGGAGGCGGGAGGCATCAGAGCAGACAGAGAAGGCGTCACGGAAAAGGTAAGAACTGAGCTTTGCTCTTGAAAATGGAGACAATGTGGGGGTGTGTTTTGCAGATGAGATGGTATCCTGGACAGAGGAAATAGTGTGATCCGTAGAAGGGGCGGGAGAACCCCGCAAGGCGGAGAATCAGAGGAAAACAATATTTGTTCTTTTGTTACCGGGTCACATGACGTCTTTTATAATGTGTACATCAACCGTTTGCAAATATTTTCCCTGATTCTGGACGTTACCTTTCACTTTTATTTTGCAACCGGGATCCTGGGGAACCGTCTGCCCACTCCTGTTCCATGGAGCTTATCCCCACGGCCACGACGTGGAGACACCCCAACGTCTGTCGACGGAGGAATGGATTTAAAAATGCGGCGTACACGTAGGATGGCATACTGTTCAACTGTTTGTGAGAGAGAAAGGAAATCGTACCCTTGGCAATATGGCTTTGACATAGACAGACCTGTAGGCTAGGTGAAACCAGCCAGACACAGACAGAGAGACTTTATGATCTCCCTTATGGGCAGAATCTAAAATGGTCAACCTCAGAGAACAGAGAGCAGAACGGTGGCCGCCAGGGGCAGGGGGCACGGAGAGGAAAGTACAAAGTTCCAGTTCTGCGAGATAAATAAGTCGTGGAGATCTAGTGCATGGCACACTGCCTGTAGAAAATGATGCTGTGTTCCGTACCTAAAATGTGCCGAGAGGGTACGTCTTGTATCAAGTGTTCTTACCACACACACACACACACACACACACACACACACACACACTAGTAACAATAAGAATAAAGGGAACAGAAGGGACATTTGGGAGTGATGTGTCTCTATCGCCCAGGTGGTGATAATGGCTTCACGGGCCTATGTTCACCCCCAAACCCCCAGAGTAGGAGACCTTACAGACGGACAGCTTTTCACATGTCAGTCAAACCTGGGCAGAGCGTTAACACAGGAAGACGGGAAGCGGCATCGCGTGCCGGTGCAGAGAGAGAGGAGAAAGGCAGACGGACGTCAGAGTTTGGTAGATTGTCAAGATCGGAGAGTAAAAAATTTCCAAAAGCAATACTTTAGGAATAACGAACCCAAAAGCCATGCCGTGGGTGAGGTGGGGAGAAAGACTGGAGGCAGATGCGTGAGTTCAAAGCCAAGAGTATAAACACGGGTGTGGAGAGAGAAACCCCGCCGCTGGGGGAATGGGAACACACAGACGTGGACGTAAGGCCGTGAGCAGAAAGGAGGGATCAAATGTTCAAGCCCATGGTGTCAAATGAGCACGCGTTGGAAAATGCTGCTGTCGTTGCCAGAAATAGGGAAATCTGGGGAAGGAGCTAATTTTAGTGGCAAAGGAGTTTGGTTTTTACTGTGTTAACTTAATCATCAATCCACAACGGTTTCATATTAGATAAAAGCTTTTCGATTTTCCAAAGGAAATTTTATAGTCTAAGGCCACGGGAGGCAGACGATCGCCTACAGGCAAATCCTGCAGGCCGCACGCTTTTATGAATAAAGTTTTATCAGAACATGGCTTGCCCGTTCATTTACACGTTGGTTCTGGCTGCTTTGCCTGACAGCCCAGATTTGAGCAGCTGTGACAGAGACCATAGGACCTGGGAGCCTGAAAGGGAAAACTTGCCGTTGGCTACTAATGGAAAAAGAGGAAGGAATAGGTAGGCTGGGGACAGCGACAAGAAGCAAAAGCTTTCTGAAGTCATGCACACAGCCATGGCACCAGCAAGGCACTTCGAAACTTTCAGAGGAAAGGTCAGGAGATCCCTGGAAAGGCCCAACCCACTGACAGGAAGGAAAGGGAACGTGCTTGACAGCACGAGGTTTGACTGGCTCGAGTCAGTCCCAGAGGCAATCCGCAGGCCCAGGTGCTTTGCTGTTCACGGACATAGTGGCAAAAGTTGGGCGTATAAACAAAGGTAAGGGTAGAGGAGAAAGGAGGAGCTCTGGAAATACTGCCACGAGGCTGAAGTTCCGAAGGGCAGGACGCACGAAGTGTGAACAGACCACGCAAGAGACCTTGTGGCCATACTCAGGACGCAAAGGAGAGCCAGAAGGGAGTGTGGGCTCTGGCCGGTCTGGCTTTGAACCTGGCCTTATCCTCCCCCGTAAGGTGAGGTGCGTTTGGACGGGTGTTGAGCCTGCACGCGAGGGACTTGACGGCGGGTCGCCCTGGGAAGCTGCCGGTGGGACGTGAGCTCGCCCAGAGGATGGACGCAGGGGAGAGTGCTGGCTATTCTGTGTGGCCTGTCACTTGTTACAGATTGGCTCCTATCACCGACACCCACGAGAGCAATTTCAAGTTTGGTTCCAGGGCCTTTAAGAAAGGGAAGCATGAAGTCATCAAAAAACATAATAATAAACAATAAAACAATATCACAGGACGAGGCATATGTCATTATTTCCCAGCCTTATGGACGTATTGTGGACAATTTGGAAATTGTACATACTGAAGGTTTACAACCCGATGCTCCGAGGTGCCTACACACTAACGTAGCCGTCGAGATGGTCACTTGCAAATACCTGGCCGGCAGGTGAAAGGAACTGGGACGTAATAGGTCACGTCTCAGGAAGGACCACTGAAAATAAGGCTGTTGGACTGCGGGAAAGGTGGGCATAGTGCAGGGCTCAAGGGTCATGCTGGGCTTGTAGGGTTGCAGCCCCGGCGTCAACAGGTGGAAGTTACAGGGGCGAGCTCCCGATCGGTGAGGCCCAGCCCTCAGTGCTCCCCGAGCTTGCTGAAGGAGGAACCATTCCCTGGAGTCCTAGCCCTGCACTGGACAAGCTCCATGGATGAGCTCCTTCCTGTTTCCATCCCTTTGGGGGTGGAGCTTTCTCTCCAACAGGAGAATTCCAAGGCACTGGAGGGCCTCTTGAAGGAATATTGTAAAGAGAATTTGGCAAGAAATGGTAATAAAGTCACAGAATGCATCCAATACCTCCAAAACCCATGGGCTTTGGTCTCCATGACCCAGCCATAGAGGGCAGAAGGGAACAAAGAGGCCTCACCTCACCAGTAGGGATCCCAGAGACTGGGGACACGTGCGGAGGCCAGTGCAGAAGGGGTGTACCTCCTGGGATGTGTCTGGGGGGACACACCCACTCAGGGCTCTTTCCTGTAGGAGGGGCCATGATATAAAGTGGAGAAAACATAAACCTTTGAGAAACCTAGTCATGGATCCTTCTGACCTGTCTTCTTGAGAGGAGAAGGAAGAGAATAAAGGTTCTAGAATTTAAAAAGACAGAGTTATTGGGACTCATAAAAGAATGTCTTTAGAAGACACCTGAGTTCAGTGTTCTGCCTCCCCTTTCCTTTCCACACTTTAACCAGACACTTCGCCCTTCGTGACCAAAAGGTTCTGGAATTCATGTGTTTTGTGGTCTTCATTGTTCGGTTTCACCGTCCATAGAAACGTGAGGTGTGGGCCAAGGTCCTGGGGAAGAGGGAGGCTTGGAGGGAGAAGGGAGATGGAGGAGGGTCTCGCTTCTCCTCCCGCAGAGGCCGAGAAGGCTCTGAAACCATTTCTGGAGCATTTCCTCTGATGCTCATGACCACACACTCAAAGCAGGATTATCACCAGAGCCCGCTTCTTCTGCATTTTCGTGATGATTCCCAGAAGTCCCCGAGACCTGCCCCACTTCTGGCTGGCCAGCATTTCTTTCCGCAGTCCTTTCTTTGCCAGCATCATGGGCTTTGTTCCCTCTCTTTGGGACCAAGAAAAGTGCTCATCCCACACTTGACACCCTCAGCTTATGTGACTTACAAAGTGAGTCTCAATATAATTTCTAAAAGTTAAACCCTTTTAAACCCTAGCCCTGTTCTGAGCTACAGCCGACTTCTGGGAAATTGGAAAATGTTGTGTGGTCTTCCAAGCAGGCCACCTGGGAGGGCCACCAGTGTTTGGCTCTACATGTCCCAGCACATCTGTGGAAAAACAATTGTTCATCTTTTACATAGAAATGGATATATGGTCCCTCTTTCATCCTTCGGCTATGCAGAGTTTGTGGCCGTGTTTCCTTTTGCTTTTTGTGGAATGGGCTTACAGACTTTCGGTCTCAGTGGTGTTGTGGTTGACAGCTCCCTCAAAACCAGGAGTGCAGGGAAAATATTGCCAAAAAAAAAGATGATATCCCCTTCCAGCACCTTCTGAGCAAGGATGTGCACAAAAACACCTGCTGAGTGGACAACAGGATGAAAGAAATATGAAAAAACGCTGAGAGGACAGTTTAATTATGAATGCATCATTATTACCCACCAACTTGGGGGTGCAGACACAGCCATCCTAGCCCAACTCAGAGCATTCGTGAAAACCCTCAAAAATACGCAAGCCCCCAAATGGAACGGAGACACCTGATGGCTAGCACTGAGTTTTGAAAGAAGTGACTTTCTTCCGTAGTCTTCCAGAAACCTGTTTATCAAATGTATGGAACACTTTTGTTTATGATAGCTTATGATTAATCATTCACCAAGGACACGGGGCCCTTTGTACCTATTATTGTCAAGCATTTGTTTGGACTGTGTGTGACCCTTTGTACCCGAGTGGTCTGTGTTGGAGCCGTTTGAAAACAGGCTACCTGGCTGCCCAGGCTTATGGCTCTTCCTGAAATCCCATGGCTCTGCTACTCTAACATACTGCTCTGTAAGAGAGCCCGAAAGCACGACTTCACTTACAAAATCAAATTTATTGTCACTCCAAGGTGAATGCACTCACCTTGGGTTACTCATAAGCATTCCGAAGTAATATTTTCCACACAGTTTTGCTGGGTGAATGGCCATGTTGTGACCCAAGGCTGCCTGTGAAGCATGTCTCTTTGCAAAGCACGGGAGCACCAGATCTGTCCTCGACTTTGCTTTGAGGGTGATGATCAAAGTCCTTTGCAAATACACCTCAAGGGAGGAAATCCAGTCATCTGACGACTTCGTGACCAGAGGATCCTACGCTCCCAACAGCAGCACAGGTCGGAGGAAGAACGGCAGGTGTCATTGCGATGGTGTCATCCTTCACCGGTTCGGTGTCTCTCAGATGAGACACTGCCAATGTTGTGAGCCCCCTCGCTCACTCATGCAGTCAACGACCATTTCTCACAAGGCTGCTGTGTGAAGTGCCTTGCAAAAACCAGCCAGGGTGGTCCATGGATTCCAAGAATGCATAATCTGCACTGGTCCTGCTGTACCCAAATTCACTGCAAACAGAGTTGTAAATGCGCGTACCACGTGTCTGATACGGATCACAGTTGATAAGCATTGGGAACAGGGTTATGTACTTGTAATCTTTTATCTTTTATTCATAGATCATTTGACGGAATAAATACATCTGGGGTGAAGGGATGGCCAGTAAGATTTTGAGGAGAGGAAAATGCGGGGGGAAGAAGGACAGGCAGTAAAGTCAAGGGGTCAAGAATCCATCCAGAGGGTCTGGCCAGACGGGGCGTCCCTGAACAGGGCCCGTGGGCGACGTGGGCACCAATCAATGTCATGGAGGCCTTTTGTTTTGTAGGAGTTATGAGAGCTGCCGAAGGATGGGAAGAAGGTGCCCCATTGTCCGGCAAAAACTAGAATAACTGTTCAAACTCTACAAGGAAGAGAGTTGGCTGACTGCATTGTGTTTTTCCATGCCAAGTCACTGTGATAGTGACTAATACTTTCATAGCATTTTCTTCTCCTTCTTTTCAAGATTTTATTTATTTTTTTTTATTTATGAGAGAGAAAGAGAGAGAGAGAAGGAGGAGGAGAGGGAGCAGAGCGAGAGAGACAAGCAGACTCCCCGCTGAGCATGGAGCCTGGCGTGGGGCTCGATCCTATGATGCTGAGATCATGATCCGAGCTGAAATCACGAGTCAGACGTCTCACTGACGGAGCCACCCACGAGCTCTCATAGCGCTGTCTTTAACGGGAGTATGTCCCCATGAGAATTCTGATGAACTTACCTCTTACCTGATCTCAAGAGTATGCCAGTGCATGGAAATAAATCAGTAAGGAATTCTCAAAATGTGTAAAAATCAATTGATTTGACTTGCCGTTTCTGTCCTCCTGGGTTGTGAGTTCTGACCCCCTAAGTGGATGTTGGCGGAAGCCACAGTATTCTGGCGAAAGTCCAGTGAAGACCTTGGTGTTTTTGCAATCAACAAATTATCAGATTCCAATAACTAGAAACCAATTCAATCACATGAGGGAAGACTGCTGAATTTTGCTTAAAAAAAAAAATTGAAATTTTCAAAAATGGCAGGTGACCCAAAGTATCAAAGGAATCTCCACAAAGCATGTGATGATATTCAGAAATACTATTGCCCTCGGTTCCCTTCACCCTTTCCAAACAGTTTGTTCCTAAACTGTTTTCTAGTGGGGACACTGAATGTGGGTACATCGCAGGCAATCGTGGTTTTCCTGGGCTCGGGAGGGGAAACACGAAGTCAAAGATGACAAGTCTGGTGTTGTCGCAACATTACTTTAACTCCTTCAAAGTATTTTGTGGTTACGTGATGTAAGTGACAACGAAGTTTCACTCCAAAATAATTACTTCTCGGGATACTTTGCAGGAAACGTTGTTCTCGTTGGGTTTGGAGGACTATGGTATGTTGCCACGTTTGAAGTCCTTAACGTGGCTGATTGTGTGGTTAGGAAACAGGAGAGCCCTCTGGGATGCACTCTTCACATAGACCAGGCCACAGATATTTTAGGGTCATTTCATTTCTTGAAAACACTCCAAAATTCCAAAGTTTTTATTGGAGGCGGAGGAAGACGCTAACTTTGGAAATGTAGTGGGGGCTCCATGAGGATGCCCACTAGTCCACATTCCGTATTTACCCATTTGTGCATTTACGGCTTCCTACCTTCTTTCACAAAACATTTATCCAGCATTCCAGGGTGGGCTCTTCTTGGAAACTGTATTATCTCTGAGATAAAAGGATATTTATTTTATCGCCGGCTGAAGGCGTCCCCTCCTAGAGGAACAACTATAAAATAATAAACCACTCCATCCTTCCCTCAACAAACACACACTCTGCACCCTGGAAAATACAAAGACAAGTGAGAAATGCTCCCTCTGAGAACTCTCTCTGTGGTCTAATCTCCCACCCAGTCTCAAAGTACGGAATGCTAGAAGCTTCTGTATTTATCATCACCCGGAATGTGTTTGAGTAGGACCATCTGTGAAAAGCATTGCAAAAACATATCTATTATCATTCTGATTCATTTTATGGATGATTCCCTTCAGATGTTTGAAAACATGAAAATCGAACACATGTGAGAAAAATAACTTCTTACTGCTTTGTTGTCTTTGTTTATCTTTAAAAAATGGTTTATTTCGTCTTCAGGCTATACGATGTCTCGAAGTAACAAGCCAAATCTTGACCATCTACAGGAACTCCAGGGACCTGGGCTTGGACTATCTACAGTGGCTAAAAAAGGTTTTTTTGGTAATAGCTTTATTGCAATATAATCCACAAACCACAAAATTCACTCGTTTAAAGGGTAGACTCCAGGGGTTTCTCATCTCTTTGCAGTCATGAAAGCATGGCTACCGTGTCGTTGCTGCAGCCCAGAAAAGCACGTCCAGGTGAATTAGCTTTTCTCTTCGAAGCCTCCCCCTTTCTCTCCGCCACCCCCAAAGCTTCTGCTGCCACTCCTCCCCTCCCTGTGGTTCTAGATTCGCCGGCCGTGGACATTTCGCATAAAGACCTCCCACAGTCTGTGACCTGTTCTTATTCCTTCCTTCACGTAGCGCAGCGCTCACCAGGGTCATCCATGCTGTACTGTATAAGCCCTTGGTTCTTCTCCGTAAAATATCAAGTATTCCACAATGTGAATATTCCACATTTTGTTACCCGTCCATCTGTTGATGAACATTTGGGTTATTTCCAATTTGTAGATTATGAAAAATGCCGATAAGAACATTGTGGACAAGGTTTTCTGTAGATGCAGGGTCTCAGTTCTTTTGGATGGACTCCTCGCGCTAGAGGAGGAGTCACAGGGTAAATCAATGTTTAAGATTCAGAGTGTCACAGGATTCGTGGCCCTGTAGAGCCCCAGTTCCAGGTCATGCTGCTTTGAAGAAGGCAGAGCTGGACGAGAGGAAGATGGTGGGCAGCGAGCACAGCTAGAGCAGGAGGACAAAGCTCCCGGAGAGGCAGGGGGACCCCAGGGGGTTGGTCCCAGAGTTTCTAAGTTTAGGGGGTTTTATGCGCTCTTTGGTGGAACTTTCTTAGGCAATCAGGGAGTGCTGAGGGATCCGACCGGGGCTTGGGTCACGTGTCCGTGTACCTGTTGGGTTAAGATCCACGTGCTGATGGTCTCTCTTTGCTGACAACAGGGGGCTTAGGTCTTAACCGGCCTTTGCCCGTGATGCTGACACACGCTTTGGTGGCTCATTGTCTTACTTAGGACCTTTTTCAGAAGTTGTTCAGAACTTCCGTGTGGTCCTGGCCAAGCTGCAGAACAGGGTGTCGGTGCTGTTCTATCCTAGCTGTCCTGACTCCATAGTTTCTTCTTGGGGACCCTGGCCTGACTACCTAATCGTCCAGCTCACTCCTAATGGGAGAAAGGGTCAAAGTGTTTTCAAAAATGATTGCAGCATTTTGCCTTCCACCAACAATGGATGAGAGTTCCAGTTTCTCCACATCCTCACCAGCTCTTGTTCCAGAAAGGTTTTTGTACTTGCGTGTGGGGTCACGTGTCTTCAAGCCTCAGATCTCCTTTCAAAGAATATGATGGAAGCACACCATAATGACCTTCTTTAGAGGAGGTGAGAAATGGTGTCCTTCGTGCATGCTGACCAGTTCCCCAGTCCCTGCGTCCTCCTGTGCCAGGACTCTGGGATGCTGAGAAGAGGACCCCTTGCCACCACTGGGTGCTGAGTGACTCAGCCGCTCTTTCTTACTCTTGTCCCCGGGGTAGGAAGGAGGATGCACCACACTGGGGCTTTCGGCAGATGTCCCCAGGGCAGACAGAGGACAGTGTGCGGGCTAAGAGCAGTCGAGGGACTTGGGCCTTCCGGGACTGTGAGGTTGAAGAGCTCATGGTTCGTCTCTCATTCCACTGAGATTATCTATATATTCCAGTTGGAACTTTTGACCTTTCTAATGATTACTATGTATCTTTTATGGAGCCTGTGCTCAGTCATCTGATGAAGGTTTCATACTGTCAACGGCTAAATGTTTCCCTTAGGCACATTCTTTAGGCAAAATTAAGATGCATGGCGCGGCCCGAGATGACAGCCAGGAGCAACCCATTCAGCGAGTCCTCGGGAGTTCATGACTTGACTAACACGTTCAAAGGACTCACCTTTTAAAAGTTAGAACAGATTGCCAGTGACGTACAAACACTTGAAATTCTATTAAAACACTATCCTCTGGAAATGTAGAGTGTGCTTTAGGAAGAGGTTGACCTTCCCTTTCACGGGACCAGTGCAAGTTAACAACTGAGGAATGTACTGACCTTAGACACAAGTGTGTATGTGAAAGCGAACTTGATCTTACCCAGGGAGGTGGAGGCTCTTGGGTGAATTCTCTCGGGACGCCGACATGACGTGTTGTTATTGGAGACTGTTGAGTCACACACAGACTCACGCAAGCATACACGGGCGTGTCCGCACACGCACATGTGGTCATTGGACAACACTGTCTGTGAGACCTTACTACCCAACACCGCTGTCGTGAAGGGCTTCGCAAACCGCCCCTGAAAAATGTGCAGAATTATTTAAAGCGGCTGCTAAAACCACTCGCTTATCCAATTCTCAAAAGTGTTCCTCTTCCTGTTACCCTTCATACTCCTCCTAACCTGGAAACTGAGTCCAAGTCAGGGGTGGCTGCTGACAGATTTTCTCACGAACAGAACACAAGCAACTGGGAGGAAGTTTCAGTCCATCCCAGAGACCCTTAATCTCTTCTGCTTTTAGCCGAAAGGCACCATCTCCATCCCTTCCTTCTGGTACTAAGATCTTCGTGTTAGAGGTAGACATCAACGTGCTGTCTTATTTGCTCAGGAAACCGTCATCAAGATGATTGCTCTGCTTGGAAACAGATCACAGCCAGAACCACTGTACCACCTCCCGCCCGTTCAGAACTTGGGCCACCTTTAGGCATGACTTCAACTTGCCCAGGGCACTTTGCAGGAACAGGCAACCCAGGAGTCGTGTGTGTTGAATGTTCTGGGAAGACCCCAGACAGAATGGTCTGCTCCATCCACCCACCTGGGCACCTCCGCTGCTCCGTGCCTGTCTATGTCTGGGTGGTACCCATCTCTCTCAAGAAGGCACACCATGGGGCAATGGGGGTCTTGGCCATTTTTGTGTCCCCACGATCTGTGGCATTTGGTAAACGTGCCCCCCCCCCCCGTGGGGTGGATCACTGTCATTGCAAGTCCTTTGCCTAAAGAAGTACTGCATTATCCCTTCCACCAGCCGCATCATCCCATTTGCCAGTATCAGGGAGGCAGGACTTCCTCTCTGCCATTGCAGGCCACTGTCTACACCTGAGCGTTTACTTGACCTGAGACAGGTGACGAGGGGAAGCGCGCACAGACATGTACGTGTCCGTGGGAGCCCTAGAGAAAAATGACGATCCAAGGACGTGGCAAAGCCATCTACTGGGTTGAACAAAGGCAGCCGAGGGAAAGTAACTAGACAATAAGGGAGACATCGGGAAGATAAAAGTTATTTTAACAAGGTCTGTTTGTACCGATTTTCCTCCACCTTCTCTCCAGTCCCTGGTGAGAAGAAGCGTTTTTTCCCTCCCAATTCAGGGAGGGAAGGTTCACAGGGCGGTTAGCTCTTGCTTTTTGGAACAAAGGGGAGGGACAAGCAT